>NC_056731.1:1134739220-1135401720 GCF_019279795.1 Protopterus annectens
AAGTTAGGGTTACTGAGACCTGAAGTTTTCTGAGCCTCTTTCAGTACTTTGCATTCATGTGTTTAATCAGGCTTCTGACATTTTGGGTCCTAGTGACTTTCTGTAATATTTTTTCATTGACCTTAATATGTCTATTCATCTCTATCAAATAAAACAACTGTTACCTTTGCTCTCCGTTTGCTGAAGGGATTCTGTGGAAAGTACCTAAAAATCTTTCTGTGACATATTCTCTTGAGCTGAATCCTGCATCATCTGTTGCTCTTTCAGATAGGAATTCACTTGTCTATCACTACACAACATTGTGTCAAGAGGTGTTGATGTTTCTTGCTCCTTCCCTTGCTGTGCAACCCTAGGTGAACTTTTGTACTCATTTCCTGCTATCACTACACAACATTGTGTCGGTTGTCGATGTTTCTTGCTCCTTCCCTTGCTGTGTAACCCTCGGTGAACTTTTGTACTCATTTCCTACTATCACTACACAACATTGTGTCGGTTGTCGATGTTTCTTGCTCCTTCCCTTGCTGTGTAACCCTCGGTGAACTTTTGTACTCATTTCCTACTATCACTACACAACATTGTGTCGGTTGTCGATGTTTCTTGCTCCTTCCCTTGCTGTGTAACCCTCGGTGAACTTTTGTACTCATTTCCTACTATCACTACACAACATTGTGTTGGTTGTCGATGTTTCTTGCTCCTTTCCTTGCTGTGTAACCCTTGGTGAACTTTTGTACTCATTTCCTACTATCACTACACAACATTGTGTCGGTTGTCGATGTTTCTTGCTCCTTCACTTGCTGTGTAACACTAGGTGAACTTTTGTACTCATTTCCTACTGAAGACTGTAGAGAATCTTCATGTGGTAAGTGATCAGATGCTTCCCGTTCCACCTGTTTCTCCTTAACGTATTAGACTCATTGTTCCATCATGCTGTGACATTACCACTGTCGGATTTTCTACACTAAATCCTTAACTTTATAGGTAATCCATAACTACAATTTCTATTTCTTTAACTTCCTCATTAGTAATCCTCTTTTCTGCTTTCCCCTTTGTCTTATTTTTTTGTAATATGAAATTTGGTATATCTGAATGCCTTTGCCTGTATTTCTCTGCAGCTATCTTTGGTGCTGCTTTTTTGTATTGATTTGTTTTGCTTTCTCCTGTGCATAAATATTGCACTATACTAAAGTTATTATAGATTGCCATGTCCATATTCCTCCCTCAGATGTATCCCACTCTTTCTGTTTTCCTTACTTTGGGGACTAACTGTTCCATCATGCTGTGACATAAATTGTGTTAGACTTTCTACACTAAATCCTTCACTGTGGAAGTATTCCATAACTTCAGCTTCTATTTGTTTAACTCCTGCTTTACTAATCTTCGGTTTTATATTCCCCTTTATGATCTTATTTTTTCTGTTATGAAAGTTTCCATACCCTGGATACTTTGCTTGTATTTCTCTGCAAATATCTTTGGAGATGCTTTCTAGTATTGATTTACTTTGACTTTCTCCTTTGCATAAATATTGCAGCAAATCAGATCTCTTTCTTACCCATGTCCATGTAAATTTTTCATGGGTTTGTTGTATTAATGAATACAAAAATTCATTTGAAGGTTTTGATGGTTTTTTGCTGTGCAAGTATTTTTTCTTTCCTCTGATTTCCTCTTAGTCTTTTTGAATGTCTTCTATCTGGAAATTCTGGGCTTCTTGCATAATAGTAACAATACATAATTTCATTCTTATCCTCAGTAGCCCACTCTATCATCTTAATGGCTCTTTTCTGGCCTATCCGTTTTTGAGGACTACTACTTCCTTTTACAATGGGGTAGAGGCATTCTCCCCCTGAACCTGGCCTAACCCCATTGTTGGAATGTTTGTGTAATGAAGATTCTGCACTGTCAGTTCTCCCAGTCCTGGAACCAGTGTGCATATGCGGATCGGGCACTTTTTATCCTGGGACTTGTGTACCCAGATGTCTTTATTTTTTAACCTACTTCTGTCCATGATGTATGCTATACAAAATACATTGTATACCTCAGTGTCATGCCCAGTACAGTATAGCTTATTTAAAGAGAAGCTCATTGCTAACCAGTATCCTACCTTTTCTTACATTCCACTATAGCTGATTTTGGTTATTATATGTATTTCTGGACTCCAGCTTGTTCTTGTTGCACAACTTTGTAAGGAAAGCAAATTTGTGCATTTGCATATCAGTAGAAGAAATACTCAATGGAGGTTACCAGTGTAATGGCCCTAGAGCCTTTTTAAACCTAACTATTCATGCCCTAGTTTTCATAATTGTCAGTGCCTAAGGACTGGAAAGATTTTGATGCATGCCTGTGCCTTTGCTGCCAAAAAAGCCACAGGTGACAAGCAGGGGTGAATTTATGACTTCCCAAATGTCATTTGAACAGGCTTAAAGACGAGCTCTGTTTCACATAAATGGGGTTTTTTTTCCCAGAAAAATGGTAATCTCTCAAAGATGCACCTGTTCCTCCAATATGTTTTGCTTATGTCACAGACAAGGTTTGATCCTTAGAGTGGGTAATTCTTTTGCTGCTTGTTTTGTGAATGTGTAGTATATCCATCAAGGCTGGATCTCAGAAGGCCTTGCTGTCTAGGTATCGATTGACCCTCAGTAGTCTGTAGGAGACAGAGCAGGGACAGGGCTTTGAGGTAGTACACATAGGACATGTTGTTTGCATACTGTTTTCTTTTTAATGAAAACTCTAATGCTACTACAGTTGTTGCAAATGGCTGGTCAGCCGAAGGGTACATTGTACTTCATTATTGGTCTAATGAGGGCTGAGCATAGTGGGAGTATGATCTCCTTAGATCTGGGCACCTTGATCTTACTTATGAGTTATACCTCATCAAAGGATTTTTCACCATCATGAAGACATGTTTATCAAAATTCAGGTTACTGTCAATCTGAGTTCTCAAGCCCTTACTACTGGTTCTACTCTTAGAACAGTGCTATCAGTGTTGTAATTTGCAGGGGTACTCATCTTCTCAAAGGGTATAAATATACATTTTTTTGGCACCCTCTTATATTTGTTATAACTTCAGAAAAGTATATTCCTAACAGGTGAGGTTCAGGTGCTGAGACCAGTGGAACACTACTAGTAACAAGGCCTATTGGTGGAGGTGGATTCCACCACCCTAACTTCATGTGTCCTTTCCATGAACCATTTGACTATCCATTGGGTTACATAGGGATTTATCTCTACTTTTTTGAGTTTGTCTATAAGACCTAAGTGAGGCACTGTGTTGAATGCCTTTACCAGGTTGAGGTGTGCAATATTCACTTTTTTGCTCTTCATCCATGGTTCAAGTGGCCTTCTAAAAGTAGTCCACTGTGTTTAGTAGGTGTGACCTATCCTTGATGAAACCAAACTGGGATAGGTCCAGTGTCTGAAGATTTCCTATATATTTTATAGATCCATGATAACTTTTTTCATGGCCTTGTATACAAGACTAGTCCAACTTATGGGTCTGTATTTCCCTGGGTCTGTTGATAGTCCACCTTTATGTAGAAGGATGACCACTGCGGTCCTGCATTCCCTAGGGAAAAAGTGTGTCTGGAGGCTGTGGCTAAATAGACATTCTAGGACTGAATGGTCATTTTTCAAACTCTGTAGGAGGCATCCCAAGATGTTATCAGTGCTCACTAATGTAGTGTATATAGCTCTGGAGGGTGCATTGAGGACCCATTCTTTAGTAACAGTGAGGGGATAAGAGGTAGAGGGTATTTTCTGGTGAGTAACTAGTCATCTTTGAGTCATATGGGCTCTGCTTGTACCTTATTGCTGTTGTATAATGCTTTTGAGTAAAATTACTGTTCCTCTACTCTTTTATCTTGGACTTTGGTAACTACTTTAGCCAATTAAATGTTTGTCAAGGCTTTTGTCTGCACTATAAAATTCAGAGGTATGCCTTCAGTTATCACTGAAATGTCATGAAATCACAAGTAATTAATTTCTTTTATTGCATGTATATTCCTATATACTAGACAGACTTTCATGTTTCTGATTACAACTAGCCAGTACAACTTTATACATACATAAATAAGTAAACAGACACATATTCCATGTGAAATTGTAGTTTTTTTTATTTTACAAAATAAAAAGCAAACAGACAAACAGGTTCCTTGTGGAGTCATAATTTTATTTGACTGTTTCATAAGTATCATACCTAGGCATAGATAGTTTACAGTGAAACATAGTGTCAACTGAGAGTAAAAGCAAGTGTGATTTTTGTTGTAAAGAGGCAATTTGCTGATGAATCACAACAATGCAAGACATCTATAATACACACATATACATCAGTTTAAAAAACACCATTGCACATCATACAAAAAATAAAATAAAAATTGAGAGATCCTTCTATACTTAACATAGCCGCTCTATTAAACAGCTTATTTATATTTATACATTTACATATGTACACACATACAAATATTTCAGGTGTGATCAAGAATGTACTATAGTTTGACCTCATTTCCATTTGCTATATTTTTTAGCTATCGTCTTGCTTGAATTCCACTTCTACATTTAGGCAAACTGCTTGACATTCTTTCAGAAAGTAGTATATTTCTTTATTCTATTTACAATTTTCTATTTGTGTCTTGCACCATGGAGCTCAGGTTGTGACTTACAAGGGTCTGTCAGCCACCCACTTACATGGTTATCAAACTGAAATTAATAAGTAAACAAACAAATAAACAGATGAATAAAGAAATAATTGGAATAAATAAATTAAATGATTTCAAACGGAGGTTAAGGCTCATTTCTGGTACCTTGGATAGTACAGCGCACATCTCTTTTCTTTACTTATTAATATAAAAAATTAAATGTTTGCTTACCGGTACCTTGTTATTTGTGTATACAGCTGGTAATCTTACAGGACATAAAACATAGTAGGGGCTATTCAGAAAGGAAAAATATTAACTGTGTAAGGCTAAACAATGCAGTAAGTGTTGACATGCAGGGCATGTGCAATTCAGAGTGATCTGTAGCACAATCATGGTAGTATGAAAATTGGTGTGGTCAGTAGAAGTATATACACTAATGACGATATAATGACATTCAAATGAGATTGATTATAGAAATACAATCATCATGAAACTGATGATGTTCTTTGTGTTTCACTATTGCAGTTATCACTTTTTGGGTTATCCCTGCCCAGCCAAAATACCAGAGGTTTCAGAATTGGGTGTCGATTGCTGTCGGCTCCAGTCTGACGTCAGGTCATCAGGGGTATAAAGGAGGGCAGCTGCCATTACACCAGTCTTTCTTGCCACAGAACCCGAAGCAAAAGCAATTTGCACGAGTGCCGGTCGGCCGACTATCTTTTTCCTCGTTACCGACTTGAAAATTGAAGACTTCTAAAGCTAAGTACCCCACTGGAGATCCTTTTTTCTTGAATTAACAGATGTCAGAGAAAGTAAATAATTGTCAAGCCTGTGGAAAGCAGATACCGCACCGAGATTTTTCATTCTTACTGTATCACTTGTCTAGGCCTTGACCACGATGTTCCTAATTGTCATTTGTGTGCTTTGTTTAACCTGTGTACCATTCGTCGTCGGGCCAAGATTGTAGCCAGGCATTTTGGACTTTTACCCAAGGGCTCCGATATGGCTTCCATTAGTCATCCGATAGCCAATCTTCTGAAAAAATGCAATGATAGGGACAGAGACAGACCACACCAGACTAGGCCTTCTGACGACACTACTGTTAAAATGGTCATCAGTTCTCTGGCATCCAGTGAGGTGCTTTTGCAGCCCCTGATGTCTGCAACTATTCTGACGCAGGCCTCTGCTGAGACCATTTCGGGGTCTGGCATGCTGCATGCTGCTTCTTCATCTATTGATCCAGTGGTCATCTCTACCTTGAATGGTTCTGGAGCCGCTGTGCAGGCACTAGCTTCCAAGGAAAGCATTCACTCTACCGATGTTAGGCCCAAACCAACGTCTTCTCATCCGACTACCGCTGTGGCCAAGCCACTTGAGTCCTTTAGTCTTTGCCAGTAGATCTACCCTTCAGAAACCCTTGCAAAGGTAGGCTCCAGCTACTGCACCTCTGCCACAGGCCCAAATGCTTAAAATGGCTAACGACCTTTTATCTCTTATTAGGGGAACTCAGCCCACTTCGTCCAAAAGGAAAAGGGATGTGTCACCTGAAGTTTTATCTGACTCAGATTCTGAGCAATCTGGTATTTCTGGTAAAGAAGAAGAGATGCAGGCCCTCTCGGCATATGAGGATTCTGATGCAGAGGATTCTATTCCTTCAGCCTCCCCTCTGGAGGACTTCTCTTTTGGGGACACTTTGCATAACCTCAGGGAACATTTCACATGGGAAAGCCAGGACTACCCTCAATCCAAAAAGCGACTTAGAGAATTCTTGGATTTCCCTCAACACAGGCCTTTAGCCATTCCCCCTGTGTTAGAAGTTGTGGATGATGTATTCCTTGAGACTAGCATAAGCCCTGATTCAGTTCCCCCGGCTGCCAGGAACCCATAAATTCCTTTTCAGGAATCCGTCTGCTGACCCAGAGGTGGTCACTCAGGGGCCCACAGGGGTTAAAGCTACTGCTACTAAAAACCCTACACCCTTGGATAGGGAATGCAGAGCCCTAGACAGGTGGGCCAAAAAGGTATATACTTCTGCTACCCTTGCTATCAGGGCACTTAACTGCCAGTTTCACATGTTAAAATATCAGCAGCACATTTTGGAAACTCTAAAGAAAACCGTGGCTACCTTCCCTCCCTTGGCAGAATCTAAGGATTTACACGAATTAATGCATTCTGCCTGCCTAGTCACCAAGCATTCCTTACATTGTGGTTTTGATTCTCTAGAAGCATCATGCACAGCAACAGCCACAGGATCTGTTATTAGGAGACATGCATGGCTTAGGGAGCAGTCCCTACCTGACCATGTTAAATCTAAATTACTGGATGCACCCCTGCACAAAGACAACCTTTTTGGTAATAAGGCAGAAGAGGTGCTTAAATAGATGGAAGAAAAGGCTAAAGCTATGCAAACTGTTAGAGATTTCCTGCAAGTGCCGCCACCTCATTTCAGCAGACACTTCCCTTCCAAACATTGGACATTTCCTTCACCATCTAAACAGGGCAAGCCCAGGTCTCGGACCAGCAAGTCCAGGGGACAGCCTCAGACCTCTAGGAGAACTAAACAGTGAACCTCCTCTACCCACAAATCAGGGTATTCTAAGCCACCCTCCTTTGGCAAAAACTACCAATAACTCATCCCTAGGCCCCGCCACTCCTGCCTGCCCAGCCCTACCTCTACGGGGAAGGCTCTGCTTGTACTCAAACAATTGGAGCACCATAACCAGCGACCAATGGGTCCTAAAGATAATTTCTCAGGGATACAAATTCTCCTTCCACACCTTACCCATTTCCAAAGGGTACCCAGACCTTCCTCCGAATCAGCAAGCAGAGGCAATGAAACTCATTTCCATCCTGATTTCCATGAGAGCAGTGGAGCATGTTCTTGCAGAGGAAATAGGCCAAGGTTTTTATTCAAGACTGTTCCTAGTTCCCAGAAAGGAGGGCACCTGGCGCCCCATTCTGGATTTATCCATCCTCAACACCTTTTTGGTGATACCAAAATTCAGAATACTCACCCTCCAGCAGTTGCTGCCCATGCTTGCCAAGGACACTTGGCTGGTCACTCTAGACCTCAAGGAGGCATACCTAAATATTCCCATCAGGAATGCATGCATGAAGCTCCTCCATTTCAGAGCAGGCTTGCAGCACTTTCAGTTCTCTGCACTGCCCTTCAGCTTATCTACTGCTCCCAGAGTGCTCAGAAAATGTTTGGCACCGGCCATTGCATACTGCATGCAAAGATGCATTCAAAATTTCCCTTACTTAGATGACTGCCTCATTCAGACAGACACTCAGGAAAACTTGATTCAGGACTTAACCTGTGTAAAAAACCTGTTCACCTCTCTGGGGTACACTATCAATGAAAAGGAATGCAAACTATTACCCACCAAGAAAATAATTTTCCTGGAAGCAAGTCTGGACACAGCCTCCCAGATGGCATACCTCACACCAGAAAAATAAATGTCTCTTCCAACTTACTTCAGGCATCAGGCCACCAGGCCCCAGCTCACTGCAAGGAAAGTCCTGCAAGCCCTGGGGTACATGGCCTCCTGCATCCTTATCATTCCATATGCCAGACTGCATATGAGGAAACTAAAATGGTACCTAAGCAGCCTCTGGTGTCAACACTCACAGGATCTGGAATATAAACTACATACAATTCCGTGCATCAGAGCAGAGATCCTTTGGTGGGCCACAGCCTGTTCAGAGAACAAGGGCTTACACTTCCAACCCCCCCCCCCCGCTGCCCAGACACTCACCACAGATGTATCAGACTACGCCTGAGTGGCTCACTTGCACAGCAGATGCATTCAGGGGCTATGGAATCACCAGCAATTCTCCCTACACATAAACCTAAAAGAGATGATGGCAGTGCAAGCAGGCCTTGTTGACTTTCAAACCCCTCCTCACTCCAGGGACTTTTCTCATCAAGACAGACAACACCACTGTGATGTGGTACATCAACAAACAGGGAGGAACCTATTCTTAACCCCTGTGCAGGCAGGCCATGGCCCTCTGGTATATAGCAGCATCCATGGGTCTGCACCTGATACCTCAGCATCTTCAAGGTGATCTCAGTACTCTGGCGGATCAGTTGAGCAGACAAGTCCTGGACCCTCATGAGTGGCACCTCAACAGGTCAATTTTTTCACAGATAATTCAAAAATGAGAGACCCCAAAAGTCGACCTCTTCGCCTCTCCAAACAATCATCTTCTCAACAAGTTCTGCACCAGGGAGCATCAGAGCAGTGCCTGGAGAGTGGATGCCCTCTCCTTCCCCTGGGCACTCCTCCCAGTCTATGCCTTGCCTCCCCTGCCCCTCCTACCAAAGGTACTGGTGAAATTAAGGGAAGAAAAGCCAAGGGCCATCATCATAACCCCTAACTGGCTCAGACAGCACTGGTACCCCTTGCTACACAGCCTATCCCAGCTCCCCCCTTGGCACCTTCCTCAGATACCAAACCTTCTGAAGGGGAAGGGAAATTTTGGCACCCGCAATTGCAGACTCTCAACCTGGGTGCCTGGCTTATAGCTTGAATCAGAACCAGTCTGCCCCCCCCTCAGCACACAGGTCTCGGAAGTGCTTTGTGAGTCCATGTGCCCTAGTACCAGAAAGTCCTATGCAGGCAAATGGAAAAGGTTCTGTGCCTGGATTCAGACGAGAGGGACAAGTATGTCTCAGCTGTCTCTCCCCCTTATTCTGGACTACTTAACTGACCTGCTTAACAGTGGCCTCTCCTTCTCTTCCATTAAGATTCATGCCTCAGCAATATCTGCTCATTATAATACTGAACAACCTATTTTTCACACCCCCTGATTAAACAGTTCCTCAGGGGAGCCAATAACTTAAGGCCTCCCAGATGTGCCCGCTACTCCAGCTTGGGAACTTAACTTTATATTGGAGAAGCTCACCCTTCCCCCTTTAGAACCAGCTGCCGCAGCAGACTTAAAATTCCTCTCCTGGAAAACTGCATTCCTCCTGGCCATTACTTCAGCCAGAAGAGTCTACAAGCTGCAAGGCCTCATGGCAGTCAAGCCTTTCATCATTTTCCATGCTGATAGGGTCACTCTCAAAACAAACCCCTCCATTAGGCCCAAAGTGGTATCTAGTGTGGCCCTCAACCAATCCATTCACCTACCCACCTTTTTCGCCAACCCTCAAAACAAGGGGGAAAGGATCCTGCACTCCCTAGATGTGCACAGACAACTCAGGTACTACCTGGACAGGACAAAACCTTTCAGAAAATCTGACCAGTTGATGGTTAGCTTTGCTTCAGAGGCAGAAGGCAAAGCCATTGCCAAACAAACCATCTCTAAATGGATAGCACATTGCATTCACTTCTGCTACAAACACCATGGTAAGCACCCCACCCCCAAGGGTATTAGAACCCATTGCACTAGAGCAGCCTCCACCTTGGCTGCTTTCCTCAGAGGGGTACCTACAAGAGACATTCTGGAGGCGGCCACATGGACATCTGTCCACACCTTTACTAAACATTGTCATCTGCCCCTCTTCTCCAAGTCTAGGGCAGGGTTTGCCACTGTGGTGCTGCAGGGAATGCTAGCCAATCCTTAGCCATCTGGGCTGCCTCCACCCTTTCTCCTAAGCTTTGGGAATCTACCCAAAAGTGATGAGTGCAACAGTGAAACATGAAGAACATAGTACAGTTGTGTACACTTACCATAAATGTAGATGTTCGAGTGTCTTCACTGTTGCAGTCCAGGTTCCCCTCCCTCCTCCCCCTTTTCTTCTGTCTATTATCTTCGTTCCCCTCTCCTTTCCTAGGGAAGAGACATAAGTGTTTTTGGTAATGTTGTTATGTTAGTATCTTTACTCTGATCCATGCCTCCTGTTGGGGGTCCTGACAAGTTAAGGCAAGAAGAACTGATGTAATGGTGTCGGCTGCCTTCCTTTATACCCCTAACAACCTGACATCAGACTGGAGCCGACAGCAATCGATGCCCAATTCTGAAGCTGTGGTATTCTGGCTGGTCAAGGGCTATCCCTTGGCAGGGATTACCCAAAAGTGATGACTGCAACAGTGAAGACACTTGAACATCTACATTTATGGTAAGTGTATACAACTGTAATTTTTTGTCTGCATATATATTCTATATGCAGCATGCACATTTGTAAGATACTTGGTAATTATATATTAGGTTGATAAGTTCATAGGTATATACTAGTTGTGCAGTTCAAAAGACCATTGATAAGCATAGCCAGATGAGCTTGAGTGCTGTTGAGGTAGTTAAGCTGGGAAAAAGAGAGGATGCCTGAGGAATGGAGAAAAAGTATTTTGGTACTGATTTTTAAGAATAAGGGTGATGTGCAGAGCCTGTAGTAACTACAGAGGGATTAAAATGATCAGTCACAGCATGAATTTATGGGAAAGACTAGTGGAAGCTATGTTAAGAAGGGACGTGATGATTAGTGATCAGTAGTATAATTTCATGCTGGGAAAGAGCACTACAGATGTGATGTTTGCTCTGACAGTGTTGATGGAGAAGTACAGGGAAGGCCAGAAGGAGTTGCATTGTGTTTTTGTAGACTTAAGATAAAGCATATGACAGGGTGCCTAGAGAGGAGTTGTGGTATGAGGAAGTCGGGATTGTCAGAGAAGTATGTAAGGGTGGTACAGGATATGTACGAGGTTAGTGTGATAGCGGTGAGGTCTACGGTGGGAGTGATGGATGCGTTTAAGATGGAGGTGGAGTTACATCAAGGATCAGCTCTGAGCCCTTTATTATTTGCAATGATGATGGACAGGTTGACAGATGAGATCAGACTGGAGTCCCGTGGACTATGATGTTTGCAGATGACATTGTGACCTGTAATGAGAGTAGGGAACAGGTGGAGGAGACCCTGGAGAGATGGAGATATGCTCTAGAGAGAAGAGGAATGAAGGTCAGCAGGATGAAGACAGAATATATGTGTGTGAATGAGAGGGAGGATAGAGGAATGGTGATGATGCTAGGCGTAGAGGTTGCGAAAGTGGATGAGTTTAAATACTTGGGATCAATAGTTCAGAGTAACGGTGAGTGTGGAAGAGAGGTGAAGAAGAGAGTACAGGCAGGATGGAGTGGGTGGAGAAGAGTATCAGGAGTGATTTGTGACAGACGAGTACCAGTAAGAGTGAAAGGGATGGTCTACAAGGGGGTAATAAGACCAGCTATGTTATATGGGTTGGAGACAGTGGCATTCACAAAAAGGCAGGCGTTTGAGCTGGATGTGGCAGAGTTAAAGATGTTAAGATTTGCACTGGGTGTGACAAGGGTGGACAGGAATGAACTATTGATCCCAACTACTATACTCTTAAACGGACATACTCTCCCCCTCTTGTTCAACACACTCATTCTCTCTCCCTTGAACAGTCCTCTTTCCTCCTCTCCTCTCAGACTACATAATAATGACTCCCTTCCCACCAACTATGTCTACACTCTCATTCTTACTCTTAATCACCCTTCTCTCAACTTACCATCTCACTTTCTTTGAAATATCACTTAACAACTTTCATAACTCCTCACATAAACACACTTCTACTATACTCACTTTCACATCGTACTCCAATGTTACTTCCACCCCAAGCTATCATCTATCTAAATTCCATAGATTACATCACCTTACCTACCTACTTCAATCAGACAAAAAAATAAAACCTCTAACATTTCTAAATAGCAAATATTCCACTAAACCAGCTAATCCAACTCTACAAGATGGTGACATCCACCCCAACCCTGGCCCTATCTCCCCTCCTCCTCAAAACTGTTCACCAAACCTCAATAATAACTTCCTCATAGGACACCTTAACATTCAAAGCATAAATAAGAAAATACCCTTCATCCATGCCCTCTTAGATATCCACTCTTTTGATATTCTCTGCCTCTCTGAAACCTGGCTAAACCCAGGCACAAAGGACTCAGAGATTATACCCCAAGGTTATAACATAGTAAGACAAGACCGCTTAAAACGTAAGGGTGGTGGAGTAGCAATACTTTTCAAAAATCAACTTAACATCTCTACTCAACCAGCATATCCAAACCAAGATAGCAAAATAGAAGCCATCATTACTAAACTACAACTTAATGCCAAAAAAGCAATTTACATTATTTGCTTGTATCTTCCCCCAGGTAACAACATTCCAATATTAGAAGACTATGTTAGTTGGGTTTCTACCACCTACCCCCAAGAAACCATAATTCTAGGTGACGTTAACATTGATTGGAACACAATCAATGCTGATAATCCCTCCTCTCATATTAACCTACATGGTTTTTCCCAAACTATTACCTCAACCACAAGAGTCAATAAGCCCAATAAGAAAGAGAGTACCTTAGACTGGATACTCACAAATAAAGTCAACAAAAAGTATAAAGTAGGTACTATGCCAGACGATATCAGCGACCACTCCCTAACCTACATTACCAGACAAAAGTCAGAATGTACAAACCTTCCAAATACAAGGCTAATTCGTTCTACCAAACATTTTAACTTAGAACATTTTCAAGCTGAACTGAGAGCATGTAATTGGAATTGCTTAAAAACACTTCCCCTACAGGAGGCAGTCTCAGTCTTTAACTCTACCTTCCTATCCATACTGAATAGACATGCTCCAGAACGTTCTATTAGAGTAAAGACCAAAACAGCCCCATGGCTTACCAACAACACTAAAAAACTTATTCATACTAGAAACAAAGCATGGACAAAATGGAGATGCCTTAAACAAAACCCTGATTTAGTTCATTTCCGCCAGCTCAGAAATCAGGCTAAGAAATCAATAATCTCTGACAAGAAACATTTCTACTGTAAACTTCAAGACACCCATCATAACAATGCCAAACAATTCTGGTCATCAGTTAACAGACTACTTTCCCCAGGGATTGCAAAAACTCCTTCCCCTCTTAATGCTGACCCTGATACCCCTCTCCAGACTGCTAATGCTTTCAACTCTTTTTTTCTCTGAAACTATCCAATCCCTAGCAAAACAAATGAACACCAACAACCCTAATATTCCATCTAATATAGCTAACTCCTCCTGCAACTTCTCTCTAAAACCTATATCCACTTCTTTCATCTACAAACTCATTCTCAAACTGAAACCTTGCACCCCTTCTGCTGACAAGCTCCCTTCTCTCTTCCTTCAGAAAGCTGCCAAAGAAATTGCTTATCCTATTTCCTTACTTATAAACAGAACTATCCAAGAGGGAACTATCCCTGACATCTGGAAAGTCTCCTACATAATCCCACTTCATAAAGGTGGTAACTCCCTTGACCTCTCCAATTTCAGACCAATTGCCCTTCTCTCACCCCTTGCAAAAATCATGGAAAAATGTATTCATCAGCAACTTGTTCACTATCTCTCTCTTCACAATATAATTGCAACCTGTCAGCATGGCTTTAGACCTCACCACAGTACCACAACTGCCCTTCTTTCCTTTGTAGATACTATCAACAAAAATCGAAACAACAATACACTCTCTTCCGCTCTTTTCATTGATCTCTCTAAAGCTTTCGACATGGTCAACCACTCTCTCCTACTAAACATTCTTGAATCTCTTTCTTGTGACAAAGTCGCCATTAATTGGTTTAGATCTTATCTTAACAACAGACAGCAAGCCGTAATATGGGATAACCATATCTCATCACTCTTACCCATTTCCATCGGAGTTCCCCAGGGCTCCATTCTTGGTCCACTCCTGTTCTCCCTTTTTATCAATGATCTTCAGACTTCAATCCCACAAGCAACCTGCATACAATACGCAGATGATTCTACCCTTATCTGCTCAGCACCTTCCTCTACTGAGCTGATCTCACTGACCCAAACTACCTTTAATACTGTAGAAACTTGGTTCTCTAGACGTTTTCTCCTATTAAATGCCAAAAAAACAAAACTTCTCCTCTTCACCCCCACCACTCGGTCTCCCCCCTTAAATTTCTCCATTTTCTCTAATAATGGTACTATCATCTCTCCTGATCCAACTACAAAACTATTAGGAATAACCATTGACAATAATCTCTCCTTCGACCAGCACATTAACAACAACATCAGGTTAGTTAACAGAAAAATAGGTTCCCTATATCGTATCAAACCTTTCCTAACCCCAACAACCAGAACCAAGATTGCTCAATCTCACCTTCTATCTACCCTCCTATATGCTTCCCCAATTTATACAAACCTAAAGAAAACCAATCTAAACAAACTTGCTACTTGCTATAACAATATAGCTCGCTTCGCCACTAGTAACCCCTTTAGGACCCATCATTGTATAAACCTAAAACAACTAGGCTGGCTTGAAGTTCAAAACCACATTATAATTCCTCAACTCACTATTGCCCACAATATACTACACCAACCTGACAATACCCCTATACTCACACAACTTCTAATCCCTTACAACAATCTTAACTCACTTCGTTCATCTAGTAAACTCATGACAAAATCTATAAAGGCAAACAACACAGCAGGTGATTCCCTTTTCAGTAACACAATAGGTAGAAGTTGGAATCTCTTACCATGTGACATAACTCTGACTACATCCTTGCCACTTTTCAAACAGAAAATTAAACAATACTTCCAAAATCATTGGCTTTGTTCCTGTAGTACACCTGACTAACCTGTGTCTCCTCCACTCTTTTTCATCTCTGCACTACATTAGTTCTATTCCTTTTACTGTTGAGTTTTTAAGTATGTACTTTCTGCACAATTGTGTGATATTTAATTATCTGCGTATTTTTAACTTGATTTTCTTTGAATTTATCCTTTCAGTCCTATGTTTTTCTATTTCTCTGATTGTATTTATATCTTAGAATAGTAGATTTTTATCTTATTGTAATTTACTTAGTTTATAGTGGAGCTTTTCTCCTCGGGCCTCTGCTGAAAATGGACATGTATCCAGCCAGACTAGCCCGGTCAACAAATGTAAAATAAAAATAAATAAATAAGTATATTAGAGGGTCAGTCCAGGTTGGAAGGTTTGGAGACAAAGCCAGAGAGGCAAGATTACATTGGTTTGGATATGTACTGAGAAGGGATGCTGAGTATATTGGGAAAAAGATGCTAAGGATGAAGCTACCAGGTAACAGGAAAAGAGGAAGGCCTAATATAAGGTTTATGGATGTGGTGAGAGAGGACATGCAGGTGGGTGGTGTAACAGAGCAAGATACAGAGGACAGGAAGAAATGGAAACAGATGATCCACTGCGGCGACCCCTAACGGGAACAGCCGAAAGAAGTGCAAGAAGATTATTGACAGAATGGGTGGACAGAAATGTATTAAAACCAGATGGCATGAGCTATTAAATGGAAAAGAAAAAGCTTGGATAATTAGACTTGCTGGATTATTTCCACCAGATTTAGATGAACATTTATAGTTGATGAAGCAGAGAGGACTCTGCAAAAGCGCTATCATTTTTTTCTAAAGAGTTACATGCCGTGTGTATCCAGTGAGTTTTATTTTACTTAACATTTATAACTTGCACTGATTAATGCATCATTTTTGTCTGTATTTATAATTGTTTTCATTTAGAATTTTACTATTTTTGGTGCTAACAGGGCTGTTCAATTGTGATGATATATTCTTGTATCTTTAGGTGACTGATCTAATGAATTATGTTTCTTCCTATTGGTTCTTTCGTTGCCTTAATGGTTTAAAAGAGAGTTCCTTCTGTTTTATTTTTACATTGATAAAGGGGCCTGTTTTAGGCCAAAACTGGTCTGTCTTTTAATCTTTACTATAGGTATTTTTGCTCTCTCCATGAAGTGCAAGCCATTTATTTGATTTTGTGGATACAGTCATGGATCCTAAAGGTACCCTGGGAGCTCTGCCATCTATGCTTCCTTCCTGGTGAGTTTCTTTTTATATTCCCTACCTGCTTTCCCTTTCCCCATCCCCATGCTGATTGACTATATTTGAGGATAACTCTCCTGTATTGACCAAACCTCACCTTATGAAGCATCATCAATGAGCACCCTCACACCCAGGATGGGCATTCCCATCCCTCTGTTTTGCTCTCTGTCACCCAAGCCACTAATCAAACACAGGTGAGCTGAGCCATGGTTAGGGCTTTATCCCTTTATGCCACTTGAGCAGGGCAGCTGGGCTGTAATTAAGGAAAGTTATTTTTCTGTGCCACTGTCGAGTACAGACACAGAAGTGATGCCCGTGGTGTATTTCCTATTTAGCATCCACTCATCAAGATTTTTCTTGATGATTGCTAATGAAGACCTTTGCTGGACTTAGATGGGTAGCCTGTTCCAGAGTATGTGAAGTCTCTGGGACAGGAATCTAAACCTTCAGCATGTCCTGTTTATTGTGGTGACATGGTTTAAGTCCCTAGACCGTGTAGCTCAGAGGGATTGGGATATCTTTAGGTGTATCATGTCCAACAGCTCTGGGTTTGACAGACCTTTATATGTGAGGCAGAGATCACCGCAGAGTAGGTGATATGGTATGGAGTAAAGATGGAGTTTTTGGAGATGGTCAGTGTAGGGCATTTGTTTGAGGCCAGTAATCTTCTTTATGAGGTACTTCTGTGGTCTTTCTAGCTGCTGCAGATGTCTTGTGAGGTACACTCCAAAAGGGGCGTTTACTCTATAATGGGTCTAATGAGGGTTGAGTAGAGTTGAACAATGACATCTTTTTTCCTGGATGAAAACCCTTTTTTGATGAAGTGTGCCATGTCGATGGACTTCCTGACTACTGTGGCGATGTGACTATCAAAGTAGAGACTACTGTTCACCTGGGTCACAAGGTCTCTTATCACTTTTTTGGTGTTAAGTAGATTGCTACATATGTGGTAGTTAATGGCTATAGAGTTTTTACCAAAGGGAATGACAATGCACGTTTTCGCATTGAGCTGGAGGCCATGGCTCTCACACGAGGCATCTGTCTCAGCGAGGCCCTTCTGTTGGATGTCCACATCATTTGTTGACTTGAGTATGGCTCCTAGTTTGCAGTCATCTGCGAACTTCATTAGCCAGAGGCCTTATGTGTTAGCCTGTACTTCACAGAAGTAGATACCAAACAGGAGAGGTCCCAGGACCAAAACGTGTGTACTCCACTTGTGACTAGTTTAAATCAGATTCTGAGTCTGCACCTTTTACAGTATGTTTTCTGCCAGTGAGCCAGTTGGCAACCCATCTTGTGAAGTATGGATTTATACCTAGTTTAGTGTGTTTAGCTATAGTTACGGAATGGGAATAGTGGTTGAAATCTTGGCAAGGTCAAGATAGGCGTTGTGAACCACCTTACCCTCGTCTATTGCTTTAGTGAGTGCCTCACAGAAGTCAGTCAGCTTCAGGAGGCATGATCTTACTTTCACAAATCTGAACTGGATGTGATCCAGAGTTAGGAGGTTACCAATGTATTTATAGATAAATATATGTGTGTATATATATATATATATATATATATATATATATATATATATATATATATATATATATATATATATATATATATATATATATATATATATATATATATGTCTGTGTGTGTATATAACATATAATATATATATAGATTATCTAGATGAGTGTGTGGATTTCCTGATCATGGAGAATACTCTTCCTTCATTCCACCATTGTGTCCTTTTTATGCAATGTGTCTAAGACTAATCTTATAGCAGAAAATATCTGTGAGAAAGTAAACTGATATTGGTGCTGACTAATTCTAGGATCCTTAACTGGAAGATGCACTCATGGGAGGGTCTCCTTGCACCGAAAGTTGCAGACCTTCATGAGCTTATGAAACTTGGTGTAGGCCTGTGGAGAGCACCCTTGTCTTACCATACTATGCTTGATTGCAGACATTCCAAAGGCAAAAGTAGGTAAGATGGAGTACAGGCAGTGGAGTCTCTTTCTACATTAAGGACAGCCACACCTCCATAATGGTTTGCCTGCATGACGGGCTGGAAATATTACAGGTGCAACTGACAGTTGGCTATACACACATTCAAGTTACAGGCCTCTATAGACCCTACTGCATGACTCTCGACACCCACTCCTCATAAATGACCTAGTTGACTCCAACATGGTATGACCAAACACTGTAAGCCTTGGTGACTTCAACAACCTCACCAGAGACTGGATGGAGTACTCCTACAGTAATTCAATTACACACTGATTCCTTGTCCATCAGTTCTAACAAAGTAGACCAGCTGGTGTCATCAACCACAAGGTTAGATAAGATTGTGGACAGGGTTATCACCGACATGGGCAATCGAGGTGCCACTCACATAGAATGTTCCTGTCCTTTGATCTCAGATGATCAGTCTGTCTCATTGAAATTTTCTGTAGTACAAACCACAGCTATAACAGGCCTAAAAAAATGTCAAAAGATGAATATAACCTACTAAGGGATGGTATGAATGGCTTAACAGAGTACATCAATGTAGTTTACATCAACCTGTACAACTGCATGGAGTCATTCATAAAAAAAAGATGCAAAACCTGTTCCTCAAGTAAAAAGTAACTTGTCTGGTGGACATCTTCTATGAAATGGCTTTACAACAAAAGGAAGCAACTGTTGTCCATGTGCAAATAGGAGGAACTGCCAAATTAGGAAAAAATGCATCCTTAGGCTCAACAAGCAAATGAGATGACTAGTGATGAACTGCAGTACCAATTCTGAATATAAAATAACATAAAATAAGGGAAAGCACTTAGCCTTCTTCAGTTTCATCATTGGCACTCCATGGAAAACACAAGGTTTGTTCACAAGTAGTACTTAACAGCACCACTCATACTGATCGTGTTAATGTAGACAACCGGAAAGTGGATTGGTTGAGTACAAGCATTAAACCCCCATCGACACCCAAAGGACCATTAGACATGCATGATTCAATTTCCATGCCTCACATATGAATCAATGTAGTGTGAACTGGGCTATCCACGTAAAAAAACACAACTTCCTTGAGACCTGATGGTATCCCATGACATATTTTTAACCATCTCCAGCCAGAACTAGACTCACCACTGAGCACCCATTTCAATCACAGACAAAATACAGGTTTAATTCAAGCAGCGTGTAAGAGTTGCCACTGTCACCCCTTCGCAGAAAGGTGGTGCCGCTACTGACCCTATACAATATTGCAACATAACCAGGAGAAGTATGATGTGTAAAGTCATTGTCCATATTAATCAGGATGTGATGAACAAGGACATAAGCAATCTCCTAACACTTGACCACACACAATTTGGATTTGTTAAGGGCAGATCTTGCCAGTTGAACCGGGTTTCTTCTTTGAGACATTTCACCAAGGACCTGGATGAGGCAAAGTGAGTATATACAGTATGCAGTTGACTTGGCCAAGGCCTTTGACACAATCCCATAGTATGGCACCAGTTAAAAGCTAACAAAATTAGGATGAAAGAATGGTCTGATCAGGTGGATCAAAAAGTGGCTCAAGCATAGGACAAAAACGGTGGGAAAAGGTTCCGACGCCAATGACAGAAGAACTGCCACTATTGTTGTTCCCGAGTAATATTTACTGGGATGTATACTGCTTGCTACCTCCTTGTCATAATTCCAGGCTATGACTAAATGGCATCGGCTGTTCAGTTTTGTGAACAAATGCCAAATGGGCACTGTGAGTGACTCACCCAATTTTGTTAATAAACTGAAAGAGGGTCTCACAGCCAGAAATGACTGGTGCCAAAATAATCGCATTTAGCTAAATGATAGAAACTCTATTAGCATACCATTCTTAAAAAACATGGTCCCTACTGAATACCGCTACATCAGTGGCAAACCCTAAGACCTCAACCTGTGTTGAGAGATCTGGGTATTCAGGTTCACAACAATTTCAATATCTGACCGTCAGGGAGCAGCTGTACTAATGAAACGCCTTGTATTTGGTTCAGCTCATAATTGTAGGTATTGCATGTTATTACATGTCTGTAGTCCTGTTTGATTAGGCCATTAATTATTGATAAGGAACCATTTGTTGCCTCTACAGTTTACCTGCACCAAATGGTAAGGTCACATAAGTACCTCAGAAACTGAGTGGATGGCCTTAGATAAGAATCATTTCACTCAGCAACATACAAATTTCTCAGAGGTGATGTGTGTCTTGCTTACAAGGCAATCTGAGTGCCTGCCCTAGCAGAGATGCTCCATATCTGTTAGTGTAACTGAATGCGCATTACCGTATCAAAAGTCCAAATTGTAATATGTGATATATCTCACTGAGGCTGCACCATGTCTGGAATACAATTCCCAGACACATCAAACATAGTACCTCGATGACACGCTTCAAGTCCAACCTTCATAAGTGGATGGAAAACCAGCTTTTTGTCCTTGGGGTTGAAGCCATATCCTTCATTGGCCAGGGGAACTGGTGTTGAATGGAGTTTTGTTTTCAGGAGAAATTATTGGATAGGGTCGTAAGCGCTCCGTAGCCAGTAGCCTAGTAATCTATAATCTTACATCTGTATATATGTGTTTTATATATATATATATATATATATATATATATATATATATATATATACGCGTGTGTGTCTACTTCAGAACAACAAAAACTTACATCGAAGATGCAAACACAGAGACCTAAACAATGAAACCCCATAACACAGACAACCACGTATGTATAGTACACACATCAAAAACATACAAAAATACATACAGAACTGCCACAAGCAACCAACCACACCACCCTACACTACAAATAGGCAGGGGCAAGCCCCCCTGCACCCCACACCCACACCACTGTAATATTCTAAATCGGAGATCGAACAAACAGACACACAAGACAAACTCACACCCACACACTACAGTCTGTCACACAAAGACACACACACACCACAGTCACAACACACACTTACAAACAGAACTACTCCTCACAAATACACTTACACATGCATACTCAGCCACAGCGGAACACCAAAAGTGCTAAATCATAATCACGTAACACCGGGATTTTGAATATGGTGCATTTCAGTGTTCTGAACTTTCCTTGTTTTGGTGATAAGTGGTAGAGGGTATTTCCTAGGTAATAAGTAGTCATTTATTATGTATTTTTTATTTATTTATTTAACAAATGTTTACTGGGAAAATGTCCAGCTGGGAAGAGTTGAACATTGATAGCGGAGGCCCAGGGAGTAAATCTGTATACAGTAGTATATGAGATATGAAAAAAATACATTATTAAATACAGATACAGACATCAAATACACAGTACGTATATACAGCATACAGTACAACACAATAATAGTAATGATGCACTTTTGAGATTTTAAGTATTTTTCCTCTTGATGATATGTTGATCAGTGGCAGTGAAAAACATTGAGCAGCCTGCCTGCCCCTGTGGGAGTTGTTACTGACTTGAAACTGTAGTTTTATTGGCCATTTTGGGTCAATTCCAAACTCCTTCATCTTCCTCTCTTAAAACCTGGTTGCCTCATGGTTTTGGCATCTTTTCAGGCTTGTTGGCTGTTGGTGAAACACCCACCAAGAGGAGAAAATGCTGAGATAAGAAAGGAGCCACTTTTGAGATTTTAAGTATTTTTCCTCTGTTTATTTGCTAAGTTTTTCTGCATAGCTGCCTATTTTGAGCATTTTCTGGCTTGTTAAACTTGATTTCTGCATTAGCAACTGTATTTAGAGCACAACCTAGAGCTGTTTACTGAATTTCCTGTTTGCACTTATTTTTAAAATCGTTTTTTTCTCAAAACTTGCATCTGTCTTTGGCCTAGCACTCTTGTGTGGGGTCATTTACTGCACTGTTATAACTTGTTGATACTTGTGAACCTCTGCTATCTCTGAAAAAAACAAAAAAAAAAGAAAAATATTGCTTTTTCCCCACTTTTCTGAGATTTAAAAAAGTTCAGTTACAGGCTTGCTGTTCTTGAACTGTTTGTAAGTTTCTTGGAGGCCATTTTTTGCTTGGGCTAAAGGGAAGTCTCTCTGTTGATCAGTGGCAGTGAAAAACATTGAGCAGCCTGCCTGCCCCTGTGGGAGTGGTTACTGACTTGAAACTATATTTTTATTGGCCATTTTGGGTCAATTCAAAACTCCTTCATCTTCCTCTCTTAAAACCCCCTTTTGCGCGGTTTTGCGTGTTTTTGTGCATAGCGCAACAGCGGGCAGTGCCACCTAATTGGGTTTAAACTATTCCTGGCTCCGCAAAGTCTGCTCTTCACTTTTTCCCTTAGAACTGCTCTATCTCTCAATTTAAGCACCATATTCTCATTCTAAGGCCTTTCTCTGGTCCAATTAAGTAATCCTACAAGTGAGCACTATTAAACCATAAGCACTACTTACTCTTATACTCTCTACGATTACCCTGTCCTTTATTGGTCCATCTTAAATTCAGTTTTCCTATATTACTCTAGCATGTCCAAAGGTCAGTCAATGGTTTCCTCTCCAGTCCAGCTGGTGAATATGGGAATTTTGAGGCAATGTTACAACTGTCTCATGTACACGGACAACCCTCTCCTCCTCCAAACAGGTTCAAATATATGTGAGAGATGCAACTATTTAGCCAAACTGGAGGCTGAGCTCTCTCATCTCAAAACTGGTGTAACCAGTCAGGAGGAGAAGGTAACCTCACACAACACAATTCCAGTATCACATAGTACCACCACATCAGCGAGCCAAACACATAAATACACAAAAACATACTCGGAGGCTCTAAATAAAAATCTACCTAAGCAACAGAGACCTCCAAAGCAGACATCCAAGCAAACGCTAGCTCAAAACAAAACACGCACAACACATAGCCCACAAAGTCAGTGTGCCAAGCAGCCACAGCCCTTAAGGCTGAATAACACACCTGATACTCTTGTAATAGGTGACTCTATTGTCAGACACAGTGACGTCACGCTCACCAGGCTGAATAAAGAGAAGGTCATGGTGAGCTGCCTGTCAGGTGCTAGGATCCGCCACATAACGCAAGCACTCAGGTCCCTCCAAAGCAAATACAAATATGACTCAGTCATTGTACATGCTGGTGTGAATGACCTGAGACATACCTCCCTGGACTACATGAAAAGAGACATAGAGGAGCTCTCTGATCATGTAGCCCAGGCTGGTATGACCCTGACCTTGAGCAGCATTTTACCCTTACATAGAATGATGCCACAGTACAAAGACAAAATGATCGATTTTAACAATTGGCTAAAATTTTGGTGTCATTCAAAGGGGATCCAGTGTCCGTCAGCCTGGGATGACATGCTCGACAAGCCACATTGCTTTGCTAGGGATGGCTTGCACCTGTCACCACTGGGCTTTTGGATATTGGCAAAGGCTCTTGCCACCCCCATAGTGCCTTTTTTAGGCAAGGCTCAAAAGTCAAACCCACCCCCATAGACAGCACAAGGAACAAGAAACTAAGGGTAATGCTGCTTAATGCCAGAAGTCTTAACCTCAAGATGCATGCACTCGAAGCTCTCCTCAGTATGGAGAACATCGATGTTTGTGCAGTGACAGAAACCTGGTTCAAGGCTCCAGAGAGCACCCCAGCACTACCAGGCTATACCTCATATCATGCTTTTCGGCCCCAAAACCCGGACCGAACCACAAAAGGAGGGGGAGTTTCCATATTTATCAAGGATATTCACACCTCCAGGTTAGTGGCATTGCACAAAGTATCGGAGACCATCCATGTGCAACTAACAGTGGGCAAGACTGCTTTTCAGTTTATAGCATCCTACAGACCACCCTCTCAAAGTCAGGAATCCTACTCGGCTTTCCTGAAAACATTGGAGAACATGAAGATCTCTCAGAACATCAT
This sequence comes from Protopterus annectens, assembly GCF_019279795.1. Classification (NCBI taxonomy): domain Eukaryota; kingdom Metazoa; phylum Chordata; order Ceratodontiformes; family Protopteridae; genus Protopterus; species Protopterus annectens. The sequence continues at coordinate 1,134,763,583 of NC_056731.1, forward strand.
TATATTGGGCGACTTCAACTACCCAAACATTGACTGGGAGCACTACTCAAGCCCCAGCACCTTAGCCCAAAGGTTCCTGGAAATTATAAACTCAAATGCTATGGAACAACTAGTCACCACTCCCACAAGAGGGGACAACATACTAGACCTGATCATTACCAACATGGGGACTCTATGCTCCACACCAGAAGTATAGCTCTCATTGGTAAGATCAGACCATAAATTAATTTCACTGGATGTCCACATCCCGACCCCACCCCCAGCCCAGAAAACCACAGTGAAAAACTTCTCAAAAGCAAACTTCTCACTTCTCAAAACCGAAGTGGAATCCTTCAAGGCCCCAGGGCCAGTGGAAACTACGGCCCAAACTGCCGAATCCTATACAAATGCATTCTACGGACATCTCCAGTAATGCATGGATCATGCTATCCCAAACAAAACCAAGACTCAATCATCCAAAGGCAGGTGTCCAGTCTGGTGGACCCCTGCCATAAATAAACTGCACAACAGAAGGAGGAAGCTACTACATGATAGAGCAAAATCCCTAACAGGGAAGGCATCTCTGATTAGTACTAGCAAAAAATAACGATCCCTCATAAAATCCTCCAAGGCCAGCTTCGAGAGAAAAATTGCACAGGACATCAAAGACAATCATAAGGCTTTTTTCAGTTATGTTAGGAACCTGTGATGCAACTCTCAGACTTGTTCTGAGTTGATTCTAAATGACAAAAAATACACTGAACCCACAGACATACATCGCCATTATCCTGGCAGACAGGTTCAGTGCAAACTTCTCCACCCCTCCCCCCAAAAGAGCAAGTATCTATCCTGGCAGAGGGCTGCCTCCCAAACATCTCTGATGCTCAGGTGAAGGCTGCCCTCTCCAAAGCAAAAAACACTGCTTCCATGGGACCAGATGGCGTCCCGGGTTGCGTCCTACATGAACTCCAAGAGGAACTAATCCCTCAAATAAAACAGCTATACAATCTCAGCCTCACTACAGGATATGTGCCCACAGAATGGCGTACAGCAACAGTGGTCCCACTCCACAAAGCTGGAGCCTCTATGGACCCTGGAAACTATCGCCCCATAAGCCTGACTAGCTTAGTCTGCAAGGCTATGGAGAGGATCATCATGGAGCTCATAAACCAAGACATTGGGGACCTACAGACACTAGATCCTACCCAGTTCGGCTTTGTCAAGGGCAGATCCTGCCTTTTGAACCTGGTTGACTTCTTCGAAACAGTCACCAAAGCCATAGATGAAGGAAAGGTAGTCCACACAGCCTATCTGGACCTTGCAAAGGCATTTGACACAATACCCCACTTGGGCATCATAGATAAGCTATCCAGCTTAAATATAAACCCCTATGTCACAAGATGGGTCGCAAACTGGCTCAAAGACAGAACCCACAGAGTGAGAGTTGCTGGAGCCATGTCAGACTCAAAACCGGTCACAAGTGGTGTCCCACAGGGTTCTGTCCTGGGACCACTCTTGTTCGGTATATACTTTCCGAGGTACAGGCAAATGTGGGAGGACTATGGCTCACCAAGTTCGCAGACGACTGCAAACTGGGCGCCATAATCGACTCTCCAGCTGACACAAACATCCTTCAAAAAGGTCTCACAGAGACAGATAACTGGTGCCAGCACCATGGTTTAAAGCTAAATGCCAAAAAGTGTATAGTCATACCCTTTGGCAAAAACAATGTGCCCACAAATTACCACATAGGCGGAAACCCATTAAGTACAGAGAAAGTTATTAGGGACCTGGGGACCCAAGTTGATAGCAATCTCTCCTTTGACAACCACATTGCCAAAGTGGTTAGAAATACCTTCTACATAGCCCACCTCATCACAAAGGGTTTCACATCTAGATCAAGAGAGGTAATCGTGCCCCTTTATTCATCCCTCATCAGGCCCATCATAGAATACAATGCCCCTTTTGGGATGTACCTTACCCGACACCTGCAGCAATTAGAAAGGCCCCAAAAGTATCTGACCAAGAGGATCAAGGGTCTCAAACAAATGCCATATGCTGCTCAGTTAAAAAAACTCCAGCTCTACTCAGTTGCATACCGCCTACTTCGAGGCGATCTATGCCTGACATACAAAGCTATGTCAAATCCAGAATTAATGGACATGCTCCACCTCAGTAAATATAAATCCCTTAGAGCCACACGTTCGAGGGACTTGAACCTCTGCAGAGAAATAAATAGAACTTGCTGGAGAGACAGGTTCATAACCCAGAGGCTCCCTTCGCTCTGGAATAGAATTCCAGTTCATGTGAGGCAGAGCACCTCACTGAATCTCTTCAAGAAGAATCTCGATAGGTGGATGGAGGATCGTAGGTTTGTCCCAGGGATTACTCCCGTGTCACTATTAGACAGAGGCACAGTAAACTAAACCTTAAAAAGGGCACAGTATACTCAAATCAAGGGGTGGCGTAAGCCATACAGAATCGGGCTAGGCTTATAATTGCCCCAGGGCAGATAGCCTAGTATGAACCTAAGAACCTATGTGAGCCATAGAGAATTGTAGAGTACAACATTAACATAACAGACAAAAATTGTAGTTAGATGGTTGTTTTTGGCTGGGTGAAATTATACATTTAGCAGAACCAGCATTGAGCCCTGACTTTTTTTGCTAGTATAGAACATACAGCAGTAGAAACAATAATGGTTTAACTGTTTTATAAATATAGTTCACTGTAGTGTTTGGTGGTGATCATGTATGATGGTGGCATACATAGATAGGAATACACAGTAAACTGACAGAGCATGCAGCACTTATAGTCAAAATAAGATTGTCATCAGCTTCATTGACTAGTAGTGTTAAAAGACGCTAGGTAGGAAAAGAGGAAGTGTGTATAGGAGTGTTTGCAGTTATTACCTATGGCTAGTACATGAAGAAGACCCTGAGTTATGCAAGTGTAAGGTAATTACGTGTGTTATCTGGTGATCGGATGTCAAGAGACAGTGCATGTCATTTTTTTTTTCAACATCAGTGTCTAAGACAAATCTTTGAACGCTCAAAATTTCGTACTTTATATGTTTGAGAGCAAACGTTTGAAATTTTAAGTCTTTGAAGACTGACTTTGAATGGGGCCGTACAGTGCAGATAGGGAGAATTTCCATTTTCTGCAATGAAGTGCGGTCTCGTAGTCGGTGTATATAAGTAGGGGTGGTGTGTTGGTGAAGGGTGGCTTGCCCCTGAGTCACACTCTTAAAACTTTTTTTTTTCTTTTTTTATTTTTATTTGATGTTGGAACATGGTAATGTTGAACCTTTGTTCTCCACCATGTAATGTTTGCCATTTTTGATGTTGCAACATTTAACATAGACCCCAACATCAATATCATAGAGAGCGTCTTTAGCATACAGAGTAGTCATGATCAAATGATATGTACTCTGTCTTTTACTTTACCCTATTGCTGTAGTGTAACATTTTTGAGTAAAGTTAGTGTTGTCTACTCTTATCTTGTCAAGGCTTTTCTGTCTGCGCTATAAGGTTGAGTGGTATGCCTTCAGTTATAACTGAAATGTCATGAAATAACAAGAAATTAATGGCTTTTCTTGCATGTATATTCCTGTATGCTAGACAGACTTTTTGTGTGTAATTAGAACTGGTCAGTACAACTTTATTCATATATAAATAGACACACACATTCCATGTTAAATTCTAGTTTAATTTAATTTTACACACTAAATTAAGTAAGCAGACAGACAAGTGCCATGTGAAGTAATAGTTTTATTTATTGCACTACTTCATAACTATGATGTCTAGACATAGAACGATGCAAAATGACAATTTGATGATTAATTATGACAATGAAGGACAGCTATAATACACACTGTTCAATTATAGGAACACCATTGCACATAAAACTAACAAAATGAGTAAACATGGAGAGAGCCTTCTATACTTAATAGAGCCAGTCTGTTAAACATCTTATTTAGATTTAGACATTTCACATATGTACATACATAGAAATATTTTGTGCTTGATAATGCCATTATTGCGTGTAAAGATGTAGTTGAGTTTGACCTTATTTCCAGTCCTTACATTTGTTCAAATATCATCTTGCTTGAATTCCTCTTCTGCATGTAGACGAAATGTTTGACATTCCTTCGCAAAGTGGTATAATCCTTTATTCTATTCACATTTTTGTGTTTTTGTCTTGCTCTATAGAGCTCATGTTGTGACTCAAAAGGGTCTCTCAGCCTCCAACTTACAGGGTTATCAGTCTGAAATTAATAAGCACACCAACAAATAAAAAGCTGAATAAAGAAATAAGTTTAAAAAATTAAAATGATTTTAAACATGTAAGTTTAATTCATAGTATCTTGGAGAGTACAGTGAACATCTATTGCTTGTTTTCATCACATACTGAAGTAAACAAATGTTTCTCAACATGTACCATGTTATGTGTGTATATAGTTGGTAGTGTTACAGTACGTAAATCGCAGTAGGGGCTATTGAGAAAGGATAAATAGCACACTGTGAAAAGCGAAACTATGCAGTGAGTACTGATGTGCAGGGCATCTGCAATTGAGAGATATCTGTAGCACAATCATGGTAGATTGAAAAAATGTGTCAGCAGTAACTTATATTAATGACCTTATAGTGACATTAAAAATAGATGGTTTCTAAAAATACATACATCAATCGACTGATGTTGTCTGGATATATATTCGATATGCAGCTGGTACATTTGTAAGATGCCTGGTAATTATATATTCGTTTGATGTTCATCGGAATTTAGTAATCATGCAGTTCAAAAGACCGATAATAAGCGTAGCCAGCTAAGATCGAGCACTGCTGAGTGAGTTAAGCTCTATGGACCAGAAGAACCATGCTATATACCACAAAGAGGATTAATGATTTGCAGGTTATTCATTCAGAATACTGAATAGAGACCATGTCTAGTATTGCTTGACATGGACAGGAAGGTTATACTCCGTGAGTGTGCCAACACTCAAGTAAGATTACGATCTGTAAAAATTTGGGTGAATGAAGGAAAGAATACTCTTGTTACTTGATAGGTTGATTGGTGGTTAGTAGGATACTGACCCATAGGTCTTTATAAGCCTATACATGGGTACACAATATATTACTAGAGAAACACAATATTAAGGATCTAGCCGAAAGACAAAATCTTAGTTAACAATAGATGCTCATATCTAGGAGCATAATGGGTGAAATCCTGGAAAGGAATTTATGGTTTCCCATCCAGGCATCCAGGCTACATGTAAACAGGCTCATCTAGAGGCTCTGTTTGATGTGAATTGCTTGCCTATTCTGGAGGAGTGGTAATCTCTGAGAGACATATCTGTCCAGCAGGTCCTATTTATGTCACGGCCACGGATAAGGTGCATGAAGCAAGTGATCCTTATCCCATTATCCCATTATTCTTGCTGATGTGCATAGTTTCAATGTAGGTTTGGAACCTAAGATTGGTGTGTATGGCGGGCACAAATCTACAGTAAGTAGTCTGTATGCTACTGAGTACAGTGACGGTTATTTGAGTCTGTCAGTGCATGACATGTGGTGGAGACCCTGTAATTTGCTTGCTTATAAATCTCTGGGGTCTCTCAAGTTGCTGCTGGTGGGAGGGTAGGTAAATACAAAGGGAGCATTGTATTCAGTTATTAGTCTGATGCGGGTTGAGTACAGGGTAATTATGACCTGTTTTGCTGTTAAGGCAATGCCTTTGCTAATGATGTGAGCAATGGAGAATGCCTTAGTTACCAGAGTAGACACATTGTGGTTAAAATTTAGGCTACAGTCAACTTGCATTCCCAATTCTATCAATAGTGAGTTGTTACTTAGGGTATTATTATTTATATGGTAGTCTGCATGGATATCATTTGTACCTAATGGGATGATAATGCATTTTATTAGCACGGAGTTTGGGTACATGACTGTGGCAACAATTGTATAAGTCCCTTTTGAAGTATATTGACATCTTCTGGCCATTAAATGTTTATACCTAATTTTCATTCATGACCAAAGTTAGACACACGCCGTCAGTTTGCCCTGAACTTCTGAGAAGTGTATGCCAAACAATAGGGGGCCAACACTGACCCCTGTGGAACCCCACTGCAGACAGGTGTGCTGGTGAAGATGAAGTCACGAATGTTGACTGAGTGTTATCTGAAGGTGAGCCAGTTACCCACCCATCTGACAACATAAGGGTTTATATTCAACTGGGAGAGTTTATCAATGATGCATGAATGTGCGACTGTGTTAAAGGACATTGCTAAGTCCAGGTCGGATGTATGCTCATATATGCCTTAATTTATGCCTGTGGCTATGGTTTCGAAGTCATCTGTCAGGTTTAACAGGCATGGACTATCTTTTACAAAACCAAAATGTGTCAGATTAAGGGTTTGTAGGTCATCTATGCCCTTATTTATAGGATTCATGACAATTTGTTCATGGCCTTACAGATAAGGATGGTTAAAATTATGTCTCTGTAGTCTGACTCACACTTTTAATAGTGTTGTCAAGCGGCACATGTCAAATGGAAAAAAAAAACTGTTACTTATAAAACTAGCAATAAATGGTCACTGAAACGAAGGCTGTAAGGAACAGCTTATACTGTCACTGTAATCAAAATACATGACAGTGAATGAGTGTCTGCATGTATATATGTATATATCCGCCAACACAGCACATGTATGGGTGTGTGTACATCTGTGTACATAAACATAGAGACACACAAATTCAGACACAGATTTGTGTGTGTGTGTGTGTGTGTGTGTGTGTGTGTGTGTGTGTGTGTGTGTGTGTGTGTGTGTGTGTGTGTGTGTGTGTGTGTGTGTGTGTGTATGCATTTTTTGTGAGCCTTTCTTATGGGGTCACCACTGAAATGGGCCTTTTGCCTCAGTTTTACTAACCCAGTTAACAAATGGCAAATTAAGAAAATAAATTATATATACATATATACATACATACACACATATATATATATATATATATAAAACAACATATAAACAGCAAATCGATTTCAAATAACCAAATAAATGCATATGATAAACACATAATGACACATGCAATTATTTATTTAAATGATTATCTATTTCCATCTTGATAAGGGAGTTAGTGGTCTCATCAACACAGACATCGAATTCACAAAAAAGGCAATTTTGAGAAAATGTATGAAAATTCAAATAGTACAGGTGATGTATACCACTAAAACAAGTAGCTGCAGTTCAGACAAAGTTTAAATAAAATACACACAATATTACACATCCAGCTGAGAGAAATTTGGCAGGCATTCAAAAATGGCTTGAATAACTAACTGGTCACTATGACATAGTAAGGCTGTGGTTTTTACAACCACATGAATATAAACTTTACATATTGCATACATGCTTGTTATGCACATAGGAAGACTATGTTTACCTCAACTTTCAAATGGTAACCAGTGTAACTCGACTGCAGTGCAATATTCAGAAAAAGAGTGAAATATCCAATAATTTTACCACAATACAGGGAAGAAAATAAAATGCAGTTGAATGGAATGCATATTATACAGACAGGTGCTGTGTGTGTGATTCACGAAGGGCATCAGCTAATGGTAAATTACTTTTAGTACATTAACACAATTAAATTTCACAGCTGTCTGACATGTTTTCTTTTTATATTGTAATGTTATGAGTGTATTACTCTAGAATCTTAGGATATTTGCATGTCAGTGGGTTGGTTTCCAAGATGAGAATGTCCAAAGTAATGCTCCCTGTCAAATTTGGGAAAACTGTCTTATAAATGTATGTCTGCATGAGTACATGCACTAATAAGCAACATAATGCTGAACATATGACAAATAATTAACAGTGAAGGGGAAAAAAAGCATGTGGCAACAAGGATGAAACATAAGCAAACAAAAGTAAATAAAATTGCCTAGGTTGGGATAATGTAAGTTTTACAAAAAGCAGCACATAGTCAAGATATAATTTGACTGCTGCAAAGGCTGAGTGTGACTACATAGCATATCAAGTGGATTGTAAACCAGTCATTCAACTAATAGTCTCTGGGTGGGGGAGGGAAAGTACAGAACAACAAACTGTAAATTCTAAGCAGTGCTTATAATAACAGTGCCACACTGGAGTTTGTGAATTCTAACATCCAGTATGCAAACAAACATATCTGAAAATCCTGACTCTGTGTGAATATGTGACTTACACTGCACTAAAGAGTAAACAAAATACTCTAGCAAGCAACTAATTTTAGAAACAGAATAATGCCCCTTTACAAGAATTGCTTTACTGCTGTGCTTTCTAGAGTAGCAGCTGCAGCAGTCTGGTCGTAAAATGCATGAAAGGCTACTTTTCTCAATGGATAAAATGCACAGGTTAGACTAATGAATGGCTCACATGGAGAGCTGTTGTCAGTAGAACTGCAATTTGAGATGGAATCTGTCTAAAACCTTGGAAACTTCCTGGAGGTAAGTTTATCATACCTCCCTCAGACAAAAATGGGCATGCTCAGAAAAGCAAACCTGAAATGTAAACAAAGTCTGAATCAAAACAAAAAAATCCCTGGGATTGTCCCTTTAAGATATATAGGTTCATAGGTAGATACTAGGCTATCTGCCCTAGGGCATTTATAAGCCTAGCCAGAGTATATTTGGCTTCTGCCTCCCTATTAGATTAGCCTACTTTGCCTCTGTAAAGTAGGTCACAGAAGGTACCCTTTAAGATTAGTTTACTGTGCCTCTGTCTAGCAGGGACACAGAAGAGATCCCAGGGGTGAATTTGCGATTTCCCATCCACGCGTCCAGATTTCGCTTGAAGAGGGTCAGCGAGGGGCTATGTCTAACATGAATTGGGATTCTATTCCAGAGTGAGGGGAGCCTCTGGAAATGAATCTGTCCCTCCAGCATGTCCTGTTTATTTTTGTGCTGAGGTTTATAAATGTCACTGTTATATATCCCTTCTTTCTTTAAGACTATGCATATTTAAGCTGCTCTAGTCTGTCTTCATATGGCTTCCAGCAAAGACTATGTAACATTTATGCTGTCCTCTGAATTGCCTTTGTCCTGTCTATGTTGCTGTGAAGGTAGGGGCTACAGAACAGCATAAATAGTCCAGATAGGGTCCTATTAGTTGTGAAGGAACTACATATGTTTGTTTTGTACTGGTGGTTCCTTGCCTTGTGTGCCCTACAGTCCCATCAGCTCTCATTCATAGCTCATAGCTAATTACTAGGCTAGCTGCCTTAATGGGCCATTCTATGCCTAGCCAATTTCCCTCCCAAAGGTGAGAATCAAACATTGTACCTTGTGTCTGTGAGTTACTGCTTTATCACAATGCTTGCTCAATTTTAGGTGGTCTTTTTTGACCATTTTATTTCTCTTTACAATTTCACATTGTTGCAGATTTTTTACAGTTACTTGCTTCTTTTCTGTAATATTGCTTACCAAATTTTAAGTATTCTTTGCACAGAATTTGAGCTGCCATAAATTACACCATTTCTGCAGCTGTGGCAAGTCTTGTTTCATCATTTCATCCCTGCAGTTACCAGAAAGTGGACCTTTTTGATCCCATTAAAGAAAGTATTGCATAAAGCTGCCACATGGTGGACAGGGAGTCACCTACAGGGTCCTTGATGCAGACACAATCTTGCATAACTGTAGCTTGTCACTACAGAAGCACAATGTGCTCCCCTTAGATAAAATAGAAATACATTTGTGCGTGTGCTGGTGTCTCCAGATCCTGTTCACCATTCCTGTTAGCCAAACTCAGTGTAGTAGATAGTGCTGTTACAGTTTTCATGTTGATATACAGCAGTATATATGCTTTCACTGCAGAACAATATGTGGCCTGAACATAGGTGGTTTATTACAGACATTTGAGGACTGAAGCATATTTTAAAGCTTATTAGAGTGTAAATTAGCCGTCATCATATCACAAGCACATCAGTGCTTTTCTCCAGTTGCATCCTTTTCATAATGGCCACAAACTTCTGAGCTGGGATTCTCAGAGAGGGTGGGAAAAAGCACAGGTATTCATATTGTGCCCCCACTGAAGAACGTCTGTTGAGTAGATCACAAGATATGCCACCTCAGGTATATGAAATATTCAGGAGTGAAAGCAGACAGAAAAAGATGGCCCAGTTCTTCAAAGCACTGGTGTGATGAGCAGTGTGCTGTATTTGATGATGGTGCTCTCATTATTTATTTATTTGTTTTTGTTGATTATTTGTAGGTTCAGCCAGGGTTGCACACATAATAACAACAGTAAAGTGAGATTAAAAGCATGGCAAAATTATGCAGTATGGTGACATAACGTAACATGGATGTAAAAAAGTATTTATATACACAGTTACAAAAATCTTTAAAAAGAAGTAGGATCAGGAGTATTCAATGCATTATACAGGTGTTATAGGACAGATAAATGTGGTTGAGCCAAAACAATTGACATAGTACATTCAGGTATGCAAGAAATTTTATCAGTGAAAAAGAGCAAAAATTGTAGACTGTAAAGTTGCAATAGAAGAGCTAATAACAGAAGTGCAAAAACACAAGTCTAAGTAAAAAACTGGTAAAAACACAAAAGGCAAGGAAGCAGTTTAGCGGAAACAAACACAGGCTTTTAATACAAATAAATAGTAAGCGCTTTCGGTCAAGCCACTTGCTCAACCTTCATCAGACAAAATAACATTGTTTGATGTGCAATTTAAATACAAGAAATACTTGAAGTCATAATTAGATAATTGAATGATTCAACAATTAAATAGCCAGACAAACAATGAAATTAAAAGGACTAGCTACAACTAAAACTTTTTCACTAATAGCAAACTCATCACTTCTATATAAGAATAATTTAAACATGCAATAAGGAATTAATACTTTCACTAATGAATTCATATTTACATTTCATTAAAAAAGAATATTTTAGTACAAAACAAATACATATAAAAATAACGTATATTAAATACAAATATATGCTAATTATGTGATTAATATACATATTATGCAGAATGAGAGCAAAAAATTCTATTTACAGTAATATAAGAAAAAGGAAATTCTATAAAGCCATGAGACAACCCTACACTGCTTATGAATGTAAAATAATGTTGAATAATAGGATCTTATAGATTAATGTGTAAATATATAATTATAAATATACAATCTATGGTTCCTATATATTTATTATTACTTTAGTATGGGCACAAGAAAAATCAAAATATGTGATTTTAAAAAATATTAAATATAAAACAAATATTGTTACTTAAAATGTAAACATATTTATATATATATATATATATATATATATATATATATATATATATATATATATATATATACACAGTGACAATACTTCTACCTTCTGAGAGCTTTAAGTTTGAGTATACATCTAATGGATGCTAGATCATTAAGTCCTGGTGGAAAATGTGCATCAGTTCTCAGTTGCCAAAAGAGTTCCTGCTCTTCAAGATGAAGCTGCCAGGGTCCTCCCCTGAGGCTATTTTCTATAATTTGCAATACACAAAACCTGAAGCTATGATCAGGACACTCGAACATGTTTGGCAAGTGCATTAGTTAAATCTCCCCTTTCCATAGCATATAGATGTTCGTAGACTCTTTTTTTGAATTTTCTCTCAGTCTTTCCTATGTAAAAGGAAGGACAGTCAACACAGAGGGCCACATAAACAACCCCTTTGGAATCGCAATTGTACTTCCCATTCAGGAAGTATACCTTCTTGTTGATCTCAATTACTTTATCCAAATACATGAATCTACATTGTGGGCACCTCCCACATTTTCTCATACCTACTGTTTTATTTGTGGGTCCCTCCGAAGATTTTTCTACTAAATTCTTAAGATTAAACCCTCTTCTATATGTAAACTTGGGACTGGTGCCTAATGACTTAACAAGGCTCCTATCCTCGAGAATCAATTTCCAGTTTTTAGACACCACATTTCTAATAGCATTGTGATCAAAACAGTAGGTAAAGAGAAAACTAATATGAGGAGACTGGGAAGAACTTGCCATTCTATTACAAGCAGTAAAAGTTCTATTCATTCTCCCTCCACCTAGTAAGGGTTTGAAATGTCCTTCTAATCTCTTACACTGCACTTCACGGATGATTTCAGCTAAAAGGTTCTCGGGATAGTCACGAGTAAGAAACATGTTCAAAATGTTATTACATTCGTCCATGAAATCAACTTCATCTGAAATCATCCTTGCTGCCCGAACAAGTTGCCCTTTTACAACACTCCTTTTCTGGTGAAAAGGGTGGCAGCTAGTGAAGTGTAAATAGATATTTGAATGAGTGGGTTTTCTGTAAATATAAGACTTAAATTTGTTATTGAGAGTATCCTTAACTATTTTAACATCCAAGAAGTTCATTTCCTCGTACCCTATTGTGTATGTAAATTCGAGGAAACTTGTTGTACCAGAAATATAATCCATGAATTCAGGTATAACATCTGGTGAACCTTTCCAGATGAAACACATGTCATCTTGGTACCTGGTGTACCAAGTGACATGTGATTTGAACAGGTCACAGTTTAAAAGATGTTTATGCTCCCAATGGGCCATAACACTATTGGCAAAACTACAGCCACACGGGGAGCCCATTGCTATGCCTGTCTTCTCCAAATAAATTTGATTTTTAAAAAGCAGAAAGTTATTTTTCAACACCATTTCTAACAAGACATCTACTAGGTTTATTACTTCATTGGATGCCTTCCTCTCTAACAGAAAATCACATATCCATTCAATTCCCTCCTGGTGTGGAATTACTGTGTATAAGTCTTTTACATCTACAACCAGGAATATAAAATCAGAGTTGAATTCAATGTTGTTAAGATTCTCCAGAAAAGCCCATGAATCCCTACAAATTTGCATTTCTTTGTTAATATATGGTTTTAACAAATTATCTATGTATTTGGCACACGCGTATGTAATGGACCCTCGACCATCCACAATGGGTCTTAGTGGGGGGTCCAAAAGATTCTTATGTATTTTTGGTGTGCCAAAAATTGTAGGGATCTTTGGTGCTATCATGGTTAGGTACTGAAGAGTGTCACCATCGATGCTACTCTCCAAGAAGAGATCGTCTAGTGTTTCTCTAATTTTCTTATATGCTGTGTTTAATTCATTAACACTTACTACCATATAAGTATCTGATTGCAGAAGGGCGAGCATTTTGTCCTCATAAGTACTTTCATCCATGAAGACAAGGCCTCCGCCCTTATCTGGTTTCATGACTCTCACTCGGCATTCATTCAGAAGTGTGATAAAATCCAATTCATATTTGGATATATTACTTCTAAAATTAGTATTAGTGTTTTTCTTACCAAACATTTGCCTAAAATCAAGTTCACACATTCTTTCAAAAATGCCGAGTGCACCAGTAATCGGAGGATTAAACACACTAGACATCCTCAAAGGGTTCAACAACCCTGGTGTATTCCCTAAAGTTGCTGCTAGATTTAGGTTACGTACATACAACTTAAAATCTAATAACATTTTCACTAGATCACACCTTTTTTCGGGTACAAATGTTAACCCTCGAGAGAAAAAGTCAATTAGAGGAGGCTCAACAGTTAAGACTGTATAATTATAAATTTTAAAGTCACTGTTGGAAGATTTACATATACTCGGTCCAGTATTTAGGCGTGTGATCACCTCCTCCTCTGATTGGCTCTCCTCTTCCTCTGTGGTTGCCTCCTGTTGTTGGATTTCGTATTGGCATTGTTGGACACTTGTGAGTCCTTGGGAAAATCCTGGTTATTATTATTACCCTTACTTGTGTTTTGATCTTGCCTCTCGGAAGGAATAGTATTATTCCGATCTTTAATACGTTCACTACGACGAACACCCACTGGTTCGTCGTTGTTTGTGTTCACATCCGAGTTTGGAACATTAATAGAGGCATCCCCATTTAGAAGCCCAACCTGAAGGGGGAGGGGGATAAGCTTTGTTGTTGGAATAGTCAGCAATATCTCTATCCATTTTACGTTTTTTATGTAAAACTAGTTTGGAAATTGATGCATCAATGCTGGAAAAAAATCTTAAATAGTCATATTTATACCTTCCAAAATCATTGTCCTGCACCAAAAATCTTTCCAAGATTTCCAATTCTTGTTTTAAGGTGACAATATCTGCTTCATAGAAATTAACCAAAGATGCTAAAAACTCAAAGCCTTGTTTGTCAAACAAGTGCAATAGTTTTTTATGATAGGTAGAATCTTTGAGAAGACCTGCAGGGTAACGCCATTGTCTTAAGCCCTTTGGCACAACTTTATTTGACATACATTGTTGTAAATACGCTACTTCCAGTTGTAGCTTCCTACAGCGGAATAATTTGTTGTCAAAGTCATTTAAATTATCTGTAAACGTAGATGCAGGAGTACCCATATTAACATGGTCATGTTCACCACTGTTAGAGACAACAAAAAAGTCTTTCTTACCCAAAAAGTTGGCCATAGAGGGTAAGCAGTTCTCAACAGAACTACTGATTCGATTAATCCTATTTCCACCATGCTGAGTGTTAGTAATATCCTCGCCAGCTGAAATACGTGCTACCCGAGGTTCAAAAAAATTTTCTGTTTGCCCATGCATCGTATTGGCAGTATTTCCGATCTGTCCTGCCATTAAATTATCCTTGTTACGGGAATTTGATGTTCCTTTGATAGACCCATGACTAGGGGACGGTCTTGCCACTGGAACAGGAACAGGAAGTCCCGACGTACCATCCAGAATAGGTTCTCCTCGCCGGACAGACCCAGGGTTGGAAATTACGTTCATTTGCGTGCACAGATCAACTTTCTGTGTTAACGCTTCAACGTTTTTCATTAACAGGTTGACTAAAACAGTAAGATCTCCTTCGCTGCTGTCATTCTGCGTATTGCCAGTCCTGAAACAACCTCGCTCACTGTCTAAAGAAAATAACGGCAGTTGCGAGTCAGCCCCATCGTGCTCACTCTCTCCCAAACAATTGCTTCCACTTGCCATTACAAAACTCCAAAAACATAAGTCCAAGTAAAAAAACGGTAAAAACACAAAAGGCAAGGAAGCAGTTTAGCGGAAACAAACACGGGCTTTTAATACAAATAAATAGTAAGCGCTTTCAGTCAAGCCACTTGCTCAACCTTCATCAGACAAAATAACATTGTTTGATGTGCAATTTAAATACAAGAAATACTTGAAGTCATAATTAGATAATTGAATGATTCAACAATTAAATAGGCAGACAAACAATGGCAACTGAGAACGGATGCACATTTTCCACCAGGACTTAATGATCTAGCATCCATTAGATGTATACTCAAACTTAAAGCTCTCAGAAGGTAGAAGTATTGTCACTGTATATATATATATATATATATATAAATATGTTTACATTTTAAGTAACAATATTTGTTTTATATTTAATATTTTTTAAAATCACATATTTTGATTTTTCTTGTGCCCATACTAAAGTAATAATAAATATATAGGAACCATAGATTGTATATTTATAATTATATATTTACATATTAATCTATAAGATCCTATTATTCAACATTATTTTACATTCATAAGTAGTGTAGGGTTGTCATATGGCTTTATAGAATTTCCTTTTTCTTATATTACTGTAAATAGAATTTTTTGCTCTCATTCTGCATAATATGTATATTAATCACATAATTAGCATATATTTGTATTTAATATACGTTATTTTTTATATGTATTTGTTTGGTACTAAAATATTCTTTTTTAATGAAATGTAAATATGAATTCATTAGTGAAAGTATTAATTCCTTATTGCATGTTTAAATTATTCTTATATAGAAGTGATGAGTTTGCTATTAGTGAAAAAGTTTTAGTTGTAGCTAGTCCTTTTAATTTCATTGTTTGTCTGCCTATTTAATTGTTGAATCATTCAATTATCTAATTATGACTTCTAGTATTTCTTGTATTTAAATTGCACATCAAACAATGTTATTTTGTCTGATGAAGGTTGAGCAAGTGGCTTGACCGAAAGCGCTTACTATTTATTTGTATTAAAAGCCCGTGTTTGTTTCCGCTAAACTGCTTCCTTGCCTTTTGTGTAATAAGAGAAGTGGATTATTAGATATATAATGAAAATGAATAGGGCAGATGGGAAAGTAGTAGTTACGAGAATTCATGTTGAAGAGGTGAGTATATTAAGCAGCCTAAGTTTTCTGGAGTGAAGGACAACGGCATGCCTTATTATTTGTTAAAAATGTCCTTGTTAGAACTAAATCATTAGTTTCACGTTTTTGAATTCTGTCACTATTCTTGATCATAAATCTCTTCAGAAAGAAGGGTTGTTCCAATCATATATGACCCTTCTCATTCAAAAATGCTTAACTGTTTCTTCCGTCACCCATCCAATTTATAACTTCAGCTTCACTTAACTGCCAGCCTACTGGTGAGGTACAGTTAGGCTGGGCTGAGTACCAAGGCAGAAGTGTTACTATTTCTACCTTAAAGTAGTACAGAACTCACCTGTGTGTGTGTGTCTGTTGAGCAAGGAGCTACAGTGCTAAAGCCTCAGGTCATACTGCAGATGTTGCTGATAGTTAAAGGTGGTGGTATCAGTTGTACTGCATGAGCTAACTGCTGCCACACCTTTTCTACTTGACGAGAATATTGATGCTTTAGTTTGTCTTTTTGCCTGGTGGCATTTGTAATGGTAATGGGTGTCATAGTTGAGGGAGTTATGGTGTCATTGTTTCCCCAAGGGTTCATCTCGATAACAGCAATCAGGATGACTTGTGTGTGTTTGCCTGGTGTGAGGAAGAAACAAATGTATATTTACTATGGTCAGGTAGAAACTACAATTACAGATGTGCAATGTAGGCAGCAGGTAAGAAGTACTGGCTAACTGCGGGTAAGTGCAGCTGCACTGCAGTCATGATGCCCAACAATTCTTTGTTAGCATCCATGTTTCTGTCACAACTGTGGGTCAAGGAAAGCTGCATGTCAGTACCATGCAGCTTCCTAATTACAGAGAAATTGTTTGACATCAGCCACATAAATGTTACTGCAAAATCTTAAATGAAGTACTTATTCTGTGAATTTGCCAACAAGCAAAATACCCTTGTGCAATGTTGCAGGCAGGTACTGTATCAAATGCATGTAGGGGAAAACAATCTAAGTCATTTTCACCATCATGAAAATCTGATAGCAATAGCTATTCAGATATGTGGTATACAAATATAAAACCCTGAATGTGACCCAAATAACCCAGATTTGATTAATAGCCTGGATGCTGAAAGAGAGAAAAGAGTATTACAGGAATGAGTCACTGCCGATGACCATCCTCTCCCGAGGGGAGAGAAGTAGCCAGATTTGTGTACATAATGGTGACACCTGGTAGAGATAAGGCAGGAGGTACCAGTATACAGTGAATGGAGGTGATCACTCTTTTTCTGCTAAACAGCATTCTGTATTGTAACTAGAGATAGCATGTGTCTGGAAGCATACTTGTAACACTTGGCAGTGCTGCAGACTAGTCCCCACTTTGGTAAGAGCCCCATCAGACCACAAGGGATGGTGAGGTTAGAAATGCACACATAAAATCCACTGAGAAGCTCCAAGGATGATATTGCCAGCTACTAGCACATCTTCCTCACTGGCAATCTTTAGAAGTGTGGTCTTTTTCTTTGGCTTCATTACTTAGCCAGATATGGACCTATTCCAGGAGGGTAAGTAGGAAACTCGGGTCCATGGCAGAAGGGTCCTACAATGCACATTATCATCAGGTGCAAGTTGTATTAGGTCTAATGGAGCAGCTGTTAAACTAGTTGCAGTACAATGGGTTCCAGACCTCAAAATGGAGCAGGCATCAATTCCAGGCTATTCTTGGCCCAAATAAGAAGAATAAATCATAGCACTCTTTACCACGTATTTCAAATCTAAGCAGTTCCACTGCAGTAAACAAGTTCAGAGTGGGTAGAGTATGCTGAAAGCTGTAAAAACTTGAAGTAACACAAATTTGCCCTTTACTTCAGTTCTGCACTGGTACAGTTTTGTCTGCCTACATTCATAGGTTCATAGGTGTGTACTAGGCTAGTGGCCCTAGAGCCTTTACAAGCATAGCCCATAGAAGTGCCCCGGCATCGTGCCACCCGACGTTAGTTCCCAGTGCCTCTATCAAGTAGAGCCACTGGAGTGATCCCGTGGTGAACTTTGTATTTCCCATCCACTCATCAAGATTTCTCTTGAAGAGGGCCAGTGAAGTACTCTGCTTGACATGTATGGAAGTCTATTCCAGACCATGGGCAGTCTCTGGGTTATAAACCTGTCCCTCCAGCATGTTCTGTTGATTGTGGTAATGAGGTTGAGGTCTCTGGAGGGTGTGGTGTGGAGGGATTGGGATTTCTTTAGATGTAGCATTTCTAACTGAGCTGGGTCAGACATGGCTTTAGCAGAGATCACCTCTTAGCAGACGATATGAGACAGAGAATAGCTGGAGTTTTTTGAGTCTTTCCACATAGGACATGTGTTTAAGGCCTAGGATCCTCTTTGTGAAGTACTTTTGTGGCCTTTCCAGCTGTTACATGTGTCTAGTGAGGTACATGCCAAATGTAGCATTATACTCGATGATTGGCCTAATGAGGGAAGAGTAGAGAGAGATGATGACCTCTTTCTTCCTGGAAACAAAACCCTTGGTAATGAGATGTGCCACATAGAAAGACTTTCTGACCACAGTGGAAATGTGGTGGTCGAAGGAGAGGTTGCTGTCAACTTGTGTCCCCAGATCTCTTATAACACCTTCAGTGTTCAGTGGGCTCCCATCAATGTGGTAATTAGTGGAAGCTGAGTTTTTCCCAAAGGGGATGATGACACATTTTTTAGCATTAAGCTTAAGGCCATGGTTTTAACACCAGTCACTGGTCTCAGTGAGGCCTTTTTGTAGGACGTATACATTACTTGGGTAGTTAATAATGGCTCCCAGCTTGCAGTTGGCTGAGAACGTGGTCAACCAGAGTCCCCCCGTGTTGGCCTGGACTTTTGAGAAGTAGATGCCAAACAGGAGAGGACCCAAGACTGATCCCTGTGGGACTCCACTCGTGACTTGTCGGCAGTCTGACTTAGAGTCCTCTACTTTCACATTGTGAGTTCCATCTGTGAGCCAATTTGCAACCTACCTAGTGATATAGGGGTTGATGCCTAGTTTGATAAGTTTATCAATAATTCCTGAGGGGGGGAATGGTATCAAAGGCCTTGGCCAGATCAAGCTAGGCTGTATGAACTGCCTTGCCCTCATCCACAGCTCTGGTGACTAACTCAAAGAAGTTAACCAGGTTGACCAGGCATGATCTGCCTTTCACAAAACCAAATTGCGTGGGCTCTAGAGTTTAGAGATTCCCTATATCTTTGTTAATTAGGTCCATGATGATGCGCTCCATAACCTTACATATCAGACTAGTCAGGCCTATTGGGCAGTTATTCACAGGGTCTGTAGTCACTCCCCCTTTATGGAGTGGGATGACTGTAGCAGTGCGACATTCAGTAGGGACAAAGCCTGAGGTGAGGCTATGATTGAACAGGGCACACAGATATGGTGCCAGTTCACTTTGTAGTTCATGTAGAACACATCTAGGGATATTGTTGGGTCCCATGGAAGCTGTATTCTTGGGCTTGGACAATGCAGCTTTAACCTGTGCTGCAGTAATGCTGGGTGCCTGGTATTCCTCCAGTATTGTGATTGGTCCTTTGTGGGAGGAGGAGCGAGAGGTAAAGTTGGTACTGAATCTGTCAGCCAGTATGCTGGCAATATCTGTTGGCTCAGTTTAGGAGGTAACATTGTGCAGTAACTCAGAGCAAACCTGGGTATTGCCCTGGAGATTCTTGATATAACTATAGAAGGCTTTGCGGTTGTTTTTAGTGTCTGCCACAATTTTGCCTTCATAGTTGGCTTTAGAGGTTTTGATGAGGGATCTCAACTTTTTGTTGAGGCTAATAAGGGAGCTTTTCCAGTCTTGAGACTTCACCTTTTTCTTCAACAGTTTCTTCCATCTGTTGCAGAGTTTATTAATGGCAGTGAACTACCAGATTGGCTTCCTTTTTTTGGAGGAGAGCATCTTGGTTCTGTTGGATATGGCTAATTCCATGCATTTATGTACGTTTGTACAGTGCATTGGTGTATGATTCAGCAGTCATGCATCTATTTTCCATTGACATGGGTGCTGTGAAGTTAGCCACCTCTGTTTTTAAGAGCCCAAAGTCAGCTTTGGAGAAGTTTTTCATTCTGGTTACCTTTCAGGGGTGTGGGTGAGATGTGGATTTCCATGGTGATTAGTTTGTAGTCTGTTCTAACCAGGGAGGAACTGACTATTGGTGTAGGGCAACGGTTGCCCATGTTAGTAATAACCAGGTCAAGGATGTTGCTTCCTCTAGTGGGGGTAAGAATGAGCTGGTACAGGGCATTGGAATTGATGAATTCCAGGAAGCGTTGGGCCAGTGTATTGGTGCATGATTAGTTTTCCTAGTTGATAGAGGGGTAGTTGAAGTCACCTAGTATGAGAGTGTTGGGTTGGACCCTAATAGTTTCCAGGGTGCTTAGGAACATGGAGCGAGAGTCTTAGGACATGGTTGGAGACCTATAGCAGGCTACGACCTGAATCGTCATCTTACCCAATGTTAGTTGTACCTGAAGTATCTCAGATATGTTATGCTGGGCTACTAGTCTGGAGGTGTGCATATCCTTTATGAATATGGAGACACCACCACCTTTGGAGCTTTGGTCTGTGTTCTGGGGCCAAAAGGTGTGGAATGAGTTATAGCCTGGTAGTGCAGGGGTGCTTTCTGCTGCTTTAAACCAGGTCTCCATTACAGTACAAATGTCGATGTTCTCCATTTTGAGGAGTGCTTTGAACAAGTGCATCTTGAGATTTAGACTTCTAGCGTTGAGCAGCATGACCCTCAGATTGCATTTATTTATAGCTGTTAGTGTGGCAATTTGGTCTTTGGAACATCACCTAAAAAAGGCACTATAGGGGTGGCAAGAGCCTTAGCCATTATCCGGAAACCCAGGGGTGACAGATGTAGGTCATCTCTGGCAAAGCATCAAGGTCTGTTAGTCATGTCATCCCAAGCAGACAGATACTGGATCCCCTTAGAATGAAACAAGAAACTTAGCCAATTGTTAAAGCCAGTCATTTTCTGCTTGTACTGCAGTAGGATGCTGCTCAGGGCTAAGCTCATACCTGCCTGAGCCACATAATACGAGAGCTCCTCTATGTCTCTCTTCATATATTTCAGGGAAGTGCGTCTCAGGTCATTCACACCCACATGGACAGTGACAGAGTCATACTTGTACTTGTTGTGGAGTGATCTGAGTGCATGTGTTATGTGTCGGATTCTGGCACCCAATAGACAGCTGACTGTTACCTTCTCCTTATTCAACCTAGTGAGTGGGACATCAGTGTGTCTCACTATCGAGTCACTTATGATTAGTGTATTGGGCAAGCTATTTTGCATTTGGGGCTTAGGTTAAGGAGCACACTGTGTAGGTGAGCTATGTGTCTTGTAGTTTATGCTGTGTTGTGGTGGTCATGTACATTTCTGCCTTGGAGGTCTGTGCTGTTTGAGTAGATTTCTATTGAGAGCCTCCACGAAGGTGGGTGTGTGGTTTGTATTTTTATGAGAGAGCTGTGATAATGGGTGTTCTGAAGGGCTGTGTGTTGCATGTGGTGTGGTGCAAGTGTTGACCTTCTCCTCTTGACCAGCTACTCCAGTCTTGGCATGAGAGTGCATGGCTTCCATTTGGATATATAAGTGCATCTCTCACAAGTCTGGGTGTTGGGAGGTAAGAGGAGAGGTTTGTCTGTGTACATAAGGCAGTTGCTACACTGCTTCAGAATGTCCAAGTTCACCAGGTTAATAGGAGAAAGCACAGGGAACTGATCTTTTGACATGACAGGAGGGATAGTAATTATTACTGGGTCTATATTATGATATTGCACGCTCAGAAGAGTGAACGACACATAATCGACTCCATGTAAGTGTCCGAAACAAAAAAAAAACCTGTAAAACATTACATAATGTGGGGTACTTTGCCCCCCACACCCCTCGACATGGGGGGCTGTGCCCCCCACACCCCCCCCCCTACTTAAATATACCAATTCTGAGATCACACTACAGTGCTGAAAAGGCAAAGTAGTGAAAGCGGCCAAACAAATTCTTTCCCAGAGAAAGAATTTGCTGAAAAGCCGCTTCGCTATTTTGTCTTTTCATGCTTTTCAGTTTGACAAAGACACATTCGACAACCTGCATCTGCGACAGCATAATAGGGAGCCTTATTACTAAGTACTGGAGCTGCTTTCTTATATATTCCTTTTACAGGAAAAATGTCACTCAGGGTGTCTGCGTCTGTACAGAGCACTGCCAAACACTTGAGGGGAAACTAATACATAGACCCTGAAAATTTAAGGATGAAGTATTTAGGCAGATATTCTGAAGTTAGAAAGAAATTAAGCAGTACTTACTGAAAAATAAAGAAAAATAAAAATGTAGCTTGTCAAGAATGATGAAATGATGAAAAATAAAGAATTAGCTTGTCAAGAATGATAAAACAGGGGAGTTGCATGAATGGCTACTGCCTAGCTACTACTAATGCTGGTGTCAGCACAGTTTCACTCTGTTGGGATACAATTCTCCTTTGCTTCTCTCACCAGAAGCAAAATGTTAGCACCAATCCCAAGAAGAGAAGCAGACCACGGCCTGTTTGGTGATCCACAATCTTGTCCCAGATGGTTCAAGAGTCTGCACGCTTGTAGCCTTTTTTCTGGTAGCTGCCTCGAATAGCAACCAGACCAATCAGGTACGTTAAGCACAAACACTCACTGTCCAACCAGAAAGAGTCAGGAATCAATGCACTCTGCTCCTACTCTCACCAGGATCAGAATATAAGCACAGATTCCAAGCTGCCACCTGCGACCTGAGAGTATATACAAAATGCTTAGACCACTTGAAGAAACAGCTGATGACAATTTTCTTTTACCTGGACAACTTCCTTCAGCACAGTAGCTAGGTTATCTGGCACACTGTGCCATTCCTTCATCTGGCCACCCTTCTCAACTTAAAGTTGAGGGCCAAAAATCAAGGTCATCTCCAAACTGAGGAGTACAAAAAAAAGAAAGAAAGCTATTCTTACAAAACTGTAGCAAGCATCTTGCTACAGCTAAATACCCCACACAAAATGCTTGCGTGCTATAGCCCTGACCGCAAATTTAGTATTGGCATTCATTTCTGAATGCAGGTACTGTACTACCACAAAGTCGTCATCTGATGATCTCAACCCCTAATAGTTTGCACCGGGAGCAGCTGCCTCCTTCACTTCTAGCTAGACGTCTGTTTTATTACGGCTTAAGCAGGAAATGTTGTCGAAACAGTTAAGGATCATAGTGGAACTTTTCCAGTCTCTTAGCATACTGTGCCTCTGATTGTCTTATTAGGCTTAAGCAGATAATGTAGCAACATTTGAAGAGCATAGTGAACGTTTCCCAGTCTGTAGATATAACCATAAAACTACAAGAAATCAAAACTAATCCCTTCATAGATGGAATCATTTCTGGGTGTTATTCTGCATCTAATATGAAGAAATGCCTTCATCAGTAGGTCACAGGTTTCATACTGGAAGCAGTTCCCATTGTCAGAAATGAAGCAATACAATATTTCAAGAGATAGGGCCATGCCATCTTATGGCTAAGTGGTCCCTAATACAAGACTGCACATGAGAATACTTCTTTTGCTATTAAATAATGTTTGAAATTAGGCAGAATAGGGCTTAAAATTCTCTTGAGAGTGTAATTCCAAGGCAGAATTCAGTAAGATGGCAGAATCCTGACAGTTTAGCAGTGGGGGTAACACGCTTGCTTTTCTTTCCTTATTAAAATGTAATAACAGATTTTTTCCGATAATACATAAGGAACTTCTTCATAAATGTATATGTACAGGTAACTGATCTGTACAAGAACATCTCTTCACATCAATGTAAGAGATGAGAGCAACTGCAAGAATCCCCAAGGCATCTCACAACAGCTAATAGCCCAGTCCCTTCCAGGTTAACACAGACTGTACTAAAGTCACCTATTTTGCTGGCAGATGGGAAGGAGGCACAAAGTCAAATCAACATTGCAGAGAAGCAGTGCTACTGACAGCTGGTAGGTCAGCACAATATATTCATGTTAGTAGTGTCTCTCCTAGGAAAGCAAAATATAGATCAAGTGAGTTCTTGAGTAGCTCGTTGCCAGTATACTAGAATAAAGGGGACACTCAGAACTGAGGGTGGTTCAGAGATGTCAAACTCCTGTCACACTGCAGGAGGTTGCAGGAGGGAGAGATTATAAATTAATACAATGAGAAGTAGAAAGCAAGATATGAGATGAGCAGTTTGGATTCAGATCTGAAACAGTACAACTGATTCAATGTTTGCAGTGAGACAAAATGTAGAGAAGAAGTTGGAGATGAGGAAATAGTCTAACTGGGCATTCCTAAACTTGAAGAAAGCATAGGATAAGGTCCCAGGAAGAGTGATCCGAGCAGTACTTTGATGGTTCATAGTCCCACAGACATTAGTTGAATTAGTGAAGACTGAATAAGGACCTAATGACTCAAGTACATACAGTGTTCAGACTCACAGAGGGGTTCCCAATGGGAGTAGGTGTGTGCCAGGGTTCACTGTTCAGCTCTGAGCCCACTGCTGTTCATACTGGTGATAGACTACATTGGCATACAGACTGCTGTATGAGTCAATGTGGCACTACAGGCAGATTCTGAACAGGAACTTCAGCAAATGATAGGACAAAGGAAAGCAAAATTTAAGGGCTGAAACTGATAAATAAGGCAGTTGTCATGGCAACAAATTGTGGGGATTAGAAGAAGAAAATTGAAATAGATGGGAAAATAGTGGGATATGTCAACAGCTTCAGGTATCTTGGAAGGGTGGTTTAGGAGAAGGGAATTCTAAATAAGGAGGTCATAGAATCAGGGATGCTACAGCCAACTGGCACAGAGTGTAGTGTACAGTGTGACAGAAGAATGTCAAAGAAGCTGAAAAGTAAAGTTAACAAAACAGTGCTTTGACCAGTATCTGTTTATGGCACAGTTGAGGAAGCTTGAAGTGATTGAGATGAAGTGCCTGATTACAGTGTGGAGCAGACGGGTCTGTATTATCACAACGAATGCTCAAAAGAGTGAATGCTGTTATATCGACCACAAAAGAAAGAAAAGAAAAAAAGAGCGAACAGCCAGAACAGCAAATTTTTTTCCCAGGGAAAAAATTTGCTTCTCCCAAAGAAGAACCCCCCCCCACACTAAACACTATTTTAAGGGCCCCCCCCGCTTAAATATACCGACTCTGAGATCGCACGACAGTGCCAAAAGTGGCAAAGTGATGGAAGTGGCCAAGCGACTTCTTTCCCAGGAAAAGAATTTGCTTAAAAGCCGCTTCGTCATTTTGCATTTTCATCATTTACAGTTCGACGAAGACGCATTCGACATAATGCTTCTTCGTTCTTCTGACAGGGACCCGGGTAGACAAAAAAATGCTGACATCAGAGCAGATGCCAAAGTAACTCTAGTTGCAGAGAAGGGAAAGAAGAAGAACAGATTGCAGTGGTTCAGGCACATGTGCAGGAAAGAAGAAGATGATTTGGGGAAGAAGAATTGGGGGAGACAGGAAGAAGGGCCGAGGAAAGTTGCCGACAATTGATGCAACACCCTATCCCTATATAGAAAAATGGAAAAAGGGGGTTGATTATGGTGGTGGTTCTTCTAGTAGAAAGATACCCTTAGCTCTCAGATGGCAATTGAATACCACAATCTTTCAGATGTATACACATCCTTTTAAGCATGTACAGAGCTGATTTGTTTATTATGCATCTGAGTGTTCAGCTGCCAAGGTTCTGTGCCATAACCTATTACCACTGAACTTGGAAGCTGTATGCTTTTCCATTTGTTTGCTTCCAAAACTGAGGCATGCCTTACTTGCAGTTCCTTTAATTCAGAAAGTCCTTCTAAAAGCAAAACTAGACAAACAGTGCAGTCACAACCAAGTGAATTTATGTTTCTCTCTTTATTCAGCTCAGTTCCCATGTCCCATTTTACCTTCCTCTGGATAGACAATTGTTAACAAAGCATCAAGGCAAATTTTTCACCCAGCTTTAAGTCTCTCAGTCTTTCTTATCTTTAAGAATGGAGTATTCATAGGTAATAATTTGCTCATATCAGGAGTACAAAACATTCTAAGTGAAGCCAAGTTGTTTAAAGTGTGAAAGTCACATATTCAAAAGAGAAAGAGAGCCCTAGTTTGGGCAACAGTAGAGGGAGTGGACATTTTCAGGAGCCCATTTCCCAGAATGTTAGACTGCTTCACTCATCACTTTGATGTTAATGTAACCAACACTTTAATCAAAGTAAATATTTCTGCAGTATCAGCACATATTCCTACATTCTCTTCCATCCATCCAATAGTTCTGAGTGGCATCCAAGTATTGTAGCAATCCCAAGAATTCCTGAACTGCAGGTACTTCACAGTGAGAGGGCGTCATAAACATTAATCATGCTTTCATACCCAAATCAGTAACAGCTGTCTTCTTAAACCAGTCATTTCAACTATCAGTATTTTGCCCCGAATACCAGAATGTTAATGAGTATCCATTAGACACCATGGATGTTCACAGACACGTGAGATACAATACCTGAAGGCCAGATTCCATCAGAAAGTTTAATAAACCATTCATCTTATTAAAAAAGGAAAGGCAAGCTAACCTGTTACAAAATAAGCACTGTCAATGTGGCTGGGTCACTGTATCACCTTTTGTTATGATAAGTACAACAAAACACTTCAACGCCCTGTTAAGGCTTCTTCTCCATGATGTGCATTTAGGTCTGCAGCAATATTTAGACATTTCCACTCGGACATGCTTAGAGGCAGTACCTTGGATTACTTTCTATGTAGTCATTAAACATTGTATGTTCGGGGCCCAGTCTAAAGGTTGGGCACCGTTTGGCACAGATGTGTTACAGGGGATCCTGCAACTCTCCACTTGCCAAGTGTTACCTTTTTCTCTTAGAGTTTCTACCTAAATATTATATTTACTATTCATGACTATTCTTGGAATATGACAGTATAGTTGTACAAGGTACTTGCTGTAACAGTAGACCTACAGGAAGAGATCTGTACAGTAGAAGAGCCACCCTTATGCTCCTCCATGTTAAAGGTTACATTTCCTTTTACTAGTAGTCTCTTACTATTCATAAATATGCTGTTTATGCACATAGAATTTAGTTCACAAGTTTGATTAGCACAATATATAGCATTGTATTTTTGCATAAATAAGCTCTGTGCCACAAGTAAGTAACACTGCAGAGGTTTCTCATATCAAAGGACTTAAAATAACCTGATTAATCTAAGTGTCAATACCATAACTTGTTTGAAACCAGCAGACTTTCTTACAGAAAGACAATGCTTGTAAATCAAATGGCTGAACTAATGCAGCTTTGCTGGTGAGTATTACCCAGATATTGTATTTTATTGTTAAAGTGACTTCTCCTCAAAGATCTAATGATTTGGTATATGCACATATGCACATGTATATAGATTGACTGATCATTAGATAATTGAGGAAGCAGTAATAGTTCAAGATGGCACACAATGCTGCACAAATGTATTTCTGCAAAAGCCAGACTATTCCTGAATTCTTAATTTACAGTAAGTCAGATAGTCATGCAGAATAACTAGATTTATGTTAACTCATCCAATTATTTTCTTTGTTTTTTTTCTTTCTATGCGGATTTATTTGCAAATAAAGGCCAAAAAGAATCATGAGCAGACCTGGTAAGCCTGGTTAAAATGTATAAAAACAATTCTTGAGCTCAAGGAAAAAAAACTATGAATTTTTTGTAGGTGAGAGTAGAGTTAATGAGGTAAAATTGAGAATTTCATAATTTTACAGCATATGACAAGTTGCCCAGCAGTACGATAATTTTTCTTACCTGTATTTGCTGTTAATGGGGTATTATGGCATCATATATTGCCCCTATCTTCTATGACTATTCCTGTGTGCTTGACTGATACATCGCTGAATCCCAGTATATATTCCCCCATTCAGCTGAGTTTCCCATATTTTTTATGGTTGTCATTGATTTTTGTATTGGTATTTTGAAGCTTGCACTATGGCACAGTTTGTTTCCATTAACAGAATATCAGGGAACACATCATACCAGGACACAGTAATGTTCTGGAAAGTTATCACTAAGGAAAGTACTTCAGAATAGAGACACTGCACTGTATATTACTCAAAAACGGGTCTACATTAATTAAATGAAAGCGGAATCCATCGAATATGAATCCGTCAACACATAAACAGCGAAATGCGATAACGTCGAACACACAAAACTGCGAAATTTAAACATCGAAACCGCAATAGTCAGCCAACCCCACCACCCGTAACATACTACCTATGCAAACACAACAACAAAAAACACATACATACACTAACCAAAACCCTACTACTAACCCTAAATTAAAGTACCAAAACCCCACTTGTAACCCTACACTAAATCCCACATACACAACTGTCTATGCACTACCCATAACCCCTCCCTAACCCTAAGGTCCATAACTACCGCACACTTACTCTACAGAACTATACCCACACAAAGTAAATATTCCACACACATACACTTAAAACCCTACACTAAACCTTACATACATTACCTATCTATGCACTTACCTTAACCCGCACCCTAACACTAAGCTCCGTAACTATCGCACACTTACCTTACGGAGCTATACCGCAGATGAGCCAACTATGACAATTCGACATTTCCGATTTCGCTATTTAGTACATTCGACATTTGCATGTTTCGCTGTTTATGTGTTGATGGATTCATATTCGACGGATTCTGCTTTTGTTTAACTAAAGTAGACCCCTCAAAAACATGTCCAGTACAAGAATTGTACAGAATCAGATGAAGGAAACATTCATCTATACTGGGATGCTTTCACCACTGCCTGTACTCTTTATTGAAACATTGGTATTCATGGCGAATGAGGTGAAGAAAGTCCACATTTGTTTCTTTTGTATTTATTTATATGATAACTAGGTAATTGGGCTGATCTTAACAAACCCTTGTTAGCATGCCAGAAAATCAGTCCAAGAAAGCTTCTAAATTATAAGTAAACATCCACATTATAACTCATATACATCCATCCATTCACAGTCCCGTTTCCATTTTTGCATATAGGGTTGGGATGTCACTTCAACAGTAACAGTCATCTAGAGCCAAGGTTCACAATACTGGGTGAGTAGCACTCCCACAGTTGTTCTTCCATATCACACAGTCACATGCATGCTTATACCTGTGGCCTATTTAAAAAGTCCAATCCACTTACTGCATGTGTTTGGAATGTGGGAGGAAACTGGAGCACCCTGAGGAAACCCACACAAACACAGACAGGACATGCAGACTCCAAACATCTTAGACCATTTCTGATTTTTAGCATATAAATGTACAGCTGTGAGTTCATGTGTGGGCCTAGAATTTATTTACTGCATTTCAACAATTGTGTTTGACAAAGTATTTGCACAAAATACAGTATGGAACTTAAGAGCCGTAATACTTTTATCTGTTTTATACCACTCACAAGTACCACGCACCACTAAGTGGGAATGTAGTGTTAAATGAATAAATCCTCCTTAATGGAATGACTAAAAAATACATGGAGCAGTGTCATTTATTTTTATTTTTTAGACAGCTTATACCTAAATTTTATTGTTAACAATTCCCTCCACATCTGACTTATCTCTCTGTGTCTCTTTGGCCTTTCTTTTTAATTGATTTTAGAGAAATTAGTGGTTTTGTTAAATGTAGAGTTGTACATTTTTTGTATTACATAGCAGCTTTTGACAACCCCATCTTGAGCTTTCAATGTGACTTTAAATGCAACTTGCATGTGTCTCCACATGCATCTACATTGTTGTCCAGTCTATAATTTCTGTACCCTGTCATCCTACTGCATTTTGGCTATTTTTCCCTAGCCTTCACTTAAAGTGTCCTATGTCAAGGATACTCCTCATTCCTTCCCCAAGCTGGATGAGTCAGCATCAGTTGCTTCCTCCTACCATTCCTGCCATCTCAAAAGTAGCCTACTTCAAACATAGACCACATGTGAGTACAGTCAGGGGTAAAACCTGTATACCAGTAGGACTTACTAACTTATATCAGACCATAAAATGTATAATTAATCTTATTAAGACCAGTAAGGCAGTATGATCTTTATAATGTATAAAAACAGGTAAACTCGCAGCCAACTCTAGGGCATTCAGGGATAAAGCCTTTGCTGTTCTGCAGGTGTCCCAGGTATAATTAGTGGCTCTGGTGTCTGTAGAATCTGCCTTTGGAGGACAACACTGAGTGGCCACTGCAGCTCTGACTCACCACAAGGATGACACCTAGTGGGAGCACTGAATTAAACCCACTGTAGTCCTACCCTGCAGGGCTTTCTCTGTCAGAGTATGGCTGTACTAGAAATCGTGGGATGCTGTGCATGTGGAGGCGTGCTTCCCCTCAGGAGACAGCAATGGCAGAGCCCAGAAGAGCTGCCAAGAGGGGAGAGATGCTCCGTTGGAGTCAGGTTACAACACCCCCAGGACCAGCCAGCTGGCCTGCTCCCTACCACCTGACTCTTGGTAGGGAAAGATGGGGAAAGGAACGCATGCAGAGGTGTGCTTCCCCTCAAGAGACAGCAATGGCAGAGCCCAGAGGAGCTGCCAAGAGGGGAGAGATGCTCCATTGGAGTCAGGCTACAACACCCCCAGGACCAGTCGGATGGCCTGCTCCCTACCACCTGACTCTTGGTGGGAAAAGGTGGGGAAAGGAAAGCTGATGGGAATTCCCAGGCAGGAATGAATCATCATGCAGGGTGTTGGGGTGTTAAAAAAGCAATTGAATTTATTGTATTTTGTGTTTGTGTGTGTGTATTTGTGTGTGTGTTTGTGCTTCACATTCTCCATATTTAGTTTTAAACAACATAAATGCCTAAATCACTAATATGTTTAGTCCAAGATCACAGGATGAAAAATGGGGTGAGGCATCAACGTTATTGCATAATGAAATGGACGAGGCAAGTGAATTGGTAGATGAAGATGATCCTGACTTGGTGAGTATTTAGCACAAGTAGAACATATGACTTCAGCTAAGATGGGATATAGCCTTGGAGAATGGAAACAGGGTAGGTGGAATAGTTAGCTGATTGTCTTCTGTGCATGCTGTACCTTTACTGTTCTATTCAGCAACTTGGTACATAAGATATTCCTAAAAGTGTCCTGTGCTGTTACATAATGCATGTGCAGAGATCAAATATTTTCTAAGAAATGTTCCATGTGAAATACTGGTAAGCCTTTTAAGAAATTGTGGTCCAAATATTTTCTTGCAGTAGTAAACTGAGCAGTTATGTATTTTAAAGTTGTTTTATTCTTACAGTATTAGTGGAGTTTATTTGCTAACTGAGCCATTTCTTTTAAAACAACAGTTGAACCAGTATAATTTCTACAGATGTTATTAGCTGTGTTTTGAAGCCTCATAACTGTTCAACAGCATCCAATTTTTCTTTTATATGCAGATGCAGTCACCTTCATATGGCCTCTGCTTAGGTTTGTAGTCTTATGTATACATACTTGTTGTCTTCAAAGTTCTTGGCTCTACTTAAATGGGAAGGAGAAGTCAAAGGCAGACATGCAGAAAGAGTTGACAGGTGGCCTTTAACAGAAGAATATGCCAACCCAGCATTGAGCAATTCACACTAATAAGAGAGAACCAAAGAAACTTCCAGAGAAAGTGGATCCAGGTTACTAGTAAGACACCAAACAGAAAATCTCTTCCATTTCAATAAATAAGATTTCCTGTTACTGGGTTTCCTGGCCTCCTACAGAACCCGAAGGATGTTATCAGAAAAAAGGTACCTAAAAGTGATCAAAACCGTATCACCCACAATGTCAGTTGAAGAGTGGAGACATAGGGATGGATGAAATACCCCTTGTCTTGTGTGAGCACGTCCACCCTGTGATGTAACTTGTGATGATTGCCCTTGGCTAAATGCAGAAGAAGAGAGAACCCTGCTGTCTGGGCCAAAAGAGAGTCCTCTATAAGATTGTGGGAGCATCCTGTTCTAACTTGAACAGGACCCTCAGTATGAGAGGAAGAGAAGGGAAGGCATAAATTAATGTCCCCCTCCAGGAAGTAGAGAGGGCACATTTCAAGCCAGAGGACATGGGACACTGGTGCAAAAGAGAGGAAGATGTCTGTTCAGAGGGGAGGCAAAAAGATTTTCATGAGGAATACCCCACTTGTGGATAATGTCCAGAAACACATCTCTGTGAAGCATCCACTCATGAGTTTGTGTTATGGACCTGGTCAGAGAATCTATCACAATGTTCTGGTCTGACAGAATGTAAACTGCCTGAAGAGTCACCTGTTACTGGACAGCTAGATCCCAAACCTGGAGAGCTAGTCTGCACAAGACATGAGGCCTTGTTCCCCCTTATTTGCTGATATGCCACATCACTGTGGTATTGTGTGTGAAGATTTTGAGGGGCCCTGGAAGGAAAAGAGAATGAAAGGCCTGAAGGGCCAGGAGAAGAGCTCTCATCTCTTTGATATTGATATTGTCCTTCTTGTGATGAAGAGACCAAAGCCCCTGAACTTTCAGAGGACCGAATGAGGCCCCTCACCCTGCATCTGAGGCATCTGAAAAGAGTTCCTGAACAGGGACTGGAGGGTGAAAAGGAACACCTGGGTTCAGGGACAGTTGATGAATCCAGCACTGAAGCTCCATCTTGAAGCATGGGAGAAGGGGAATTGGAAAATCCAAAGGATGAGAATGTTAAAGCCAGACAGACTGTAGGAAGCACTGGAACATTCTGGTATTAATATTGACCAGAGAAAACATAGGAATGGTGAAAGCCATGTATCCCAGAGACCTTAGAAGCTGCCATGCTGTAACGGAAACCAGAAGAAGAAGGAAGATAAAGAAAGAAAGCAACCAGAGTTAAAACCTTGGGAGGAGGCAAGGATGCCAGTATTGGAATAGTCTGGAGCCTGGCCCCAAAAAAAACATGAACTTGAGAAGGAGTTAGGAATGATTTTTGGAAATTCACTCTAAACCCTAGACTTTGCAGAAGACAAATAGCAAAGTGAAGATGCTGAAGCAAAGTCTCTGGAGAGAAAGCCTGAATGAGCAGGTCATTCAGATAAAGAAAGATCTGTATTTCCCTTATCCTGCATTAAAGCAATCATATGAGTAAGGCATTTGGTGAAGATCCTTGTTGCAGTAGAGAGGCCAAAGGGCAAAGCAGAGAACTGAAAATGCAAGGAAGCAATAGAGAAATGTAAAACATTCTTGAAAAGTGATGGGATATGGAGATAGGCATCCTTGAGATCTAGTGAAACTAGGAAAACCTGAGTAAGTAGAACAGGAAACGAGGTGTGAAGGGATAACATCTGAAAGGAGGGAACCTTCAAAAAGGTATTGAGCTGAGAGAGATCCAGAATGGGATTCCAGGTGCCTTCTCTCCTGGAAACCAGAAACATTCTGGAGTAAAATCCCTTCCCTTTTTGAGGATGTTCCTGAGGAGGCTGAGGAATGCCCAAAAAGGGGGGAAGAGATTTCCAAACCATGTAATACCCCAGACAAATGATGGCTAGAACCCAAGAATCTTGAGTGATCCTTAATCAAGTTGGAAGAGACAGGGAAAGACAAAGAGAAATGAGACTAAGTAGTGGGGAAAAAAGACAGTCAGAGAGAGCTTGGCTTGTATGGGAAAAGGAGATTTCTGAGGTACAGGAGTCTGAGCAAACTTAGCAGGAGGGTCCCTTTTACCACCCTTGGGAGTAGGGGAGAAAGCAGGTTTGTTAGGATAGTTCCTTTGAAATTTGTGAACAGGGGAAACAAAAATATGTTTCGGTTTCTGCATAGCCTTACCCTTCTCCTGAAGAACACCCTGATATTGGGCAATTTCAATTACCCTACCGTTAACTGGGAAAACTACTCAAGTACAAACTCCCAGGTCCAGCGCTTCCTGGAATTTATCAACTCAAATGCCCTGGATCAGCTGGTAAACTCCCCTACCAGAGGTGTAAACATATTGGACCTGGTCATCACCAACATAGGCGACAGATGTTCCACACCGGAGGTCAACCCATCACTGGTTAGATCAGACCATAAACTAATCACTCTGGATGTCCACACCACACCACCACCTCCAATCAAGGAAACCACAGTGAAAAACTTTTCTGTAGCAAACTTCACCTTACTTAAGACAGAGGTGGTAAGTTTCACAGCCCCCACGCAAAGGGATAACAGTGTCCAAGATGCAGGAACCTTTACAAATGCACTTTATGAGCACCTACAAGGATGCATGGATTGTGCCATCCCTAGCAAAACCAAGACTCACTCCCCTAAGAAAAGGAAACCAGTCTGGTGGACCTCTGCTATAAACAGGCTATACAATAGAAGGAGGAAACTAGTTCAGAAAAAAAGCAAATCCCAAGAACAAAAGACATCCCTGATCAGTATCAGTAAAAAACTAAGGTCCCTCATAAAATCCTCCAAGGCTAACTTTGAAAGAAAAATAGCCAAGGATTCAAAAGATAACCACAAAGTCTTCTTTAGCTATGTCAAGAATCTAAGTGGCAACTCGCAGATATGCTCTGAGCTAGTGCAAAATAGCACAAAATATACTGAACCCACTGATATTGCCAACATCCTGGCAGATAGATTCAGTGAAAACTTCACCCCCCTCTCACCCCCAAAAGGGCCCACAACAATACCGTAAAAGTGTCCCGGAAATCACAGACGCACAGGTGAAAACAGCCCTTTCAAAAGCCGAAAGCACAGCATCAATGGGACCAGATGGTGTCCCAAGCTGCATCTTGCACGAACTACAGAATGAACTAACCCCCCCACCTAAACACACTGTTCAACCTCTGCCTCTCCACAGGCTACGTGCCCATAGAATGATGCACAGCAATGGTTATTCTGCTCCACAAAGGAGGGGCCACAACTGACCCTGGTAACTTTCGCTCCATAAGCCTGACTAGCCTGGTCTGCAAGGCTATGGAGCGCATCATCATGGAACTCATTAACAAAGACATTGGGAACCTCCAAACACTTGACCTGACTCAGTTCAGCTTTGTTAAGGACAGATCATGCCTACTAAACCTAGTTGACTTCTTTGAGACAGATACCAAGGCCATAGATGAGGGGAAGGTGGTTCACACAGCCTACCTTGACCTCTCCAAGGCTTTTGGCACCATTCCCCACTCGGGAATTATAGAAAAACTCACCAGCCTGAACATAAACCCCTATGTCACGAGATGGATTGCCAACTGGCGTACAGACAGAACTCACATGGTAAGAATAGCGGGCTCCAGGTCTGACTCTAAACCAGTCACAAGTGATGTCCCACAAGGCTCGGTCCTGGGACCCCTACTGTTCGGCATATACTTCTCAGACGTACAGGTAAACACAGGACTATGACTAACCAAGTTCGCCGATGAAAGCAAACTGGGAGCCATAATTGACTCTCTGGCTGACACGGACATTCTCCAAAAGTGCCTTACTGTGACGGACACCTGGTATCAAAGTCATGGTCTCAAGCTAAATGCCAAAACATGCATAGTCATCCCATCTGGGAAAAACAAAACACCCATGAATTGCCACATAGGTGGCAGCCCCCTTAATACAGAAGAGGTAATAAGAGATCTGGAGACCCAAGTAGATAGTAATCTCTCCTTTGACAATCATATTGCCAAAGTAGTTAGGAAATCCTTCTATGTAGCCCATCAAATTACTAAAGGGTTCGCATCTAGAAATAAAGAGGTAATAGTGCCCCTCTACTCATTACTCATCAGACCCATCATAGAGTACAATGCCTCATTTGGGATGTACCTCACAAAACACTTCCAACAGCTGGAAAGACCACAAAAGTACCTCACCAAGAGGATTACTGGCCTCAAACATATGTCCTATGCAGCTAGACTGGAAAAACTCCAGCTGTACTCAGTCGCATATCGCTTACTCAGAGGTGATCTCTGCCTGACTTACAAAGCCATGTCCAACTCAGAATTGATAGACATGCTCCACCTAAAGAAATCCAAGTCACTGCGAGCCAATCGCTCTAGTGAGCCAAACCTTGCCACAGCAATAAATAGAATATGCTGGAGGGATAGATTCCTGTCACAGAAACTCCCCATGCTTTGGAACAAAATTCCTAACTACATTAGGCAGAGCCCCTCACTAACACTCTTCAAGAGAAACCTTGACGAGTGGATAGGTAATAGAAAATACACCCCTGGGATCACTTCATTGGCTCTTCTTGACAGAGGCTCAGTTAATTAATCAATGGGGCGGTGAACGCTGACACACTCTGGCTAGGTTTATAAATGCCCTCGGGCAGATAGCCTAGTAGTTACCTATGAACCTAAGAGACTTAAAAAGCTTACAAGCTACAAAACCAAAACGATTTTTATTATCTAGGAGCATCCATCAGCTTTGTCTTAATAATGTCAGGCAAATGCTGAAGATGAAGCCAGGAATACCTTCACAGTACAGAACCAACAGCTGCACCCCTAGAAGAAGCATCAGCTGCATCATAACTGCATTTAATGGAATGGCGAGCTACTTGAGAAGAGGACCCCAACAAGTAAAGAGCTGAATTCTTTCCCTCAGAGTCAAGCAGGTTGAAATAACCTGACCATCCTGACAGAGAAGAGGTAAAACATACCTGGTCATGTGGGTCTGATACTTCATAACCCAAAATGCCAGGGTAGCAGCAGCATACACTTTTTTCCCAGTCTTTCCATGGTTCTGCTGTCCTCATCAGAGAGGAGCAGTTTTGTAGAAGGTAAAAGCTTAAATAGCTTATCAGAAGAAACAGAAATAGCAGGAGGGTCAGCAGAGGGACACTTGTAAAGGAAATTGCAGTCATCAGGCACCTTATAAAACCTACCAGTTTTTTTAGGAGCAGAGGGCTGAGAATCAGGAGCCTGGGAAGCTGAAGAAAAAGTGTCCAACAAGGCAGCAAGAACAGGAGGGACAGCAGTGGGTCTGGAAGACTCCATTTGAAGAAGTTCATAATACTTCTGCTGGACATCTGAGACTTGAGTACAGTCCCACTTAAAGAATTCCATCAAATTGGGAAACTGTGTCTTCAAAGGAAATATCCTCAAAGGGAGAATCCGGACTAATATAGTCCTCTTTCTTAGAACCATAGTCAAAAGGAGAGGGAGTCTGAAAAGAATAGACCAAGGATTCTTCATCAAAATTAACATCCTCATCAGATGAAACCTGCTCCCTATGCCTCTTAAGAGGAGTAGAAGACCAAGGGGAGCAGGAACAAAGACCCCCTGGAGGGTGTCAAAGCCATAAGAGCATTAAACAAACCCTGTGTGAAATCCTGCTATTCACATTGATGGTCCTCAGGAGAAGGAGAAATATGCTTAGTTTCCACTTCTTTTTCAGGGAAACATCAGACCTAAAGATCTTAGGTGTCTCAGACCTCTGCCTACATTCAATAAACATAGTAGGACTCTCCTCCCTGACAAGAATTTGTGGAATACCCCTAGGCCCTTTGGAAATAATCTGCTGCGGGTCCCCCTGAACATCCGAAAAGATTGTCTGCAAGGCTTCCTGAGACAAATGAGAAGCCAGATCTATGCCAGCCTCCAAAACGGTTATGGCAGAAGAATCCAGATTAAAAAAGCAGTTGATTCCCTGGGTTTTCACCAGCCTAGAGAGAGACATCCAGTGCAGGCAGTACAGTCAAAGAATCCGACCGAGTTTTCTTGGTTTTCTTCTTCCCCGACAGCTGATCTTCTGGCCGAGACCATTCCACCATAGTACCCTGAGCCAATAATTTAAGATATTGGTTCTCAAGATAAATGGCTAAAGAGGAGAGACAACTATGCAAGGTCTTTGGAACAAATGGCTGTCAAATAGGACAAGACGTGTGGTCATGAGAAACACCTAAGCAAAACAAACATTGCTCGTGACGGTCTCTGTGGGGAATCTGTCTCCCACACTGGCGTTTACTCTTCTTTCTGGATGACATGAAACCAACAACCACAAGTAAAAAAAAGATAAGAAGAAAAATCCCAAAAGGGCACTTCTCTGAAAAACAGCTTGGCAACCAGCAGACACTTGAAGATGGTTTTCGAACTGGTGGCAAAGAAGTTCTGAGGATGGTACATCCATACATCACCTTTATGCCATATGCAATGTACAGGCAGCATACTTGTGGTGTATGATAGTCCTCTTACAACCTAAGGCTTTGGTATACTGGCTGGATGTTGGGCTGTCATTGGCAGGGGATCCCTACTGTGAGGAATACTGCAACAGTGATATGGAAGGACATCTATGTACACTGAATTCTCAAAACCCTCTGATACAGTTCAGTACAGAGTTTTCTAAAGTTTTTGGTGTCTTCTGTGGTCTCATATTCAACTCTGGAATAGATCTCCTATATTTTGTATGATAGCAAGGGGTGCAGACTGAGGACACCACATGATATCCAAAGGAGCAGAGATGCCTATAGGCGCCATCCTAGATACTTTTTTCTTCGTGGTATTTCTAACTGACATACCTCATGTCTGTAGATAATGCTGGCTACTAGAGTTATTTAGTAATCTAATACAGAGCAGCCACCTCTCCTGTATGCATAATCTGCTGTTTTGTTATAGGCAAATTTACCATCTAAGTCTGGTTTCAAGGCAGTTATCTTCTTGGCAGTCAGAAAATAAAATGCTGCTCTGCAGCCTAACATGGGAAATAAAAAATATCATCTGCAGCCTGTCCAGCAACTTACTCAAATTGTTACTTTACAAATTGTTCATAATGTCCACTTAAACCACTTAGAAAGCAATTAAGTAGAAGCTTTGAAGTTCTACATTAGTATCAAGTTGTCTTTAAACTGATGTTTTTTTCAGAACCTGGCACTCAGCTTTGTCCTCTGGGCATGGCTGACCTTAGGCATAGGCGAACTAGGCGACCGCCTACAGTGCCGTACAGGCCGGCCTCAAACGGGCGCAATTTAATGGTTTCAAAACTTTCAGTGTTTCACATACATTTCTTTACTTCACTGCCTCCCCCCTCCCCGCCCATATTGCAGGCTAGCAATTGCGCCCCCCCCCCACTTCGTAGTACAAAGCACGAACAAACTTCCAGTTTACATCTACAGTACATAGCACCACCCCTAACTAAGCTGTACTATACTAGTCTAGACTGTCTATGTTGTTCTCCATTCCCTCCCCCTGCATCTATGTGCCGAATGTGAGTGGCTGTTGTTGTTGAGCATTATTTTAAAGCATCCAATCAGTGATGCTTTAATTCTGACTGATGTCCCGGCTACTGCTCCATTGAGTGTATATAACCAGCTCATGCCCGCCTCTCGTTCCTTTCTTCATTGACGACGGGCTAGAGAGGCGGGCGCATCTATTGTTTATTTTGTTACTTCCGGGTTATCTGAATGATTCGTCATCAACAGTCTGCTTGGTTCTCTGCAGCTCTATGTGGGCTACACAAACAGCATTGGTTTTCGGCTTTTTGTCTTGTGCCTTCGGCCCTCCCTACATCTTGCTTGGGCTATTTATTGCTTTTGCTGCTGCCTGCTGCTCTTGGCTAAGGTAAGTCTGAGTCCAGGGAATAATTTCTATTTAAACTGCGTCTGTAATTTGTGTTCGTTCGAACTTCAATCTATAAAGTAGACTGTGTGTTGTTCACTGCTGTAGTAGAGTTGGCTTGTGATAGACCCAGCGAGTTGTGTTGTGTGTAAATAAAATGGACGGTAGCACAACAGAGCTATTTTACCTTTGGTTTCCTGATGTCTGTGTTAATGTGGTCAGGGCCAGCCATTAGTGCTTCATTTTCATAATTTCTGTTGAATTACGTGGTGTCTGCTTTCTGGAGTTGTAAATGCTTTAATGGAATTGGAATTACATCGAGTTCATAAGCCGCACAATGTAATACGTTTAGTTACAACTTATAATACAGTATGGAGGCATTTTTTATTAAAGGCATTTTTATTATAAAAATGTTTTACTGCTGTTACCACTGTAAGTTTGTTTTAAAACACTTATTAATGCATGCAATCATGCCTCTCCGTTGTCCCGCAAATAACCCTAATTTAGAGAATGTTTTCAATTTTGCCTTATGATGGGTCTCCGGTAAGAGTTTGACTTTTCTGGTAAATCACCAAGGAATGCAAGTCCGTGTTAGACATTACTTCCTTGTTTATCCTAGCCTCTCAAGCAGAGCCAGCCTTAGGCAACGGAGTTGTTATTTTGGGAGAAATGTATGTGTCCCATGAGGCTCAGCCAGCAACAGGTTGAGCGCTGTAAATAGCACCATTTTCACCTAGCATGATGCATGGCATGCATCAGCTTCCCAAACTGGCAGCAGAAAGTCATAAAAATAAAGTTGTTTGCAGGGGTCCAAGCCTACCAGCATTGTCATGCAAGGAACTAAATCTTACCTCCGAATAATACTAAATTAAGTATAATAACTCCAAGATAATAAGTGTGGTAAAAAAAGAAATAGTGCTCACACGTACTGTTCACTTTAGGGACATTAGATCAGGGAGGTTACATTTGGTGAGACTGTCTTCATCTAATTCTAGTTCTCCCCATGGGAATAGGGATCAGATATGGAGGGAGCTAGGATTTAGTCATACCTGTCATGGTTTTGTTATGAGGCCAAATTCAAATGACCAATCTTCTAGTCAAGTATGAGTAAATCCTAACCTAACTATAACCCATACCAAAATAGAAGGGCTTGCTGCATGAACATGATTTTTGGTGTTCTGTAGTGAGAGATTATTATAGCAATAACCCACGCCTGGGTGTGGGTAATGCTAAATTTACCCACGGTTGGCGTGGTTTCGCCCTCGGGACTCGGGACCAAACAAAGCCAACCGTGGGTAAATTTAGCATTACCACCAGAAGTGGGTTATTACTATTATACCATGACATTATTTAAGAAAAGAAACTATTACTTTTCTTAAATAATGGCATAGTATAATGCCTGTTTGCTGCCCTTCCGCAGATGTCTGGCATCCGCGGCAGTTCTGATGTACTGCGCTCCTGCGCAGTACATCAGAGCTGTGGGCAAAAGCGGAGAAAGCAAGATCTCCGTTGCTTTTTAGTGTTCGCTATGTTAAATGGGTTTAACATGGCGAGACAGTTAAAATAAACAGCGGAGAGGTCCGTTGCTTATTTTAAAACTGTCTCGCTATGTTAAACTCATTTAACATAGCGAACTAAAAAAACGGAGATCTTCTTTCTCCGTTAAACACTGTCTCGCTATGTTAAATGGGTTTAACATGGCGAGACAGCTTTAAAATAAGCAACGGAGATCTCCGTTGCTTATTTTAAAGCTGTCTCGCTATGTTAAACCCATTTAACATAGCGACAATGTTTAAACGAGTTATACTAATGGAAAAAAGTCCGGGCGACCGGACCTTTTTCCATTAGTAAAACTCGATTTACAACGGGCACGCTGGCCAATCAGCGTGCACGTTTTGGGGGGGGTCATGGTATAATTTGTGTTTTCTCTCATGTCTTTGTGTTGCTGTTAGTGGACAGATATTTTGAGGACTTTAGACATAGTTCCACTTGTTTTAGCTGTAATTTGTGACTATATATTTTTAGGGTGTGAGAAGTATGTGGTAAGCATGTCAAGGAAGTTGTTGTGAAGACGCAGGCCAGTGTAGGCTATACAAGCGATACATGGAAGTACTGTAAGGTTGGCAGGTAAATTGATATGCATCACATCCGCGTCTGGGAAGGTTTTTAGAGGTGGCAGATTCTGTTAGTATAGCAGTAGCTAATACAGGAAGAAAAAATAACACCTGGACAGAGGACTAATATTAGCTAAACATAAAGTAGATTTACAATTGTGTTTTTTTTAACATAAGTAGTCAATTTACAATTGTTTTTTTTTTTTATGTACTTCGACATGTTTGAATGTGGATAACTATGCCATGCCCCCCACACACTTTTTTTTAATTAGTACTGAGACAATTTAGGCTACTCTTCCAAAATAGAGCAGTTGATCTGTAATATATGGAGTGCAATGATTGCACACTGAATTGAAGAAAAAGCTTTAGGCACCTGTCTGACAAGTACTAGTTGCAGTGGTATTTACAGTAATATTATCTACATGGGCAGTCATGCTAATAGATTAATCTTTAAAAGTTATTTTGTGCATGTGTTCTACAGTTCTGAGTGAGACAGCTTCAAAGATAATGAACAGGCAAAAAATGCCTCACAGCAAGAGGTTTTCAGGTTCAATTCTTGGCTGGGAAGCCTTCTGTGCAGAGTTTGCATGCCTTTCCTACGTTTGTGTGTCTACTCGGGGTGTTTAGGTTTCCTCCCACATTCCAAAGACATGCGTCTGGAGTGTTTCTCCCCAGGCATCCTTTGAAAATGTGCTCTGTCCCATTTGTCTTAAGTAAACAAATGTTAAATAAATAAAATAAAGAAATGCAGCAGTCATCAAATCAAGGAATGTTAAGATTAACATTAATAAAGAATGGTATAAACATCAAACAGATTTATTTTTATGACAAATTAAATGTGTATCTTGACGGATTTTTTGAAACCACTGTGTACTGGGGCATTCTAAAGCCAGCTTGTTGCTAGCTGTAAGTTCCAAAACTAGTGTCTGAAAAGCAAAGGAAAAACTCCCAGAAGACGTCAGCCTCATTTGCCTCCTGCTGTAATTGCTTTTAAAGTGCAATTGCTTTGTGATAACTCGTATATGGAAAGCCTTATTT
This sequence comes from Protopterus annectens, assembly GCF_019279795.1. Lineage (NCBI taxonomy): Eukaryota > Metazoa > Chordata > Ceratodontiformes > Protopteridae > Protopterus > Protopterus annectens. Next base: position 1,134,806,396 of record NC_056731.1, read on the forward strand.
CACTGCTGTTATTTTCATTTGTCAGTCATACACTAGCACACTACCAGCCAGGGTACATTAATGTGGCCTTACAAAACAATGCTATTCATTTATATTGTGTCATTGTCTGTCTTTAGCTAACAGTGCTAATATATTACAAGTGTTCTTGATTTATTTCTGGATTTGTTCTGAAGATGTTGTGGGTTCTTTGATATGTTTGAACTAATGAAAAGGTTAAAAATGTTTCCACAATTGAGTGTTTTTGTTGAACTGTGATCTTACTGTGATGGCTGCAGCTATTTGTTGTTTTATTGTATTTACTATCTATTCCTGCAGTCAGACTATAAGAGCAACAACCCTTCAGAGACAGTCATCTTGTTTATAATAATGTAGCACAAGAGATATTTAGATGGTGAACTCAAAACTGAAATGGCTGAAACAATGGCGTTTACTTTTACTAAAACCTAACAGCAGTAGTCATGTAATGTGATTGACCAGATTCTGCTTTGATTTTGTGATTTACTTGATATTTTACTGCTGATCAATAGAATGTTAAAGCATATTTGATAGCAACTGCTAGCATTGCTAGTGCAGCTTTTTGAGGGTGTATTTGTGGTGATTTTACCTTCTGATTTTGTCAAATGCTATATTTAACTCTTGCTCATTTTTTTGCTGTTTTGTGTTGGGCAATGCAGTTTTACTTTTCTAATAATACATTTTGAGTTTGGGTTTCTTTTGTGTGAATTTCTGGTGTATCAGATTAGTGTCAGTTATTATTTAATCCTTACTTAGCTGCTGAATATATATAATAGGCTTTACCCAGCCATTGTCCTTCATTTAAACATTGAAAGAACTGGAGTGGGTTTTGTGGGAGTGACCCATCTGTGGGCGTGGCTCAAATAGGGGTGTTGCTTGAGTATGGTGTGGGTGGGGCTTAAGGGGCGCCACAGCAGTACTTCGCCTAGGGTGCTGTTTCAGCTAAGGCCGGCTCTGCCTCTGGGTGATGGACTGTGGACCACTTGGCTCTGTGGCTTTTCTGTTTTCTGCACATCTACTGCATTTATGTATACTCAGCCAAGGTAAAATCTTCACTTTAGCCATGGAATATATTCAACCAATCCCTTAAGGACATACCAGTGTTTCTGTTACATGGCCTCTGAATGCCTTTGATGTTTTCCTTTTTACTTTTTAAGTCTTTATGAGTGCATTTAGGCCAGTAAAGCCATGGACATTCAAAAGCCATGTACCTAAAACATTGGTATATCCTTAAGGGGTCATTTGCATATATCCAATGGCTCTCCACTACAGGAAATTTAAGGTATTACACAGTGAAGACTTTGCTTGGCTTAATCTTTCTTGCAATTTTTACTGAATGGTTTGTCTGTGTAACCTTTTTACCCTTTGCTTGTATGTGTGTGTTTATCTGTCTAACTATATACATATTTCATTCTGAACAGACTGGTCTTGCTGTTAACCAGCATTCACCAGCAAGTCTAACACCCACCACTCATGCAGTGTATGCCTAAACCAATATCCTCCCCTTTCTTAGCAGAATGGAGTACCATATCTGTGTCTTTGAAAAAATATTCTCTTCAGACAAGAATATACCCTGCCTGCACTCAACATTCTCCCTTCTAAAATGAAATTGTATAGTACACACATATTAGCTGATGCTCCTTTCTTGCGTTTTTTATCACATGACATATGTTTAACACTCATTTTTTTCAGTGTTCCAGTACTTCAAAGCCAGCTGCACTAAAATATCCTACTTAGTACAACTTTAGTTTCCTTTGGATATCCCGTGTTCTGTTAACCTTCCCTTCCCCTTTACCAGATTCACTACTTCAAATAGTTCTACCTCCATTGTCTCCCTGTGGCTATTTTGCCCACTGTGATTTTGCTCACAAGATGTAACTGGTTCTTTATATGCATTGTTATATAACCTGATTTTTTAATATCTTTTTTTACACTATATTAGTTATAATCTACCTAGACATCTAGTGTTACATTAATGTTGCTTGTGATTTGTGTTTTAACTGTGGTGGTATTATAACATTTTGTATTTCTAAAGGCTGCCTCTTTTCTGTATACTTTTTTAATTACACATGTAACACTTATCTGATAGTTGTTAGTGTGACCTTCTCTGTCACCATACTAATTATACCCCCTATATGTCTCAGCATTAAATACCCTACTTCTGTTCTCAATGGATTTCTATAATGTTTTATTACCCTTCTTAACCTTGTTTACTTTCACTTGAAGCTTTTGCTACTGTTTTCTTTTCTCCTTCTGCAGTGGTTAACAGAGCTTCTAGTCCTCATTCTGAGTTTTCTTACATTTCTTGAATGTGTTTCTCCTCTTAACCTTTCCTGACATTTCCCTTGAGAACAGTGGAGTTTTTATACAGATATTTATGTCTGTATTTATTTATGTATATATGTGTGCATGTATCTATTCATCTGTATGTATGTGTGTGTGTATATATATATATATATATATATCATCATCTTCTTTCTGCTGTTCCTGTTAGGGGTCGCCACAGCAGATCACCTGTATATATATATATATATATATATATATATATATATATATATAGGTTGGGCCTTAGGGCCTATACAAGCCTAGCCATAACAATTCCCTGGATATTTCTTCCCACAATATTTACTTCACTGGACATTATATATACATTACATAAAGCATTTGACACCATTCCCCATTCAGGTATTATTGATAAGCTCACCAGCCTGGGCATAAACCCTTACGTCACAAGATGGATCGCAAACTGGCTCTCAGACAGATCCCATAAAGTAAGAGTAGCGGAATCTATGTCCGAATCTAGACCAGTAACAAGTGGTGTGCCTCAGGGCTCTGTCCTGGGGCCCCTTATGTTTGGCATATACTTCTCAGAAGTACAGACAAGCACGGAAGGGCTGTGGCTGACTAAGTTTGTGGACGACTGCAAACTGGGTGTTATAATAGAGTCTCCGGCCGACATGGAGATCCTCCAGAAGGGCCTAAATGAGACTGATGCGTGGTGTCAAAGCCATGGTCTCAAGCTAAATGCAAAAAAATGCGTAGTAATCCCCTTTGGAAAAAACAGAGTACCCGCAAACTATAACATAGGAGGTAATCCCCTGAAATCTGAAGAAGAAATAAGGGCTTTAGGGACCCAAGTAGATAGTCAGCTTTCCTTTGATAACCATGTTGCCAAAGTGGTTAGAAAATCCTTCTATGTGACCCGTCTGATCACGAAAGGGTTCGCATCAAGATCTAAGGATGTAATGGTGCCCCTCTACTCTTCCCTCATCAGACCTATTATTGAGTACAATGCACCAATTGGAATGTACCTGGCTAGACATCTCCAGCAGCTGGAGAGACCACAGAGGAACCTAACCAAGAGGATTACTGGCCTCAAACAGTTGCCCTATGCAGCACGATTGAAAAGCTAAGTCTGTTCTCTGTTGCATACCGCTCTCTCAGAGGCGATCTCTGTCTAACGTACAGAGCCATGTCCAACCCAGAATTGTTGAACATGCTCAATCTTAGCAAAACCAAATCTACTCGAGCTACACGCTGTAGGGATATGAACCTCAACACAACAATGAATAGAACATGCTGGAGGGATAGATTCCCTTCGCAGAGTCTTCCCTTACTATGGAACAGGGTCCCGATCTACATAAGACAGAGCCCCTCACTATCACTCTTCAAGAGGAACCTTGATGAGTGGATGGGTAACAGAAAGTTCACACCGGGGATCACACCAACAGCACTACTAGATAGGGGCCATAGGGGCCAAGGGTACTAGCTGCTAGTACAAGGGTCTAGGGAACTAATAAAGGGGCAGATAGCCCAGTACCAACCTATGAACCTATATATATATATATATATATATATATATATATATATATATATATATATATATATATATATATATATATATATATATATATATATACACACACACACACACACACACACACACACACACACACACACACACACACACACACACACACTTTGTTTCCTGGTTGGTGAATTTGTATAATCAGAAAGTAGGCATTTGACTTAGCATTCTAAGCATAGCCCTTTCATCAATAATAGCTATAGAGACTACTGTTTCATTTACTTAACACAGTTATTTTAGTTAGGACTTAATTCCTTATTTGCAGTGGACTGCAAAAACATAGAAATACTGTTAGTTGATGTCATCAGAACCCTTAACAAATGTTATTATTTCTTTCAGTTTTGAGACATTTGAAATATTTGCATTTTATAAAACTGAGTTCCTGTTATAAGAATTTTTCCTCTCATATTTTATTTAGATGAAACTCAAACCAAATGCTGCACAAGTTCACTTTAAAAAGTCTCCAAAACACTAAACGTCATGATGAAGATGATGATAGCTCAGATTAGATTACATTGAAGCTTAATAGTGTGCTGTTTACTCTGAAACTAACTCCATTACAGCTTAAACGTCATGATGAAGAGGCCTATACCTCAGATCAGGAGTATCTTATCGAAAGTATAGATTTGTCTGATTCAAAGACAAACAAGAAAAATAAGGTATTACAGAAGAAACAGGATGTTGCAGCTATGAATTTCATCCACCTTCATCCCCAGTTAATTCTGATCACCTTCTTACATTACACTGTATGTTTGTGGGCAACTGCTTTTGTTCTTTGGTGTTTCATCCATCTGTATATGTGCTCAGTCTGCCTGGAATGCACAGATTAACAGAACATGTCCTTTAGTATTACATGCAGTCCTCACCAGGGGTCTGCTAGATAGTGCAAAAATCCCTCCTGTTTCTCCAGGAAGGAAGAGATGCCCTCTTGATTTTTGGTCTTTACAATCTCTGGGTGGCTGTCTACTGGGCCACTACTTGAATCTAAGTGTCCAGCATCACAGATGGGGCACTTGACTGCACCACAAAGTTGACAACATTTGTGTGGTATTAACTGATACTTCCTTGTTAAAGAATACCAGAGACTTTATACACTGTACTATTAGGGGACACAGATTGTACTTTAAGGATACATACGATTGTTCAACAAAGAGGGTTATTTACGCTGCACTGTGCCATGTATGTACAGCATTTTACATAGTAAAAATGGAACGCCCCCTTAAGGAATATATTTATGAACATTGTTACGAGATCAAAAAAGGCAAAGTTAACAGTGCATTTGCTAAATGCATCATCTCTTTTGACAAGCATTAGTTGAAATTCGTAATATTAGAAAAAGGGGCACATTAGCTGTAAAGTATTGCCAGATTTATTTGTATGTCATAAAATACATTTACATATCTTGCTTGGTAAAGTTTGGATATAGTTGAAGGTAGTTACATTCCTGAACTACCTTATTTGCTGGAGCATTTTTTTTTTATTTTCTGCACTAGGGACTATAATTTAAAGAGATAGTATTACATCCTAATTGGGCTTAAGTTAATCAGATTTAAAAACAAAATACACACTGAGACATTATCTGATTATAAATCTGTATATATGCTTTACATATACAATATTACTAAAGGTTATATAAGAAATATTAGTATATATATATATATATATATATATATATATATATATATATATATATATATATAAAACAACCCTATTTGAAATACTATGCTTGCTTAGTAGTTCAATGTATTGTTTAGGTTATTCTTCCTATCTGATGTAACTGTACAACAAATTAAACCAGAATACACAAACATATCAATAGAATATACTATATTAAAAGCAAAAGTATATACAATTTGATTTAATTAATAATTTAAAAAGCAGTGAAGAATATGTAAATATAAAAAATTACAGACAAAATTACTATTTGACAGTAGCTGAGTTATTGTTGCTATTTGAAGGGAGGATAATTTGAGTGGTGTGTGCTACTCAAATTAGGAGTTCACAACTCCAGGAAGGGTCTGGGTAGACTTGTTATATTGAAGTTTTGTTAAAATGCTCTGTTACAAATGTTTATGACGTTCACAAAAACAACAAATTTTAATATTCTGCAGTTTATTTTTGATTTGATAAATATGTTTTCTAGCACTTATGGTTACCAGAATGGAATGCAGTTGAATCTCCGTGTATTTAAATCACAACACACAACATACATGTTTCTCTTAAAAGGTATTTCAATAAATATTAATGGTCTAAATAACCCCTGTAAGAGAGGAAGTCTGCTCAAATATCTCAAAATACATAAATCACATCTTGCCTTCTTCCAAGAAACACATCTAATATCTAGAGATATTGATAAGCTAAACACCAGATGTTATTCAATTTTAACAAGTTCAGAACATAGTGAGAAGAAAAGAGGAGTAGCAATATTATGGAGCAAAACATTCCCCATGCCTAAAATACTGGATGTATACAAAGATAACAAAGGAATGTTTTGATCAGTCATAATAGAACTAAATAAAAATATATATACTTTAATAAACATATATCGGATTCCAAGTATTGGTTCAAACACTGTCAAACAGCATTTAAATAGGATAGTTAGCCTAGCCAAAGGTAATTTAATAATAGCAGGTGATTTTACATGTATATTAAATGACGCAGGTACTAACACTTCAGTTAAAAGAAAAATCTCAACTTCAGCTAAATTACTATTGGACTTTATGCAATTGTTTATATTAAAAGATATAAATAGCTTTGCAGATTCAGACTCACTCTCATACACTTATTACTCTCACATATATAAAACAAACTCTAGAATAGATAGAATCCTAATATCAAAAGAATTAACAGATGACTTAATAAAAGTAAAGGTTATTTCATGCCCCTTGTCTGATCACAACTCAATAACTTTTGAATTACTAACCAAGACAACTCAAACCATTATAATTAAAAGAATACCAGCATATATAACTAAATTGAAGGAATTTAAAGAATTTTTACTTTTAGAGATACAAGACTTTATCACATTAAATAATACTAATAATATAAGCAAAATCAGCATGTAACAAATAGTTAGAAATTCTCAAGTAACATCCAGCGGACAGAATCCAGATATTATTTAAAAAGTTTATTAGAGCAGGTCTCTAGATAGTCAAGTTTGATCGTCTTCTCGGCGCACCGCCGGGGCCGTGACCGACTCCAGCGGGGCCGATCCGAGGACCTCACTAAACCATCCAATCGGTAGTAGCGACGGGCGGTGTGTACAAAGGGCAGGGACTTAATCAACGCGAGCTTATGACCCGCACTTACTGGGAATTCCTCGTTCGTGGGGAATAATTGCAATCTCCGGTCCCTATCACGAATGGGGTTCAGCGGATTACCCGGACCTGTCGGCCAAGGGTAGACACACGCTGATCCATTCAGTGTAGCACACGTGCAGCCCCGGACATCTAAGAATTCAAAGTCCCTGCCCTTTGTACACACCGCCCGTCGCTACTACCGATTGGATGGTTTAGTGAGGTCCTCGGATCGGCCCCGCTGGAGTCGGTCACGCGGTGCGCCGAAGACGATCAAACTTGACTATCTAGAGACCTGCTCTAATAAACTTTTTAAATAATATCTGGATTCTGTCCGCTGGATGTTACTTGAGAATTTCTAACTATTTGTTACATGCTGATTTTGGTTGCGTTGGTCCTTGGTTTGCTGCTGTTGCTCTTTCTTATTTTATTGTTTGGGCTATTTTATTGCAGAGCAGCATTTACCTCATCGGAGCACTTATTGGACTGTTTACTGCTTAATACTAATAATATATCAGAAATGTACATATGGGATGCCTTAAAAGCCTTTTTATATGGGAGAATTCTCTCGTGGTATAATAATAAAATAAAATCCTGGGACAAAGAACTATTAGATATACAATGTAAATTAGACAAGCTAAACCTTAACTCAGACAGTAATATTGATAGAATAAATAAAGAGAAAGAGATAAGTAAACTAAATACAAAATACCTAGAGATATTAAACCACAAAACAAAGATCAGAACTGAGAAATTTAAATTTATAACCTTCTCAACAAATCCTAGATCTTTAAATATCTTAGCAAGTATAACTAAAAGACTTAAAAAACTCAACCATATTAAGGAGATTTATTCCCCAAAAAAGAAAAAACTTGTGTCTAATATACACAATATCTTATTAGAATTCAAATAATTCTTTCATAAGATAAATCAGAACTCCCAGATAGTAGATTCAAAAGATATGATTAAGTCATTTATAACAAAGTATACAAAATATAGATTATCAAGAGATCAAACTAATAACATAGATACACCTATTTATTTACAAGATATACACAATCAGATAACAAAACTCAAATTACACAAAGCCCCCGGGAATGATGGCATTATCCCAGAAATATATAAATTACTACCAAAATCTGCTTTAAATATTCTTCTTAAAGTATTTACATTTCCCAAAACAACACTATCATACCCCCTTCATGGAAATATACCTTTATCTCACCAATAATCAAATCAAATAGAGATTCCACTAAGTGGTCTTCATATAGACCAATCTCATTATTAAATATTGATTACAAAATATTTATGTCCATATATGCAGAGAGATTAAAAAGTTTTTTGCCACTATTAGTAAGTGATGATCAAACAGGTTTTATTGTAAATAGAACTACCTATGACAATATAAAAAGAACAATTACTTTGATAGATTCAGCAAAAACCTCAAACAAAACTTTAACCTTAATAGGTTTAGCTATAAATTGCGCCTTTGACTCAGTTAACTGTGACTACTTATTTATATTACTAGAAGAATTGAATTTCTTGGATAATTTTATAAATCTTATAACAAACCTATATAAAGGGAGTCAGGCATATATCAAAATTGGCACTGCCATATCAGAAAAAATTCCTATTACAAGACAGACTAAACAGGGGTGACCTTTATCCCCCCTTTTATTTACATTGAGTATGGAACCATGGGCCAATTTAGTAAGAGATGATGGAAAAAATTGAAGGTTATAAGTTAAATTCAGATATTTCATCTAAAATTCAATTATTTGCTGATGATATTTTGGTAACTTTGGGAGAAAATTACAAATCTATTCCTGCCATATTTAAAATATCAATAATTTTCAAAAAGTATCAGGCTTAAGTTTTAATAAGAATAAAACTCAGATCATCCCAATTAATCTAAAACAGAACACAATTCAGCAAAAGTATAAAAAAACTTATACCTCAGAATAATCAGATAACATATTTAGGAATAGTGATTACCAATAATATAAAATATATCATCCAATTAAACTTTAATAATTGTTTAATTAAAATTGAAGATTCTATAAAAAATGGAATAGTGTACTCTTTTCCATGGATGAAAGGCTTTCAATCATAAAAATTACTATCCTTCCCAAAATACTTTATATTATTCAATCACTCTCATTAATTCCCTCTAAAACAATAATTAAGAAATTTAATTCCTTGATATTGGAATTTTTATGGTATCCTAATAAATCCAGAATAGCCTTACTTCATATGAATGACTAGACAAATGGTGGCATAAGATTTCCTAATTTGGAATTATATACTTTATCCTTGATTATTAACATTCTTTTCTAATCAATAATACATATTCTTCTAAATGGAAACAATACTTAATCTCATTAGCTTGGGACTCTTCTAACAAACTAAACATCCAAAAAACACTAATAATAAATAATCTTATTTTGTGGATATTAAAATATATCTTTACAATATATTCATATAAGTTACATAAATCAAATTATTTGCTACTCGTTTAAAAAACATTTAGGAACTTTATTTTTAAATTCACTAATTATAAAGCATGGATTTTCCTTCTTTTCCCAATTGCATTTACTCAAGGCATATTAACCACAACAGATAATACAAAAATGCTATTATTCAAAGAGAAAAGTCGTATGTATTGGTCTCAATTAATAGAAAAAGATAGAATAAAGTCTGTTGAGAACCTAAAACTTGAATATGACAGACTCAAACTTTTGGTTATGCATACAGGAATGTCGACAATATATCATAAACAATTTGGATTCAGTGCCCTTACATTTAATATATTCATTACTTAAAATAATTTTATTCCTGACTACACTTATTCAAAATATAAACACTGACAAAAACAAATTAACACATATCTACAAAATACTTAGATACAAGTTTTCACACTGAGAAATATTGGGAGCATTTCAGTACAATTAATAACTATGCTCCTAATGATCAAGACAAACAAAATATGTTAGAATCAGCCAATTACACTACATCTTCCCTGAAGTGGAAATTATACATCTGGAAATGTATGCACAGATCCTTTATTACACTACACATTCTAAATAAATTCAATAAGAACATTAATAATTGTTGGAGATGCAAAGGAGTATTGAAAGCTGACTGGTCTCATATGTTTTATGACTGCTTACTTCTAAAAAAATATTGGGAAGATATAAATAGTTTTCTTCAAGGTTTATTTACAGATAATTTTTTGATTTCTAAATCTTTAATTATATTTAATACCCCAATACACCAAAGTGTTAAAAAATCCAAATATACATTAATATGGACCATATTGGCAGTAGCAAGAAAAATAATTAACTGGAAATCAGAAACTTCCCCTACATTTCAAGAATTCAAAATACTTCTTGTTGAAGTCTGCCGTCTGGAACTTTTTACCATTAAGTCAAGAACTAATAGAAACATGTCTAGAATTAATATGTGGAAAAATCTATTAGACTTGCTAGAAAAATATTGATTGTATATGAACAGATCTATAATTGTTTGATATTTATGTGAACATCATTTGTAGATCGTTATGTTGTTAGTTAGATATAGAATTATTGTTTTATTTTCTTTTTTCTATATTGTAAAAAAAGGAACATTTTATGTAATTAATTTCTTTATTCAAATTTTAATAAAATATTTTTGTAAAAAAAATAAATAAATAAAAAGAGGCGCAAAATGAGAGTGGAGGTCCCTCGTCAGTACTTCTTGAAAAGAAGGAACATTATTGGCAGCTGCGTCTTAACTCAACTAATTATCCCAGCCTAAATGAGCACATTTCCATCACTAGTGTGTTACGATTAAAAGCATTAGAAAGATGATGCATATGTTTTCCATGTTCTTTGTCCCTATGGGGAACATTTTTGTAAAGCTGTTTTGGCAACGCTTAAGATTTTTTTATTTCATTTTTTTTTAAACGAATGAGAAAACTTTTAGAGTTCTTTTTACCATTTTAAAAAAAGGGTGTGTGCGTCAGAGTTTGGAGAATTCCATTGGCTGACTAGACATTTTGTATGTCACTAACTGGAATATTTAAATGTTGTTTGAAATTCGTGGAAGTATCTGATGAAGTCTTGTTTTATCCAGGATGAAAGCGCTTATCTTTTATTGTGACTTGGACATATTTTGGATGTATTTATCATTTGTTATTTTTTTGTTATTAAAAATGCTTTGACAGTTAAATACGCTCCATTCCTTTACGAGGTTTGTGAAACTTCCCCTATCTTCATGTTTTGTGACTTTATATACTGTGCCAAAGCTAGTGGAAAAGGCTAGCAGATGCAGAAGGTTGGGGTTACATTTGCATGACAAGGCAGTTGTAGTTTAAAATATAGTAAGGCATTATGACACATGGCAGAGTGCTGTAGAACAACACATAAAAATGTGGTTGGAATTGATATTATTCATTACTTTCATATATCTGAAGCAGTATTTGGGCTGTGTTTCCAAGCACTCAGTGTTTGGCTTACTGCTAGAGTTTTCAAATCAGAAAAGAAGCTAGGATGTCATTTTATTTATGTGTGTGTGTGTGTGTGTGTGTGTGTGTGTGTGTGTGTGTGTGTGTGTGTGTGTGTGTGTGTGTGTCTGCACTTACTTTTATAGCCATTTAGAACTGCTTTCTGAATTGCCTGTACTTTTTATGCACTTTATATACTTCTTTTATTTCCTGTTTTGAGAAACTTATTGGCCTGAAGATTTTTCCACCTACCCAATCTGTGTTGTGTTTTTTAAAAAATGGGGGCTTTTAAAACACTCTCCCTCACTGCAGATTTAGCTTTAGAAGCTCCTCCGCATCTTAGCTCATCTACTGATTCTACTCAGAACTGAAAGATCAAACTGGGAAGACCATACCCTTAGACTTTTAAAGCCTGTTACCCGCTGTTTCATATCCCTCCACTCAGTTAGTACATACTGCAATTTTCAGAGCATTAATCCCTTCTTTCCAGCTTACTTTTACAATCTGTAACATCTAGGACTACACTACCATTTACTAGAGAAATTGGGAACTGCTTTTCAGGAATCAACTTGGGATTAATGTTTTTGTTTTGCCCCTGGTGTGAAAAGGAGCAAAGGAACATTATATTAGCTGTGACGTCCCTGCTCTGGGCCAGTGATCAAGGAGCCACTATCCTCTGACACCGGTAGGGAATGTTCACTGAGAAAAAAATAGACACATACACAGTATTTTCAGATGCAGCTGTCTGGACAAAGTACAGTTTCCCTTAAGAACACACAGGGAATGCACACTCCAGTCCTGGGGCTGGGCTTTCTCTTCAGGCCCCAAATAAGACTCCCCACTGACACAGCTATAGAGTTGAGTTCTTAACCAGGTGTTCACCCTCGCTGTGAAATCAGTGATCTCAGTGTCCCTGTTCAAAGTAGCTGACACACACACTCTCTTTGAGATTTGATTTTCACACACACCTGGGAAAGACTGCCACAGCTTACCTGTTTTGCAACCTCCACCCAGACTATAAGGTAGCTACATTGCCACCAGAACACCCAAAGCCAGCTACTCTAAGGCTCTTACCAGAGTACCCAATTACTGTCAGTAAAATTGATACTTATGGAAATGGTAATGCTTGACCAACCAGCAAGACTTTCAGGAACTTGGAGCCACAGTACCACTAAATAAATGCAATTACTCTCAAAGGTTAAATATTTTCTAAAAGATCAGCCACAATGCAATTTATAGATATATTTAATAATAAAGTAGAAAACATGAAATACTGAATATCTATTTAAAATAGTTTATTTTATTTATTTATTTATTAGCATTTGTTTACTGGGATGGTCCACTGGGGGGCCAAAAGTACCTATTTTCAGTGGAGGCCCGGGGAGAAAAGCTCCACAATGAAATAACATATATACATACATGGTTTCACTTCATAATCTTGAATTACTGAAAGCTTGAAATTTAGTAACCTGAAACCATGAAGCTGAAAATCAGAATGCCGAAAGTGCATAAGAGCAAATTCGAATATCTCGAATCCGCACTTATGTATTTCCAGTACGTCGCGTTTAGTTTTATGGTGCCTGAAATGGCAGGTAAGTGAGTGTTTGTGTGTGCTTTTGTACATTGTGTGTGTGGGTAAGGGTAGGGAGGTGCAAGTGCGAGTGTGAGTGTTGGGTTTGTTGGTGTTTATGTATGTGTGATGAGTATTTGTGTGTGAGCGAGTGGAGGATGGCGTGGTGTGAGTGTTTCTTTTTGTTTATGTTATGTGCAACCTCGGAGTTGGTATATATAAGTAGCGGGGGTGGGGGTGCAGGGGGGCTTGCCCCCCTGCTTATATGTAGTGTAGGGCTGTGTGATTTGTGTGATGTGGGTGGAATGGTGTGTATGTTAAGTGGTGTATGGTGTATGTATGTTCGTGATTGTGTGGTTTGGGATTGTGATTTCGGTGTTGTGAATGGTTCGACTTCATGGTCTCGGGTTACTGAATTTTGAGCTTTCAGTAATTCGAGATTATGAAGTGAAACCACATACATACATACATACATTTGAATAAACATACATACTTTGAATAAACAAACATGAGAATAACAGATACAATTTTAAACATCATACAAAGTTTTAACACCGTTTGAATCGATTACATAATTTGTAAAGCAAGTAATAAGGTAAAGTGGCTGTGCATATGTCTAACATCTGTCAGTATAAGTTTTAAAAGGTATTGAAATAGGTGGTTGTCCATTATGCAGGTTTATAGAAGGTAATGTAGGGAGAAGGCAGGAAAGGTGGGAGTACTAGAAAGAGAGAAAGTCAGGTTATAGGAAGTGAGGAGTGAGCACATGAGCATAGCCAGTGAGAAGAAAGATGTCTCAAAGATGTTTTGAAGAGAGAAGTATTAGTAGTGGATCTAAGTGAACATGGGAGTGAGTTCCAGAGTTTGACAGTGGAAAAGGAGTGGAGCAAGTCACCAGCAGGGAGGTTAGGTTTTTGTACTAGCAAGAGAGTTTGTTTTTCAGAGCGGAGTGGTCTAGTAGGGTGATAGAGTGTAAAAAGAGAGGAGAGGGCAGGGCAGCTGGATGGACTGAATATTAGTTTATGGGCAGTTGTGAGTTGAATTTAGGTAAGATGATGAGGAAGTTTTAACCAGTTCAGTAGTTGAAGGGAGGTACAGTGGTGAGATAGGTGTTGTCCATATGTGACAAACTTAGCAATTTTGTTATAGCATAAGTCTAGTTTGGATTTAAGGCCAGCCTGTATGTGTGTAATGAGAGGAGCACCATAGAGAAGAGATGGTAGCAGGAAGGAGGAGGCAAGGGCTAGTTCTGAGGAGTAGTTGAGGAATATTTTGTGACGGTAAAGCATTTCTAGTTTCTGGTGAGCTTTTTTAATGTTGTTGAGGATATGCATATCGAAAGTTAAGTGTTCATCTAAGGTGACACCTAGAAGTTTAGTATGTGCGATGACCTCAATGGTAGTATTATCATGGGAGAGAATAGAGAAAGAGTCTTTGTTTATAGTGAGCGTTCTCTTAGGGGTGTATAGCATAAGCTTAGTTTTCTTGGGATTTAGGACAAGGTGGTTGTTAGCCATCTATGTTTCTGCAGTGGTGGGGGCAGACTGGGTAAGTTTAAGGAGTTTGAGTGGAGAGTTGGCAGTGCAGATGATAGTGGAATCATCTGCATATTGGATGACTGTGCCTTCAGTGAGAGAAGAGTGGAAGTCATTGATGAAGATGCTGAAGAGTATAGGCCCTAAGATGGATCCTTGGGGGACACCAGTACTGGTGCTGAGGAAAGGAGATAAAGAATGATGCCATTTGGTAGCTTTTTGCCTGTCTGTGAGATAGTTAGAGAACCATTGAAGGGTAGAGGTAGAGATTGCTAAGTTGGATAGTTTTCTAAGAAGGAGAGGGTGGGAGATAGTATCAAAGGCTTTGGAAAGGTCCTTAAATAGATAAGAGACTAGTTTCCCAGCATCAGGAGCCCAATTGACAGAGTCACAGAAGGATATTAGAGCTGTGATAGTTCTATGTCCAGGTCTAAATCCATGTTTGGTTGCTGACATTAGATTATTGTCGAGTAGATAGTTAAGGAGTTGGCTGTGGATGCACTTCTCGAGTATCTTCGAAATAGGGGAGAGAATGACAATGGGTTGAAAGTTAGAAAAGTCATTATTGTTTCCACCTTTATGCAGTGGGAGGATGTATGCTTTTTTCCAAATTGTAGGGACATAAGAATCTTGAATGGACCTATTAAGTAGTATACTGACTGGGTAGGCAATGGAATTTGCGACTTTCTGGAGGAATTCAGGGGCAGGTTATCAGGGGCGTTATTGCATTGTTTAAGTCTTAGAAGTAATTTCTTTACTGTTGCTATAGGGATAGGAGATAATGAGAATTTATGTGGGTAGGGAGTGGAAGAATCTGTAGTTGGGAGGTTAGAAGGGTTAAGAAGATTTTGAGATAAGCCAGTGGTGAGATCAGCTATAACGTTTATGAAATATGTATTGAAAATTGTGGCTATTTCAGTAGGGTTTTTCTGGCTTTGGACAGGGGTTATTGTTTGATCTTAGGGATAGTATTCAGTTGACTGAGCTCTAGAAATGTTTTGGATTTTATTTGTGCTGGTCTTGTAAGGAATGGCAGTATTTTCTTTTATCTTTAATAACTAGGTGGTTTACCTGGTTGTGAAGTTATCTGTAAGTTATAAGGTCAGAGGGTTTCTTGTGCTTATGCCAAAGCTTCCAGGCTTTGTCCCTGGCAGCCATGTTTTGTTTGGTTGCTCTAGTGAGCCAAGGGGTGTGATTAGCTTTTACACATTTTAGCTGGGCTGGTGCAAGGCTATTTAATATGTTGAGGAATATGGAGTTAAAAAACTGTACTGCATCAAGGGGGTAGTATTTTTAAGGGATACCAGTTGATGCTATTTAATTATCACTGAACGTTGTAGGGCAAAAATTAGATAAGTCACTGGTGCTTCTGTAATAATGTCTGTTTAATGTAGATGTGGTGCTACATATTATAAAGGCAAATAAGTGGTCACTGATACTGTTTGGGAGAGTTCCTGTGGAGGAGATTTTATTGGTGTCAGAGACCATGATCCAATCTAAGATGTTCCACAGTTGTTGTTTGTATTGGATCTGGTGATATCAGTGATTAGCTGGGTGTTGTTATATAGGTTGATGTTAGAGGAAAAATATTGCTGAGAGACATCCAACCAGTTAATATTGACATCACCTAGAAATATTGTTTTTGTAGTTATGTTGTTGGATGTCCAGGCTAGGATTTCCTCTAAGATGGGAATATTATTGCCAGGAGGAATATATAGAACAATGATACAGATGTTTTTACTTTCTTTAAGTTTTAGAAAGGCTATTAGGATTTCTGCTGTTGAGAAGTTAGGAATGGGTGAGGTGTAAGAGACTATGTTGAAGGTGTTGGGGTAGAATATTGCTAACCCTCCACCTTTTTCTGTGGTCTATCAGCACCCAGGCATGCAAAGCCAGGGGGAAGGAATTCTGAGCTTTTTATGTATGATTTTAGCCAGGTTTCTGTAGTGGCAATAATGCCGGGCCTGTTATGTGTTATCCAGGCATGGAAGTTGGAAACTTCATTTTGAATGCTTTGTAGATTGATAGTGGTAAAGTTTAGAGATTTGTAAGGGCTATGAAGGTTGGTAAGGGAGGGAAGGGGACCTGGATTGGGATTGATATCACCACTTAGGGTTAGTTTGGAGCATTTGAGTAGAGCAGCAGTGAAGTCTAGCTTCTTTTTTATGTCATGGTGGAGATAGGTGAGATGGTTTATTCTAAGTTTACCAGTTGTGGGAAGGATTTGTATTTTAAAACAGAAGATGTTATCTGTTTTTTTATAGGTTAGGTGATATATTGGAGAAAGGATTGAGAGATGTACTGTGAGTGGAGGTTATGGAAGAGGGTTTGTTATTGGCATTTTTAATGTGCAGTGGGATAAGCTGAAGTAGAAGGGTTAAAGGTATCAGGAGACTAAGAGGTGTCAATTTATACATTAGTGGCATTCTGTTATAGTGGGTTGTATCAGTAGGTTATAGGGTAGTCAATGTGAAGTTAAGTATGAGATATGAAACAAGTAGTGGGAGTGGAGGAGGAGAGTAGATGTAAGTGTTAGAGGTGGGATAAGCATCTGTGTGTTAACTAGTGAAGTGTAAGTAAGGAGAGGAAATAGTGATTGGATGTGCATTAAAGAGGGGAGAACCTAGGTGGAAGGAACAGTGATTGGAATGGAGGTAATGAGGGGAGGAGCTAGGTGAGAATAAATCTAATTGATCTGGGGGTGGGTGGGAATGGGGGTACGGTAGGGTAGTGGAATGAGCCCGAGCAGAGCGAGGGCGAATGGAGCGGGTTGAACCACAGGCTGAACTGCAGGAAGGTGGAGTGGTCTGAGGAAAAACTATCTGGTTTGCTAAAAATCAGCTTACAGAGAGTAAGCACAGAACAAGGTATGTGAGCTGTAAAGCAACTAAGTGTGGGCCAGACTGAAGTAAGAGGTATTAACAGAGAGGTATTTTGGCCTCTCGAAGGCTGTTTAAATCTTATGTCACAAACAGTGTAGGTTACGGTCTAAACACCTAGGACCCTAAAATAGAAGCAGTTAGAATGCAAAGAGAAATTCAAATAGTGGGCTGAGGGTGATTTCGCAAGAGCTGGGGAGGGGTATTGAGTGGGGTTGAGGATGTATTGTGCGCACCACAGCCAGTATTGTAATTGCAAGCTAGAGCCCATACATACCACAATTGGTAGGAACAGAACTGTTAACACAATGTCAGAGGTGTACTTGCTTTAGAGCAGTTAAATAGTTCATCAAACTGACATACTAAATGCTTTGTGGTAAATTGCAGGCATGCTGTTCAGTTCAGCTTGGTATTATTCAGCCGCATCTTGACCAGTGAGGGGGGGGTTGCAGTGAGCTTCTAGGTGGGCCACTGTAACAGGGAGAAAATATAATTGGCAAAGCTATACAGCTGTAGTAGGCAGGATAGTGTAGTTAATGTTATGGAAGAAGGACAGAATGTACAAGTGTAGGTATAGGAAGTGAGCAGCAGGGAAAAGGAAAAGGAGAGTGAAGATGGGCAGAATAGTTCAGGATAGTGTAAAATTGATGTTACTACACTAAAAGGTAGTATGTACCTTTACTCAATGGAAACAATTGAGATGCTTCATCTGATAATGACATTCCTTTACTGCATACGAAGTAGACATCTAGTATAACAATGAAAGATACATATGTAACAAAACCGTACTTCAGCTTACAGCATCAGACCTATAAGAATCAATGTCTCATACAAAAGATGTCCAATCTTTTAGTCTCTTTCCTGTCTGCATCAGCAGTTTAGAGAATTTGCCAGAATAATAAGTCTTTCTTTTGAAGCTGTTCTGCTGACAGTTTGTTTTCCATATTGCACATATTCTGTTCCTGAAGAATAACTCCTCGGCCTTGCTCTTATC
The DNA here is from genome assembly GCF_019279795.1 of Protopterus annectens. Lineage (NCBI taxonomy): Eukaryota > Metazoa > Chordata > Ceratodontiformes > Protopteridae > Protopterus > Protopterus annectens. The sequence continues at coordinate 1,134,825,036 of NC_056731.1, forward strand.
TTGCACGTCCTGTTGATGAAACACAGCTGCATACAAGAGTTCATCTTGACCTGCTTGTAGATAGAGAATTTCACAAACTGCATAGTTTATAAAAGATAAAATATTTTACTTCTGACTTCTAATGACAATGAATGCCAAGCTATATGCTTTTGCCAAGAGTTTAAACTAAGTGCACTCTGTACTACACTGAAAAGCAGAATATTTATTTTACATTTTCAGAAAAATCCACTGAAAGCCATTTTTAACCTGTTCATTACTGAAGACAGAATATTTCAACTCTCACAGATAGGACAGTGGGAAGCAGGAGGGGTTAGATGCTGAGTCGACAGATTGGTTATAATTAGTAAGGAGAAATTGAGTTGGAGGTAGAACCAAGTTACTTTGTTACATGCATTAGTACACAGGTGTGCTCCAAGGAAAAAATTGAAGCAAAAATAACTTTAGTTAATAAACACCAGAGTTTCATATCACAGGAAATATAAAAAACAACACAGCTGGAAAGACTCAGACAGACACAGGCAAACATTATTTAGCTAATCTCACTATATTTTCTAACTGACTGAAGAATTACTGTTCCCTAGTCACTTACTAAAACAAGACAAAATGAAAGTGGATGAGTGTGTCTTGTCAGGTCCCAGAAAGCAGAGTCCCCTTATCACATATTTCACTAGGATTCAAATACAGTTTCACTGCTGGCTGCAGGACATCACGTTCAGTCACCTGACTCTGTGGTTCCCACATTACGCCATTACTAGCAACTGAGCCAGGATTTCACACAGATGTGTCACAATACACATATAGAACATTGCTGAGGTCTAATACAGCATCTGGAGACTGTAAGACAATTCCAATACTTCCACCCTTTCTGCAGAAAGGCTTTCATAGACATTGAGTCTCTGGCTGCTTTCAGACCTATTAGATAAAATATGTATGATGTAAACCAAGTCATTTAATTTCAGGCTATTTTTCTTAAGGTTAGCTGGGCTGAACTTAACCCCTTCCCTTCCAGTATCTTCTGTTAAAATATATACATTTCAGTAGTTACAACAATACAGACTGACATATGTGTGTATTTCTTTTCTGTCCAGGAGGGCCCACTGTTGATACATTTTTAACAAAAGCAGCTTTACAAATACATTTTTAACACAAGCATCTGTACAAATCAATTTGATATTCAAATGACATATAATTCTTCACATAACTCCAGCTAGCTATGTTGGCTTATGTTACACATGCACTACCCTACTCCCCCTAGCACAGCTGGCACTACCTGACATCATCACATTACCAATCACTAGAAAGTTTGAAAGTTGCTTCTTAAGGGCCAGTTTGGGATTAGTACTACTTATATTCTCCTGATGTGAGAAGTAGCAGAGGCACACTCTTTACAAGAAGAGGTACTACTCCATGAGAGTAGATTAAGATTGTACTCAGCTGACACCCTGTTCCCTCTCTCAGTGGTTACACAATAGAGTAGAATCCTTGGGTACCACTTCCCCTGTAATACACTATATTTAACAACTGGAAGCAAGGATCTGCTCTTTTGTACTGTCGCTGCAGCCAACTTGGTAGAAATGGGCATCATGAGGCAATGTAGAAATTGTCTGAAGTTTTCTAACAACCACTTAACTCTCAATCAGATGCAATATGTGAGAGATGTACTTATACACTGTCTCTGTACACAAAGCTCTCACATACAGTCACTACAAATTCAAAATAGGTTGTCAAAAACATACAGCATTAAAAAAATGTCTGCCACACCCTCTGTAGGGCAAACACATAGCCCCATATATGCTGAGGCTGTTGAAAGTAATCTACCCAAACTAAAACTTTAAAGGCCTCCCATATGTGTTAATTACATTAAGTACTATCAGCAACCTCAAACACTACTAAAGCTAACTCCATAAGGCATACACCCACACAATCTAACATTTTGGTCATAGGAAACTCCATTATGATGCACACTGATGTTCCACTTACCAGGTTGAGCAAGGGGGGGGGGGGGTTATGGTCAGCTGCCTGCCAGGGGCCAGGATCTGACAGATCACACATGCATTCAGGTTGTTGACCCACAAGTACTGGTATAACTCAGTCATAGTCTGTATAGAAGCAAATGAACTGAGATGCACCTCCCTGTACTATTTGAAGAGCGACATGATGGAGCTCTTGGATTGTGTGTTCCGGGCCAGAGCTGGATATGCTCGCTGGAGAAACATTTGTTTAAGATATGTACATTCATTGTGGAAATTGCTCATTTGTTACCATACTAGCAGCTTGGACTAGTTGCCCTTTTATCACCAATCTTATTTGATGATATGGATGTGCACTTGTAAAATGTATAAATGTGCTTGAGTACATTTGTTTCCTGAAAATTCTAGCCTCATATTTACCTTCTACATTATTTTTAAGTGCATATCCAAAAAGATATCTCCTCTTCGTGATAAGTGTACGTAAATGGTAAAAATTGAGTTGTTGAGTTAAAGTATTCCACCAAGTCTTTAGCTGCATGTTCATTACCTTTGAAAGGGATAAAAATGTCATCCCAGTATTGTGTGAAAAGTAAAATCTTATTACTTATTTTCTGGATGTTAAAAATGTACATGTACTCCCAATAGGACATCACCAAGTTAGAAAAGTTAGCAAAGGTACAACCACATGGTGAGAACATGGCTACTCTTCTAGTTTGTAAATAATAATTTTTCTTTAAAAAGATATAATTATTGGACAATATAATGTCCAATAATTCCTCTACCAAGGAATTGATAGGAAACTCAGTCAGGGACAGTGGTAACATTTTAGACTTGTTGAACACCTTTGACCAAAACTTGCTTAAATATAAAAAGCTCCGTCTTAAAATCGAATAATTTCATGAATGTATCAGACTCAAAATAATCTCTAAGGGACTTAGAATGACTCAGTATCCCACGGGTCTGATACGGGACTCACAGTTTCTTTTGGAGCTTATTAAAATGCTCAGTGCTCAAGGACTGGATCTTTTAAACATGATGTGCAAACATTTCATCTTGCAGATGGAAGAATTAGCAGATCTTACTTCGAAGATGGATGTAGAAATAAAATCTCATGCTGACTTTGAAAGAAACAAATATGATTACACTTGTATCTTTCAAAGCATAGATCAGCATATCAATAAAATTAAATTAAATTAAAAAACTTGAAAGATATCGTCTGCAGTATTCTAATGGACCTGCTTACCCACTCCCCCTCCCAGATCACAAATTTGGAATGTAAAGGGAGGAGGGGCAGCCCATAGAGGAAAGTCTAACCAGCAACAATATGACAACATAGATGAACAGGATGTGACAACACAAGCCACCAATGACCAAGCCTCCACTTGCATGGATAGATGTCCAAATGGGAGCGAGATGCTGAGAAGGAGTGAACGGCTTAAAAATCAACAGCAATATAACAATATTAACATGAACTTTAATAATAAGCAGAATTTTCAACCTCCACCGAATGCTCCAACCCCCCAATCAGGGTTTTACCAAGGGGAAGCAACAGCACAAGTGGAATCAACTCAAGAAACACAACAAGTGGAGGTAAATACTTGACCCATTCTAGACATTAATAACATTAGAGATAAATGTGCTATAGTTACAAATATTGAACAGGACTTTCTTACTTACAATTATTCCTCATTGGAGGTTTCTGTTGAAATGGTGAACATGTTAGCTAAAGGGTTGACATTTATCTCCTCTAGGAAAATGGACTTATCCAAGTGCATTTTGGACATAAAATTGTTCATTAGAAAGTTCAATTTACAGGTCATCTGCTGAATGTAGCTAATAATCAGATAAGAATATATATTAATGATTTGTACATTGAAGGCAAGGTAGATGTCAAGATTTACAACTTTATGCAAATATTGGCACCAGTTATACCAGTCATATATACCAGTCAAAATACATAAGTCTTCAAAATCCTCCCCTAAGGCCTATCGTTGATAGGAGAAATTCAGCAACCTATGCATGTGCGAAGGTGGTGGATGTTATATTGAAAAAATACATAGCATCTCAGGTTCATATTTGCAAGGACTCTTGGTCATTTTTAGATAAGATTAATCAATTGTATTTTGACATACAGTACAACTTCCTTACAGTGGACACAGGAATTGTATATATCCATATCACATGCAGAAGGTATCGAGTGGGTAGGGAATGTATTAAAAATCAAGGAGGCTCCACAAGCAGACATTTCCTTGATGGAGGAATTATTGGACATTGAAATGGCGAACATGTTAGCTAAAGGGTTGACATTTATCTCCTCTAGGAAAATGGACTTAGCCAAGTGCATTTTGGACATAAAATTGTTCATTAGAAAGTTGAATTTACAGGCTCTCTTAGGCCATAACAATATAGAGGAGCAGCACTTTAGGATACCTAGTTTATATAATCCTCCATTACATAACCTGTTGCAAATCTTTGAACGTATGTGTGAATTTGACTTTAAAGTGTTACACTCTGACAATAGGAATGTGAGATGTGCTAGTTAATACAATCATAGTAAGCTCGAACAGGCTGTTTTTAATTTATTCAGGGCAGTTAACGTCAGAGTCATGAAACCAGATAAAGGTGGGGGGCTGGTTTTCATGGACACTGATGAATATGACAACAGAGTAGAGCAAACATTAAGTACACACTCCTACCAAAGAGTCTCAATACATGAGCTGAATGTAGCTAATAATCGGATAAGAATATATGTTAATGATTTGTACATCGAAGGCAAGGTAGATGTCAAGATTTACAACTTTATGCAAATATTGGCACCAGTTATACCAGTCATATTTGGGGTCCCCAAAATACATAAAAGTCTTCAAAATCCTCCCCTAAGGCCTATCGTTGATAGGAGAAATTCAGCAACCTATGCATGTGTGAAGGTGGTGGATGTTATATTGAAAAAATACATAGCATCTCAGGTTCATATTTGCAAGGACTCTTGGTCATTTTTAGATAAGATTAATCAATTGTATTTTGACATACAGTACAACTTACGGTGGACGCTAAGGATTTGTATACATCTATATCACATGCAGAAGGTATTGAGTGGGTAGGGAATGTATTAAAAATGAAGGAGGCTCCACTAGAGGAGTAGCCATGGGCTCACCATGTGGTTGTACCTTTGCTAACTTGGTGATATTCTATTGGGAGTACACTTACATTTTTAACATCCAGGAAATAAGTAATAAGATTTTACTTTTCACATGATACCTGGATGACATTTTTATCCTTTTCAAAGATAATAAATATGCAACTAAAGACCTAGTGGAATACTTTAACTCACCAACTCAATTTTTACAATTTACGTACAGTTATGACGAACAGGAGATATCTTTTTTGGATGTGCACTTAAAAATAACGTAGAAGGTAAATATGAGGCTAGAATTTTTAGGAAACAAATGTACTCAAACACATTTCTGCATTTTACAAGTGCACATCCATAGCATCAAAAAAGATCAGTGATAAAAGGGCAACTAGTCTGACCTGCTCGTTTGGTAACAACCGAGCAAGATTTCCACAATAAATGTACAGATCTTAAATAAATGTTTCTCCAACAAGCATATCCAGCTCCATTGTTGGACAAAATAATAGAAGAAATAAAAAATAAGAGACAAAATGGTACATATAGACCAATTTTAAATGCACACTTGGGGGATAATGTGTCACCCTTAAGTTCAGTGGACAAAAAACGGTGAACCCCAAAAGATAGTGTAGAACCTCAGGTTGAATTTAAATTGGGTTTTGTTTTAACATACAGTTTAAATTTCTCTAACATTAGAAATATAGTGTGCAAAAATTGGAACATCCTTACTGAGGACAAAGCTCTAATAAGCAGATTGGGTGAATCACCAAAGTTCATCTTAAGGAAGGGTACCAATTTTAAAAGCCTCTTGGAAAGGAAATTCGTTAACAATACCAAAGTAGGTATGATGCAGTGTGGTAACTGTCCCTATTGCAGACACATCGAGCTGGGTTCCAGTACAATGCTCAACAATAATAAAATAACTTGCAATCACTTGACCATCTAAAATATCGTCAATTCAGGAATGATACAAAAAATCTATTTTACTGGATAAAAAAAGCTTCTACCAAAATCTCCTACAAAAACACCGTAACAACCCTCAAAAGTTCTGGGCAGGCTTAAATCAACTACTTTGTCCAGGTCATTCCACCACCCCAACCCCGGCTAAATACACCCATAGTTCCCCAGAGACCATAGCTAGCACCTTTAATAACTTTTTCACTGAAACAATCTGATCCCTAGCAAATCAACTAACCCCCTCTAATTTAAACCACATGCCTAATCTACCCAATAATCACCCCAAATTTAGCTTCCAACCAATATCCACTAGTTTTATCAAAACAATTCTAAAAAATTAAAACTTACCACCCTCGCTGCTGACCTCCTCCTAGCATGAGTACCTACAAATAGCCGCAGATGCCATTGCATATCCCATATCTATCTCATCAGCAGAACCTTATCTGAAAATGCTATCCCGTCCCTCTGGAAAATATTTCACATCATCCCACTCCATAAAGGTGGCAGCTCCTCAGACATATCCAACTATAGACCCATTGCCATTCATTCCCCACAAGCCAAAATAATGGAGAAATGTGTACACAAGCAACTAATGCAATACTTTACACAGAATAACTTACTATCCAACTCCCAGCATGGTTTCAGGCCATACCACAGCACCGCCTCAGCCCTCCTTTCCTTTACTGCTGCCATAAACCAAAACAGGAATGACAATAGGCTAACCTCTGCCCTCTTTCTTGACCTATCAAAAGCCTTTCACATGGTCAACCATGAACGTCTCATTCTTTCACTAAAATCTATTTCCCTCAATAAGCCTGCTATCCAATGGTTCCAGTCCTACCTGACTGATAGACAACAGGCGGTACTATGGCAGGGCAAACTCTCCAGCCAGCTACCTTTCACACTTGGTGTCCCTCAAGGGTCCATACTAGGTCCACTACTCTTCTCTATTTTTATCAACAACCTTCACGCTGCTATCCCTAAAGCTACCTGCATTCAATATGCAGATGATTCCACTCTGATCTGCTCAGCCACCTCCCCATCCGAACTGCAAACCTTAACCCAAAATACATTTAACACTATTGAGAACTGGCTCACCAATCAATGCCTGAAAAAATAATTTTATGGTGCTAAAACAAGGTGATAAACCAGGGTGCTGTTACTGTGATGCTTACTGTGATAGATCCAAAGTTTTCTTAAGGCACTAGGTCTTGCTGGCTGGATTCTACTGAAATCAAAGTCTGGTTATAGTTGCATTCTCAGTCAGTTGCATACAGAAACTTGCAGAATATACACTGATGACAGAATATACTTTGCAGCACCAAACTCAGAGCAGTAACAAATAACTTTTTATAACAAACCACATGGACTAATGTTGCAGCTTCAGATACTGTTCTACTTTACTACTTGAACAACATGGATGATGTGAGAGATACAATATTACCTCGGAACAAGTATGTGTTCCTACACAGATATCTCTAACATAACGGAATTAATTCAGATCTTATATACAGTTCTAGTCATGCACACACATATAGATTTCCTCTTGGTATTATATTTTGGAGAATTGCTCATCCTGTAGACAAAAATGCTGATTGTTGCAGATGCTGACTTGATGATATTATTTTTAAGCTTCCTTGCTTAACAATGTCACATTTTTGCTCTTTGTATGAGAACATCTGTTCTTGTGCAAATGTTGACTTCAAACTTTCTTACTTAACAATGTCATATGATGCAGATTGTTTTCCTGTTGTCCAGCCTTTAAGGAACCAGATTAGAAACATACATCCTATTTTTACATTTTTGCTCTTTACTGACAATGTAATGCATACATAAGAGGTCTGCTTTTATATTTTTGCTGATTCTGTATGAAAACATGTCCATTAAGCAAGTTCCTTATTTTTCAAGCCACAGTCATTTAGTATGGATGCTGATCACATATTACTAAACTCTATTTCTACATTTAAGCAAGCTTTATTTTATACCTTATTTATGTTGCATATTTCTAGCAGAATTACGTTCAACCTTAAAACCTTGTTGAGCATAATCTTACAATTCCCTCGTTTTATTTTAAAACATACTCAAAGCACTTTATACTGACATGTATTGTTGATCACATTATATAGAAAGCACATTAAGAAACAAAACCTTTAGTCTTCTTTTGATATAAGTCAAAATACAATTTTACATAGTTAATACAATATCAAGTATTACTTCTAAAACTGAATATAATTACCAGCTTTTTTTTCAGACCATTCTCTGAAAATATTCCATCAGTTATGAGCTGTGTCTGCTTTTAGTTTTAATGTGATTAATTTATTCTTTTGCAATCACAGAATTCCAATTATGACTTAGAACTGTTCCATTACCTCTTTGCAACTGTTGAATTAACTCTTTACTTTTATTAATCATTTTATAAGAGACAAGAACTATGTGCTATTCCAAGCATTTATACACTGCTGAAAATATACAGTTGCAATGTCATCTTAACCATAACATTGGGGTCATGTCTCTGAACTGCCTATTAGCACCTTGGTAAAGGACTGAACTGGGCTTAGATAATAAATATTTGAATGCAATTATTTCAGTATATTTAATACTTGAGGATTTAAAAAAATGCACATATAAGTCTATTAGCTGTATGAACACAATATTTTAATACAATTTTCTTCTAACTGGGGTAACTGACACTAGTACTGATAAAATGATGGTCCAAAAAACAATAACAAGACTCTAACTTAAAACCAATGATAATATTACAACTTAACAAATTACTTTTGAATTTATTACAATGTATCCTGTACAGTATATGTATTTACACAGACTGTTTGCTATTCATGCATCTAGTAGGTACCCTGGACCCATTTTTTTTAAACATGTTTTTTTCCACACATATTCATTACTAGACATTAATTTCATTTGTATTGAATTATTTTGTATTTGTACATACAAAGACTGTAAAGTACATTTAGTCTAATCTTACAAATGTAGTAACATTAACATCAAGCAAAATCTTGGAAAAATGTTATGTCTCTTTAGAAGTATCTAGTGGAATTGCCACCAGAGGCAACTACATACCCAGAAATTAGAAACATTTATGCTTTTGCATACCAACATTGTCTTGCCAAAAACATATTAAAAATAGTGACCATTCTTGCTCAATTTTTACATATCTTTACTCTCTCTTGTATAGCTTTAATAAAGCAATTGTAAGCCATCTTAGGTTCATAGAGATTAGTACTAAGCTAACTTGCCCTTGCAAGCCATTTTAAGCTTAGCCAATTATCCCTTGTGAGACTCAAACCCTGCACCTTGTATTTGCAAGGCAAACACCTTAATCATTAGGCCACCCTCCCAACCTTCTTGTATAGTTTTACAGTTTAACAGATTATAAATACAATTTAATACTAAACAGTACAATAAGTAGCATAATAGCTATTAGCAACTTGTAAAATATTTTATACTGTCAGGTTTAATCTGTTTACCAATATTTCTAATGCACTAATACCTGTTTTTCCCCTCACCCCTAAAAGAGTATTGTCAAGAAGGAATGAGATATTTTTCTCTTTCTGTAGCTCTATTTTAGACCCTTTTGCAATACTGCTCACACAGTCACTGTAAAACTGAGAAAGTACCCCTCCCCACTGTAGTACTGCAGTATTGTTTATTTGCTTTATGCTGTATGCCAGCCCAACACTTTGGTTATACATTTGCTTTATTAGGTTATTAAACTATAGACCTTTGTCTGATTTGATCATTTGTTGGCTGTTTTCAAAGCTCTCTCCACCCAAGATTGTGCTAGACAGTCAAGAGGAGAAGGTTAACACCCACACTACACCTCAAGCAACACATAGCCCTTCTAAACTCACACCACCAACACCCACTCATAGGAACACTAAATCCACACATGCAGAGGCCCTTAACTGTAACCTGCCCAAGCAACAAGGACCTACAAAGCTGAAACGCAAACACCAATCACAACCAAAGTGTCACATAGCTCACAAAACCAGTGTGCCACCCAGCAACAGCCCCTAAGGCAAGACAACGTACCTAACACTTTAGTCATAGGTGACTCTATAGTCAGGCACACTGATGTCCCACTCACCAGGCTAAACAAGGAGAAAATTACAGTCAGCTGCCTGTCAGGTGCCAGGATCCACCACATAATGCATGCACTAAAGTTACTCCACAACAAATACAAATATGACTCTGTCATTATCCATGTTGGAGTGAATGACTTGAGATTTACCTCCCTGGACTACATAAAAAGAGACATGGAAGAGCTCTCAGATCATGTGGCCCAGGCAGGTATGACTCTAGCCCTGAGTAGCATCCTGCCTTCTCCCAGAATGACACCACAATATAAGGACAAAATGATTGACTTCAACAATTGGATAAGTTTCTTGTGTCATTCAAAGGGGATCCAGTATCTGTCTGCCTGGGGCGACATGATCGACAGACCACGATGCTTTGCCAGAGATGGTCTTCACCTGTCTCCCCTGGGATTCAGGTTACTGGCTAAGACTCTTGCCACCCCTATAGTGCCTTTTTGGGCAAAGTTCAAAGGACAAAACCACCACCGTAACAGGTACAAGCATGCAAAATCTGAAGGTAATGCTACTCAATGCTAGAAGTCTAAACCTCAAAATGCACACTCTCGAGGCACTCCTAAAAATGGAGAACATTGATATCTGTGCAGTAACTGAGACCTGGTTCAAGGCTCCAGAGTGCATCCCTGCAATACCAGGCTATAACTCTTACCACACTTTTTAGCCACCAAACCAGGATGGAAGCACTAAAGGTGGAGGAGTGTCCATATTCACTAAGGATATTCACACCACCAGGCTAGATGCCCAACACAATGCATCTGAAATTCTCCAGGTGCAACTAACACTAGGTAAGACTGCAATCCAAATTGTAGCTTGCTACAGATTCCCCAGCATGCCCCAAGATTCTCACTGCACCTTTCTAAACATACTGGAAAATATTAAGATACAACCAAACACCCTAATACTGGGTGATTTCAACCACCCTGCCATTAACTGGGAAAACTACTCATGTACCAACACCTTTGCCCAACGGTTCTTGGAATTCATAAATTCTAATGCCCTGGATCAACTAATCCATAGTCCCACCAGGGGCTCCAATATCCTTGACCTGGTAATTACCAACATGGGAAAACGATGCTCCACACCTATGGTCACCCCCTCATTGATCAGGTCAGACCATAAGCTAATCACCCTAAACATCCACATCCCACCCTCACCCCCCTGTAAGGAAACCTCCATAAAAAAAACTTTTCCAAAGCCAACTTCATGCTACTCAAGTCAGAAGTGACAAACTTCATGACACCCATGCAAACAGAACTGAAAGTTCGACTGCTGAGTCCTACCTAAGGCACGAGCACATCCACTCATGCATGAATCATGCCATCCCAAATATAACCAAGATATTCTCCTCAAAAAAAAGGAAGCCAATCTGGTGGTCTCCTCTGCCATAAACAAACTTTACAATAAAAGGAAGAAACTGTTGCAGAAAAGAGGAAAATCCCACGATGCAAAAAATTCCCTTACCAGCCTCAGTAAGAAGCTGAGATCCCTCGTAAAATCATCCAAAGCTAGTTACAAAAATAAAATTGCCAAAGATTCCAAAGACAACCACAAGGCATTCTATAACTATGTCAAGAATCTAAATGGCAATGCTCAGATCTGCTCTGAGCTACAACAGAATGGCATTAAATATACTGATCCCAAGGATATTGCCAGTATCCTGGCATATCGATTCAATGCCAACTTCACCCCCCTCTCACCCCCTAAACGGCCCATCTCAATACCAGAAGATTGCCAAATTCTGGTAATAACGGCCACACAGGTAAAAAAATGCACTCTTCAAAGCTAAGAATACAGCATCCATGGGACCAGATGACATCCCGGGCTGTGTACTACATGAACTACAAAATAAACTGGCACCTCACCTAAGTGTCATGTTTAATCATACCCTCACCTTAGGCTTCGTGCCCACTGAGTGGTGCACAACTACAGTTATCCCACTCCACAAGGGGGATCCACTTTGGATCCTTGGAACTACTGCTCCATCAGTCTGATGAGCCTGATCTGTAAGGCCATGGAACGTATTATTGTGGAACTTATAAACAAAGATATTGGCAACCTTCAAACACTGGACCCCACCCAGTTTGGGTTTGTGAAGGGCCAATCTTGTCTCCTGAACCTGAATGACTTCTTCGAATCTGTCTCCAGAGCTGTGGATGAGGGTAAGGCAGTCCACACAGCCTATCTGGACTTCGCCAAGTCCTTTGATACCATCCCCCAAGTTGGAATCATAGATAAACTTACTAAGCTGGGTATTAATCCCTATGTCACTCGATAGGTTGCCAATTGGCTTACTGACAGAACCCACACTGTAAAAGTAGCTGACTCTAAATCCATCTCCAGACAAGTGACAAGTGGAGTACCTCAGGGTTCAGTCCTGGGACCGCTCTTGTTTGGCATCTACTTCTCTGAAGTACAGGCCAACATTAAGAGACTCTGGCTAACAAAGTTCGCAGATGACTGCAAACTGGGAGCCATTATTGAATTCCCCAAATGATGTGGATACTCTACAAAAGGGCCTTACAGAAACAGATGCTTGGTGCCAGAGCCATGGGCTCAAGCTCAATGTCAAGGAATGTATAGTTATTCCCTTTGGGAAAAAAACATGTACCAGTGAATTACCACATAGGTGGCAGTACACTAAACACCGAAAGTGTGATAAGAGACTTAGGGACACAGGTGGACAGTGGTCTCACCTTCAATAACCACATCGCCACAACAGTCAGGATATCCTTCTATGTGGCACACCTCATCACTAAGGGCTTTTTATCCAGAAAAAAGGAGGCCATTGTCCCACTGTACTCATCCTTCATTAGACCCATTATAGAATACAACGCCTCATTTGGTATGTACCTCTCAAGACATCTGCAACAACTGGAAAGGCCGCAGAAATACCTCACTAAAAGAATCACAGGCCTAAAGCAGATGCCCTATGCTGACTGCCTTAAAAAACCTCCAGCTATACTCTGTCGCATATCGTCTACTCAGAGGTGATCTCTGCTTAACATATAAGGCCATGTCAAACCCAGAGCTGTTGGACATGCTACACTTAAAGAAATCCCAATCCCTCAGAGCCACATGCTCCAGGCATCTAAACCTTGTCATCACAATAAACAAAACATGCTGGAGGGATAAGTTCCTGACCCAGAGACTCCCCAGACTCTGGAATACACTGCCCATACATGTCAAGCAGAGTGCCTCCTTGGCCCTCTTCAAAAGGAACATTGATGATTGGATGGGAGAAAGGAAATTCACCACAGGGATCACATTAGTCACCCTGCTAGACAGGGGTCAAGGGAAGTAAATAGTGTGGGAAGAAATAGCCAGGGAATTGTTATGGCTAGGCTTGTATAGGCCCTAGGGCCGATAGCCTAGTACCAACCTATGAACCTATGACAGAATATATATTTGTTGTTGCCTTTGCTGTCTACTACTACTAGTAGTAGTTACTCATACCCTCCTGTATACTTTATTTGAACTGTATGTATACTATAGCCCATCTGTTGGCTGTACTTGATGTAACTGAGGTTTTTTCTTACTTTTAACATTTACCTGCAAACAGATTATCAGTGACATATATACACAATTGTTATGTTTTATTATAATTACCAAATAGTGTTGCATGTGAACATTTAACAGTTATGGTTTAATAACAATAATGCTTTAGAAAACATCAAGCCACTTGTCTGGCAATCAGTCTTGTTTTTTTTTTTACTTATCTTTCCAACATTTCCTGTAACTATTTATCCAGTCTAGGAAGGTTTGAGCTCACATTTCAGACTCTGTAGCTATAGTTAACTCTTTTAGCATTTTTCTTTAATTCATCTGTTAATACACTTGCAATTTAATAGTAAAATGCAATTATAAAACATTTAGAATTATAACAAGTATTTGTGATTTGCATAACTATGCATTTATATACATAACTAGACATTACTTTGCAAGTAGCTTACATATTTTTGTAACTTGGATTTCAGTATTTTTTTATTTATTTAACTGTTCTGCCATTCATTTTACAAAGACTGCTTGACTAATACTATTTATGATTTTATTTCTTTTTAAAATTCAGAACTTTAACTGTTTGGTGTGGTGTTATTATACAATTATAAAAAATATAAAAAAAATGGATATTAGCTTAACTAGCACATGTTTATATTTACATTATTTATATTTGCTGTTGTCTGCCTGTTATTCTTGTGCATTGTAACAGATGTACGTTAGATGAAAAGAAAATACATGCATGTCAGTCTTGTGACTTTAAATCTTTATACAAGCATGTCAGTCATGTGACTTTAAATTTTAACTCTTATTAACTATGTTTATTTAATTTTTATACACTACAACAGTTTTGTGTACCTTTTGACTATGCTATGAGAATGGCAGTCATACGCTCTACTTTACTGTAGTGCTGATAAATGTCTTGCTTTAACTGAATGGAAGTTTTAAACATTTGAGAATGATTTGTCCAGACATCAGATCTTACCATCCTACCATGTATGCTTAACCATTTTCAAAACACAAACATATTATAAAATATATCTCTTTTGTGCAGATCAGCTGTAGTTTCCTGCTTTTTCCCAATGTTCTCTTAAGCTCAGCTGTTGTATGGAGGAAGTCAGTCTGTCAGTTCAGCTAATTCATTTTCTTTATCTTGTAACTGCTGTTTGAGAGTTTCCTCATGGTTTGCCTGATATGTCTCAGGAACCTGTTCTGCTGAATCTGAAACTCCTATGTACTTTTGAAAAGATGTATGTATAACTTGTCTAAGCTTCCCGAACACATTGTGTCTGTCTCTTAGAAGTTTATTATATTCTTTTGTAACAAAATGTACTAGAGGTTCTGTCAATGACTGATTTGACTCCTGCTGTAACTCTGAAATTAACCTTTTACATGTGGTGACAGGACATAACTGTTTGACATCTGAATATAATGAAAACACTTTACCCTTAGTTAATTTTTTATCATGACAAGGTCTGTCTTCACAGTCTATTTTTATAGCAATATCATGCAGTACTTTTTTATGGCATGGCACACAAAATGCAGTTTCTGTTGAATCACACAATAAACATTTGTCATACCCCACATAGTTTTCTTTGAGATACTAGTCAAATACTGTAATACATTTGCATAATGCCTTACTATCAACCTGCCCTAATAAGGTTTTACATTTACTAATGTGGTGTGTCTACCAACATTGCAATTTACTAAAGCTTGGCTTACACCTGCTCAAATTATATCTAATAGCATCCATACTAAAAATGTGACATAGAAAAAAGTCTTACCAGTTAGCAAGAAAACAGGTGATCAGTCTGTTGTTGCTGATGGCTGGAAATTTTTCAGAGTCACTCAAGAAGCTGGGGAAACACAACAGGCAGTGAACTGCTGTGTATAGTAGATGTCCACCTTTTCTTGAAGAATTAATGGCACTGTGACTTTCCTGGACTTCGGGCTCAATCTGGATTCAGACATCTGAAAAACTTTACTAATACAAGCTGCATAAACTGGAATACTTCTGTTTAGGATTTACACATACATACAAATGTTAGTTACTGCAATTTGACTGAACTGACCCTCTGCAGGGCTTACCACTCCCTCTGTGTTCGAATGCAGGTAGGCTTGCCATTGAAAAATTAATTTCCAAGGTGCTAAACCAGGGTGCTGTTACTGTGGTGGCTCCAAAGTCTTCTTAAAACACTAGGTCTTGCTGGCTGGATTCTGCTGAAATCAAAGTCTGGTTATAGTTGCATTCACAGTCTGTTGCATACAGAAACTTGTAGAATATACACTGATGAGAGAATATACTTTGCAGCACCAAACTCAGAGTAGTAACAAATAACTTTTTATAACAAACCACACGGACTAATGTTGCAGCTCCGGGTACTGTTCTACTTTACTTCTTGAACAACATGGATGATGTGAGAGATACAGTATTACCTCAGAATAAGTGTGTGTTCCTACACAGATATCGTTAACATAACTGAATTAATACAGATCTTATATACAGTTCTAGTCATGCACACACATATAGATTTTCTCTTGGTATTCTATTTTGGAGAATTGCTCATCCTGTAGAAACAATGCTGATTGTTGCAGATGCTGACTTGATGATATTATTTTTAAGCTTCCTTGCTTAACAATGTCACATTTTTGCTCTTTGTATGAGAACATCTGTTCTTGTGAAAATGCTGACTTCAAACTTTCTTACTTAACAATGTCATATTATACAGATTCTTTTCCTGTGGTCCAGCCTTTAAGGAACCAGATTAGAAACATACATCCTATTTTTACATTTTTGCTCTTTACTGACAATGTAATACATACATAAGAAGTTAGCTTTTACATTTTTGCTGATTCTGTATGAAAACATGTCCATTAAGCAAGTTTCTTATTTTTCAAGCCACAGTCATTTAGTATGGATGCTGATCACATATTACTAAACTCTATTTCTACATTTAAGCACGCTTTATTTTATACCTTATTTATGTTACATATTTCTAGCAGAATTACTTTCAACCTTAAAGCCTTGTTGAGCATAATCTTACAACGCCTACTTCTGAGCCCCAATAAAACTAAACTTCTACTCTTCTCCCCCACTAGTAGATCTACCACACTTTCATTCTTTGTCACATCTAACAATGGTACCACTATTTCCCCAGATCATCACACCAAACTGCTAGGGGTTATCATAGACAATAATCTCAAATTTGATCTACAGGTCAACAAAACCATACAGACCATCAGTAAGAAGCTTGGATCACTGTATAGAAACAAGACATTTTAACTTTACTGGCTAGGACAGCAATTGCCTGATCACACCTACTCTCTACTCTTTTATATGCCTCACCTGTACTCGCAAACCTCAACAAATCTGAACTAGGTAAGCTGTCCCATAGCTACAATCATATTGCCAGATTCGCCACTGGCTCCACCTACAGAACCCACTACTGCCAGAACCTTAAACAACTAGAGTGGCTAGAACTGCCCAGCTTAATTCAGTTCAATCAACTCTTAATAGTGCACATAATTTTGTACCACCCTGAGGATACCCCCTCGCTTAAAAATATTATTAAGCCATATAGCAACCTGAGATCCCTACGGTCAGCCAATAAACTACTGGTCCAAACCCACAAAGCTAATAACTCTGCTGGTGAATCCCTGTTAAAACCTGGAATTCATTGCCAAACTATATAACCCTACAATCCTCCAAAAGTCTCTTAAAAAAAAACCTCAAACAGTATCTCAAAATGAATTGGCTATGCCCGTGTACCAACCCTGATTAAGTTATAAACTGAAAGCATATTCGGTAATTATCATAACTTGTAACTATGTCACCAAGCTCTGCTTCCAATCTGATGTCTCTTACTTTTAATTGTGTCTGTCCATGAGAATTGTGAGTCCCTAAAAGGGAACACTACTAAGCCATTGTATATAATCACTTTGTTTTTATAATTGTTTGCTAACTTCTGTGTAATCTATGTAAGTTTGTCTATGTGGAGCTTTTCTCCCCAGCCCTCCGCTGAAAGTGGACATGTACCCAATCGAACTATCCCGGTAAACAAATGTAAAATAAATAAATAAAAATAAATAACGCAAGGTGCACTGGGTGGCAGTGAAGAGTTACCGAATAGCTGGGTAACTACAGCAGAGCTAGTAAGGAAGATGGCTAGAAAGGTGCTTGGTGTGACATCTGAAAAGAGGAAGGAGGACAAGGAGACCTGGTGGTGGAATGGGGAAGTACAGGAGATTATAGAGAGAAAGAGGATGTTGAAGAAGTGGGATTGTCAGAGAGATGAAGAAAGTAGACAGGAGTATAAGGAGATGAGGTGCATGGCAAAGAGAGAGGTGGCAAAGGATAAGGATAAGGCGTATGAAGAGTTGTATGAAAGGTTTGACACTAAGGAGGGAGAAAAGGACCTGTACTAATTGGCTAGACAGAGGGACCGAGCTAGTAAAGATGTGCAGCAGGTAAGGGTGATAAAGGATAATAAGGGAAATGTACTCACAAGTGAGGAGAGTGTGTTGAGCAAATGGAACGAGTACTTTGAGGGGCTAATGAATGAAGAGAATGAGAGAGAGAGAAGGTTGGATGATGTGTGGATAATGAATCATGAAGTGCAGTGGATTAGCAAGGAGGAAGTAAGGATAGCTATGAAGAGGATGGAGAATGGAAAGGCTGTTGGTCCAGATGACATACCTGTGGCAGCATGGAGGTGTTTAGGGAAAGGGCAGTGGAGTTTTTAACTAGATTGTTTAATGAAATCTTGGAAAGTGAGAGGATGCCTGAGGAATGGAGAAAAAGTGTTTTGGTACCAATTTTTAAGAATAAGGGTGATGTGCAGAGCTGTAGTAACTACAGAGAGATTAAATTGATCAGTCACAGCATGAAGTTATGGGAAAGAGTAGTGGAAGCTAGGTTAAGAAGGGGGGTGATGATTAGTGATCAGCAGTATGGTTTCATGCCAGGAAAGAACAGTACAGATGCAATGTTTGCTCTGAGAGTGTTGATGGAGAAGTACAGAGAAGGTCAGAAGGAGTTGCATTGTGTCTTTGTGGACTTTGAGAAAGCATATGACAGGGTGCCTAGACAGGAATTGTGGTATTGTATGAGGAAGTTGGGAGTGTCAGAGAAGTATGTAAGAGTGGTACAGGATATGTACGAGGGTAGTGTGACAGCTATGAGGTCTGCGGTGGGAGTGACAGATGCATTTAAGGTGGAGGTGAGATTACATCAAGGATCAGCTCTGAGCCTTTTTTATTTGCAATGGTGATGGACAGGTTGACAGACGAGATCAGACAGGAGTCCCTGTGGACTATGATGTTTGCAGATGATATTGTGATCTAAAGTGAGAGTAGGGAACAGGTGGAGGAGACCCTGGAGAGGTGGAGATATGCTTTGGAGAGAAGAGGAATGAAGGTCAGCAGAACTAAGATAGAATCTATGTGTGTGAATGAGATGGAGGATAGAGGAATGGTTTGGATGCAGGGAGTAGAGGTGGCGAATGTGGATGAGTTTAAATACTTGGGATCAACAGTTCAGAGTAATGGTGAGTGTGGAGGAGAGGTGAAGAGAGTACAGGCAGGATGGAGTGGGTGGAGAAGAGTGTCAGGAGTGATTTGTGAAAGACGAGTACTAGTAAGAGTGAAAGGGAAGGTCTACAAGAGTGTAGTGAGACCAGCTATGTTATATGGGTTGGAGACAGTGGCATTGACAAAAAGGCAGGAGTTAGAGCTGGATGTGGCAGAGTTAAAGATGTTAAGATTTGCACTGGGTGTGACAAGGGTGGACAGGATTAGGAATAAGTATATTAGAGGGTCTGCCCAGGTTGGAAGGTTTGGAGACAAAGCCAGAGAGGCAAGATTACATTGGTTTGGACATGTGCTGATGAGGGATGCAGAGTATATGGGGGAAAAGGATGCTAAGGATGAAGCTGCCAGATAACAGGAAAAGAGGAAGGCCTAAGATAATGTTTATGGATGTGGTGAGAGAGGACATGCAGGTGGTTGGTGTGACAGAGCAAAATGCAGAGGACAGGAAGAAATGGAAATAGATGATCTGCTGTGGTGACCCCTAATGGGAGCAGCCAAAAGAAGAAGAAGAAATAATGCAAGGTACAATTGCAATTCAAGGATGGTAATATATTTAGCCAAGTGTCAATTATGTATGGCATTCTATATCAGTAAAACTGAGCGTAGACTCAGGGACAGAGTGTACAAATATCTTTATAGTATCAACAGACATAAACTAGACAATGCCTTGGCTAAACATACCTCTTTGCATCCGGACCACACTTTTAAATTCAGTGTAATAGATCAGGTAATGCAGAACCCTAGGGGTGGTCCTAACACATTACTTTTAGAAAGATTAGAATTGGTGTGGCAAGTTCGTCTGAATGCCTACAATCACCCGGGGATAAATGATATGTGCTCAATAATGTGCTTATTAAAACTGAAAAAATCTAAGGAGGTAGTAGTTTTGACATATACAATTGTTGTATTTTGTATATGTTTTTAACACTTTAACAATTGGGGAACAACTTATTTTAAATGAATGAGGTTGTTTTATTTCTTCGGGTGTAGATATGGTGAATTCTAGTTTTAATTGTATTTCAGTACATTTTTTTACATAGTAATTAACAATTTTATGATATATAGTACTTTAAAATTTTCTTGGGTTAGGTCATGTGACCAGAATGGCGGGATATTTAAAAATTGTAAGTTTGTGCTTTTGTATCTGAGGAAGTCCATGTATTTATGTGGACAAAAAATGTTTCATATTAAATAGTGAGTTCCAGTTGCTGATTTGTTTTGCCTGATTCTTTCACAGTCATAGAATCTCCCAAAGATTCAAACATCCTCCAAGAATGCCTGACACAGACTAGTAACTGCTGCTAAGAGTCTCTGTCTAAAACTCAATGCCAAAAAATGCATAATAGTATCATTTGGAAAGACAACCACCCCTGGAAATTACTGCATTGATAACACGCCCCTAAGAATTGACCCTGAGCTTAAAGATTTGTGAATGATTGTAGACGGTCACTTGGTCTTTGATTTCCTTACTACAGCAGACACATGATGATCGTTCTATGTTGCGCAACTTATAAGCATGGTTATGACATCTAGGTCCAAAGATGTTATTGTTTCATTGTATTCAGCCCTCATTAGACCTGTAATTGAGTACAGTGCCCCCTTCAGTAAGTATATGACCTGGCATATGAAATAACTAGAGCATCCCCAAAGGTTCTTCACAAAAAGAATACATGGTGTAGACAGCATGTCTTATGCAGACCACCTCAAAGCCTTATCATTGTACTCTGTCTCTTACAGACTGCTGAAAGGCAATCTATGGCTGGCCTTCAAAAACATTCTCTGATCCAGCCCTTATTTGTTTTGCAGATGTGCAACAAGTCCATAACATTAGAATAACCTGATCTATGGACCTGAACCACATCTGAAGCATAAAAAAGACACGTTGGAGGGACATGTATGTGTCTCATAGACTACCCTTTCTCCACATGAAGCAGAATTCCTCTATGTAATTATTCAAGCTCAACATGGATCAGTGGATGGGGAATCTTAAATTTAAACCTGGGGTGCCCTCTATGTCCCTGTTGGAAGGAGGAAAGCGCTTGATCACCCATATCCAAACTATACCCCAATAAAATGAGCGGCATCTCACATCTTTAGGTATTTATGAGACATTTTTTTTGCAAGTTAAACTTGTGCCACTGCCAGTTTCTGTCCCCAGGGACAGGAATTCCTTCCTGCTGGTAGATCACTGTTGGAAATCGTGGGTTGGGATGGGGTGGTCAGCATTAAAAGCTTATCCATCTCCTACTCAGTCAGATTTCATCAGCTGATTATTGTTAAAGGGAGCCAGAGATGCATGCATCAACAGTGATCGTGTTGCAGACTGAAACTAGTTTTGGCAGAAACGCAAACATTGGAGCATTGGAATTGCTACCCTTATAAAGCGTAAACACAGAATGCATTTTGTAGACTATCATTGTTTTTCTTTTAAGAATTTAGAGAGAATTTAAGCATAAGGAGCTACCTCTATTACTGTTCAGCTATTATTACTAGTCATTCAGAAAAAATGTTGTGTCTGTAGTGTAACAGCAGTCACTGCAAGTACAGAAATGTGTTTCCTTGTGTTACTTGTTCATTTATATACTAATCTTTGTTTTTTTTTCATTTAACAGCCTTTGTACTGAATTCTGAAATATGAAGAATAATGGATGAAGACAGTTATATGAATTCTTTTTAAGTGGAAATAATGTATAAAGGGATAATAATAAAAGGTGTCTATCATTCAACTGTTGTGTAATTCCTGTAAATCTTTCTCTTTTTTTAATAATATGCTGCTTCTCAAACAAGACCTAAAATTTTACTAGAGGATTAACATACTAAGTGTTCCAGAATGCCTGCTGTTTGTGTGTGTGTGTGTGTGTGTGTGTGTGTGTGTGTGTGTGTGTGTGTGTGTGTGTGTGTGTGTGTGTGTGTGTGTGTGTGTGAGTGACTTATGCTCATATTTTTCATATACAGTGCAAGACATAGAAAGCAAATTGTTTAGATAGATTTATTAATTTGCAAACATTGGAAGAGCAACCTAATGTTAGTAAAAAAATGACTTTCAATAAAACAAAAAAGATAAAATCACTCTGATGAAGTGTTGGTTTCTTCATGGAGTCAGTACAGGCAATAACACTTACTCTTTTTACCTTGTTTGTTGCTTTAGTAAAAGCTCACTGGCATTTGGTCGTTCTTCCACTATATGCAAGTCTTGTGGAGTTTTTGTTCCACTTAAGATTTGGGAAGCATACTATTTTAGTTTAAATTTTTTTTGCTAACTATTCCTAACAATTCTCTGTATCCTATGAATCTATGCAAGTGGATGGGGAATAAGAAATTTACACTGGGGCTGGCACCCATATCTTTTATGGAAAGAGGTAGCTTATAAATGTCTGGGCCTCAATGTCCTGTTTGGATGCAGGACATCATTATTCTTTTGGGAAAACTTGACTAGGATTAGGAAGGCCCCTTGGGTCATTAGCCTAGTAACAGTCCATGAATGTATGAATGAATCTACACAAAACCATAGTAATAATTCAGAGTATGATTTTTCCACCATCTGGTGACTTGCTTAGAGATGCACAGAATCTATGAAGAGGTTGTTGGGTGTCGAATTCAGTCAAAGGGTGTATCTCATTTACAACTCAGTGCATTAACCATACTGCATGCACTATACTAGAACTTTTTTTTTACTGGCCCATGCTACAGTTGTCTGTCTTTCTTCACTCACTGAATCCCTTAACAATGGAAGATTGCTAATACTTTTACAGAGTAGTCAGAATACTAAGATGTATTGTGACACAAACTTAAATTCTTCACTGTTGTTTACTTCCATGTGTTTTGTCAATGCTGACATCACTTAACTTATTTCCTAGTGATGTCGGTGTAGGGACTAGCATGTGGATACATCCATAGTCCTTAAGGATGCACCACTGCTCATCAAGAGATAACGACCACTTAAGTCAATGGACATATCCCTGTGCTAGACCTGCGGTGATATTACTGAGAGATAAAGTTGATTTATGTGGGTGTATCCTTAATAAAAATGTTGCAGGGAATTATTATTAAAAAACATATATTAGAAATGTTGGAGGGGGGGCATCAGCCACCACATGTTGCAGTTCATAGTTAAAAGGTAGAGAGCTGTTTTAAAGCATTCAGCAGCTTGACATGCATGAAAAACTTATCTTTTCTGGCAGATTACTATGCTGCTTTGATTTTACCCCGTTCATTGCCTAGCAGACTTTTTTTTCCCCATTCTGCACTTAAGTTTCAGAATCCATACACTATTCTTGGTGAGCCAGGAAAAGTTTCACTTCCAATTAAATTATAATGCTGCCAACCATCCTTGACATTGTAGTGCAATCCTGATGTGGGCATCTGTGGTGAGTATGCAAAAAAGAAGAAAGAAAATAGTCATGTCCTAGTATTTTAGCATTAAAAATATCACAGAACACTCTGTTCCTCTTTCAGAATATTTGATGAAATAGTACAAACTTTAATCATAAAAACAGACTGTTTGCATTGGCTAAGGGTATGGCCTAGACTAAGAAATTATATTTTACATTAGAAATATCTGATTTTAGGCCATACAAGTACACAGTAAGTCTTTACAGAAGTATTGTCATCCCTTACAGTGAAATCATTAACTGTTCTTTTTTTTCCTCGATGCATAACACGTGTGTTCAACTTACATTATTAAACTTTACTTCATGTTGCACAGGTCTACATTTCTCTAGACTTGTATGGTGTCAGCAACTCACTATATTTTGATAGTCTGTCTGCTTTTTCTCTAATTATTTTTTCATTTGCTATCTGAATAGAGTGGCCTTTTTTTCAATCACAACTTAGGCAACAAAGCACCAAAAACAAAGTAAATGGAAGCACAGTTAAAGACTTAAAATATTACAGGAATACATGGCTCAGGTCCAGTCTACATTTTACTGACAAACAAAATACTACACTTCTTCTTTCGGCTTTTCCTGGTTAGGGGTTGCCACAGGGGATCACCTGTCCGCTAATGATTGACAGTGGAGTTTTACAGGGTCAAATTGCCAGCCCAATGCCCAAACTTCCACAGAAGGCAAACACATGCACGGACGCACACCTAGGGCCAATTTAGAGTGTCCAATCCACCTACAGCATGTCTTTGCGATGTGGGAGGAAACTGGAGCACCTGGAGGAAACCCACGTGACCACAGGGAGGACATGCAAACTCCACACAGAAGGCACCCCAGCCGAGGATCGAACCAGAGAACCACTTGCTGTGAGGCAGCAATGCTAACTGCTGCACCACCGCAACCACCCAAACAAGATACTACACTTAACGTTTTTATTTTTGACTTACTCTCAAATTTCTCTTTTATTCTTCACAGTGTAAGACACCGAAATCAGATTGCTCAGGTAGATGTATTAATTTGCAAATAATGGAAGAGTGACCTAATGTCAATGAACAGAAAACTAACTCGGTAAAACAAGAATGAAAGAGTCTGATGAAGTCTTGTTTCCTTTGTGAGTCAGTACAGATGAAAGCACTTAAATCCTTGTATGTTGTTTATCGCGTTATTAAATGTTTATTTTCTGTTCATTGGCATTTATTCATTCTTCCAGTATTTTTAAGTCTCATGGAGCTTTTTTTTCTTTTTCATTGAAGATTTGGGACACATACTGTTTTAAGTATATATTTATTAATTTGCTAACTGGTGCTAACAGAACCATTGTAAGTGGTGAGGGTATGATTTCTTCAATCTGGTGACTTACTCAGAGATGCACAGCATGTATGAAGAGATTGTGGGGGCTCAAATGCAGTCAAAGGGTGTAGCTCATTTATGACTCAATGCATTACCCATACTGCATGGACTACACTGTTCCTTTTTTTCTCATTGGGCCATGCTAAGTTCTCTGTCTTTCCATTCTCACTGAATCCTTTGCAGTAGAATGTTTTTCATACCTTTACAGAGTAGACTGAATGCTAAGAAAGCATAATGTAACATAAACTTTTTTCATGGCTGTTTTATATACATGTTAAAATTTCTCTGTATGGGTTAGTGATTAATTTTATCACAATGTCTTCTGGTGGCTGTAGCACCATGACAGTTTTTCCTGTATAGCATTCATAAAGTATGCGGTTAGTGTTTTCATCAAAAGCTTCATAAAACTGGATTTTCTCTATGCTGATATCACTTGAACTTATGCCCTAGTGATGTCAGTTTAGCATTAGCATGTGGATGTATCCATAGTCTTTAATGGATATACCACCACTCATCATGGGGTTACGTCCACTGAAGTCAACACACTTCTCCCATGCTAGCCTTACAGTGGTATTACTGAGAGATAAAGTGGATTTATTTGGGCATATAGGTAATAAAATGGTAACAATGTATTTTTTATTTAAAAAAGGACTTGTATATTAGAGATGCTGTGGGGCATTGTGGCACTGTGTATGCTGAAGTTGATTGTTAAGCTCTAGAGGAGTGCTTTAAATGGTTCAGTATCATGACATATTCAAAAAAATGATGTTTTCTAGCAGTTTACTATGCTACTGAAGTTTTCTCCTGTTCATTGCCTTATAGACTTGTGTTTTTTTCTGTCCTACGCACAAATTTCAGAGTCCATACACATTTCTTGGTGAGCCATCTTAAGAGCTTCAGTATCATTCGAATTATATTGCCACCCACTTTTCATAATGTAGTGCAGTCCTGATCTAGGTAGTTGTGTCATACAGGCAAAAAAATAACATAGTAATAAAATTGTAATGTCCTATTATTTTACTATTAAAATATGATCTGATGTTGTCATTTTCATTCATTCCTCAACACTTGGGTTTCAATCTGATTCTCGGATCCAACTTGGCTGTTTCTTCTAGATCATAGAACATTTGAACTCTCAAGCGCCTTCCTTCACCCATAATACTCCAGGTACCTAACATACCCCAGATCTCATTTGTTACCATACTGTTTGGACATAGATCATAAACTCTTGAGAATTTGGGAGTTTTTCATTTTGTCTAACTTTTGAAAATTAGTAAGTTCTATTTCTTTTGTTATTTTTCCTATATTTTCCTTTTTTTAACCCTTTTTCAATAATAATAACTCCCATTTCTTCTCATACTATCTGAGTACTTGTAATAAATACCATTGCTGGTATTTTCTTTCTCGTACTTCAATAATACTTTAAATTACCATTGTTGGTAATTCTTTCCCCTTTCCTTTTCTTTTCCTCTATTTGTAAAAAAAAAAAGACAAAAGAAACAACTTTTCTATCCCTTTTCTGTTATAGTCTATTTGTAGTTGTCAAAATGTTGGGTAAGCCCTGAGAATTTAAGAAATGTGTGGCATGTGGCCACAAAATTCCTAATTCAGATGCACACACCAAATGTGTTTATTGTTTAGGACCTAAACATCTGGATATTGATTGTTAGATTTGTAAAGGATTCAACTCCCACATTGTAATAGATAGAAAGAATAAGTTAATCATCAGGGGTTTACTTCCTTCTAAATCTTCACCAATGGCTACTGGGGCTCAAATCCTCAAAAGACAAGAAAAAAAGGTGATTATATTTCCAAAGAATCTTGTATGAGATCCCTAGAATGCCCTTTGGCTTTGACCTCAGCTGCATCTTTGGAGCCACCAGTTAAACATGCAAAAAAGTCAGATCTGAATATATCAGATTGGAAGTTAATATTTGAAAAATCTCCTCATATCTGTTCTCCTCCTTTAATATTGGAGCCAATCATGTCTAGGCTTCCATCACCCTTTCTGGAGCAGTGTCTCCATCATCACTGTAGACCTTCATCCATGGCTTCATCCCTTCTGTCTTCCAGGAGCTCATCCGAAGCAGATGTGGAAAGAATGATAAGGAAGTTCCTCAGGATGCAAATTCAAATGAGAGTCCTTTTGGCTTTGATCCCATCAGGCCCAGAGATCCTCCTTAGAGCTGCACCTCTGCTCATAGCTCCTTTTCTGATCTGCTTCAGTGTCAGAGCAGTCAGATCTGAAAGCCTTGGAGTCATCTTCCTTTGATCCGAAGATATTGGCATCTTCAACTCTGATGGTGTCTCTTAGCTGTCTGGCCCCAGGTACCTCGGATCCGAACTGTTGGAGCTGAAACATTGGCTCCAGCTCCAGGGGTGTTGTATTCGACTCCAAAATTGTTGGAGCTGTCTCTTCCCCTTGGAGCATCAGCGTTAGATAGCTCAGCTTGGGTGGTTTGCCTGCGGGACAGCTGGAGCTGATGATCTGCAAGCCTGACTTGTCAGATACATCAGTTTCTGCTTCTTCCAGGTACTCCAGTTTCAAGGTAATGGAGAGAGACAACTCTGTCCACCTCACTTCTACCTTCCCAGTCTCATTCGATTTTTCATCAAGAGCTTCAGTCATCCATTCCACCAAGACAGCCAGTCCAAAAAAGTCTCCAGGCCATCCAGCAGGGTACCATTCTCTTTCAAAACCTCCCCAGAGTACCCCACAGAGGAAGCTCCTCAGAAGAGAAAGTGTAAAAGGAGGCACTTAGACTGTCTGCAAGAGTCTGTCACTGAGGACACTGATTTTGATGAGGAGGAAGGGTCCCACAGATCACCACCTGATGATGTCTCATTTGAAGACATCTTAGAGCCCCTCAAACAAAGGAGTGGTTCCCCTGATAACCCTCCCCAAGAGGAATCAGTGTTTCTGGAGGTCTTTGGGTCTGGCCCATCTACCTCCTGGGTGACTCCATCTGCCAAAAAGCTCATAGATTTAATCTTAACTAGGCATGGAAAGAACCACACACAGCTGAGCTTATTCCTAAGAGACCAGGCAGGATCCTGGCACCACCTAAAGATAGACCACATTGGAATAGAGTACCCATTGATTGCATGGTCATAGCAGTGGCCACTAGAAAGGAAATACTGAAAAGTTTCTCTGTACATCCCCCTAACAGGAACTCTAGGGCACCGGACAGATTTGGGAAGTGTGTGTGTAAGCAGCCCTCACTGTTAGGTTATTATTTGGCACATTTAAAGAGGCTTCAGAGATATTTGATCAAGGAGCTTTCCAAATCTCTCTCTCAGCCCATATCCTCCAAGGAAGAGAGTACTATTGCCTCACAGCTGGCTACCCTTAAATGCATTTCAAATTCATCCATGAGGCTTAACTCTCATGCTGCTGAAGGTACCTTACATGTGAAGGGTTCAGGTATTTCCATTAGAAGACATGCCTGGATGTGCTTACATGATTTTGAGGAACCCTTCATATCTTCTTTCATCAATGAACTCTTTGACAGAACCTCATTGTTTGTCCCCAAAATGAAAGACGCACACTCTAGGTGTGAATAGGATGGGAAAATTCTGTCTGTTGTGGGAGTATGTTTTTCAAGTCCTTTTTCTATAAACCGATGAGGTGGAAGAAAAATATGGTTCAAGAAATGTCAGTGTCCCTTTCAAGATCCATGTGGAGAAAGTTCCTGCAGGGGCAGAGGGGGGAATTCAAATGGAAGATGCCATCTCTGCAGCAGAGGCGGTCCACATAATCAAAGTTCTAGAGATTCCTTCTCTGACAGATCCTATCAGCGCTCCTAAAAGGAGGCGTGACTGTCCATCGCTAGAGGCAGTTGGATGTCATCTATCCTTGCACTGGAGAGCCTGGTTAGAAATCACAAAAGATTCTTGGGTGCAGAGAATAATATCCAGAGGTTATATCATACCATTTTCACATCCCCCTTCATCAGTTTTAAAGAAAATCCCAGTTGTTCCACCTAGTAAAAGGGAAACAGAAGCGCTGGAAATAAACAAGCAGCTAGAAAAAAAGTGTCATCCAAGAGGTCCACCCAGACCAGAGAGAGAGTCCAGAACTTGAAAAGATTATTTTTAGTGCCAAAACAGACAGGGTACTGGAGACCAATCTTGGATTTCAGCAAACTAAATCAATCAGTTCAGCATACAAAGTTCCGAATTGTCATGATTCAGTACATTCTGCCATTTCTGCACAAAGGGGATTGGATATGCATGATAGAGCTTCAGGATGTGCATTATCACATCTAAATGAACAGACAATCTAGAAGGTATCTATACATTCAGCTGGGAGCCAGTCTTTACCAATTGAGAGCACTGCCCTTTGGTCTCACTACAGCCCCAAGGGTGCTTACCAAGTGTATAGCAGTATCTGCAGCTCACCTGAGACTGCTGCGATTCTGAATGTTTCCATACCTGGACGACTGGCTCCTGACTACTCCAACCAGGCATCAGCTAATTCAAGCAAGGGACTACTTACTCCAGCTATGCTCTCATCTGCAGATATCCATCAGTTACAGCAAATCTCAGCTTAATCCACTCAGACTCTAGAATTTGTCGATCTTCTTTTCAATACAGTCAGACAAATAGCTTCTCTCCCTCTGTCATGGATTCAAACTATTCTGTTCCAGGTCAAAAAGTTTATTCAGAATTCTTCTCTTTCAGCCCATCAGATACTCCAAGCCTTGGGATCCATGCCAGTGGCAATCACCCTCATACTGCTGGCTAGGTTCCATATGAGAATCCTGCAATGGACATTCACAACACAATGGTCTATTGGCTCCAGTGACAATAGACACCTCTCAAGTCAGATGGGGGATATTCTTTGGGAAAGACAGTCCAAGGTACATGGTCACCTAAAGAGGTCAGCATGCATATCAATGTCTTAAAAATGAAAGCTGTCCTCCTAGCATTGCAGGCCCTTCAAGACACTCTCCCAACCAGAATTATCACAATTCAGATGGACAATATGTCGATGGTCTGGTACAGCAACAAGCAAGGGAGAATCAGATCTTGCCCACTTTGTTGAGAAGCTATGGCAATGGGCGATATCCTCCAATCACTTTCTGACAGCAATGCACATCCTGGGAAAGTCCAATGTGATTGACGACAAGTTATGCAGGTCCAAACTGATGCCTCATGAATGGTCTGTCAATATCAAGGCATCAGAAATGATTTTCCATCTATGGGGCCAACCATGCTGTGATCTTTTTGCTTCTCTCCTCAACAAGTGCAACAGGTTCTTTGCCCTTGTCCCCCAAGTGGAGGAGTCCGTGAGGGACGGTCTACTTCATGCTTGGCCCTGTGGTCTCTTTTATGCTTACCCCCATCACCCCTCATTCCCAAATTTCTTCAGAAAGCATATTGATTGAAGACCATACCAATCATCATTGCTCTTTACTGGCCTATTCAGATCTGGTTTCCCTTCCTTTAGCCTCATCTTCTACATCTGCCATGGATTCTGGATCCAACTCCAGACCTCCTGTCTCACCCAACAGGCATGACTTATCTGGACATTTCAGGCCTCAAGTTGGCTCCATGGTTTCTCCAGTTCTGTTGATTGCTAGAGAGACCAGGCTTACCTCTCCCATCCATCATATTCTGTTTTCCCATAAAGCTTCCACTAGAAAAATGTGCAAATGTAAATGGAAAATATTTGTTTTTTGGGCCCATAGGAAAAAATTAGAACCGTTTTCAGCACCGATTTCAAAGGTTCTTGACTTTTTAACTATAATTTTCAATGAAGGTGCTAGCTCCACAACTATCAGAGTACAATTAGCAGCTATTTGCAACTTTCATATAGGAGTAAATAATTCTGATTTAGCTTCCTTCAAGCTTTGTAAAGCCTTTCTCAGAAGGACCTACTTAATCAGGCCTCCTTTAAAGAATGCTATTCCTACTTGTGATAAATATTGTTCTTCAGACCTTGACTCAACCCCCCACCCCCTTTTGAACCATCAGCTGGGTCTGATCTGAAGTTTTTGACCTGGAAAATCATTTTACTAGTTGCTATCACTTCTGCTAGAAGAGTGTCAGAACTTCAAGTACTGTCTTCTAAACCTCCTTATTTAATTTTTCACAAGGATAGGGTTTTTCTATGGACCAATCCTTCCTTTTTATCAAAGGTGGTGTTGGAATCTAATTCAAGCAAGAGACTACCTCCCAGTCTTCTTTCCTAAATTTTCAAACAAAGGAAAATATATGTTACATATTTTGGATGTCCACAGATAGATTTCTACCTTCACAGAAAAAAAGATTTGAGAAAATTTGAACAATTAGTTTCCTTTTCTGATTCAAATTAGGCAAACCAGTATCTAAAGTGAGTTTGGCCAAATTGTTGACTGACTGTTTTACTCTATTTATGAGAAAGTGGGTTTTCCTTTACCAAAGCCTCTGAGAGCCCATTCCACAAGGTCTATGGTGACTTCATCAGCCTTTCTGTCTAGAATTTCCTTGGATGATATTTGTGCAGCTGCAACTTGGGCTAATCCTCATACCTTTATTACTCATTACAATTTGGATCTGGTCTCTAGGAAAAAAACATCCTTAGGCTCAGCTGTGCTCTGGAATATCCTTACTTAGAGTTCTCCCAGGATTTAGGTAGCTGAAGACTCTGTCATAACTGTTGAGGAATGAATGAAAATGACACATCAGATTAAAAAAAAAAGTTATACACTTATCATAACGTTCCATCTGTGTTATCCATTTTCATTCTTCCTCAACTTTCCACCCACCTACCCCTCCTTGTTTTACTCCTGGAAAGATCAAAAGGTATTGGAGGAACCTCTCTTCCTTGTTTGAGCTTCAGCTTCCATTCTTTTCTTTTTTTTTTCCACTGCTATATAGATCTATGGACAGCATGAAGCATGTTAGGTGCTTGAGGCGTTATGGGTAAACAGAGGAGCTCGAGAGTTCCAGTGTTCTACTATCTGGAAGAAGCGGCCGAGTTGGATCTGAGGACCATATCTGAACCCAACTGTTGAGGAAGAATGAAAATGGACAACTCAAATTAAACATTATGGTGAGTACATAACTGTTTTTAATTCCCTTTAAATATTGCAGAAGACTGATCTGTTTCAAAATATTTAATGAAACAGTACAAACTTTTATCATAAAAACAAGCTTGTTGCATTAGTTGGGTGTGCACTGCTCTGATAGGTTTTTGTTAGAAATGTCTCATTTTTGGGCATAAAGAAATATACAGTTAACTTTTTCCAGAAACAGTATCACACTCCTTAGAGCGGGTTCATTACTTTTTCCCTTTCTGGAAGTCCTGTGCCATATACATTATTAAGCTTTATTTCATTTTGCACAGCTCTAAATTCCTTTGGATTTGTATATTGTCAGTCAACCCACTATCTTTTAATGGTGTATCTTTGTTTTTTTTTCCAGTTATTTCATTTATTACCTGGGTAGGGTTGCCCCATCCTTTTGGGTGGTTTCAACCACAACTTAGGCAACAAAGCACTATAAACAGTGTAAAATCAGGCAGAGGACTGGAGTTCAATACCAGCAGTCAGAGAATCGAGGAATAAGTAAACTTCGTAAAATAAACTAATACCCCATTTAATCCTTTCCTGTCATACCGCAACAGGGCATAGCTAGCTGGCATATATCTTGCTACTATGTTAACATCCATTTAGAATCTGTTAATGTGAGTGACCAGTCTTACTGCTTACCTGTTATAATGAATTACCTTCAGGAATGATTTTTTTTTTCTTGCAGACATTTTTATTTTTACTGGCAGGACACCACACATATTAATACTTGTGAGCAGAGATAGCAGTACACACTGCCCACAGCAGTGATTCTGTCATTTTTTTTCATATTTGTTTCCTTTTTCTTTTGTTATGATTACAGTGGTAGGTATAGGAGTGTCGCTGTGAATGATTATAGCAAATTAAAACACATTACTATGGCTAGTATTTCTTTACTTTTCTTTACAGCCACAGAAGTGATTGCCAAAATCAGCTACCGGGTATCTTTCAGGTGTCAGTGTTATATGTAAAAGCAAAGGGCAGTTGCATGATCAGAATAAATCTGTCCTTACATTACCACATAACCTGTTTCATAAGTCAAAACTCTTTTTTAAGGTCAATTGCTGTTATTTACTCAAAATGTGTTTAAGATTGCACTGTGATAACAGTAGATCTGATGCTGTCATTTTCATTCACTCCTCAGCTGATGGGCCTCAGATCCGACACGGAGACTTCTTCTAGATCCTTGGATACAACTCTGTCTCCTTTCTTTACCCATAATGCTCTGCCATCCTAAATACCACAGATCTCATTTGCCACCATATCGCTACAGACATGGATCCACTCTCTCTCTCTCTCTCTCTCGCTCACTATTGGATGAAATTCAATATAAAACAGTGAATTTTTCAACTTAATTTTTTCCAGCAGACTATCCCTTAAGCTTCTTCACCTGTCCTCCCTTAATTCAGAGTTTCTGATTTTTTCTGTACTCATTAGGTTCTTTCCTTTCACTTCTACCAAACCTTTAGTATTTCTTTTGAGTACCATTGTTGGTACTTTCCTTCACCTTTGACCATTTCTACCCATTCAGAGTATATCTTACTACCATTGTTGGTAGTTTTCTTGTAAAAACATAAAGAAACAAAATATACCTTTGAAAAAAGAAATTTACATTTTAATTTTCTTTTTGGATTAACATTCCTTGGTCTCCATTATGGCAGACAAGCCAACTGGATTAAGAAAATGTATTTCCTGTTGATGCAAAATACCCAATTCAGGTGCCCACAGGGAATGCATCTAATGCTTGGACGTTACTCATTTAGATTCAGGATGTTCCATCTGTGCTGGTTTAAATGCCAGGGCACTTACTGATAGATGAAGCAAATTAGTTTTGAAGGGCTTTCTTCTTCGGTTTAAACTGGGGTTCAAACTCCTCCAAGAAATCATACAAAGGAAAGTCTGACTTGGCTTTCAAAGATAAAGATACCAGGGAGAGATCTCTGGATCCATCAGCATCTTCTGCTCAGTCCTTAGAGCCACCATCCAAAATTTCAAAGAAATCGAATCTGACTATCACAGATCCTACTACAAGAAATCTCATCAGATCCAGTCACCTTGTTGTTCACCAGATCCAATATACTTGATTTCCTTCCCCATTTTTACAGGAGTCTTCACATAAACACTCCAGGCCGCCACTTACTAACTCCTCACTGAAGTCCTCCAGGAGCTTCTTCAAGGCCAAAGTGGATAGGATGATGAGGAAATTCCTCAGTGCTCAGATCAAGTGGGGATAATTCCGTTTCTGTCTCCCATCATATCTGTGAGCCTGCCCATTACAAGTCCTCCTTTAGTTTCTCTGATTCAGCCTGTGGTTTTGGAGCCCTTGGATCTGAGATCCCTGGGAGTGTCCTTGTCAGGTCCGAAGACAGGTCATTCTTTGACTCTGATCACTTCCCCAAGCCATCTGGCTCTGAATCTTTTGGGAACAGGAGGACTCTCAGAGCCAAAGCATCAGTGCCAAATCCAGGGGACTGGGGTCGACTCCAGAATTATCAAAGTCGTCCTTGCCTCTCAGAGCTTCAGTGTTGGACAGCTTGAGTCTGACTCCATCTTCAGATGGAGGGCCTCCAAGGATTCAGGGGTTGGCTGTGCAGGAAATATCAGCACCAACATCTCTGGCTTTGGTCTCTCCTAGGTACTCTGCCTTCTAGATTATGGAGAGGGCCTTCTCTATACCTAGAGAAAGGCCATCCCTACCCCACTTGGATCACATGTATTTACCATCTTCAGGTCTTTGCTCTGAGCCTCATTCTTATTATATTCCACTGGGACAGCCAGCCCATTCAAGTCCCCAGTCAGTCCCTCACGATTCCCCTGTCACTTCCGATAACTCACCAAACCATCCCACTGATGAGGTCCCTCAAAAGAGAACATGAAAAAGAGACACTTAGATTCCCTAAGGAATGTGTCACTGAAGACACTGATTTTGATGAAGAGGAAGGGTCCCCAGATCTCTACCTGAAGACAGATTCTTTGGAGACATACTTGAACTCCTAAAGCAGAATCTATCAGTACAGTGTTTCTAGTCTTCAGCAATCTTTATTTGCCCAGTCAAGACCACACAATCTTGCAAAAAATATCTTCTTTGGTGGTTTCACTTGGTTGAAGTTTCCCAAGGTCATCCATTTCTTCTCCCTACTACCCATGGCTAAAGTGACCAGAGACAGCTCCCAACTGGGGGGTTCGTACTACTTGGGAATGGCAGTCCAAGGTATGTGGTCCCCAGAAGAGGTCAAAACGCATATTAGTGTCCTGGAAATGGGAGCGGTCCTCCTAATGTTGCAGGTCTTTCAAGATGCTATCCCTCCTGGGATGATTTCTATTCAGGTGGACAATATGTCTGTAGTCTGGTACATCGATAAACAGATTTCACCCACTATGTTAAGAAGCAGTAAGATTGTGGCAAGGGGCAGTCTGTTCCAGCTGCTTTTATATAGCAGAGCATATATGGGGGGGAAAGCCAGTATGATTGCAGCCAAACTAAGCAGGTCCATTCTGATGCCTCATGAATGGTCCCTCAATGTCAAAGTGGTGGAGAGAAATTTCTGTTGATGGGGTCAGCCCTGCTGCAAACTTTTTGCTTCTCCCTTCAATATGTGCAGCAGGTTCTTTGCCCTGGTCCCTCCAAAGTGGGAGTTACCCAGAGATGCCAATTTCTAAAGTTACTCTGGCCAAATGGTTAACTGATTGCATAATTTTTGTCTAAAGCAAAAGAGGGCTGTCCTTGCTTAAGTCCCCTAGAGTTCATTCCATAAAGTTTATGACTGTATCCTCAGCGTTTTGGTCAACAGCTTCCATAGATGACATTTGGGCAGCTGTCACTTGGTCCGGTGCTCATACCTTTATTGCTCATTACAAATTGGATTTGTTTTTTAGGAAAAGAGCTGCTTTTGGCTCCACAGTACTCCAAAATATACTTCCATGAGGACCACCAAAGATTCATCTAGCTGGGGACTCTGTCCAACCAGTTGAGGAATGAATGGAAATGACAACATCAGATAAAAAAGTTAGGTATTCACCATAATATTACAGATGTTGTTTATTTTCATTCTTCCTCAACTTCTCACCCACCTAAACCTCTTCCTTTTGCTCCTGGAGAGATCTAAAGGATATCACTTTGGGAACTATTGTTCATTGCTTGAGCTCTTTTAATCTGTACCTTTTAAGTTTTCTTATGGCCTTATTCATTATCTGCTATGGGCAGCAAACTCGATCTGAGGTATGTTAGCTGACAAGGTTTTATGGGTAAAGGAAGGAGCTTGAGAGTTGGATCCGAAGATCTGGAAGAACCAGCCATGTTGGATCCGAGACCCATTAGTTCAGAAAGAATGAAAATGGACAACACAGATGTAACATTATGGTGAGTAGATAACTTTTTATTTTGTTAATTTCTGTAATATATTTTTGTATTATTGAAAGTTGAAAAATATAGCAGCATGATAATGCCATTTTGAATCCAGTATCCTGTGTTGCCTAATGCATGACTAATTAATTTAGATGCATATTTTTCTCATTGTTCAGGAAATATGAAAGTTACCTACATTTTTTTTGGGGGGGGGGGGTTGTGAATTATCACGCATTTGGCATGTGGCTCAAAACTGCAACTAGTAGTGGACTAAATTGTAGGCAGAAAACAGTGTCCTGAAATTTACAAGAACTCAGGCTGTGCTGAAGGACCACTCAGAAATTAAATTATAACAAGGAACTGAAACTTGGGAAGATTTTAGTGATTTCATTGATCTTTCAGTTTACTTAACATGATCTGTACTTACAAACAGCTTATTTCAGCACTTATAAACAGCTATCTTAAGGCAGTATATTTGAGATTGTATGTTTCCTTTTTCATGTTTGATAACAAACCTGCCATTCTTAATACAGCTTTACTGTTGTTGCCTTATTCCAGAGATGGGTGCATAGAGGTGCATAGAGCTCAAATATATGCCCCCATGATCTGCCCAGTAGCTTCCCTACCAACACACAACTGTATCATTCATTCCTCCAGTGAGAGTAATATATATTTTTTTATTTTATTGTCAGATTGTTGATTTAAAATGTTGGCAGTTGCCTAACTGTTTAATTTACTACTCTTCACAGAGTACAGTAAACATAATTACTGGTTATCAGAACAAGTATTTCTTGCTTGAATGTGATTATTAAGCAAGATATGTAGAAGCATTCATTTAACACTTCTGTATTCAGCAGAAATTGTAAAGTTTACTTCTAACAATAACATTTAAAAAAAATTATCTGATGTCTCTTCTGTTCATTCCTCAAAGAATGGGTCTTCAGATCCAACTTTCCCCACACAAGATTTTGGACACCAACCTCAGGTTCCTCCCTTTACCCATAACCCCCTGCAAAGCCCAACATTACCTCAGATCTTGTTTGCCACTCATTTGAGATAGTCACTGATTTCTTGCTCAGGTGTGGGTGAAGTTTGATAAGAATATTTTAATTCTCTCATTTTTCACTTTCTGGTAGCATCTTATAACTACACTGCATCCCTTTTTCTAACTATAATGTCTGTATCCTTATATATGATGTCCTTTTCATGCTTCCTCAGCATTTGGGTTATGGATCTGATCCTCGGATCCAACTCAGCCACATTCTGTAGACTTTGGATCCAACTCTTGACCTTTTCCCTCTACTCATAATGCACTAGTCCATCCCCAATACCTCAGATCTCGTTTGACGCCATCACGCATGGACATGGATCCTCTCTCATATCATTAATTTAATGTCTAGGTAGCTATAAGTGCATTATTCTTCTCCAAATTATTCTTTTACATTCCTTTATATATTTTCTTATACTTTAATATATTTCAAACCTCCCCCTAGTTAGTTTTTTTGTTTTATCTGCATCAAGCCTTCTACTATACTTATAGTAGTTTCTATAAGTACTATTTTTGGTATTCTTTTTGCTTCTTTCTTTTACTTTGTTCCTACCCTTTATAACAATGTATTCTTAATTATCATTGATGGTAATTTCTTATTTATTTTAAAACAAAAAAAAAATGTTCCCCTTCTTTGTTTATATAGCTTCTTTCTGTGGGCTTTTCTATCATAGCTGATAAGCCAACAGGTTTTAAAAAATGCACTTCCTTTGGGCAGAAAATCCCTAACTCAAATGCCCACAGGGAGTGTGTTTATTGCTTAGAAGTGGCACACTTAGGTACAAATTGTGCAGGATTCAACACTAGAGCTATAGCTGACAAGCCTAACAAGCTTGTCCTCAAAGGCTTGCTTCCACCTGCATCTTCTTCCTCATCAGAGGCTCAAACCCTTAGGAAGTCTTCAAAAACTCCTTTGGAGCACAGAAAGCATTCTCCTCTGAAGTCTCAAAAAACTTCCTTGGAGCCAAAACAGAAAATTTACAAATCTTTGGGTCAGAGTTCGTCAGATCCAAAAAGACAAACTATGGGCCCTAAGCTTTTGGATCGTAAGCCTTTGGACCCCATTGTTATATCACCCAGCCGTACCATCCAGACATCAGATCCAAAACCATCGGATCCCATACCTAGCATGTCATACACTTCAAGGACTCACTTACCTGAGATTATGGTACACCCTATCTCCTCTCAGCTCCATTTTCCATTAACACAAACACCAACAAAACATTCCACACCTCAATCCATTACATCATCCATCAGGTCCTGCAGGAGTCTTTCTGAAGCTGATGAGGATAAGATGATGAGAATGTTCCTCAGAGCTCAGATCCAGATGGGGGTTATATCAGCTCAGTCTCCTATTGGATCCGTGAGCCTTCCTGCCACTAACCCTACAGTTTTATCTCATTCTCTGATCTGATCTGGTTTTGGAGCCCCAGGATCTAATAGTTATGAGAGTTCCATTGTTGAATCCAAAGATAATTACTTATTCAATTCCAACAGTCTCCCTGACTAATTTTACTCCTGTGATTTCAGATCGAGATGAGTCCCAGAGCTGAAGCATTGGCATCAGATCCATGAGGCCAGAGTCTACTCCGATGATGTTGGATCCATCCCTGCCCTTGGAGCCTTGGCATTAGACAGCTTGGGTCCAGTTCCCTCCTCAAAGTGCAGATTGGGTCAGAGTTGTGATCTGCCTGTACTGGAACTTTTGGCCCCAGTGCAGTTAGCCATATCTTCTCCTGGTCCATTTGCCTTTGAGGTTGCAGAAAGGGTCTTATCTCATTTTAGGGATCCAGTCTGTCATGCATCCTCAGATCTTACTTCCTTTCCGTCCATGGTTTTGAGCTCTGATCCTATCAGATCTACTCCTCAGGGACAGCCAGTTCCATCAAGCTTCCAGTCAGTTCCAATAGAAGAACTACCCCTATCTTTGGACACCGCCCCAGAACATTCCCCTGAGGAGGTTCACTTGAAGAAAACATTCAAGAGGAGGCATATAGATTCCCCTTTGGAATCTCTCACTGATGATACTGATTTCAATGATGGGGAAGGATTCCCCAGATCACCACCTGAGATGTTTTATCTGGAGAATTTTAGAGATCCTTAAGCAGAAATGTGGTTGGTCCTCTGTTAATCCTTCTCCTGAGGAGTCAGTATTTCTGGAGGCTTTTGGTGCTGGCCCATCTATGTCTTAGGTGATGTCCTCAGCCTTTGAGCTTATTGACCTAGTCTCTTGCTGGTCATGGAACCAGATTCAGTCAAACCTATCCTGTGCCAACTGGGAAAGATTTTAGCCTCTCCAAAGGATACACCCCACTGGAGCAAAGGAGTCCCTGTCAATGCAATGATTGTGGCAGCAGCCACCAAGAAGGAGCTTGCGGAACAGAGCTCCTCTGTCCACCCCCCAAAAGAAAATCAAAGACACTGGACATATTCAGATTTGCAAAGCACATATTGGCTTCAACAACTTTTGCCCTGAGGTCCTTGAATTACCTGACACACTTTTCAAAACTGCAGAGAGATTTGACCAATGAATTATCAAAATCCCTCTCTGAGTCCATGTTTGCAGAGGATTACAAAAGATCATCTTCTCAAGTGGCCACTCTTTTTTCTATTTCCAATGCTTCCATGAGGTTTATCTCTCATGCAGCAGAAGGAACCTGACGGGTGGCCATTTCAGGCATTGCCATAAGGAGACATGCCTGGATGTGGCTATGAGACTTTGTGAGCCTTTCAAGTCTTCTTTCATCAATGCTTCTTTTGATGGAACATCCTTGTTTGGCCATTTTGTGAAAGAAACATTTTCCCACACTGAACAAGAAGGAAAGACTCTGTCTGCCATAGGGATTCAGTTTTGTGGTTTCATAAATCCAAGGGATCTTTCCAGGACTCAGATGGAGACAACTCCTTCAGAGGTAGAGGAGGAAGTTTGAATGAAAGACGTCCATGGGGCAGTAGAGGCCTGCAAAATCAGGGTTCCCAAAATTCCTTCATGGATAGACCCTTCCAGTGCTCCTGAAGGGCTGCCCAACTGCTTGCTTCTAGAGGCAAAGTAATCCAAAACACAGAAACAATACCAAAAATCCAAAAACGACCACTGGAACCATGACACTATGTCAACACCGATTTATTGAAGTAAAGCACTTTTCATCTCCATAATAGTAGACTTCCTCAGACAAAAGACATAAAAATTTCTTTCATTTAAATACAAGTCAGCTGGTTCTAATAAAAACATTAAGCCTATCAACATACTCTTTTACATGACATCACTAAATACAAATCTGAGTACAAATCTATACACAAATTTAAAGAAACAGTCCACTGTCATCTTTCTTTTAAAATAAACAAATAATTACACTTATAAGTTTGGTACAAGTTATAAAAGTGTGTATGTGTAACTAAACTACATAAGTTGTGTTTGGGGAACAATATATTTAACTATATTAAAACAAAAATGTTCTCCTAACGTATTAAGCTTTTCAGCTTGAAAATATACACAATTGAAGTTACTTCATTTAAACCTGGAGGGGTGTAAGAATTCAGTCGGAGTTGCCAGAGGAGCTCCTGCTTCTCTAACAATAGATGTTGGGGGCCTCCTTTTATACTGTCAGGAACTTGACCTATCACTTTGAAAAGAAAATGATGTGTGGGGTTCTCGGTGCAATGCCTAGCTAATGCATTTGTTGAAGTCTTTTTCCGAATGTGGTAAGGATGTTCATATATTCTTTCCCTTAATCTCCTGTCGGTCTTTCCCACATAAAAAGCTGGGAAAACCTGACAGGCTGCTAGGTAAACCACGGATCTGGAATTGCAGCTATATCTACCTTTTACTTCGAATCTCCTGGTACCTATCTCCAGTTTATTTCCTGTTGCTATATATTTGCAATAATTGCAACTTTCACATTTATAGGTACCTTCTATTCTACAAGATGACTTAAGGTCAATTTCTAAAATGTTTTTTAGATTCCTACCTTTTCTGTAAACAAGTTGTGGACCATTCCCTAATTTCACATAGACTTCTTGTTCTGTCACACACAGATTCCAATTTCTCCTTAAAATACCTTCAATTTCCTTAACTTCTAGACAAAATGGGGTAATGAAACTGATACATGGTTTTTCAATTATAACTCTACTTTCTGACTGGTAACTCAGGGCTAAATTGTTAGATGATATCACATCATTAACCTCCTCTACTGGGTGTACAGGGTAAGCAGACATAAGAATTGGTTTATAAAACCCTGTTCTCTTTTTATACTGAACTTCATCTAAAAGATCAAGGACTAAATTGTGTGGGTAACCCCAACTCAAAAACATTTGTTTTAGTGTTTCACATTCATCTAGAAAATCACAGTCCTCTGTAACCATCCGTGCTGCCTGGACAAACTGACCTTTCAGCACTGATCTCTTCTGGTGAAACGGGTGGCAACTCGAAAAATGTAATATGGTATTAGAATACATTGGTTTACAATGTATTCTGGCCTCAAACCTTTTCTCCTCAGTGTTTTTCTTTAACTTTACATCAAGGTAGGTTATGATGTTGTTGTGATAAGTGTGTGTAAAATTGAAAAACCTGGTACTGTTGTTTAGGTAGTCTAAGAAGTTCTGGGCTTCGTGTTCAGTACTCTTGAACAGAATAAAATTATCATCCAAAAACCTTGTATACATCAATGTTCTTTCAGACCATTCTTCATTCAAAAAATGGTCCTGTTTTCCCAGTTCGCTAGGACCAAGTTGGCATAGCTTCCCCCACATGGGGAACCCATTGCAACACCCACCAACTGTTTGTATATTTCACTATCAGAATTACAAAGTTGTTATTCAAGATGATATCCATCATTTCCTGAAATAGCCTAACTTCTGTGTTGCTTGCACTATGGGATAGCAATCTCTCCACTACCCATTCTATTCCTACATCATGTGGGATGGAAAAATATAAGTCCATAACATCGATTGTCAGGAACCTTACATCTTCTTGGTACTCAGGTTCATTTATAGCTGTCAAAAAGGACCAGGAATCTTTACAGACTTGCTTTTCTTTGATCACATACTTCTTCAAAATAGAATCCACGTATGTGGCACAAGCATAGGTAATAGAACCCCTGACATTTACCAGTGCCCTCATTGGTGGATTAAATTGGTCTTTATGTATTTTAGGTAAACCAAATAAGGTTGGGTTTTTTGGACTTAGGCTGGTCAAATAATTAAAGGTATCTATGTCAATTAAACTTTCAATGAACAAATCATTGAAAAAGTTGTGGATCCTTTTGTATGCTCCATTCATTTCATTAATGCTTGATTTACCATATGTATTACTGTCTAACACAGTCTGCATCCTAGACTTGTAGACATCAGTATCCATGACAACCAAACCACCTCCTTTATCTGGTTTGAGTACATGTACAGGCAAATCTCTGATTGAGTTTAAGGCTTCAATTCCTTTTTCATCAAGGTTGTTCGACTTCACTTTTCTGTTGTTTCTCTGTAGGTGCCTCAAATCGACCTCGCACAGATGTTCAAATAAAGTTAATAAAGGGTGCATTGGTGGGTTAAATGTACTAGATACCCTTAATTTGTCATTCATTTGAACGCTCTTGCCAAAAAGTAAAGAAAGGTTCAACTTTCGAGTGTATAATTTAAGATCAGTTAAAGTATCCGGTAATCTAAAGTGATGGTCAGGTACAAAATTCAAGTCCCTACTAAATATTTCACATAGTTCAGGGTCTAGATCAATTGTAAATTTTAAAATCTCCACTTGCGTTGAGTAAAACAGTAGGTTTAGCTGTTACCTGATTAATTTGTTCTCTTCCTTCCTGGCCCCCTTCCCCCTCGTGTTGTATTTGGGTCTGTGGTTCTGGCTGTTGTTGGAAAAAGAAGTTTGTTCCTGTGAAAAGTTGTTATCTTATACCCTGTTCTCAACACTGTTCCCCTGACTATGGGGTGAATGATTTACATCTTCAGACCCTTCTACCCAGTTGTTCACTCTTTGTCGAACATCTGGTTGAAACGAAGATGTATCAGGCAAATGACCCCCTCTGTCCTGTCTACAAGTTGAAGTTCCTGATAAACCAGTGAACTTCCTAGCTTATGATGGTGGTAGTTTAGGGTAGGCTACACCATTTTTGTAGTTGCTGATGTCTCTTCTAAGTTTCTTCACTTTAATTTCGGCATTTTTAGCTATCTGTTGTTCGATAGAGGTAAAAACTCTTTTATATTCAAATTGGTACCTTAAAAAATCGTTGTGTACTCTAATTTCCAGGTTTAAGTTAGAGATATTATTGCTTAAATTATCAATGGTGAACTTATAATGTTTACTCATTAATTCCATTAATTCAAAGCCGTGTTTGTTGAGTAAATCTGTTAAGTCAAAGAAGAAGGGTGTACCTGCTTCCAACCCTGACGGGTATTGCCAAGATCGAAGTCCCTTTGGTACAATCCCTTCCTTTTTACATTCTTCAAAGTACCGAATTTCTAGTTGTAACTTCTTCGCTTTCAAAGATTTTTGGTCCAAATCTTTTAGTAAAGCAACAAGCGGTTTATTTCCTTCTGACAATGGCTCCCTTACGTTGTTCTGTAAGTTGCCATGCAAGGCTGGTTGTTCACTTAACCAGGAAGTGACATCAGGAAGCCCTATGACATCTGAAGAAAGGGCATTTGAACTGCTACCCGATGTTCGATTTCCAATACTAAGGACCCCTCCAGTTGTATCTTGGTCAGTTCTCAAGGTTCCGTTACTATTTAACGGCTGCCTTATGTCAGAATGTGTTGCAGATTCAACTGCTCTGTTCTGTCGGCTGGTTGTAAGTGCACGTTCCTGCCAGTTAGTTACAATGGCAGCTTGTGTGATTAAATCCATACGTGCTGACAGCGAATCCAATCTCTCATTGAGAGAAAAAATCAAAGATGCCAAATTGTTAGTTTCTCCACTGGTAGACAGTGGAATAGAAGTAGAGTCCAACGGTGATTCTAAAGTGTTGCTCAAGCTGCCAGTAGCCATACGCAAACAAACAAAGTAATCCAAAACACAGAAACAATACCAAAAATCCAAAAATGACCACT
Organism: Protopterus annectens; assembly: GCF_019279795.1. Classification (NCBI taxonomy): domain Eukaryota; kingdom Metazoa; phylum Chordata; order Ceratodontiformes; family Protopteridae; genus Protopterus; species Protopterus annectens. The sequence continues at coordinate 1,134,869,522 of NC_056731.1, forward strand.
GGAACCATGACACTATGTCAACACTGATTTATTGAAGTAAAGTACTTTTCATCTCCACAATAGTAGACTTCCTCAGACAAATGACAGCTTCCAAATACACACAACTGAACTTCTTTTCAAAGTGATAGGTCAAGTTCCTGACAGTATAAAAGGAGGCTCCCAACATCTATTTTTAGAGAAGCAGGAGCTCCTCTGGCAACTCCGACTGAATTCTTACACCCCTCCAGGTTTAAATGAAGTAACTTCAATTGTGTGTATTTTGAAGCTGAAAAGCTTAATACGTTAGGAGAACAGTTTTATTTTAATATAGTTAAATATATTGTTCCCCAAACACAACAACTTATGTAGTTTAGTTACACATACACACTTTTATAACTTGTACCAAATTTATAAGTGTAATTATTTGTTTATTTTAAAAGAAAGATGACAGCAGACTGTTTCTTTAAATTTGTGTATAGATTTGTACTCAGATTTGTATTTAGTGATGTCATGTAAAAGAGTATGTTGATAGGCTTAATGTTTTTATTAGAACCAGCTGACTTGTATTTAAATGAAAGAAATTTTTATGTCATTTGTCTGAGGAAGTCTACTATTGTGGAGGTGAAAAGCGCTTTACTTCAATAAATCGGTGTTGACATAGTGTCGTGGTTCCAGTGGTCATTTTTGGATTTTTGGTATTGCTTCTGGAGGCAGTCAGGTGGCACTTGTTCTTTCACCTAGAAGCCTGGGCTGCTATAACAAAATGATCTTGGGTGCTTAGAATAATATCCAGAGGTTATACCCTTTTCTCAGATACCCACTTCCAGAAGGAAGAAGCTCCCCGACATTCTACCCAGTCAGGGGGAAGCTGCAGCACAAGATGTTCAAAAGCTGTTGGACAAAAGAGTCAACCAAGAGGTCCCACCAGACCAAAGAGGATTTGGAACTTACTGAAAGTTCTTTTTAATGACAAAAGACAGGGGACCTGAGACCAATTTTGGATCTAAGCAATCTGAACCAATTTGTGAGGAAATCAAAGTTCCGAATGGTCATGGTTTAGTCCATTCTACCTCTTCTACACAAGGATGATTGGTTGTGTTCCATCAATCTTGAGGATGCATAGTATCACATCAAAATAGATAGATGCTTCCAGAGACATTTACACTTTTGGGTGGGAGCCAGTCACTACCACTTCAGAGTTCTGCCCTTTGGACCAATCACATCCTCCAGGATGTTTACCAAGTGTATGGCAGTGGTAGCAGCTCACCTGAGTCTACAAGGATTCTGATTGTTTCCATATCTAGATGACTGGCTTCTCACCACCCCAACCATGTATCTCCTAAAACAATCCAGGGACTATTTGTTCTGGATTTGTCAATCACTAGGAGTAACAGTCAATATTGCCAAATCCAAATTGACACCAGTATAGAGCCTGGAGTTTATTGGTGCCCATCTAAACACAAGAAATCATATTGCTTTCTCACCAACTCATCACGTATGCACTCTCAGATCTCAGGTTCATCAAATTTTTTCTCACCCTGCTCCTTCTGCCAAATTTATTCTTCAAGCTTTAGGATCCATGGCAGCTGCCGTAGTATTAGATCCATTAGCAAGTTACTTTATGCATGTTCGTCAATGGACTCTAGCTACTCAATGGTTTATTTTTCGACAGCCCCTGTCCTTTCAAGTTAAACTTACTCAGATATGCAAAAATCATTCACTTGTGGATACAGTCGGGTGACAATATGCAAAAATCACATTCACTGGTGGATACAGTCAAATGACGTTTACCTAGGTCAATCTTTCCTTCTATCTCCCCAGTTGGCCCCAGTGACCATGGATGCCTCTCAGCTAGGGTGTGGGGGGTGTTAATTGGGAAGGACAGTCCAAAGCACTTGGTACCCCTAAGAGACCAATTTGTATATCAATGTCCTGGGAATGAGGGCAGTCCTTTTAGCACTGCAGTCATTTCAAGATGTTGTCCCTCTAGGAACCATTGCAGTTCAGACTGGCAACATGTCTGTAGTCTGGTACATCAACAAACAAGGGGGTTCTCAATCTTACCTTCTCTGTCGAGAAGTTATGAGCATGTGGCAATGGGTGATCTCTTCCAACAATTTTTGTTTCCTTTTTTTTTAACACCTTTATTGACTTATCACTTGTGACATAGGCACATTTACATTTATATAAGAGTAATCAAACTGTAGTAACAAGTTCTCATTTACAAACATTATATTTCACATATATTGCTATATATCATATAACCTAAGCAACATTACATAAATTATTCAATTCCTACCCCTTTTTTTAAACAAGAAACATCTTTATTAAACCATCATTTACGACATAAGCAATCATACATTTATATAAATGAAAACAAACCACACTGACACGATCCTAGTTGCAGGCATTTTACATCACAAACCATACTGACATACTCCCAGTTGCAGACATTATATATCTCTTATAATTTACCCAATCATTTTCAGTCAAACATTACATATCTCATTTAAGTACTGCCTTCTTTTTAAACCTCATTCCTCCCCTATATGTATTGTTCCCACAATTCCCATTTTTTCCTATGTAGTTTGCTCTTACCTTTCTCTAAAGATCTAATTTCCAGTTGTTTTATCTCTGTTACTATATTCACTACTTCTAATATAGTGGGTTTAAATGTTGATTTCCATTTTCTAGTAACTACTTTTTTGACAGCCACCATAATTAGAGACATCAAGGTCTTAGCATGTCTAGGCAATTCCAATTCTGTATCATAGCTCAGAAAAATCAGCTCCCTCGTCACACCAATATTCCCACCCAGCATCTATGACAGTGCATCCCACGGGGAATCCTTAAAGTCTGCCAACTCACTGCTCTGCCAGAAAATATGTTCTTAGTTACTTCTTTCTTCTCTGTCACACCTCCAACATTTGCTATTTACCTAAGGAAAATTTCTCTGGAATCTACTTGAGTTATAAAAATATCTCTGTAAACATTTCCAGGGAAAAAGTCTAAAACTTCTAGATTTTCTTGCATATTTCGGAGACATACATATATCCTCCTGTTGTTTCTTTGTGAATTGCTTATCCAGTCTCTCTTCCCAATCCTTTCTAATGTCCTCTGATTGATTTTTATAGTTATCATGCAATATTGTATATGCTCTAATTATTCCTTTTTTAATGGCAGCTGGAGGGACAGATTCATAACCCAGAGGCTCCCTTCGTTCTGGAATAGAATTCCAATTCATGTTAGGCAGAGCACCTCACTGACTCTCTTCAAGAAGAATCTTGATGAGTGGATGGGGGATCGTAGGTTTGTCCCGGGGATTACTTCCGTGTCACTATTAGACAGAGGCACAGAAAACTAAATTTTAAAAAGGGCACAGTGTACTCAAATCAAGGGGTGGCGTAAGCCAAACACAATTGGGCTAGGCTTATAAATGCCCCAGGGCAGATAGCCTATTATGAACCTATTAACCCATGAACCTTTTGTTCTAGAGTCTACTAAAAACTCACTCCACCAGTGCTGGTCTTTCATTTTGGACCCCCCTATTTTTTTTCTCTCTGCCTATACTCTGATATCAATCCTTGCTAGGGAAGGAAATCTCTAACCTGCAGTCCAAATAAATTCTTGACATCTTCCCATTCTATCATGTTTCCCTCTCTAATTATTTGCTCCCAATATCTTGGGTTCCTGTGCCAGTTTTCTTCAATAAATTTCAACCCCCTCTTGCCTATTGTCTTTATTACTAATTGCAGTCATCTTTATCGGCCAAATCTCCTTTCTCCATTAATGTGTTGGCTCAGTTCTTAGAATACTTTCTGCTACTTTATGGATATAATATTCTGTATGATTATTGTTATTCTCCTTAAAGGCCTGCATCCAACATCCCATTCTCTCATTGTTTCTTGAGTTCCCCCCTGTTTCAACATCATCCATTTCCTCTTTGAATTATAGTTTTCTGCTTCTGCTATGTATAGGAGCCTTAACTGTGTAGCTCTGAAATACCCCTTCAAACTTGGTAATCCCAAGCAGCCCTGTTCTACTGGAAGAATCAGCTTATCAAACTTGAGTCTTGCCATCTTCCTCACCCAGATAATGTCCTTCAGCTCTTTATTAATTGCTACCCACAACTTCTCCTCTGGTTGATAAAAATATCCCTGACCTCTGCATAAGACTAAAGGGACTCAAGCATTTTTACTGCTTGTATCTTACTATCCATATCCATATAACAAAGCTTCCATTTTCTCAATTTTTGCATTATCATTTTTTAGTCTTTTCTCACATATCCTTAGCTGCCACACCAGAATCATTTTAATCCATATACCTAAATACTTAATTTTATTATGTCCCCATAAATAAGGATACTGCTGAACTAATTTGTCTGTGGGTACATAATTTACTGCTATTGCCGTTGCTTTAATTTAATTAATTTTGTATCCCAAAAAGATATGAAACTATCTCAAAATGTTCCACAACACTGTAATGTCTCTTTCTATTTTTGTTTGTCAGGTATAAAATAATATCATCTGCAAACAAAGCCAACTTTTCTTGACTGCCATACCAATTATATCCTTGAATTTCTGAGTCCCTTATTTTCTTTGCCAATGGTTCTAAATATAATGCAAATAACAAAAGGGAAAGAGGACACCCCTGCCTTGTTCCTCTGCTCAAGCAGAAATTATCAGAGTGCCCCACCCACTTTAATTTTCACCTCCAGTCCCTCATATATCTTCCTATTCAACCTTATATTTTTTTCAGAAAATGCAAATACTTCCATTCCCTGCTCATAAAGTCCCAGCTTACTCTGTCAGATGCCTTCTCTGCATAAAGACCCACCAACAACAATGGTATTTTCTTACACTCTGCTTCCCTCTGGATCATCAATGTTCTGTTAATGTTGTTAAATGTTTGCCTCCCCTCCACAAAACCGTGTCGATCTATATATATCAGTTTTGGCATTACTTTTGTCATTCTTTTAGCCATTATAGACACGAACACTTTAAAAGCATGGTTTAGTATTGAAATGGGCCTGCATAAAGCTGAGTCCGATGGATCTTTACCATCTTTAGGCATTACAGCTACCACTGATTTCTTCCAGGATGTTGGTACTTCTCTTCCTCTTAAAATACTGTTAAACAAAACCTTCCAGATCTTTATAATTTCTTCCCTCCTAGCTTCCAAGTTACCACAGGAATAGCTATTCCTGGGGACTTTTCTGTAGATCGGTTATACATCACAATTTTTATCTCATCTCTTCCTATCCTAACCATTAGTAATTGAGCCCCATCTACCTCTAACATTGGCATATTTAATTATTCCATAAACATTTCCATTTGTATCTTTTCTTGAGTTCCATATTTCACTGTTTTATACAAACGTTCATAGAATTTCTGAAATATTTCTAATACCTCTACAGGATCTCATTACCTTCCTTGTTATAGGCTCCCTAAGCTTGGCAACAGCCCTTTCTACTTTGTGTTGCCTGAGTCATTGTGCTAAAAGTTTTTGTGCTCTAGTGTTATCAAAAACAGCTGCTTAATAGCAGTCTTTCTAAACTTGTGCATATTATTGAGGTAATCCTTTATTCTCTGCTTAGCATTCTGTAGCTGATCCTCTTCTTATTCTGTGAGATTCCCCCTATTCTGCAATACTTTAATATTTGCCAGTCCTTCTAAATAATTCTTGTTACTTCTTAATCATAGCTCCCTTTCTTTTATTTCCACCCTATTTTTAAACTCCACCTTAATTTTATCCCACTCCCTAGCTATATTTTCAGATGAAATTTCTATCCTAAGAGCTCCTGAATAATCTTCACTGCCCATTCCTTAAATTCCTCTCTTTTCAACAGATAGGTGGGAAAGTGCCAGTATTTCATTACCCTGTGTTTTTATTTTAGTTAATATTGGTGCATGATCTGAAATAGTTATTGGGTACCTATCAGGGTCTTCAGATAAATGCACATGTTCTTGTGAAATGTAAATTCTGTCTAGCCTAGTCCAATTTTTATATCTTGAGGAATACTATGTAAATTCACTCAGAACTCCTATTACTAAATTCACATCTTCCATGCCAAATATTTTCATACATTTCTTCAAAAATCTACCCTCCTCTGTTATACTTTACCTTTTAGCCCCCCCCCCCAGACACATCTTCACTGCTGCAAATCACATTCCAGTCCCCATCTATAAATAATATTCCTTGCTGAAAACTGATTATTTCTGCCAGAATTTTCTTAAGCTCCATTATAGCAGTTTTAAATGGAATATAAATACATGCCAATGCAATCCTCCTCCCCTGCCAGTAGCCCTTTAGCACTACAAATCTGCTATTATTATCCTTTTTATCCTCTTCTATCACTATTGGAGCTCCTCTTGCAATTAATATAAGTACTTCTCTTTTCCTTTGTCTCAGGTATTCCACTGAATAACCATCCTGAAAACCTTTATTTAGCAAATTCACATGTTCTGTTCTTTCTAAGTGTGTCTCCTGTAATATAGCTATTTGTACTCTACTTTTTTAATATAGTTCACTACTCTTTCTTTTTTGTATTTATCTTTGAGACTGTTGACATTTAAAGACATTACAGAAAGCATCATTGCATTAAAAAGTTTTTTTAAATGTCTAGTTCCAGCTTTTATGTTAAAAGCATGCCCTTTTTGGCAGGTTGAACTTTTATACTGTTGTTTCTTGTCATATCCATTTGAGTCTATGTCACATCTTACAAAATTCTTTGTTTTATTGAAAACCTCAAAAAACACACCCAATACCTCTAAAACCTATTAAATTAACACTAATAGACACAACCATGTATATCTTCAATATTTGAAATGAATTGCTATCCATAACTTCCCCTCTGAAAGTTTTACCCTCATAATAGGAACAAAAATCCCAAACTGACAGCCACAGTCACAAACTTGAGTTAACCTAAAAGAAAGGTTGTGTATGCTAAAACACATGGCACAGCCTGTGCTTCTACTAAGTGCTAATTGGCTTTGTCTTAGCTTTATAGCTCTCTCAGCTGGGAAAACCCCTGAATGCTTTCAGAGAACATTATGTTCTAGACAATTTCTGTTTTCTTTTGTTTTGTTTTCCCTCAGCCAATCACTCTCCATGAGACTGTAGCCAATTTCTCTTTATCAGATTGTCTCCATGGAGACATGAGAACCAGACAGCCAGTTTTTCTTAGTCTGATTGTTTCTATGGAAACAGGAAGACCAGCTGCAGAATTGCTACTAAGCAAACATGTATTTTTTTACAGAAAATCCTCATAATAGTCAATATTTTTTGTCATTTACTTGATCTTTCTTAAAACTTGTTACCAAATCAATCTAAAGTCCTTCAGTCATTCCGCTATGCAAGAATGAGAAAATGCATATTTAATTTTTCTCTTTTCATGCTTTTTAATCAGGCTTTTTCTTTTACATTGCAGTGCCTACGTTTCTTAAAACTGAACAAAAAGAAAGAGATAAGAAGGGAGAAAGAAAAGGAAAAAGAACAGCAGCACCTGTTTATAATCCCTACTACACTTAAAAACAACTGAGAACACTTTATAGCATGTAAAGATAACCACACACCACAAAAATAGTACTATTTAAGAAAAAAATCGTTACTTACAGTTAACTTTCTCCCTCCTCTTCCCCTCCCAAAAGAACTTTTCCAAATATTAATGACATGAAGTACGGCATATACTTTAGTGTCCCCTACAAATCCAACAAGTTCTGAAAAAGTCCATTATTTCCAGATTTTCTTCTGTCATATTTCACAAATATAATTATTGCATTGTAAATGCACATTGTTATTGTTTTTATTCCCGTTCATCTCCATCTCCCAAATCCTGACTCTGCTTCATTTCCAACATACTCTCAATTCTTCTAGTCAACTCTCGTGCTCCCTTCCCTCTCTCCAACATTTTCTGTTGAAACATTGGATAAGCTTTCAGAGGCACAGTCTCTCTGTGATCTTTATTACCAGAAGAACAAGAAGCAGAATATCCTTCTTTTTCACAGCTTACTTTTTGTTGAACAAACTTTTTTATTTCCTCCTTAGCATGTACTTCATCAAAAAATGATTTTGGCCCTCCACGGAAGAATACCTTGAAGACAGCTGGGTACAGCAATTTGAATCTCACACCTGCATCTCAACATTCCCTGAATAATGGAATAAATTTGCTCCTCTTCTGCCTGGTGTACAATGAGTAATCATTCTCCACAAATTCTCTGCTGTCTCCCATTTTTAGCATTTTGTCCTTTTGTCACAATCAACTCCTTTTGCTGGCAGGATTGCATCTTAAATATTAAAGATCTATAGCCAGGCTTGGAGCATACACATGATGTACCCTTTCAACTGACAGCTCCAGCTGTGGAATACCAGTCCAGATGCATATTTGTGCCTTCATAAAATTAATGCACTCTGTTAATTAATGCAGGGATGGGAGGTTGGCATAATGGTTAAGGTTTTTGCCTTATAAACCTAAGGTGCAGGGTTTTATTCTCAAATGGGGCAATTGGCTAGGCTTAAAATGGCCCACAAATACAGTTACCCTATTACTAATCTATGAACTAATCTATGAACCTATGAACCTTTGTTCCTTCCAGCTTCTCTGGTATAGCTAAAAATTTTAAGTTTTCCCTACATGCTCTGCCCTCTAATTCTATTATTTTTTGAACCATCTCTTCCTGAGCATTCTCATATTCAGCCAGTCTTTTTTTCATTTTGAACTCTGAGTTTTGCAGCTTTATCATCTCATCTAGATATCTGTTTAAAGTTTCTTCTATTTTTCCAACCTTTTGTTGTTTGTGTTGATATACTCCATCAGTGCTTCATTTATTTTAACCAGATCTGTGTGCAGTTGTCTTATATCTTCCAGGAGGTTACTGGAATTCATTTCTGGAGATTGCATTGTTTTTTTGCTGAACAGCTGCAGAACTTTCCCCAGTCAGTGTTTCTTCCTCACTTTTTGTAGCTGATTTTTTTCCAGGTCCTTTGTATTTCTTTTTTCCTGGCATCCAGGCAGTACATTTACTAGCCATTTACTGAAATTTACCAATAAATACAAGTCTACTGTCCTTCTCTGCTGAGTTTCTGTTTTCACACTGGGAGAGCTACAATTAAGTTGTTACTTAATGTGCAGCCATCTTGGAAGTCCTCTTCTAACCTTTTTCTAGTAGCAACACACATTCCAGGGAAATCCATCATACTTCCAGACAAACTCAGCTGGTCCATTCGTATACCTCACAAGTGGTCTCTCAATCAATCAGTGGAAGAGAAACTCTTCCACCATTGAGGCCAACCATACAGCAATCCTTTTGTATCTCCCCACAACAACAACAAGTGCAGCAGGTATTTTGCCCTGATCTACCCTCACAGAGAGATGGTTTAGTCGACATTTGTCCCTATGGTTTCCTTTACACTTATCCCTCACTACCCCGATTCCAAAATTTTTACCGAAAGCCAGTCAGTTGAAAAGCTCAGACATCCTCATTTCCCCATTTTTGCCTCACCAGATGTGGTTCCACTTACTCTGTTCTCATCTTCACTAGCCTCCTTGACCAGACCTCATGATGCATCCTTCAGGGACGAGACATCCTAATATTCTAGTCCTCAAGCTAACCGCATGATTCATGTAAGAAATAATAAGATCATTAGTCCTGTAGCAGAACATTTTAATAGGGTACATAAATGGGGAAGTAGAAAGCATGAAAGTAACTATTTTGGAACAAGTATTAAATCAATTTGGAAATGTAGAGATGTTGAAATATGCATTAAGGAGAAAGGAATCCATCTTTATAATAAAATATAATACTTTGCAACCCAATGGGTTGAATAAGGAGTGCAATTGGCAGAGTTTTACATAATGGTGTTTTACTTTAAATACAAAGTGTATTGGATTTTAACAATCAGTATATAATTGGTTAATTGAAAATGATGGTATTAAGCTGAGGTATAAAATGAGTGATTGTTAGTATGAAAAGTTTTTACTCTGTAAAGGCTGTCTGTGGCCGAGGCGCTAAGAGAATTTTCTTGAAGTATTAAAGTGCGTATGGTGAAAGCTGTTATTCATTGGTTATTTTCTTCTCCTTTTCGTTGTGTGGATTTTGGAACTGTCAAAAGTTGTTGTACAAAGTTGATTTGAATATGTTTGGTTATTTAATGGATCAAATTTCTAATGGGAGTTTGTTCCAGGAGATAGAGGAGTGATAGCTATAGAGATTTTGACCAATTTTGCTCTTGGGTTTATAGATGTGTAGAAGGTTTTGATCTAAACTTCGGAAAGACCTAGAGGGAATATATGAAGAGATGAGTGGAGACTCACCTTACCTATAATGCCCCACCAACCTAACATACTTCAGATCTCATTTGTCTCTATTCAGCTTCAGACATGGAGCCTTTTGCTGTGGAGCATTTGGGAAATGTTTTCTAATATAACCATGAGTTTAGCTTAAAAAAACTCTTGTCTCATACTTTAATTTCACTTTATCCTACCTTTCTTGATTTCTTTCTGGTTTTCTCTAACTTTTTTCTGTATAGCTGCTACCATTTTTCTTGGTACATCTCCGTAGTACCATCATTGGTACATTCTTACTTAAATTCTTCCTTAGTTGGAGTACTCCTTGCAATACTATTGTTGGGAGTTGTTCTTCTCCTTCTAGTTCTTTCTTCCTTTAAAAAAAATTAAGTCATTACTTTTTCCTTGTAATTTTTTTTTGTGGATTTAGATTTAGCTTTCACCCTTATGGCTGACTAGCCTACTAGATTAAAAAAAATTCATCACCTGTGAGCATAAAATCCCGAACTTGGATACCCACAGGGAATGCATATATTGTTTGAGAGCTGCTCATTTAGATGTAGATTGCTGTATTTGCTCTGGGTTCAGTTCCAGAGCTCTCACTGACAGGAGAAACTAGCTGGTGTTGAAGGGTCTTCTCCCTTTTACTTCATTGTCTTCTGCTTCCATAGCTGTGGCTCAGACCCCCTCTAAGAAATTGGACAAGCCAGAGTTGTCTCCCGAAGATAAAGACTCTTGCAAGAGGTCACTGGATTGCACATCCTCTTTGGCTCCTTCCTCAGAGCCACAAACTAAGATGTCAAAAGCTTACCTAGCAAAAAACTGGATAGACAGATCAAGACTAACCTGGTCAGAATATAAAAGCATGTTGAAAAAACATATATTGGCCAAGAAGCTTTATACAAAAAGTCAGAAGAACCAAACCTACTATCAGAGGTACTGCAAATCATTAACTGATATTCTATCATAAACAGTAAGTTAAATGCTAATTATATAAGGATAGTAAACACATCACTTAGTTGAGATTAGTAACCACAATAATTAAGGTGACATATTTGTATATATGTATATAAGGTATAGTAGAGTAAATTATCATTCTGTAGGCTAATGTTATACCTCTAGTATTCCTCGCAGTTGTAAAATAATGTACAAGAGAACTGCTATATGATAAAAGTTCTTGGACTAACTCATAAGCATATCCTCATAGTAACACAAAATTGTAATTCTACTTAATTTGAATGTTAATTAGCAAAGTGTCTAATAACTATTATTACTTGCTTATGGTATGCATTCTGTAACATCAACTGTACCACATGTATATGTCTTGTTTATCTTCTTCTGCATATTTTGTGAAAAAATATTTAATAAAAAGAAATTTGATTAAAAAAAAAAAAAAAAAAAGATGTAAAAAAAATCATATCCGACCACCTCGGCTCAGACTGCTTCTAAATCTAAATCACCTCGGATATGAACCTCCCCTCCTACCAGATCCAGTCACTTTTTGGCTCCCTTCACCCTCCTTGGAGGGATCCCCCTGCAGACAATCAAGATCTCCATCCTCCACATTTACTGTCAGGTCTTCCAGAAGTTTATCCAAGGCTGATGGGGATAGGATGATGAGAAAATTTCTCAGAGCTCAGATCCAGATGGTGGTACATCCGGCTCTTCCTCCCACCAGATCCATGAGCCAACCTATGTCTACTTCCCCCTTGGTCTCCCCTTCTCCGATCCAACCTGTTTCAGAGTCCTTGGATCCGAGAACCATGGGGTGTCCTCATCAGATCTGAAGACAGTCTGTTAAACTCCAATAATTTCCCTGAGTCTCCCAGCCCCAAGCCCTTCAGAGCAGAACAACTTGGAGCCAATCTGTCTGTGCCAGATCCAGGGGCTAGGTTCGACTCTATTGCTATCAGAGTTGTCTCTGCCTCTCAGGGCTTCAGCACTAGACAACTTGTGTCCGACTTCTTCCTCAAGGGGAGTGCTTGTGGGGTTGCAGGAGCCAGCGGTTTGCAAATTATCAGCTCCTTTGCCATCAGCTTCAGTTTTCCCTAGGCTCCCTGCCATCAAGATTGTGGAGTGGGCCTTCTCTTTATCTAGAGATAGGACAACCCTGCCCTCCTAAGATCAGACAACTATACTTCCTTCAGTTTTGTGCTCTGATCCTTGTTCATCCATTCCTCTGGAACAGCCAGCCCAGTCAAGTCTGCAGTCAGTCTGTCAGGAATCCTCATCTTTTCTGATAGTTCCTCAGACCACCCCACTGAAGAAGTCCCTCAGAAGAGCATGTGTAAAAAGAGACAATTAGATCCCCTCAGGAATCTCTCACTCTTACTGAGGACACTGATTTAAACTAAGGGGAGGGGTCTCCCAGATCTCCCCCAAAACATGTCTCATTTGGAAACATTTTAGAACATTAAAATAGAAAGGGAGGTTTGTCTTCTGATACCACTTCCCAGGAGGAATCAGTGTTCCTGGAGGCTTTTGGATCTGGCCAAGCTACTTCTTGGGTGACTCCCCCAGCTGATCAACTCATAGATTTCAGTTCTTGCAGGGCATGGAAGGAACTTGATACTGTATAGCCAATCCCTAAATGCCCTGACAAACTTTTAGCTACTCTCAAGGGCAGGGCACACTGGAACAAGGGGGTCCTGGTTGATGCCATGGTTCTGGCAGCAGCCACCAAAAAAGAGCTTGCAGAACAGATCTCTTCTGTCCATTCCCCTAACAGGGAGTCCAAGGCCTTGGACAGATGTGGTAAGTGCGTGTATGCTTCAGCAAACTTTGTCCTCCAGTCAGTCAGTTACCTGGCACATTTTACAAGATTACAGAGAGATTTGACTAAAGAACTTTCCAAATCTCTTTCTGGGTCCATGTCCACCAAGAACCAAACAGAGTCTCCTCACAACTGGCTACCCTCCACTTGATTTCTAATGCATCCACGAGGCTGATCTCCCATGTAGCAGAAGGTACTTCTCAGGAAGTGGGTTCAGGCATAGCCCTTTGGAGACATGCCTAGATGCAACTATGTGATTTTGCAGAGCCATTTAAGTATTTATTCATCAATGCTCCCTTTGATGGATCTTCCTATTTTGGCCACAAGGTAAAGGACTTCAGATGAGAGGAAGAAGGAAAGACACTGTCAGCCACGGTCATACTTTTATAACCCTCAAATATCTTGGAATCAATGGAAAGGTAGGAAAATATGGATCTGATACTGTCAATATTTAATTTCGTTCACACATATGGGTTTGGATCTGATCCATTGGATCCAACTCGGCCATTACTAAGCTTGTGGCAACCAAAAAGCTCTAGGACACCTCCCCTTACCCACAGTGCACCTCTCCCTGTTACCCAGGATCTTGTTTGCCACTTCGCGAAGACATGGTCTAAACCTTTTGCTCTTGGACAGTCACGTGATATTTTTACATTTTCTTGAAAATCCTTTGCTAATTTCCTCATTTTGTGTAGTGCAATTAGTTATTTTCCTCCCTGCTTTTCATTCTAAATCCTTTTTCCCCAAAGTAACCATTTTTATTAGGTTACTTTCCTTCCCGCGCTTATACCCTTAGCGATATTTTCGCTACTATCATTAGTAGCTTTTCCCTCACTGCATTTTCCTTCTATAAAAAAAAATCTTTCTTCTTCTTCTTTTCTGTGTCTGTATTCTCTGTTTTTTCTCTGAGGATTCACTGTTTATGCACGGGTGTGTGTGTGTGTGTGTGTGTGTGTGTGTGTGTGTGTGTGTGTGTGTGTGTGTGTGTGTGTATATGTGGTCATGCCATTCTCTTATCTTTTCAAAGGCTGAGAAGCAGGATAAGCCCATAGATTTTAAAAAGTATACAAAGTGTGATCACAAAATACCATACAGTGACTCACACACCTTATGCATTTACTGCTTGGGCCCCCATCATCCACAGGAAGGCTGTACTATTTGCCACTCTTTTAACTACCAAGCCCTGGTTGAAAGGAAAAATAAACTTATTTTGAGGGGCATGTTACCATCAGATTTTAATGAGGCCATTTCTGGTAGTGACCCCAAATCTGTGTCTTAATCTAAGTCGGCTCATTCGAGCCCTGCTTCTTCTTTCTCTAAAAGTTCAGATAGAGGGAAGAAGAGGCCTTCCTCAACTCCAACACAGTCCTGGGAGCCGAGATCCAAAACTTCCAAATCCATTGATTCGGCAGCTCGATCGGAGGCTTCGGCACTGAGTAATTCTTCCTCGGATTTGGCTTCTTCAACTCTGAGCCTCTGTGGTCACAGTAGGTCAGAGCCATTGCAGATGGATCAGACCTCTAGTCCTTTTAAGCCCATTGTCTCATTGCCAAGGACTCAGTACTCCCCATCTGTAGAGTCTGTGCCTTCCAGGATCCAGTCTCCCTTTCTAAGCAGAACAAAATGTAGAAATTAACTGGACTTCAACATGAATAAAATACTATTATTTTTATTAGTTAAAACACATCACATAGGTGCTTTCATCTCTCACAGAGACTTATTCAGATAAAATACACTTACATTCATCATCCTACTTATAAACTAGCTGAAGTTCATCAACCAATTATGAAATGCTAGTAATTAAAAAAATCCCATGTGTTAAAGGTGTACAAAGCACCTATTCCAATCACAAGTACTTGCAAAATATTTTTCAAAATAGAATAAACTATGAAACATAAATAAAAATACTTAAAAATCATGTTAAATTTCTTTAAAATGTATGTTAACAAATCTGCTTTTTCACTCAGTATGGGTTTGAGAGATACTTGGTCATTTAGACCTGGGGGGGGGGGGGTGATGCATTTAGTTGCAACTGCCAGACAAGTTCTCTTTTTAACAAATGTCTTCATCAATCACCACCGCTAGAATGAATCTGCACTTTTTCCGACATACCAAAGCTAAACTTAACAAAATTACTGCACACAGCAGAGTGCCTGTATAATGCATTAACTTCCTTTTTCTTCCTGATCGCATAAAGGTGCTCATAAATTCTTGATTTCAAAGCTCTCTCTGTCTTTCCAACATAGTATCTTGAGTAACTGTCACATTTGTTTAGGTATACTAGTTTGTTGGTGTTGCAATTCTCTTTCACAAAGGCAACCTTGGTATGCAAAACATTATCCAAAAACATTGTTTTCTCTTTCATAATGGACATACAATATGCACAACTACCACAAGATGTGGCAACAGTACCAACATTTTTGTCTGTTTAAAATTTTCTAAGATATGTTTAAAGTTCCTACTAGTTTTGCTTACATAAAGGGGTTCAGGCCCAACCAACTGGGAAATTTCATTATTAACCTTAAAAATACTCCAGTTCTTCTTTATAACTTCCCTAATCTCTTGGGAATAAATATTGTGTTCTAATACTAGGGTTTTTTTGTATTTGTTGCCTCCCTTGTTCCTATTTTGATTAGTAAAATCCATCCCTAACAGGGGTGGATACTTGGTACCCCCACCTTTCCTTACTTCTTCAAAAATACTATCCACCATCTTCTTGGGATATTTCCTTTCTATAAACATTTTCTTCAGTATGTCAAACTCCTGCTCCAGTTCTTTAATATCAGTGGTCATGCTTGCCACCCATACGGCCTGACTCTTTACAAGTCCTTTTTTCTGATGGTACGGATGGTTACTACTGTAGTGCAGATATGCTTTACAAAAGGTTTCTTTCTTATAAAGGCTGGAAATTAATTTGTTGTGCCGTTGGGAAATCTTAACATCCAAGTAACTAATACTCAGAAAATCCCAAGAATGTGTAAACCAAAAGTAGCCACTGCTACCATTCAAATGTTTCATAAACTCACTAATTTGGTCTACTGTACCATCCCACAAAATAAAAATGTTATCCAAAAACCTCACATAAAGATGTAGGTGTTTGGCAAAGGAACTCTTTAGAATAAATTCATCCTCCCATCCCAGCATGGCAATATTAGCATAGGTGAGGGCACAAGCTGCCCCCATTGCAACTCCTCTGAATTGCTGGTAAAATTCAGCTTCAAAATGGACATAATTATCGTCCAAGATGAGTTCCATAAGCTCAACTAAGAGCCTAATCTTCTCTCCTGAAAGGGAAGAAAATTGTTGCATGGAATTATAAAAAAGTTCCATCCCCGCAATTCTGGGAATACTAGTAAAGAGATCCACTAGATCAATAGTGAGGAAAATAAGCCCTCCCTTCCATAAATCCTGTTTTAATTTTCCTAAAAATTCACAAGAGTCTTTCAGGAGATGGGGGGTCTTGGTCACTACTTCTTTGCACCATTTATCCACAAGAATGGCCAAAGGATGAGTCTTACTTCCCCTACTGGTCACAATAGGCCTAAAAGGAGGTTTGTCAACGTTCTTGTGAACCTTTGGCATACCAAAAATATTCGGTATCACTGGCTTTTTCTGTTGTAAGAATTTGTAAGTGTCCACATCTATCCTGTTTTCTAAGAAGTATTCTTCGAAGTAAAAATCCAACCTTTGATAGACTATCATAATCTCATTTTTCGAAACAGTGGAACAGGTGTCAGTATTATAAAGGAGGGAGGTCATTTCATTCTTAATAATCTTTTGTTTTAAAAATAACTGTCCCCCTCCATTGTCAGGTTTCATCACCCTTAAGTCATTACACTCTCTAATTTGGGTCAAAACTTCTTTCTCCTTTTTTGTTAAATTACACAACCCTTTCTTTTTCTCAGCATACAGTTGATATAACTCATTAGTAACCACTTTCTCAAAAACGTGTACTAAGGGTTATGGGGCGGTTAAAACACTATTCCTCTTAAGCGTACTTTGGTTGTTACCTATCTCACTGGTCACATCCTGGTCTTTAAAATATAAACTGAAGTTAATCTTCCTCAAAAATAACTTTAGTTCAATAAGTGAATCAGTTATATTAACTGGCCCAGTGGGCACAAACTTGTATCCCTTTAACAACAACTCAAAATGGTCTTTTGTTAACTCCACACCCGCATAGTTGTAAATTTTAAAGTCCTGATAAATACCAATGAGCCCCTCATTGAGAAAAATAATTCTTTCATCCTTGTTGGCCCTTTGTTGTGGTGGTCCCATCTCTGCTTGTTGTGTGACTGTTGCCCCAAATCCACCATTACCTGTTTTTTTGGCTAATCGTTCTGACCTTCTCACCTCCTGAAAACCCTGTGCTTCTTCTAAAAAGGAATCAGGTTCCCCTATTGTGTTCCGAATTTCCTGTCTGTTAGGGTCAGGTTCAGTTTCCCATGATTGTGGCCTGTGTTGTCCTAACCCCCACCCATCAGGGTACCCTCCTTTGTTAATAGGTGTACTACCAGGAATCTTATATGCCCTACTGTCTTGATATTGTTTAAAGTCCCCGTCTAGTTTTTTTTTAAAAATGTTGTTACTTTTTTTGTCTACTCTTAACATGGCTTGATTATACAAATACTCATACTCTTCAAATAATAAATCATTTGTAATAGCTTGACTCAATGTATCCACTTCATTACCCGGGGCTTCCAGAACAGATTCGTCATAATGAATGATTTTTAACATCAATTCAAACCCACACTTGTCAGAAAAAAACAATAAAATCCTAAACTGTTTCCCGGGTGTAATTCACTCCAAAGGGAAACTTATGCATCCTAAGTCCCTGAGGAATCATTTTGTGTTTAAGACATTCACACAAATATTCATTTTCAGTTTATAAACTTTTAAATTTTAACAACTTTTTTCAAAGTTAAATACCATTTCTTTTAAGGTAGGAAAGTAACATGGTGCAGAAAATACATTAGTTACATTCCCCTGCCCCCCTGACCTTGAAAAGTAAAAACTCTGTCCATAATGTCTTTTAAATTAACATTCCTTTCATAATTAGTCTGAGAATTGCCCCTCTGTTTCCCTTCACAAGTATTAACGTTTGTAGAGGCTGAAACACTCTGGCTTCCATTAAAAAAAGTTTTTTGTCAACACTATCCCAGTAGGTCATCTCCCTTACATCAACATGCTGTCCATTAATCAGCCTGTTGTTGCTGGAATAAGTTTGCTGACATTGAAGCCATGTTTTTGATGGTTAACCCCAGTATTACTAATGCCTGCTTCCTTCTCCTGTTCCACAGACATCCCAGGGCCACTCCCAAGAAGTTCATGCCCATTTCCTTTCTGGGAAGAAGCTGTGCATACACCTACATGGTGCTGTTGTTTGCCAAGTTGCAAAAACATCTCAGTTAACCTGGCAATATCATCTCTAAGTGCTGACACTTCTTTTCTCAGCTGCCCCACTTCATGAATGGAGTCCAAGGGGGAAGATAACGCCTCCAATGCCTTATCAGCTCCTTGCAGGTCAATACTTCTTTCCAAATCCATACTCACAAGAAATCCAGGCGTGGCCACTCAGAAACACAAAACTGACTAAATAAATGGCCCAAACTTCACCAAACCAGTAAAAAAATGTAGAAATTAACCGGACTTCAATGTGAATAAAATACTATTATTTTTATTAGTTAAAACACATCACATAAGCGTTTTCCTCTTTCATGGAGATTTCTTCAGATAAAATACACTCACATTCATCATCCTATTTATAAACTAGCTGAAGTTCATCAACCAATCATGAAACTCTAGTAATTAAAAAAATCCCCTGTGTTAAAGGTGTACAAAGCACCTATTCCAATCACAAGTACTTGAAAAAACATTTTTCAAAATAGAATAAACTCTGAAAGTCTCTTGGAGGCGTTATTTTCCCCCTTGGACTCCATTCATGAAGTGGGGCATCTGAGAGCAGAAGTGTCAGTGCTTAGAAATGATATTGCCAGGTTAACTGATATGTTTTTGCAACTTGGCAAACAACAGCACCATGTAGATGTATGCACAGCTTCTTCCCAGAAAGGAAATGGGCATGAACTTCTTGGAAGTGGCCTTGGGATGTCTGTGGAACAGGAGAAGAAAACAGACATTTGTAATACTGGGGTTAACCATCAAAAACATGGCTTCAATACTCAGCAAACTCATTCCAGCAATAACAGGAGGATTAATGGACAGCACAATGATGTGAGGGAGACAACATACTGGGATAGTCTCCCATTTTCAGGTACTGTAGATAAAAACTTTTTTAATGGAAGCCAGAGTGTTTCAGCCTCTACAAACATTAATACTTGTGAAGGGAAACTGCGGGGCAATTCTCAGAATAATTATGAAAGGAATGTTAGTTTAAAAGACATTATGGACAGAGTTATTCCTTTTCAAGGTCGGGGGGGGGCAGGGGAATGTTACTATTGTATTTTCTGCACCACGTTAATTTCCTACCTTAAAAGAAATGGTATTTAACTTTGAAAAAAAGTTTTTAAAATTTAAATATTTACAAATTGAAAATGAATATTTGCGTGAATGTCTTAAACACAAAATTGTTCCTTAGGGACTTAGGATGTATAGGTTTCACTTTGGATTGAATTACCCCCGGGAAACAGTTCAGGATTTTTATTGTTTTTTTTTTACAAGTGTGGCTTTGAATTGATGTTAAAAATGATTAATGAATCTGTTCTGGAAGACCTGGGTAATGAAGTGGATACACTGAGTCAAGCTATTACAAATGATTCATTATTTGAAGAGTATGAGTATTTGCATAATCAAGCCCTGTTAAGAGTAGACAAAAAAAGTAACAATGTTTTTTTAAAAAAGATGAAAAAACTAGACAGGGACTTTAAACAATATCAAGGCAATAGAGCATATAAAAGATTTCTGGTAGTAAACTTATTAACAAATGAAGGCAGCCGGATGGGTGGGAGTAGGACAACGCAGGCCACAATCATGGGAAACTGAACCTGACCCTAACAGACAAGAAATTGGGAACACAATAGGGGAACTTTATTCCTTTTTAGAAGAAGCACAGGGTTTTCAGGAGGTGAGAAGGTCAGAACGATTAGCCAAAAAATACAGGTGATGGTGGATTTGGGGCAACAGTCACACAACAAGCAGAGGTGGGACCACCACAACAAAGGGCCAACAATAATGTAATAATTAGGTTTCTCAATGAGGGGCTCATTGGTATTTATCAGGACTTTCAAATTTACAACTATGTGAGTGTGGAGTTAACAAAATACATTTTGAGTTGTTAAAGGGATACAAGTTTGTGCCCACTGGGCCAGTTAATATAGCTGACTCACTTATTGAACTAAATTATTTTTGAGGAAGATTAACTTTAATTTGTATTTTAAAGACCAGGATGTGAACAGTGAGACAGGTAACAACCAAAGTACACTTAAGAGGAATAGTGTTTTTACCCCCCACCCCTTAGTACAAGTGTTTAAGAAAGTGGTTACTAATGAGTTATATCAACTGTATGCTGAGAAAAAAGAAAGGGTTGTGTAATTTAACTCATTCACTCCGGAGCAGCTCAGAAAATGCTGCCTGCTTACTTCCACCATAGGAGCAACAGTGCAGCCTGAGCTCATTTTCAGAAAATCCATTTCTAATACCATACAGAAAACAAATTTTCATAACTCTTTAATTATAAGAGCTAGACTAAAAATGTAAACGCATAAGTTGTTCAGCAGACACTGACCTTTCCAACAGTGTAAATGTTGATAGTGCACATCAAAGTCATTATTAAATATTTAGTAAGGAATGTTGATATTGTGCATATTTTTTACCTTTTTGGAAAAGCAAAGCACAATATCTTGGTCAGTGTACCATGTAGACCCATACAATTTGTATTTAATTTGTTAGTATGAATGTCAGCTTTAAAATGATACATTAACCATTACTGTGTGATGCTCCTTTATGGAGATATTCACAGACATATGATTAATATAATATTTCTCATAACTGATAATTAAACAAAGCATAATATCTCATCACCTGTAACAGACAGAGCCTACATATCAGCGTAAAAGTTGTGCGGCTGAATGTCAGCTTCAAAATGATGCATCATTTGTGTGATCACCATGCTCCCTTGCAAAGATATGGGCATAATAATGAGAAGTATTGGAAATATATAATTTTAATAATCGTACAAGACTAAACAAGCTGTGATATCTGTATATGTGTACAGTGCACAGACACAGTTCTTCTGCCATGTTGTAAGTAGTAACACTGTCTTCAGAATAAGGTATTACTTGGCACACTGACATGCTCCCTTGCAAAGTTATTTAACAAAATATGAAAAAAAAATCATAATTTCCATAACCTAAGTCTGAAACAAACTTTGATATCTGCACATGTGTACAACATACAAGCACAATTCTTTTACCATGCTGGAACCAGCAATACTGTCTTCAAAATGAGGTATTACTTGGCACATTCAGATGCTCCCTTGCAAAGTTATTTACCAAAATATGAAAATAATCATAATTTCCATAACCTAAGTCAGAAACAAACTTTGATATGTGCACATGTGTACAACATACAGACACCTTTCTTTTACCACATTGGAACAATCAATACTGTCTTTAAAATGAGGCATTACTTGGCACATTCAGATGCTCTCTTGCAAAGCTATTTACCAAAATATGAAAAAAAATCATAATTTCCATAACCTAATTCCAAAACAAACTTTGATATCTGCACATGTGTAGAACATACAGCCACAATTCTTTTATCATGTTGGAACGAGCAATACTGTCTTCAAAATGAGGTATTACTTGGCACATTCAGATGCTGCCTTGCAAAGTTATTTACCAAAATATGAAAAAAAAAATCATAATTTCCATAACCTAAGTCCGAAACAAACTTTGATATCTGCACATGTGTGCAACATACAGGCACAGTTCTTTTACCATGTTGGACCTATCAATGCTGTCTTCAAAATGAGGTATTACTTGGCACCCTGACATGCTCCCTTGCAAAGTTATTTACCAAAATATGGAAAAATCATAATTTCCATAACCTGAGTCCTAACAAAACTGATATCTGTACATGTGTACAGCATTCAGAAGCAGTTGTTTTACCATGTAGACACATATGATTGTAAATATACACATTCTTGGTGTAGCCAACATACTGCTGAATGGGTACATGTAAAGAGAAAAAGCAAGGTAAGGACCACCACTCCACTAATGAACCCAGGACAGGCATGTGATTTCAGTGGCAGGCAAGGCCATCTCATCTGTCCGATAGCTGTGCTGGCTACCCACTCAGACTGCTGATACCACTACAGTCTCACGACCTCCTTCAGTGTCAGCAGTCTGCCTTATGTATGCCTTTTCTATTTACATGTGTCCATTCAGCAATGGACCTAAGGGATCAAGTTCTGTGTTACTAAGCCCTTCCTGGCATCTAAACTCTACACATGCCTGATAAAAGCAGAAGAAGAAAAAGTATTGCAGTATGGTTACTGACATATTCGACTGCACGTGATAGCACTCTCCTGAAACAGTTGTTCTTTCTCAGCATCTTTACCAGCTTCCTACCACAGTTATTTGCCAAACTCAGAAAAATACATTTTATACAATGCAATTCATAAGCAAATGGTTATTTGTACCTGTGCACAGCATACAGATAGTTCTTTTACAATCTGAAAATGAAGTGTTACTCAGCATGTGCACAAGTTCTCTAGCACGTCTTTTCCTGTGTTGTAAGTAGTGACAACAGTGTTCATAAATCTAACAATAGAGTTTTACTTACCATACTGGTCCTACTTGGTCATGGCTGTTGTCCATTCATTCTCACTAGCTGCATGTTGCCAATATATTGTGCATAGCTGTCATCACACCATTGTGGAGGTCAGTCAAGAACAACACAATGCCCTCCTCAGTTAGGTGAACGCCATCCCTTCTGAAAAGGTGAACATCTTCTTCAGTGATGCTGTCATGGCAGATTGTAGATCCACCGACCCTGTGCATCAAGCCATGCATGAACCCATTCTGTAAATGTCTGGCCTTGTGAGCTGCCCGTTGACTATTTGCTGTTTTCCATATCTGCTGAGGAATTATGTCAGACCACACAAAATGACAACATGGCCACCATGACTGCAGGTGTTCGAAAATTGCTCTGATTTGAAATCGTAGCCTTCCGAGTGGTTGACTGATGACATCATTCCCTCCAATGTGCAGCAAAAGAAAGGGTAGATAAAACACTTCTCTTCCAACAACTGCAGTACTCTACTCTAATGTATACCTCTTCTTGCAATCCAGTATACCTTCACACCAGATGTGGGGAAGCTCAAGTTGTAGTGGTTTTCACTTATGGATGCATGGCTGGCAGCCCAGTGAATGTAGGAATGGCCACATACCCACACTCTCACTTGTCGTTCTCCTGCTTGTGAAGCTATGTCAGTGTCAGAAGGTGGACGAACCTGCACAGGAAAGAAAATGGAAACAGTTTTCTACTGATGTTTGACAGATGTATTGCAAGACTACATATGTATGTATATCATATACATTACCTGGGTAGCTCATCCAAATCTTCACTCCTATCCACAGTGGCATTATTCTTTTGATAAGGTACATAACCAGTGATGACAATGCAGTGGTACATACCTACCACCTTTGACAACACCAAATGACACACAATGACTGAAGAGAAACCCTCCTGGCCTTGGCGCATAAGCTCTTGGTCAGTAACTGACAAGGGGGCACAGAAAGGGTACATATAAAAATAAAAATCAGGGTAAGGACCGCTACTCCACTAATATGCCAAGGACAGCATGGGTCTTCAGCTGGTGGGCATCTGAAGTGTCCCATACCTGTGCTGGCTACTCACTCAGACTGCTGGCAGCGGCGATGACTCCCGATTGCATGCAATGCCAGCAGTCTGCCTTTTCCATTTACACGTTTCCTTTTGGCAAATAGGGCTAGACTATAAATAATGCTGTCATGCACATAAAAAATGGTAGAACAGGATTTCTGTTACGATGCGATTCTCTAAGGAATATGAAACCTAAAACAGAAATGTCTGTTACTTAGCAACTTCAGTCCGTTTTATGAGGAACACCCAAACATATGAAAAATCAGTCCCCATATGACCCTTCAGTACTCTAACAGCTGAAATATGCCTCAAAGATATCACCCACAAAGATAGGTTTAAATGTACCATAAGAACAAGACTATAATCAGTAACTCAACAAAATGAGTTCACACTTCAAAATGCACAGGAAATATTTTACACAACAGTGCAGGATAGTCTCAAATAAATAAAGACAACAAATGACCTTGGATATTGTCATTGCCTTATAAGTAAAAAAGTAAAATAAGAACAAAACTATAATCAGTAACTCAACAAAAAGTAAACAATGTAAAATATATTCTTCCACATGCACCCACATTTGTTACATTTCTTGACATTGTACAAATGACAGAAAGTGGTGGTGGTGGTGGTGGTGGTGGGGTGGATTGCATTGACTCCAAGTGGATAAAAAGCCAAATCTGACTTGTGCATTCATCAATGTGATAACGACTTGTAGTTATGTGAATTACAGTGACAGCTGCTGACAGTTTTACCTGAAAAGTGGTAATGATTCAGTGCTATATTGTAACTGCAATGTGATAATGACGTGCAAAGTTATGCATGCTCAGACACAGGTGATAATTGCTGCACATAACATAGGCATTCATTATATTACCTTGTGCAGCTGTTATGTAGCACAGACTCATTATCATCACCAAGGAGAAAACCTGAGTAATTCAGTAAAATAGTGTAACATTCAGATATTGACCCCTTCCTCCCAGCTAAATTCCACAAATGAATGACAAAGCCATGAAAAAAGCCCAAACATATGGTTGCTCCATGCTTGAAATAGTCAGCAAGTAAGTCAGGAGACATCTATAAAAATTGATTCTAGTGAATTTTGCTAGAATTAGTGGCCTAAGTAGATAATGGAAGATATGCTATGTCAATTACTAGAAAGTAGTAAAACAATTTCACAGGTCGAAATCAAACAGAAACGGCTAGCAGAACCAAGTACTGGCAGGAAATTAAGTAATAGTCAAATCATGTTTCCTTTATATACTTTATCTTTTAGTTAAGTTTGACCAACTATTATACCGACAGGGACTAAAGGTGGTTGCATACTTTAAATGTCATGGCTGGTCAAACAAGATAATGAACTTGAGCTTCTCCATCCTCAAAGTACCATATGCCATATCCCATAGGACCACTGCCACAAATGTTCTCCATAAAGGGATAACACAGACAAATAATTGGCATCTGAGCCAGGGACTAACACTAAATGGCAATAAATACATAACAGTATCCCCCAGGAAGTCATCCATCCCTTGTAACTGTCATATTGACACCACATCCCTAAGGGTTGGCTCGGTAGTCATGGACTTGGAGGCACACACAGACACTAATCTAGCCTTTGACCATCACATTTCTACACTAGTGAGTAAATTATTCTATGTTTTACAACGTACAAACAAAGGTAAGGCATATAGGTCCAAGGAAGTCAATGTTCCACTATATTCAGCATTCTTCAGACCTATCGAGTATAATGCCCCCTTTAGTACAGAACTAACCAGGCATATCCAACAAGTGGAACACACATCATAATTACCCATTCTAAAGACTTATACATTGATTGGGGTATAAATAGACTACCGCCTCTCTGGAACACGCTCCAACCCATGTGAAGCAGAAATTAGCCCTGGGTTTATCCCCCAGGTTTACGAAAGATAGAGGCAGACAGTAATGTCCAAAGTAACAGACCCTGACACACAACTTGTAGAATCTTCCTTGACATATCCTCTCCTAATAAATGCCCATGATACATAGGGACACGAATGGGTTAGACTGCATGCCTAAATGGTCCGTAGCTGCTATCTAACTATGAACCTGTAACCATAAAGACAATAGACACTTTAGTGCAGCCAATTGAGGTATTTTTGTAGGGATTTAATTTGTTAGTAAGGTCCGAACTGTGTTGAACAACCTGTTCAGCTTGCATTTCAAAGAGCTTTTCATTTATTCATATAGCAGTAATTCTTATAGAATTATATAGAATTTAGCAGTAATTCAGACTGCAAACTTTAAAAATGTAGTGGTACATCACTTAAATTATGACCAAGTGTTCTGTTGTCACTAGGCTTTTTCAAAAATCCCAGGCTTGCACACATCTTCTTCTCCATCTGTGCTGTAATTAACTCAAAACTTTACTGTTGAGCACAATACACTTGTGCATACAAGTGCCAACACGTTCACACATATGCATACGTTTAGAAAATCATCATCATTCAAACAAGTTTAATAATTCTGTGGATTCTAATGTCACATTGGCAACCAGATTTAATTTTCCGACTTGAAGAATACTACATTTGTCCTTATCAATTTTTAGCCCGATATGTTTTAACCAAAACAGCTGCTTTATTCAAATACATACTGATGTTATTTATGTCACTAGGGGTTGTCACAAGACATCCAGATTTGATGATATTAGCATATTTTGCCATTCAAATGGAAGGAGATTTTGGAAGCAAAGAGACGGCTATATTGAATAACATAGGATACAATACTGAACCCTGTGGGTTTTCTCTAATTACCTCAACCTGGTTAGAAAAATAGTTATAAATTCTAACTATTTGCATTCCGCACAAAGCCATTTGGAGACCCAACAGATGATATATATGTTTATATACTGTTTGTACGTTACATTAATTATATCATTATGAGATACACTGTCAAGACCATAATTGCAGAAAATCATGATCTAAAGCTTTAGAGACAGGCTCATAGGAGGTGGTCAGATTAGTAAATGTGTATCTGTTCTGTGGGAAACCATGAAGGAACAGATACAGCAAACAACCCTTTAAATCAGTGTTCATAGCAGATAATGAACATCTCTCAAAGAACTTGCTAATTAATGAACTCAAACTAATAGGCCTGTAGTTGGAGATTTCGTCCACTGTTCACTGTAACTAAATTACCTGGGCTTATAAAGCTATCCCTTCTTATATGGTCAAACTAATTTCTGACAGTGTCCAAACTAACATTAGGGCACACTTGGGTGTCATTTATAGACATAACCCTACAAGGTCATCTGTCAAATATAAAGAATCACAAGCCAAGAAGTGTTTGCTTCTTCTGGTTCTACTCCATCATGCAGTACCTTATTATTCACAATAATTGGACCTACCCCATTTTTTTCACCTTTACATTTATTAATATAAGGGTAGAATTTCTTTAGTGAAACATTGGACAGAGGATGGTCCTCATACTTGCTTTCTGTATTTACTAAAGAAATCCTCAGTCTTCTACTAGCTAAATTATAAGCTCTTATTGCTGTAACAATCCTAAACCTTTTCCATATGCTAAACGTCCTCATATTTTCCTTAATTTAGAGTGAGTCATGTTCTACCATGGAGGTGAGTAGTTCTGATGTCTCCTATTTATAACTATGTCAACACTTATCAATGTTTTCCTGATTTATGCACTCAAAATGCATCCCACTTACTAATAATATCTTCAGAGCATGTCATATATTGATCAAATGAATTAATAAACCATATTGTTCATAAGTTAAAAAATGTAGTATCAACAATTATTTTAGGCTGATGCTTTGAGTGTAAACTTGTCAGTATTATAAACTCAAATGCATTATGATCTAAGATGCCAGTGGGCATAACTGTTTTATATTAATTATTCTAGTTGATGACATACTTGTAAACAATAAGTCAAAAATATTATCCACCCCGGAAGTAAAATCACTAAGCAGATTCAAAATGTGAAATGAACACAAGTCAACATTTTTCCTTCTAAAGCAGTCAAGGATACCCCTTCAATACAATTAATATCAAGAAAGTTGAAATCACTCAATATAATTACATTGTTAACTTTCAAGTATTTATATCCTCAATGCAAAAGATACTGATCTAACATGGATGATGTTAATAACATCTTGGGGTAGTGGCTGTATTGAAAAATAAATCTAAAAGTATAATTTCCTTGCTATCGTTAACAACTAGCATTCCAACAATTATCCAAGGTGCAACACATATTACACCACCACCCCAATTTCTCTTTTCTCTCAGACAATAGTACATTTGGTAACCAAGTAAAGCAATGCCTGTGCAGTTCCATGATTCTGTGATCACAATCGCATCATATTCATTTCCCTTAATAAATAATTCACATCATATTCAGGCTACTGGAATTTGTATAATAAGATTTTGCTAGGCTATTCTTACATTCTTTATTGTTACTGTGTTTAGCACCTGACTGAAGTCCAAAAAAATGCTTCACTAAATCAGAATATTTCTTGCTCAACAATCTATCCCACTGAAAACTCAAGTGAAACTTATCCTTATAAAAAAATGTACTTTCACACAGAAATCTTGCCTTATTCGTACAACATCCAGTTCTCTGTTGATATTATATTTATCCAACCAGTTACTGAATAACAATGCTTTAGAAATCTGATAGTGAGGGAGAAGGTAAAATTTCTGAGAAACAGAAATTAATGTTATTTGATCTATACACCTCAGAAATATCCTGGACTAGATTATACATGTGGTATAAAGGAGTCTCCTTCAAATTATTTGCATGTATAATTACAGAATCAGACATTTTATTACAAATGAGAAACTTCTGTAACCCTGAAAGAATATCCCTCAATTTACAACCATTAAGACATGAAACAGTAACCGTTTCTCTGCCAAGACTATCCAAAGGTCTGATACATTTCCTTATCATAGAATCAAGAATTAATAAAAGCCCATTTGCATATGTCACTTCACTGACATTCATGTCTAATCATGAAATTCCCTCCTATAGCTCTTCTCTCAACGTTTTTATTTACCACAGGGTCAGACATATTTTTCTGACTATTTTCACTTATTTTCCTATCATTTGTCCTTTCTCAAATGCCCATAATAGAAGAGTAATCTAGTTCTACTGCCTCAACCCTGCTCCTAAGAAATGAGGTTACTCCATATAGTGCACTGGAGGTCAGAAACCTGTCAGTTTGCATGGTAATCTCGCTTTGCTTAGCATCTGAAGTTATAACAGTGGTGATGGAATCAAGTGAGCCATTACTATTACCTCTCTGAATCTGATGTTGAATAACCCTGACACCCAATGCCTGTTTGTATGCATATATTGTTATATCAGTCGTATACACACTCTCCATTCATTCCTTTACTGTTCACTCTCTCATACACACATGCAGGCAATTCTAAAGTCATACACACACTCTCCATTCATTCCTTTACTGTTCGCTCTTTCATACACACACGCATGCACTTTTACATTCATACACACACTCTTCATTCATTCCTTTACTCTTCGCTCTCTCATACACACATTGTATGCATTCATAAACACACACATGCACTTCATTCTCTCCCGACACAGTAGGAATCATTGCCAAAAAAAAATCCAGAATCAAACATGCTGCCTTTTGATTACTACATAATGTCAGCTTACTTACCACAAGCAGAATAAGATCAGGATCAGATCAGGAAGAAGCAGTTCTTGGCCCGGGCAGAAGAAAATCAATGAGGACTTCCTGGTAACAACCCCAGTGTCTCAGTCTTCAATAGTGATCAATAAATATTGGGATCCAGCAGCAGGTAAAATCTGCTAAGCTGAAAATATCAAAAAGAAAGGAAATACCTGCTGCTGGACCCTCTATTTATTCGGGTAGAACAAAAGCAATTTACATTTGGGGTGGAGGTGTCATGCAAGTGGTGATTTGGATTGGAATAATCAGATTGGCTGCCACCACTTGCCTTATCTACATTTTAAAAGCTGATTTTCTTCGAAAAGTTTAATGTGAGCAGAGTGTAAAAACACACTGAATCATAGGTATTTAAGGTAAATATCAAGTTAGCTTACGATTTCAGCATGTTTTACACGCTGCTCACATTACAAATTTACATTGCAATTTGTCACACCAGGGGAGGGTACTCGGGAGTAACAGCTTGCAATTCTTATCGTCTCACAGTGCACTCCGGTGTAAGCACAGAGGCGCTGTGAGATGGTACTTGGGATTAATGAGTTAACAAAAAAAAAGAGAAAGAAGTTTTAACCCAAATTAGAGAGTGTAATGACTTAAGGGTGATGAAACCTGACAAGGGAGGGGGGACTGTTATTTTTAAAACAGAAGATTATAAGAATGAAATGACCTCCCTCCTTTATAATACTGACACCCATTCCCCTGTTTCGAAAAATGAGATTACGATAGCTTATCAAAGGTTGGATTTTTACTTGGAAGAATACTTCTTAGAAAACAGGATAGATGTGGACAATTACAAATTCTTACAACAGAAAAAGCCAGTGATACCGAAAATTTTTGGTATACCAAAGGTTCACAAGAACATTGACAAACCTCCTTTTAGGCCTATTGTGACCAGTAGTGGGAGTAAGACTCATCCTTTGGCCATTCTTGTGGATAAATGGTGCAAAGAAGTAGTGACCAAGACCCCCCATCTCCTGAAAGACTCTTGTGAATTTTTAGGAAAATTAAAACAGGATTTATGGAAGGGAGGGCTTATTTTCCTCACTATTGATCTAGTGGATCTCTTTACTAGTATTCCCAAAATTGAGGGGATGGAACTTTTTTATAATTCCATGTGACAATTTTCTTCCCTTTCAGAAGACAGGATTTTGCTCTTAGTTGAGCTGATGGAACTCATCTTGGACAATAATTTTGTCCATTTTGAAGGTGAATGTTACCAGCAAATCAGAGGAGTTGTGATGGGGGCAGCTTGTGCTCCCCACCTATGCTAATATTGTCATGCTGGGATGGGAGGATGAATTTATTCTGAAGAGATCCTTTGCCAAACATCTACATCTTTATGTGAGGTTTTTGGGTGATATTTTTATTTTGTGGGATGGTACAGTAGACCAAATTAGTGAGTTTATGAAACATTTGAATGGTAGCAGTGGCTACTATAGCTTTACACATTCTTGGGACTTTCTGAGTATTAGTTACTTGGATGTTAAGATTTAACAACGGCACAACAAATTAATTTCCAACCTTTATAGGAAAGAAACCTTTTGTAATGCATATCTGCACTACAGTAGTAACCATCCGTACCATCAGAAGAAAGGACGGGTAAAGAGTCAGGCCATATGGGTGGCAAGCATGACCACTGATATTAAAGAACTGGACCAGGAGTTTGACATACTGAAGAAAATGTTTATAGCAAATAAATATCCCCAGAAGATGGTGGATAGTATTTTTGAAGAAGTAAGGAAAGGCTGGGGTACCAAGTATCCACCCTGTTAGGGATGGATTTTACTAATCAAAATAGGAACAAGGGAGACAATAAATACAAAAAAGCCCTAGTATTAGAACACAGTGTTTATTCCCAAGAGATTAGAGAAGTTATAAAGAAGAACTGGAGTATTTTTAAGGTTATGATGAAGTTTCCCAGTTGGTTGGGCCTGAACCCCTTTTTGTAAGCAAAACTAGTAGGAACTTTAAACATATCTTCGAAAATGTTAAACAAACAGACAACAATGTTGGTACTGGTACCGCATCTTGTGGTAGTTGTGCATATTGTATGTTCATTATGAAAGAGAAAACAATGTTTTTGGATAATGTTTTGCATACCAAGGTTGCCTTTGTGAAAGAGAATTGCAATACCAACAAACTAGTATACCTAAACAAATGTGACAGTTGCTCAGGATACTATGTTGAAAATAAGACTCCACGGGTGAAGAAACTTGGTTCAAAAAAAGTAAATGCGTATCAAACGTGGATAAATAATAACAGAATAGTATGAAAATTTTCAGTAACTTTTAATCCATAAAATAATAGTAGAGAAACAAATTCGTCAAGCGCTTTCGCCTGGTTCCTACCAGGCTTTATCAAGATACCAAACAATCAAAAACAGAATTGTTTTATACCATTTGGAATTGACCATGTGATCAATTAATTTGCAGTTTTAATTGTAGTAATCAAAGATTTAAAAGACCAGTGTCCTCCATAGCACCAATATTACTGTCAGGCTTGCTAATTCAAAATCCGATTAAAAAGTTAAATAACTTATGTACAAATACATTAAAAAATATATATCTGTGTAAAACAGATGTGTATATAAAAATGTGTAAATAAATATGTGAATATATTTGCTTATCACATTAATCACATGCCATAAATAAAATTCATAGGAATTTTTTGCAATGTCAAGTTAAAATATGTGTAATTATATACATAAACATTTCTCCATATTTTATTGTAAAAAATTCCAATAATATTAAACCTTTAGATGTTAATACAATAAAATACAATAAAAGTAAAAAATTCTCAATCTAATAAAAATGTATTGATAAAAGCCCAGAGGGTAATGGGTATCAAACTCATAGTTTCTCTCTATTTAGTTTTAAAACACTGGCTATGCTAATACTGTCGTATAAGCCTGGAGGTTTTGTTGCATTTAGTTTTAGTTGCCATACTAGTTCTTTGTTCTCCAGACGAGTCTCCCAGTCGCCCCCTCTGGGGTCTTGGGTGACTTGTTCTAGAACTAAAAATTTTAAATGCATATTACTACATACCATGGAATGTTTATAAAAGGCATTGGTATCTTTCTTCTTTGTAATTTCATATAGATGCTCATAAATCCTTTTTCTTAGTGGCCTCTCGGTCTTGCCTACATAAAAACTAAAGCACTCGGTGCAAGTACCGAGATAAACCACACCTTTAGATGCACAGTTGAAGTAACCTTGGGTACTAACTCTGAAATTTCTAGAGGGAATATAGAAATTGTTATTGTCATATATGTAGGCACGTTGATTGCATGCACCACATTTAAAGGTGCCTACTTTATTAAAAAAAGGTGTGTCCTTTTTATTCTTATGACTACTTTCTAATAAACCCTTTAGATTAATGGCCCTCCTTCTTGTAAATCCAGGTTTGCCAGGAATAATTTTGTTAATATCATTCTGAAGTGTCAAAAGTGGCCAGTATGTGAGAATAGACGGTTCAATTTGTTGGAAATCTCTAGTGTATGTGTAAACAAAATTACTGCTTAATGGTCGTTGGTCAGTAACATTGGTTTGGTTTAAAACCTTACCTTTACCAAGTAATGGTGGATATTTTGATTCCCTATCAGATAAAACTTCCTTTATGATATTGTCTACCAAGTAGGTTGGATAGCCCCTTTCTAAAAAAAGTTTTTTTAGGAAATTAACTTAATTCAGAAAAAGTTCTTGAGTACTTGTCATCCTGGATGCACGAATAAGTTGTCCTTTTATTATACCTTTTTTCTGATAAATTGGGTGACCACTATTAAAATGTAAAAAAGTGTTAGAAAAAGTTTTCTTCCTATAAATTTGAGACTGGAAAAGGTTGTTAACCTGATCTTTACTTAAAAGGACATCTAAATAGTGCAACGAATTTTTCATTCACTTCATATGTGAAGGCTACAAAATCTGTAGTGGAGTTAATGTAAGTTATAAAGTCTGAGAAGCTGTCTATGTCACCAGTCCACAGTATACAGATGTCATCCAGATATCGTTTGTAATAAACAATCCGCCCCACCCAACTGGATGAAAAGATGTATTTATTCTCCCAGAGGTGTAGCACTATGTTTGCATATGTTGAGGCGCATGCTGCGCCCATCGCTACATCTTTCTTTTGTCTGAAGACCTCTCCAATTAAATATATTAAATAGTTATTAAGAACCACTTCCATGAATTCCACCAATAAGTTAACTATACTGTTGCTTAATTCAGATTCTGTTGCCAAAACTTCATTGAACCATTCCAATCCTGTGGAGTGGGGAATACTAGGGAACAACTCTATAATATCTATAGTTGCCATTTGCGTCTTGGGGTGGTATAGGTTTTGATGGATATCACTAAGAAATTCCCATGAGTCCTTACATTGGGCATTTGATCTTGTTGTGTATTACCATGGCGGAAGACTTGGATCATATTGATTTTTTGGATACTCCGGTTTTACTCCGTAATGTATTAGACGATGCTCCAGTTTCATGTGGCGAATTTAACCAGGTATTAACGCTTTTGACTCAAATGAACAAACTGTTAACTTTACGTAACAGCAGTTGTAATTCTTCGTTACCTGGCAACCAGCAGCAGGGTCTGGATAGAAGACACACATCACCGCATTCTAAGGAGCCGAATGGCGTAGCAAGAGCGACACCTCCTGTTGAGATTTTATTGGTTGGAACCGATCTCCAGGAAGAACAGAAAACTACTCAGTCGAGTTGGAGCAATGTACATGGTTCTCAGCATAAGGACTTCAACTTCCACGCTTGGACTGAGCAGCAATTTTCATTTAAACAAGGTACTGTTTTCAACGCTCAGAGACATACCAGCTGTATGGAGCTTGATTTTGAAAAATTAAATGACAAATTATATGCTTACAAAAATACGCAACTTGAGATAGATTATTTAAGGGAATGCATTAGAGTACAACACGTACCTAAAGGTTTGCGTTGCTACAAGTTCCCAAACAATGCAGTGTATGGCTCCACCTTGTATACGAAATTGGTGGAGTTATTTGATAAAACGGGTTTGGATATGTTGAACCTCATGATCCAAGACTATGAAATTAAAGCTAATACTTTGTTAAATGAATTGACAATTTTAAATGACAACATTGTTAAAAATAAGAATTTTTTGAGTATCAAAAGATGTTATGATAATGTTTTCAATGAAATAGACCAGCATTGTGTTAAAATTATGGATCGCAAAATAAGGAAGTTAGAATGCGACCTGACTGAATACAGAGAAGGAAGGGCTTATCCCTTACCAGGTAAATTTAAACGTAACACTATTAACGATGAGGAAAGGGCTGGCACTGCTGAAAACACAGACAATACTAACACGCCACTAGTAGAGCCACCTAGGAGGAGCGAGCGTTTCGCACAGAAGGGCAATAAAAACCAGCATCAGGTTTTTCAGTTTCCCCAGGGCAGACCAGGGGGGAGGAACACAACATTTTATCAACAGAGTTGGAACAGGACACGCAGGTAATGAATGACAATAGAATTTGTTTGGTGGATAGCAGCAATGAAGACGCGTCTAGAGATAAGTACCAGGTGTTCACTAAAGATAGTCTTACAATATATAACTTTACAGATATCACAATTACACCTGAATTTTTTGAATTGTTTACCAGAGGCTTTCAATTTGTGCCCCTGCGTTCTATGGATCTATCCAAAACACTGATAAATTTTAAATTATTTATTAGGAAATTAAATCTTGCCTTGTTTTTCAAAGGGCAAACACCAGAAGTAGCACTTTCAACCCTCCCACTCATCCCAGTTTAAAAATTTTTGAGGAACTGGTGGAGATAGATCTAAGGAAGAAACACCTACTAGGTTTAAACTCACCACCCAACAATTTTGATTTTTATTTACAGCAATTAATCAACTCATTCAAGGAGGAAGGTGTACAAGTAATGAAACCGGACAAGGGTGGGGGAGTGGTCCTAATGTATAATTGGGCATATGAAACGCATATTTACAACATGCTGCAGGATGAAGTCACTTATGAATTAGTTTCCAGAAATGAACTCAATATAGCATATTCTAAGATTTATTACATGTTAAATGATCATTTGATGCAGGGTTTTATTAATGAGGAATTATACAATTATTTGTATGTTGCAAAACCCAGGATCCCGGTCATTTTCGGGATCCCCAAGGTGCACAAAGGATTGAATCCATTGAAGTTTAGACCCATAGTAGCAGGAGCAGGGAGTATCACAGAGCCTCTAGGTAAGTTTATAGATCAGATTTTAAAGAAATTTGTATCGACTTTAAAAGCAATTTGTAAGGACTCATGGGAATTTCTTAGTGATATCCATCAAAACCTATACCACCCCAAGACGCAAATGGCAACTATAGATATTATAGAGTTGTTCCCCAGTATTCCCCACTCCACAGGATTGGAATGGTTCAATGAAGTTTTGGCAACAGAATCTGAATTAAGCAACAGTATGGTTAACTTATTGGTGGAATTCATGGAAGTGGTTCTTAATAACAATTTTATATATTTCAATGGAGAGGTCTTCAGACAAAAGAAAGGTGTAGCGATGGGCGCAGCATGCGCCTCGACATATGCAAACATAGTGCTACACCTCTGGGAGAATAAATACATCTTTTCATCCAGTTGGGTGGGGCGGATTGTTTATTACAAACGATATCTGGATGACATCTGTATACTGTGGAATGGTGACACAGACAGCTTCTCAGACTTTATAACTTACATTAACTCCACTACAGATTTTGTAGCCTTCACATATGAAGTGAATGAAAATTCGTTGCACTATTTAGATGTCCTTTTAAGTAAAGATCAGGTTAACAACCTTTTCCAGTCTCAAATTTATAGGAAGAAAACTTTTTCTAACACTTTTTTACATTTTGATAGTGGTCACCCGTTTTATCAGAAAAAAGGTATAATAAAAGGACAACTTATTCGCGCATCCAGGATGACAAGTACTCAAGAACTTTTTCTGAATGAAGTTAATTTCCTAAAAAAACTTTTTTTAGAAAGGGGCTATCCAACCTACTTGGTAGACAATTTAATAAAGGAAGTTTTATCTGATAGGGAATCAAAATATCCACCATTACTTGGTAAAGGTAAGGTTTTAAACCAAACCAATGTTACTGACCAACGACCATTAAGCAGTAATTTTGTTTACACATACACTAGAGATTTCCAACAAATGGAAACATCTATTCTCACATACTGGCCACTATTGACACTTCAGGATGATATTGACAAAATTATTCCTGGCAAACCTGGATTTACAAGAAGGAGGGACATTAATCTAAAGGGTTTATTAGAAAGTAGTCATAAGAATAAAAAGGACACACCTTTTTTTAATAAAGTAGGCACCTTTAAATGTGGTGCATGCAATCAATGTGCCTACATATATGACAATAACAATTTCTATATTCCCTCTAGAAATTTCAGAGTTAGTACCCAAGGTTACTTCAACTGTGCATCTAAAGGTGTGGTTTATCTCAGTACTTCCACCGAGTGCTTTAGTTTTTATGTAGGCAAGACCGAGAGGCCACTAAGAAAAAGGATTTACGAGCATCTATATGAAATTACAAAGAAGAAAGATACCAATGCCTTTTATAAACATTCCATGGTATGTAGTAATATGCATTTAAAATTTTTAGTTCTAGAACAAGTCACCCAAGACCCCAGAGGGGGCGACTGGGAGACTCGTCTGGAGAACAAAGAACTAGTATGGCAACTAAAACTAAATGCAACAAAACCTCCAGGCTTGAATGACAGTATTAGCATAGCCAGTGTTTTAAAACTAAATAGAGAGAAACTATGAGTTTGATACCCATTACCCTCTGGGCTTTTATCAATACATTTTTATTAGATTGAGAATTTTTTACTTTTATTGTATTTTATTGTATTAACATCTAAAGGTTTAATATTATTGGAATTTTTTACAATAAAATATGAAGAAATGTTTATGTATATAATTACACATATTTTAACTTGACATTGCAAAAAATTCCTATGAATTTTATTTATGGCATGTGATTAATGTGATAAGCAAATATATTCACATATTTATTTACACATTTTTATATACACATCTGTTTTACACAGATATATATTTTTTAATGTATTTGTACATACGTTATTTAACTTTTTAATCGGATTTAGAATTAGCAAGCCTGACAGTAATATTGGTGCTATGGAGG
The DNA here is from genome assembly GCF_019279795.1 of Protopterus annectens. Classification (NCBI taxonomy): domain Eukaryota; kingdom Metazoa; phylum Chordata; order Ceratodontiformes; family Protopteridae; genus Protopterus; species Protopterus annectens. The sequence continues at coordinate 1,134,907,317 of NC_056731.1, forward strand.
ACATTGGTCTTTTAAATCTTTGATTACTACAATTAAAACTGCAAATTAATTGATCACATGGTCAATTCCAAATGGTATAAAACAATTCTGTTTTTGATTGTTTGGTATCTGATAAAGCCTGGTAGGAACCAGGCGAAAGCGCTTGACGAATTTGTTTCTCTACTATTATTTTATGGATTAAAAGTTACTGAAAATTTTCATACTATTCTGTTATTATTTATCCACATTTGATACGCATTTACTTTTTTTGAACCAAGTTTCTTCACCCGTGGAGTCTTATTTTCTTTGGTTTTTGTGTTAGCGTGGGCATTTGATCTTACTATGTTGGAAAGACAGAGAGAGCTTTGAAATCTAGAATTTATGAGCACCTTTATGAGATCAGGAAGAAAAAGGAAGTTAATACATTATACAGGCACTCTGCTGTGTGTAATAATTTTGTTAATTTTAGCTTTGGTATACTGGAAATAGTGCAGATTCATTCTAGGGGTGATGATTGGCAAAGACATTTGTTAAAAAGCGAACTTGTCTGGCAGTTGCAACTAAATGCATCAACCCCCCCCAGGTCTGAACGACCAAGTATTTCTCAAACCCATACTGAGTGAAAAAGCAGATTTGTTAACATAAATTTTAAAGGAATTTAACATAATTTTGATGTATTCTTATTTATGTTTCATAGTTTATTCTATTTTGAAAAAAATTTTTGCAAGTACTTGTGATTGGAATAGGTGTTTTGTTCTCCTTTAACATAGGGGATTTTTTTAACTACGAGCATTTCATGATTGGTTGATGAACTTCAGCTAGTTTATAAATAGGATGATGAATATGAGTGTATCTTATCTGAAGAAGTCTCCATGATAGATGAAAGCGCTTATGTGATGTGTTTTAATTAATAAAAATAGTAGTATTTTATTCACGTTGAAGTCCAGTTAATTTCTACATTTTTTACTGGTTTGGTGAGGTTTGGGCCCTTTTTTCCCTCTCTAAGCAGGACAAAGTCTCCTTTGGCATCCTCTTCCCATTCTGCCAGAATTCTTACAGAAGAAGATGTGGACTAGATGGTCCAGAAAATTTTGTGGGCACAGGGCTTTACTAAGTTCCCCATCGGCTTCGACCCAAATGGTCCAAGGTCTACCCAAGCTATCCACTCCCCCTCTTGTTCCTCCTCTGACTTCAAGCCAAGCCTTGGAGTTATCAGATCCAATACATCCTGTGGCTTCCACCTTGGGTCCAAAGATTTCTTTTTATTCGGATCGGACTTTTGCTTGGAGTTCTTTGGCCTTCTCAAAATCGGAGAGCTCTTGAAGCAGTAGTGAGCATGGCAGACCACAAATGCGTTCGACCCCCAGACCTTCTGAGCAGTCTATGCACCTCAGGGCTTCCACTCAGATGAGGTCGGTAACAACTTTCACCACAGGTGAGCTGTCTTTGGAACTGGAGAAGACTCCTGTCTGCAAGCATGGCTTGTCAGAGATGGACTCCATCTCCACTCAGGAGCAATCAGCCTTTGGGGCTCTGGAGAGGGCTATATCTGTCTCTGCAACTAGGAAGTCATCTCCCCCCTTGGATCCTCAGCCCCATCTACATCCCCTGTGCACACTTTCTGATCAGGATGTTTCACAGGGACAGCAGGACCTTAGGCCCCAGGATACCTGTAAGGGTAACTCTGACTCTTCAGATACCTCCCCAAGAGGAAGCATTTAGACTCATAAAAGGACAACAACTACAGACTTATAAAAACAAAAAATGGCAGCTCAAGGTACGATCCCAGTTATACAATTTATTGGTAAGCGCTTTTGACTGATAGCCCAGCCTTCTTCAGACAATTTCAAAAAAACATAAGCCCCAATTTATACACTCAATACAATTAATTATACAATAATTAAAAACAATCCACAAGTAATTTGTTGTGTAGGTAGCATAAATTAACCTATTAAATACTCTCATCTTTAACACACTAGAAACAGAGATAGTTTCATTTAAATCTGGTAAAACAGAAGCATTCAAATAAACTTGCCACCAATATTCTTTATTTTCTAAAATAACTTTCCAAGGGCCTACCCTGGGGCTCATTTCAATTTGTTCTAACACAATAAAACGAAAGGAATGATTACTAAATTGTTGTATATGCCTATATAGAGCATTTGGTTTTTTTACATCTAAGTAGTTCATATAAATGCTCAAAAATACGTTGTTTTAATTTATGTTCTGTTTTGCCTATGTAATAGGCAGAACAGTCTAAACATTTAGCAGCATATACTACCCCTTTGGACCCGCAATTATAGTGACCATGAATAATATTCGTGTCACCTAGCTGAACTACTTCCTTTTCATAAATATTAGAACAATAATTACAGGACCCACATTTGCTCATCTTTCCCTTTGGTTTAGTCTTATTGACTACAAGAGTATTACACCAATCTTTTAAACTTCTATCCCTTCTGTATACTACTTTAGGGGTAGAGCCCATTATATTATACAACTTCCTATCACCTAAAATAAATGACCAATTTTTCTGTAATTTCCATACCACTGCTGGACTTTCATTAGACAAAGTGGTGATAAAAGCTAAATTCCTATTGTGAACATTCATATTAGTAGTAAGAACACTATTAGTTCCTATAATTCCATTAACGGAGGTGCCCAAATCTACTACACCTAACTCACTCGTATTTACATTGTTTGGAGCCAAACTTCCAACAGGGGGGAAAATACACCAGATGCTCTTTTGTTAATCACCTCAATGGGTATAGATTCCACCATAGCCTTAGGATAATTCCTGTTTATAAACATTTTTCCTATAAAATGACATTCATCAATAAATTAATTAATTAAGGTGACCATCTGTGCCGCTCGCAACATTTGTCCTTTTATCACCCCCTTCTTGACATGATATGGGTGGTTACTGGAAAAATGCAAAAATTTGTTCGAATAAGTCTTTTTCCCATATATGTTAGATTTCAGACACCCCTTTAGGTTATCCTTCGTTAATAGGACATCCAAATAGGATATACTATTTTTACCCACTTGATATGAAAATTCCAAAAATTCAGTAGAAGTATTAAAATAGTCAATAAAACCAGGTATAATTTCTTTAGGACCATGCCATACAAAAAATAAATAATCTAAAAATTGAGTATACATTTTAATATATGTCATAAAGGGTAAATTAAACAGATATTTCATTTCCTACATGGCCATAACCACGTTAGTATAAAGGGGTCCCAAAGGTGACCCCATTGCTACCCATTTCACTTGTTTCAAATAATGGCCATCAGAAAATATAAAATTATTACACAACACTAATTCCAGTAAATGTGATACATTAATTCTGTCCTGACTAATAGGTATAATGTCTGTAAAGAAATCTGTAAATCAATGTACTCCAATATCATGGGGAATACAGGTATACGCATCTTTAACATCCACTGTTAAAAACACAAAATTATTTAAATTGTTGTTATCCTTCACCAACTTGTTACATTTAGATAAAAAGTCCTAAGACTCACGACACAAATATTCAAGCTTACCTAGATAGTTTCTTAGCTGCCAATCAACATATTTGCTATAAAATACATTGTTGACTGCCCTCCATTAACTATAGGGCGCAAAGGTGGATTATTGAAATCCTTATGGATTTTTGGTATTCCAAATATGGCAGCCACTCTAGGAAATTCAACATACATAAAAGCAAAATCTTCTGAAGTAATCTGACCCTGAGTCACCATATCCCATAAAAATAACCAATATTTTTATACGAAATATTTAACTCATTTAAAGATGCTTCCACGTATGTATCATTATAAAGTAACTGTAACATACACTGACTGTAATCCACTTGGTTCATTACCACTAATCCACTGTCTTTATCGGGCTGCATAAATCTCAGATTCTCCCATTTTTCAATTCATATAATAAGGACTGTTGGTCCACTGTAATATTAAACAATGGGTTCTGACATGGCATATTCAACATATATCTAAAATCCACTTCACACATTTGTTCAAATGTCCTTAAAATAGGGTGCAGCATTGGATTAAACATACTTGGCAGCCTCAATTGATTAGCATTCAAAACATTTTTATCCTGAAACACCAAAGCCAAATTAAGCCTCCTCGTATACATTTTCAAATCGGTTACAAGTTCTATGGTAGAGGGCCTCCTCGTAGGAACAAAAGTCAACCCTTTTCTAAAAATCTCCACATGAGCAGAACTCAGTTCAAAACAGCTGTAATTATAAATATTAAAGTCACCAGCATTGTTTTGAACCAATTAGTAAGATTTATCAATATTTTCATTTCCATTTGAAACACCTACAAGTTCTGGCGATAGCTTGCCCTGGAAAAGGAGACAGTTCTCTGCTTCCTCGCCTGGTAAGGCCCATAATCCATATAATCCCAACCGGGAAGGTTGCCCCTCTTGTTCCAAATCCTCCCAGAACGATGCACATTGCTCTGTTCTAAAGGGAGCTTATGTTGTTTACCATAGTCAGTGTCACTACTCTCCGGTGCATCATTACTGTCAGCAACTGCCTTCTCACCATGATCCTCATGTTGTTGGCCTCTGGGTAGTTTGGGAAAGGGGTGGTATATGCTGCTAATTGTTTAGACTGTTCTACCTATTATATAGGCAAAAAAAATAATAAAAACCACTGGCAGAAATTAGAAAGTGTTGTTCCCAATAGGCCATCACAAGGTTGGCAAAACTTGCCTCACAGGGAGAGCCCATTGCGACACCTGATTTTTTACAAATAATACCTCCTTTCAAACATGAAATAGTTATTAGTTAATACCAGATCCAATAATTCCTGCATAAGTTCAATTTCCCTTACCATACTACCCTTTTCCTTTATAATACTGGTTACCCATTCAATGCCAGTAACTGGGGGTATAACAGTGTAAAGGTCTTTTACGTCAATGGTCAAAAATATAAAACTGTCCTTATATTCAAGATTATTGATGTTATTCAAAAAGGACCAAGAATCTTTACAAGTATAGTTGACCCGTTCGACGAACCTCTTCAACACTGTATCCACATATTTGGCTATAGGGTAGGTGATGGAATTTCTCCCATTCACAACTGGTTGAAGGGGTGGGTCCTCCAGGCCTTTATGGACCTTCAGAATTCCAAAAATAACAGGTGTAAGGGGTGCTGAACTAGACAGATAATTATATAGATCTAAAGAGATTCTGGATTCTATAAACAAATCATTTAAAAATACCTTTATTTTCTGATGTGCCTGGTTCACTTCATTTAGTGAGGCTAGAACATAATTATCAGTGTTAAGTAATTTCAACATACATCCCTTGTAATCATTCTCATCAAAAAATACAAGGCCACCCCCTTTGTCGGGTTTTACAACCCTTACGATCTGGAATTTTAAATAGTTTAGTTTATCCCAATCTTGTTTGTTAAAATTCAAAGTTTTATTTATGAGCTTATATTTACTATTATCTAAAGCATCATGCCAATCCAATTCACAAACACGCTAGAAAATTGACAAAATAGGGGGTAAAAGTGGGTTAAATGCACTTAACACTACACTCTTTCTGTACAAAAGACTGGTTCCTAAACATACTCTCCAAGTTCAATTTACAAATAATGAGTCTTAAATCAACAATAGTCCTTGCCAGATTTGCTCTTTGATCAGGGACAAATGTTAAACCTTTAGCTAACAAGTCAGCTAAAGCAGTGTCCACATCAGCGTTGGAATAACTGAACATTTTAAAATCACATTCGCTATTCAACACTATTTTAAGTGTACTGGCATGAATATCACTGTTCATACTGTAAAAACCAGCTAGATTATCACTAGCTGGATCAACAGTTACCTTTGTGCTGTCCAATTCCTTCTCAAGCCCTTCCCATTGGAGACCCTTGGATTGTTCATCGAGTTAGTTTGAATATGCCCTCCCATGTGAAAATTTTGAGAATTATTGTCAGAATTCAAATCCCGGTTATTAGAGACATTGTCCTGGTTAGTAGGGCCATTATAACCCTGATTAGTATTAGCATTAGTATTCTTATTTATATTTCTGTTCATGTTATTATTCCTTAAATGTCCATTCCAGTTAGTGCCTTCCAAAAGCTGCCGTCTTAAATCCACGACTGCTTCAGCATAACTATGTCCTGGAGAGCCAGTATGTGGCCTATCAGAAGACTTTTTGGCTGAATGTCAAACATTATGGGACATGTTTTTGAAGCAAGGGTACCCCCCACAATTATTGGATGAATTGGTGATTGAAGTGAAACATAAGAGGGTTAATGGAGTTTTTGGTCCCATCCTAACACTAAGACCAGATTTTAATGGAATAGCAGCACATAGTATAGTGAGTATATTCAACCTGGTAGGTCAAGTTTATTTAATGTCACATTCATTACACCATTCAGTCTGGATGCTTCCATCATCCAACAAATTTTGTATAAGAATTGAAACCTATTAATTTTGGGTGAGGACTTAGGGCTCATTGTAAAGTCAGGACCTAGGACTTTATACAGAAGGGGCCCCAATCTGAAAAGTTTGTTGGAGAGGGGAAAGATCATAACAGTGAGAGCCCGTGGCATGTATAAATATGAGAGCTGTTCTTATTGTAGATTCATGGAGGCTGGAAATACTTTCACTGTTAGAGGAAGAAGATATTCCAGTAACAAAAGGTTCAATTGTGGGTCTAAAAGTGTGGTCTATCTGGCTACATGTAAATTTTGTCCTGGCTTTTACATCGGTAAAACTGACTAAGTTGAAGGACAGAGTTTATGAACATATTTATAGTATCAAGAAACTAAAGTTAGAGAACATGTTGGCCAAACATGTCCAAGAACATCCCCAGCATAGTTTTAGCTTTAGAGTCATCAACCAGGTAGAGCAGGATCCGAGAGGAGGCCCATCCACCTTAAAATTAGAAATATGTGAATTATTGTGGCAATTAAAATTAAATGTGTACAGCCAACCAGGTTTGAATGATGCATGCTCTTTAGCCTGTGTTTTAAAATTAAGGAGTTTACAAAAGTAACCTAGTTTTTATTCATTCTTCCATAAACAGGGAAGGTGAACATATGTATGATTATCTTATTTGTTTGTACATTTTTTCTGTACTATTGTTAGTCCATGTTGTTAATAGTTTTTTAGTCTAGTTAGATCACTTTTTCTAATATCTTTTGCCAATATTTTTTCCCAATATTTTCTAATACTGTTAATTTTACATGGCTATTATTTTATTTTACATCACTTCACATTTTTAAAGGACATAGAAAGTTATTTATAAGTGTACTTTTTGGAAGTATACCTTTAGTCTAGTTAGATCACTTTTTCTAATATCTTTTGCCAATATTTTTTTCCCAATATTTTCTAATACTGTATTAATTTTACATGGCTATTATTTTATTTTACATCACTTCACGTTTTTAAAGGACATAGAAAGTTATTTATAAGTGTACTTTTTGGAAGTATACCTTTTAAAGTTTAACATGCTTATGTGATTTTTTCATTTGATACAAATGGATGTGTTGATGAGTTTTTTGTCTGAGGAAGTGTTGTTCATTGAAGCAAGACAAAAGCATTTACTTCATTTGTCTATTTGGGCTAATAAACCCTTTTTGTGGAATTTAATTTCTGCCAGTGTTTTTATTGTTTTTTGAAGTGGTTTCACATTTCTTCTGGTTTGTTTTGTTATTATATAGGCAAAACAGAATGTAAATTAAAACAACATATTTATGAGCATTTATATGAAACATCTAGATGTAAAAAAAAAAAAACAAATGCTCTATATAGGCATATACAACAGTTTAGTAATCATTCCTTTGGTTTTATTGTGTTAGAACAGATTGAAATGTTTCTCTTGGAAAGTTATTTTAGAAACTAAAGAATATTGGTGGCAAGTTTATTTGGATGCTTCTGTTTTACCAGGTTTAAATGAAACTATCTCTGTTTCTAGTGTGTTAAAGATGAGGGTATTTAATAGGTGAATTTTATGTTACCTACACAACAAATTACTTGTGAATTGTTTTGAATTATTGTATAATTCATTAATTGTATTGAGTGTATAAAATGGGGCATATGTTTTTTTGAAATTGTCTGAAGAAGGATGAGTTTCCAGTCGAGTATAACTGGGATTGTACTTGAGCTGCCGTTTTTTGTTTTTATAAGCATTTAGACTCCACCGAGGAGTCAGCCATGAAAGACACTGACCTCAGTGAGGGAGAAAGATCCCTATGATCACCTCCTGAGGATGTTTCCTTTGGGGACATCTTAGAGAATTTAAAACAGAGAGGTGTCTGGCAGTCTAGTAATCCTTCGCCTGAGGAGATGGTGTACCTGGTGGTCTTGGGATACTGACTGTCTACCTCCTGGGTCACTGTGCCCACCAATGAGCTCATAGAATTGATCTCTCAACAGGTGTGGAGAACCCAGATTCTATTGACCCAACCCCTGGAGACCAAACAATTTAATCGCCACACTAGCTGACAAGACTTTTCGGACAAAAGGGGTTGCAGTAGATGCCATGGTTGTGGCGGCAGCTACCAAAAAGGAACTATTGGAGGAGAATTCCACTATTCATCCTCCTAATAAGGACTCCAGGATGATAGATAGAAGCGGGAAGAGAGTCTTTTCTTCAGCGACCTTTGCTTTACAATTGCTGAATTACCGTTCCCACCTCACTAGGTTGCAAAGGGATCTGATCAAGCTTTCAGATACCCTTGAGAGAGCTATAGCTGTGGGAGTCTGAGAGAAGGTTGTTTCCCAGCTGGCAACCTTATATTCTGTAGCTAACTCTTCCATGAGGCTCATTGCTCATGCAGCAGAAGGAACAATTAGAGCAGCGGGTTCTGGCATATCTATGAGAAGGCATGCCTGGATGTGCCTGTGCGACTTTGCCTAGCCTTTTAAATCATCGCTCATCAACACTCCATTTGATGGCACATCCCTTTTTGTTCCCAAGGTGTGAAAATGATGGTAAGGCCCTTTCTGCCATGGACATACATTTTTCCACCCATCAGAGACCTTACCCTAAGGGCCAGAGAGGTGGTGGTAAAATGTGGTTCAAGAAATCACAAGGATCTTACCAGGACACACGTGGAGAGAGTTCCCCCAGGGGCAGAGGGGAGAACAATTCCAAAAGACACTGCCCTCATGGCAGAGGAAGCCCACAGAACCAAGGGTCCAGTGAGCCTTTCTTTGAGAATCCCTTCCAGTGCTCCTGAAAGGAGACCTGATTGCCCACCTCTGGAGGCAATCAAGGGTCAACTATCCTTGAACTGGAGAGCCTGGCTAAAAATAACCACTGATATATGAGTGGAGAGGATAATATCCAGAGGTTATCTAATCTCTTTTTCTCACAACCACCCACCAAACAGAAGAATCCCAGATATCCCACCCAGTCAAAGGGATCAAGCAGTTATTCTGATTCAGAAAATGCTAGACAGGAGAGTCATCCAAGAGGTCCCTGCAAACGAAAGAGGATTCGGAACTTACTCAAGGTTCTTTTTAGTTCCAAAGAAAACAGGGGACAGGAGACTGATTTGAATCACAGCAGACTAAACAAGTCAGTTCGATGCCACAAGTTCCGAATGGACACAATACAGTCCATACTTCCCTTCTTGGAACAGGATGACTGAATGTGCTGCATAGACCTTCAGGATGCGTACCTCCACATAAAAATGGACAGATCATCCAGAAGGTACTTATGCTTCCAGCTGGGAGCCAGTCATTTCCATTTCAGATCACTGACCTTTGATCTCAACACAGCCCTCAGGGTGTTCACCAAATGCATGGCTGTGGTAGCGGCTTACCTGAGATGACAAGGATTCAGTGTGTTTCCCTATTTGGACAACTGGCTTATTTCTGCCCCAACCAGGCATCTACTTAACAAAGCAAGAGACTCTGTTATCCAGTTCTGTACAGTGCTAGGTATAACCATAAATTACGAAAAGTCTCACTTGGACCCTGCTGAAACACTGGAGTTTATAGGGGCAATTTTGAACATGACTCAGATGATTCCAAGGCTTCCACACTCTAGAGTACTAACATTCAGGTGCCAAACACACAAACTACTCCAGAACATGAAGATAGCTGCCCGTTATGTCTTACAGGCTGTAGGTATAATGGCTGCAGCTATAGTTTTGGTTCCACTGGCAAAATTCCACATGCAAATACTACATTGGCTTCTGGCCACACAGTGGTTGATTATCCATCAACTGATATCTTATCATATTCTCATTACAGACACCTGCAGAACAGTTCTATCATGGTGGATTCATTCCAACCAGATAACACAGCTGACCCTTTGTTCCCCCATAACCTAATGCTATGCTGACCATGGACACTTCTCAGATAAGGTAGGGGGGGGGGGGCATTATCTGGGGAAGATGGTTCAAGGTACCTGGTCTTCCAATGACGCCAATTTACACATAAACATCCTGGAGATGAGGGCAATGCTCTTAGCGTTGCAGGCCTTTCAGGCTGCTATTCCTCTGGGAACAGTGGCAATTCAGTCAGGGAACATGTCTGCAGTCTGGTACATAAACAAGCAAGGAGGAACCAGATCATATCCTCTGTGTCGAGAAGTGCTCAGAGTTTGGCAATGGGTGATCTCATTCAACCGCTTTCTTGTAGCAATGCATATTCCAGGAAAGTCCAACGTAAGAGTGGACAAGTTCAGCAGATCCATTCCCATGCTTCATGAATGGTCCTTGAACCAGAAAGTAGCAAATGAAATTTTCCGCAGATGGGGCCAGCCCTACTGTGACCTCTTTGCATCCCCTCTAAACAACAGATGCAGCAACTACTTTGCTCTAATCCCCCCGACTGTGGAATCCCTGAGGGATGCTCTGATACATGATTGGCCTCCTGCTCTTCTGTACACCTTTCCTTTACCCCTTGATTCCCAAATTTCTCCAGAAAGCAAACAGGTTGAAGAGAACAGTAATCCTCATTGCTCTGTTTTGGCCTCAACAAATCTGGTTTCCCTTTCTTTGGCCTCACTTACAGAAAAAAACCTGGATTCTGGAACCAACTCCAGACTTTCTGCCACATCTGACAGAAATGATTCATCCCAATCTGTCCAACCTCAAGCTGTTGGCTTGGTTCCTCCAATTCCATTTATAGCCAAACAGCCTATGCTGTCCTCCCCAGTTTGTCATATTCTGTTATCATCCCATAAGCCATTGACTCAAAAGCTGTGTAGGAGGAAATGGAAGAAGTTTGTAATCTGGGCTCAACAACATGATTTAGATCCCTTTGCAGCACCTATTCACTCCATCCTAGAATTTTTGGCTCACCTCTTTGATAATGGGGCAGCTGCCTCTACAGTTAAAGTGCAATTAGCAGCTATCTCTGATTTTCACATTCGAAAGGATAATTTGTCACTCATTTCCAACAAGCTTTGCAAAGCCTTCTTGAAAGGGACTCTATTGCTAAGGCCACCTTACAAGGATTCCTCCTCTTGCATGGCACCTAAACTTGGTGCTACATTTTATCGTCCAACGTACTTTTGAACCTGCAGCTTTGTGTGATATAACGTTTTTGTCTTGGAAGACCATCATCCTAGTAGCCATTACATTGGCAAGAAAAATATCAGAAATTCAGGCCTTATATTCCCAACCTTCTTACCTGATTTTCCATAAAGACAGAGATTCCTTGCGCATTAACCCCACCTTTCTTCCTAAAGTTGTCTCTGAGACTAATATCAATCAAACCATTAACTTGCCCATCTTCTTCCCTAACCTCACTAACAAAGGTGAATACATACTGCATTTATTGGATGTCTATAGACAATTATGTTTTTATCTGCATGGGACAAGACTTTAGGAAGGCAGATCAATTGTTTATTTACTTCTCAGGCCCTAAGAAGGGCCTACCAGTGTCCAAGGTTTCTCAAGCTAAATGTCTGTCTGATTGCATTGCTTTCACCTACACCAAACAAGGTTTAGAGATCTGTTCGAGCTCACTCAACCAGGGCCATGGCTATGTTGACAGTCTTTCAGGTTAAGGCATACATGGATGAAATTTGTGCAGCGGCCACTTGAGCAAGTCATCATATTTTTATCATCCAATGCAAGTTGGATTTTGTCTCCAGGGGAAGGAACATTCTTCCATGAGTCCACCCAGGATAAAGGTAGCTGGGGACTCTGTCCCATATGTGAGGATGAAGTGAAAAACTGGCAATATCAAATAAAGAAGTTATGTACTTACCATAACCCCTTCCATATGTATTGCCGATTTTTTCACTTATTCTCACAACCCCTCCATCCAAGCCCCAACCTTGTGTTTTCTGGTTGAACGGGAAGCATAATTTATGTTTCATGTTATCTTCTCCATACTCCAGAAATGGTCTCTTTATGGCTTTTTCATATAGAATAGTTTCTCCTTTTCCTTCTTCCTTCTGGTAATAATCTTAGCAAACAAGATCTGAGGTAACAGGGAGATGTGCATTGTGGGTAAGGGGAGGTGACCAAGAGCTTTTTCGTTGCCATGAGTTTAGTAACGACCAAGTCAGATCCAATGGATTGGATCTGAACCCATATGTGAGGAGAAATTAAAAAATCGACAATACAGATGTAATGTTATGGTAAGTACATAACTTCATTTTTCAAAAATGCCAGGGTCCTTTATAAGACTCACAGGGAGATAGTTCTCCCAGGGACAGAGGGGAGAACTCAAATGGAATACATCACCATTTCAGAAGAGGTGGCTCGCAGAACCAGGGCTTCTGGGATTCCTTCTCAGACAAGCCCTACCAGCACTCCTGAAAGGAGGCCCAATTGCTACCCTCTGGAGGAAGTCAGGGGGGCATTTGTCTCTGCACTAAAAAGCCTGGCTATCCATAACATAAGATTCCTGGGTGCAGAGAATTATATACAAAAGTTATATCATGCCATTCTTCCAAATAATCCTTATAAGAATGAAAAGAATCTCCGATGTTCCACCCAACCAGAAGGAAATAACTAGAATAAAAATAGAAAAGCTGCTAGAAAAAAAGTCATCCAGAAGGTTCCCCAGACCGGAGAGGATCTGGGACCTATTCAAGATTCTTCTTAGTGCCAAAAAAGACAGGGAACTTGAGACCAATACTGGATCTCAGCAGACTAAATCAGCTTGTGCAGTATTCAAGGTTCTGGATGGTCATAGTTCAGTCCCTTCTGCCTCTGCTGTGAAAGGATGATTGGATATGCTTGATAGATATTCAAGATGTGTACTATCACATCAAAATGAACAAGCACCGCAGAACATATCTGCGTTTTCGGCTGAGAGCCAGTCATTACCACTTCAGAGCACTGCCTTTTGGTTTGCCACATCCCCCAGGGTGTTTATCAAATGCAAGGCAGTGTTAGCAGCTCTCTTGAGACTGCTGAGTTTCTGAGTGTTTCCATACCTAGACAACTGGCTCCAAACTGTCCCAACCAGGCATCTACTCCTGCAGGCAAGGGACTACTTGCTTCAGTTGTGCCTCTGTCTAGGCATCACAGTCAATTACAACAAATCACAACTCACACCTATGCAGAGTCTGAAATTCATAGGTGTTTGTCTGGACACAGTCAATCAGATAGCATCTCTTCCTCCTGCTGGAATCCAAACACTCAGATCCCAGGTTATAAAAGTAATACAAAATTATTCTCTTCCAGCATGATTAATTTTTCAAGTCTTGGGATCCATAACAGCTGCTATCACCCTCATTCCTCTGGCCAGGTTTCATATGTGAATACTTCAACAGATACAGTTAACCCAGTGGTCCATTCTACAGCATCCTTTAACCACCTCAGTCAAGATCACACAAGCATGCAAAAGGTATCCTCTTTGGTGGATTCATTCAAACGAAGCAGCTGAAGGCTGTCTATTTCTTCTCTCCCTGCCCACTGCTACAATGACCATGGATGCCTCCCAACTGAGGTGGGGGGGCACTACTTGGTAAGGACAGTCCAATGTACATGGTGCCCCCCCAAGAGGCCAAGGTGTATATCAATATCCAGAAAATGAAAGCAGTTTTTCTAGCACTGCAGCCCTTTCAAGACGTTCTCCCATTCAGGACAGTTACTGTTCAGGCGGACAATATGTCAGTGGTCTGGTACATAAACAAACAAGGAGGAACCAGATCTTATCAGCTTTGTCAAGAAGCAATGAGAGTGTGGCAATGGGTGATCTCTTATGGTTGCATTCTCATAGTAATGCACATCCTGGGGGAAACCGGAGTGATTGTGGACAAATGAAGCAAGTCCATTCTGATGCCTCATAAGTGATTTCTGAATGTCAAAGTAGCGGAAAGAATTTTCCATCAATGGGGCCAGCCATGCTGCGACCTTTTCACATCTCCCTTCAGCAACAAGTGCAGCAGGTTCTTTGCCCTGATCTCTCTAGTGATGGAGTCAACAAGAGATGCACCAGTCCGTAATTGGCCCTGGTCTCCTTTATGCTTACCCACTGTTACCTGTCATCCCCAAATGTCTACAGAAAGCATTCTGGTCAAAGAGCACAGTTATCCTCATTGTCTCCTTCTGGCCTCATCAAATTTGATTCCTTTTCCACTGGCCTCAACTTTTATGTTTTCCCTAAATACTGGATCCAACTCCAGACTTCCTATCTCACCCAACAGGGATGTCTCATCCAGACACAACAGGCCTCAAACTGACCGCATGGTTTCTCCACTTCCATTGATTGATAGACAGCCCAGTCTCTCCTTTCCAGTTCGTCATATTTTATCTTCTCAAAAAGCTTCTACTAGAAGGATTTACAAAAGTAAATGGAAGAGATGTGCATTCTGGGCCCTTTGCAGGGATCTGGACACCATTTCTGTCCCTGTACTGGCTATACATGAATTTTTAGCTTCAATTTTCAGTGAAGGGGCTATCTTTTCTACTTTTTAGGGTCTAGTTGGCTGCTGTTTCAAACTTCCCCCTAGGCAAAAATAACTTTACCTTAGCTTTTAAATTATGTAAGGCCTTTCTCAAAGGAGCCTTTTTACTTAAAGCTCCATTAAAGGATCCTGCTTCTTCTTGGGATTTAACTATTGTGCTTCAGGCTGTCACCCAAACTCCCTTTTAACCTTCACCCATGTCAGATCTAAAAGATCTGTTTTGGAAAACTATTTTTCTGGTCACTATCACATCAACTAGACAAGTATCTGAACTCCAAGCTCTTTTTTTGAAACCTCTGTATCTAATTTTCCATGAAGACAGGGTGTCCTTGCGGACCAACCCATCTTTCTGGCCTAAGGTAGCTTCTGAGTCCAACATTAACTAGGTCATTAACCTCCCATTTTTTTCCAAACATTTCAAATAAAGGAGACTACATGTCCATCTTTTGGATGTGCATAGATAACTTTATTTTTACTTCCACAGAAACAAGGATTTCTGAAAAACTGACCAGTTTGTTTCCTTCTTTTCCAACAGATTGGGCAAGCCAGTTTCCAAAGTTACAGTGGCCAGATGGTTAACTGATTGTATCTCCTTTGTCTTAAAGAGGATTATCATTGCTTAAGCCTCCTAGAGCTCATTCCACAAGGTATATCATGGTCTCTTCAGCTTTTTGGTCAAGGGTTTCCTTAGATGAGATTTGTGCAGCTGCAGCTTGGACTAATGCTCACACTTTCATTGCTCATTACAAATTTAATTTGGTTTCCAAGAACAGAGCAGCCTTTGGTTCTGCAGTACTCTTGGATATCCTTTCATGAGGGCCACCTAGGATTCAAGTAGCTGGGGATACTGGCTAATCAGTTGAGGAATGAGTGAAAAGGACAACATCAGATAAAAAATGTTCCACCTGTGTTGTCCATCTTCATTCTTTCTCACTTCCCTTTGCTTCTGGAAAGACCTAAGAGTTCTCTTGGGAACCTTTGCTCCTTGTTTTAGCTCCAGCTCCTTTTTCTTATTGTATCTTTATTCATTTCTTTAAGATATTGTCCCTTTATCTCTATGGGCAGCAAACTTGATCTGAGTTGTGTTAGGTTGGTGGGGCATTATGGGTAAAGAGAGAAGCTCAAGGGTGTTTGGATGTGATGATCTGGTAGAAGCAACCATGTTGGATCTGAAACCCATCAGTTGAGAAAGAATGAAAATGGACAATGCAGATGGAACATTATGGTGCATACATAACTTTTTTTTCCCCAACAAGTGTGTTCATACAGATCTTACATATGAATGCCCTTTTGTTTTTATTAAAACCATTGCACTTGATGTATTGTTTTATTGAATACAAATAATGTCTTTTATAACAGCTTATCTAAACTATGTTTAATGGAAATGTATTGCGATGATAGCTAGATAAATACAGATTAGATTCTATTTTAGCTGCCATAAAACTGAAATATGCTTACTGTTTTTAACTCTATCGTTTTTTGTAATCATTATAAACCTTTATTCACTACACATATAATCTTCTTAATATTAACTGGCAAGCTACATGCACATATGACAATTCATCTTCTTTGTTTTCAAACCTTTCATCATTTCACTTTTACAGGACAAACATAGTTGTCATATGCTCATTTTATTTTTTATTTTATTTTACTTTATTTTATTTGGGGTAATCATTAATTTAAGCCACAGGTTCACATTCATAGGCATGTCAGTGTACAGAGTTGGAGATCATTGTTTCAAACTCTTATCTGTTTCCCCCTACTTTCTCACACAGTGCTCTTTATTTACTACTATACCATTTATCTTTCCCTTCTCTTGCTATCATCCTTTCTTTTCAGGCCATTTGAGAGACTATCTTTTCTACTTCTAGTAAGGTGAAGGTCATCTTACTTGTATTTTCTTATTATTGCTTTTTTTACCTCCTAGCATTATCAAGGCTACCAAATGTTTATTTTCCTTATTTGCCTGTCTGTTCCAAGAAGGAACAATTGCTTAATTAACACCACTTTTTTGTCTAACAAGTTTTTCAGGTCCTCCTTAAATTTGCTTAATAACAGACACTCCCAGAATAATGTTGTCAGGTACTTCTGGTGCCTACATCCCCAACAGTCCCCCTCTAACTGCTGGAAACATCCTAGCCAGTCGGTTTGGTGTGCAGAAGTAATGGTGCAGCACTGTCAGGCAAAGGTTCTAAATTTCCTTGCTTTAGACACATGCCAAGGTAGCTACACAATCACACCCATTCTCCCTCTGCTGTTTTGTCTTGCATTTCCTTAATCATCTTTCCCTGATTTTGTACTACTAGTCTTTTTCATCTTCAATGCCTCCTTTTGATATCATTCGGGTGCTTCACCCTCCTGTAACCTTCTCTGATTAATCTCTTTTAGAATTGCAGGCCTTTTTGTGTTTCTTTTCATCACACTTATTCTCTCCCATTTCACCTCTAGTTCCTGACACTCCCAATCCATCTCACTAGCCAATGTGTATACTTCCTGTAGCTCTCCATTTCTTCATTATGTCCTCCGTAAGTATCTGTGCCATATACTGTACTAAGTTATCCTCCTCTTCATCTACATAACATAATTTTCCCTTCCCTGAGGTTCTTCATCCTCCTTTTGGCGCTATTTCTTCAGATCATTACTTTAACTACTTGTTACAAAATATCCCTCTACCAACTTTCTGCATTTCTTCTAATACTGGGAATTGAATTTTACCACTAAAATATTCTTGCAATAAATAGTTCCCAAATATTTTTCTACCTGTTTCTTGACTTTTTTGTCTGTTTTCTCAAGTTTACCCTTGACCATTTTACTTAACTATATCCCTGAATATTTCATTTTCTCTTTTTGTATTCTTTCTTGTTCAAAATCTTCCAACTCCTCCCGAGTCATATTGATGGCAATATCTTGCATTTTAACTTTGCTAACCTTAAATCCTGCCATCTTACTAAAACTTTGCATTATACCCCTTAGTTTACTTAGGCTTTTTCCAAGGTTCTCCAGCATTATTAAAATATCATCTGCGTATAGCTATATCTTTTGTTGCCTGTCCACCCAATGGTACCCTGAATTTCTGCTTATCTAATCGCTATTAAGTACATTGCAAATCACACTGGAGACAGAGGGCATCCGCGCCTTGTCCTTTTTCTCATACCCAAATTCTTCTGATATTCTCATCCTCACTTTTACTCTAGCCCCACATATATCCCATCCAGCATACTAACCAATCCTTCCTTGTATCCCCATCTTGTCATTAATTTAAACAAATATTGTTTGCTCTGTTGGGGTCTTTTCGTCATCAAACGGTAGTGTAGATAACCTCTTTTCCATCTTTGGGTGTCTTCCATTATCACCCCTGTCCTTAAAATGTTACATGTGATGCTATTCTTTTCATTTATTCCTCAATGGATGGGTCTTGGATCCAACTCTCAAGCTCCTCCTTTTACCCCTAATGCCCCCTTCACTCTACAATACTCCAGGTATCATTTGCCACCTTATCACTTCAAACATGAATCTTTCAAACAGAGCTTTGGGGTTTAGGGGTGCATTTTTTTTGTTGTGAGTCCAATTTCTTTTGTAAGTTTATTACAGCTTTATCTTTCTTGATCACCTCTTCCTCTCTTGTCTTAGTTTTTTTCAGTTTCTTCATGTTAGGGTTATACGTTATTTTCTCTTCTGCCTTTGGTAGTTCTCTGTACCATTGTTCATACTTCCCTGCTTCTTCTCCCACTATTTCTTCCTACCCTTCAGAGGGTAATTCCTTGCTTCTACCATTGCTGGTAGTTCTATAAAAAAATGTTTCTTCTATCTCTGTTATCCCATTCCCTTACTATCGCTTTGGCTGACAAACCCACTAAGTTTAAGAAATGCTCTTCCTGTGGGCACAAGATCCCTAATTCTGATGTCCACAGTGAGTGCGTTTATTGTCTGGGTGTATCTCATTTAAATACTGAATGTTCACTTTGTGCTGGCTTCAATTCTAAGGCCCTTAGTGACCGATGTACAAACTGATCCTAAAGGCCTTGTTACCATCCTCATCTTCATCTTCTGTTTCAGGGGCTCAAACCCCCAGAAAAACACTTAAGGCCTCTTTGGAGACAAAAGAAACTAGGAAACGGTCTCCCACCCACTCTCCAGAGTTAGCTTCAACTTCAGAGCTTCCTGCCAAAGTTCACAGTCTTTCCAAAGCCAAAGTGGATAGGATGATGAGGAAGTTCCTCAGAGCTCAGATTCAGATGGGGGTTATCCCATATGCATCTCCCATTGGATCTGTGAGCCTCCCTTCTGTTTCCCACACTATAATTTCTCATTTTCCAATCCAAATGTTGATTTTGGATCCCTTGGATCAGAGAACCCTGGGAGTGTTGGTGCTGGATCTTAAGATGACTAGGTCTTTGACTCTGACTGTGTCCCTGACTTGCCAGCTCCAATTCCATTGGACCAAGGCAAGTCTCAGAGTCAAAGCATCAGCACCAGGTCCAGAGAATGTGGTTAAATTCCAAAGTTGTTGCAGCCATCACTGTCCCCCCCCCCCCCGGGCATCAGCATTGGACAGTTCAGGTCTGACTCTCCCTCGAGGCAGGGATCCAGGCAGGGTTGGGGTATGGTGACTTGGGCTTCAGTGCCAGTGTGACCAGCTACAGCTTCTCCCAGTTCTTCTGTTTTCAAGGTGGTAGAGATGGTCTTCTCTCATCTGAGAGACACTAGTCTCTCTTCTATGGAGCCTACAGCCTTGTTGCCATTGGGTCCAAGCTCTGATCCTCATAGACCTATCACACAGGGACAGACAGGCCTATCAAGCATCTAGACAGTCTCCTTTAAGAACCTTCCTCTCTCTTCGGATACCTGTCCTGACCATCCTACTGAGGAGGTTCCCAGCAAGAGAATGTGCAAAAGGAAGCACATAGACTCCCCTCAGGAGACTGCCACCAAAGACACTAATTTCAATGAAGGGGAGTGGTCCCCATGGTCTCCACCAGATGAGATCTCCTTTGGAGACAACTTAGAAATTCTCAGGTAGAAAGGTGGTCAGTGCTCCAATTCCCCTTCCCAGGAGGAGTCAGTGTTCCAAGATACGTCTTGGGTGAATCTCCGGCTGATGAGCTTATAGATCTGATTTCTCACTGAACATGGAAGGAACTGGATACTGAAAAAACTATCCCCCACCATCCTGATAAGTTTCTTGCCCTTTCTAAAAACAGGCTCTACTGAAGTAAGGGGTTTTCCACTGATGCCATGATTGTGGCAGCTGCCACTAAGAAAGAGCTGGCAAAGCAGAGCTCCTCTGTCCATCCACCTTACACAGAGTCTGGATAGGTTTGGGAAATGCAATTATGTATCAGCGACCTTTGCCTTATGGTCACTGAACTATTTGGCACATTTCACCAGGCCGCAAAACAATTTGAATAAATTCCTTTACAAATCCCTTTTTCAGCCCATGCCTGTGGAGGACAGCAAGAAACTTTCTTCAGAGCTGGTCCCTCTTCCATCCATCTCTAATGCTTCCATTAGGTTAATTTAACATGCTGATGAGGGCACCTCATGTCAGTGGATTCAGGCATAGCTGTAAGGAGACATGCCTGGATGTCCTTGTGTGACGTTGCAAAGTCCTTCAAGTCTTCATTCATCAATGCTTCTTTTGATGGATCAACCTTGTTAGCCCTACTGTCAAGGAAACACTTTCTCTGAGTGAACAGGATGGAAAGACCTTGCCTGCCATGGGTGGCTATTTTTCTACCCAACAGAGATCCTTTTCCAGGAATCAGTGAGGAAGAAGGAGAATGGTCTTCCGTAAGTCCCAGGGTCCTTTCCAAGACTCATGAGGGAATGTCTTCCCATAGGCAGAGGCGGGAGTTCTAATGGCAGACACCATTCACATGGCGGATGAGGCTCGTAAAATCAGGGTTTCCAAGATTCATTCTCAGATGATCCCTTTCATTGCTCCTAAAAGGCTCATCTGTGGAGGCAGACAAAGTTTGCTTGTCTCTGCACCCAGAAGCCTGGCATCAATCACAAAAGATACTTGGGTGGTGAGAATCATTTCCAGAATGGTTATTTCACAGCATTTTCACAAATTCCCCCAAACAAAAGAAGAAGGGGGACTTCCAAGATGACTGCACATTAAGTAACAGCTTATTTCTTCTGCTCCCAGTGTGGAAAACAGAAACTCAGCAGAGAAGGCCAGTAGACTTGTGTTTATGGGTAAATTTGAGTAACTGGCTAGTAAGTGTACTACCTGGATGCCAGAAATAAAGAAATACAGAAGACCTAGAAAAAAATCAGCTACAAAAACTGATGAAGAAATACTGACTGGGAAAGGTTCTGTAGCTGTTTAGCAAAATGCAATGCAACCTTCAGACATGACTTCCAGTATCCTAAAGGAAGATATAAGACAACTGCATATAGACCTGCTTAAAATAAACAAAACACTGATGGAGTATATCCACATAAACAATAAAAGGCTGGAAAAATGGAAAAAGCTTTAAACATATATTCAGATGAGAAGATAAAGCTGCAAAAATCAGAAGTCGAAATAAAGAAAAGGCTAGTTGAATATGTGACTTCTCAGGAAGAGATGTTTCACAAAATAATAGAATTAGAGGACAGAGCACGTACAGAAAACCTGAAAATTTCAGCTTTACCAGAGAAGCTGGAAGGAACAGACTGCATTAATTTTATGACAAATAAGCAACTGGACTGGTATTCCACAACAGGAGTTGTTGAAAAGGCACATTGTGTTTATGCTCCAAACCTGTCTACAAGAAAGCAGCCTAGACCTTTAATAGTAAAGACGCAATCCTACCAGTAGAAGGAGTTGATTCTGACAAAATTGTGGCAGATGAACAAAGTACTAAAAGTGGGAGATAGCAGAGTGTTTGTGGAGAATGATTACTCATTGTACACCAGACAGAAGAGGAGCAAATTGATTCCACTATTCAGGGAATGTCAAGATGCAGGAGTGAGATTCAAACTGCTGCACCCAGCTGTCTTCAAGGTTTGCTTCCCTGAGGGACAAAATCATTTCTTTATGAAGTATATGCTAAGGAGGAAATACAAAAGTTTGTCCAACAAAAAGTAAGCTGTGAAATAGTAGGCAATTCTGCTTCTGTTAATAAAGACCACACAGTGACAGTACCTGTGAAACCTTTTCAAATTTTTCAATGGATAAATGGAATTTATGGAGAAAACTGGCAAAGGAACCAAGTATTGGGTGGAAATAACTAGAGAGGGAAAGATGATAGAATGGGAAGATGCCAAGAAGTTATTTGGACTGCAGGTTAGAGATTGCCTTCCCTATCAGGGATTGATAGAGTATAGGCAAAGAGAAAGAAATGGGCGTCCTAAACAAAAAAACAACACTGGTAGAGATTTTAATAGAATCTAGAATAAAAGTTGCTGTTAAAAGGGAATAATTAGTAGAGCATATAAAATACTGCATGATAACTATAAGAATCAGAGGAGGTTAGAAAGGATTGGGAAGAGAGACTGGATAAGCAATTCACAAAGAAACAGTGGGAGGATATATGTATGTCTCCCAAATATAAAACAAAATCTAGAAGATTTAGGATTTTTGCCTGGAAACGTTTACATAGATATTTTTATACCC
The DNA here is from genome assembly GCF_019279795.1 of Protopterus annectens. Taxonomy (NCBI): domain Eukaryota; kingdom Metazoa; phylum Chordata; order Ceratodontiformes; family Protopteridae; genus Protopterus; species Protopterus annectens. The sequence goes on from NC_056731.1 coordinate 1,134,929,763, forward strand.
CAAGTAGACTCCAGAGAATTTTTCCTCAGGCAGGCAGTAAATGTTGGAGTTGTGAAGGGGAAGAAAGAGGTAATTGGGAACATATTTTCTGGGAGTGCATTAAGTTATCGGACTTTAAGGATTCCCTGTGGGATGCACTGTCAGAGATCCTGGGTGGGCAGATTGGTCTCACAAGGGAGATGATTTTTCTGAGCTATGATACAGAATTGGAATTGCCTAGACATGGTAAGGCCTTGTTGTGTCTAATAATGGTGTCTGCCAAAAAAGTAATTACTAGAAAATCAAAATCAAAATCTAAACCAACTCTACTGTAAGTAGTGAATATAGTAACAGACATAAAACAACTGGTACTGAGATCTTTAGTAAAAGGTGGGAGCAAACTATATTGGAAAAATGGGAATTGTGAGAACAATACATACAAGGGAGGAATGAGGTCTAAAAGGCGACAGTACTTGAGCTATGTAATGACTGAGTGAGAAAGATTGGGTAGATTATAAGTGATACAAACTGCAGAGCAAACAGGTGGAAACCACAAATCCACTTTACTAAAGGAGTGAGCGCCTTCGTAAAGGATATAACACAACTTCATCAGAATCAAAATCAAAGTAAACTACCCCCATTTAAATATCTCTCCAATAAACTGTGCAATAAACTATCGGAATATGTTGTATTTCTAAAATTGTGCTCTGAAGACACTTTGCTAGTTGTCATCCGACATATCAAAAGAAAGGAATAGTAAAAGGGCAGTACATTAGATTAGCCTGCATGAGTTCAAATGATGATGCCTTTGATAGTGAATATATGAAATTGAGAAATATGTTTGCTGCCAGGGAATACCCACTGATTTAATTAAAAGTGTACATAGAGAAGTTTTACAAAAAAGGTGGCAAGGGGGTATTAAGCCTCTTTTATTAATGGATGAATTACCACAGAACCAGTCAAGTGAAGTAGATAATTACACCTCCTCCTTTATTACTACCTACATTTATGAATATGAACATATTCAGGATATTAGTAGAAATAAAAGACTTTTGGCTCTTCCTGGTTAGGGGTCGCCACAGCAGACCTCTGGTCCACTCATGATTGGCAGTGGATTTTTACGGTGCCGAGTTGCCAGCCTGATGCCCAACCTCAAACGATGGCACGCCCATTCACGCTCGCACCTACCTGCAAGTCTTTAATGTCACTCGACCATGGGGAGGACATGCAGACTCCACACAGAAGGCACTCCAGCCGAGAATCAAACAGGAGAACCTGTTGCTGTGAGGTGACAACACTAACTGATGCACCACTGTGGCATCAGGATATTATTAGAAGTAATTGGGCCATATTTAAAGCTTTTGAAGGTACTGTTGATGTTCTTGGTGATAGACCATGCTTTATCACTAGGCAAGCTAGATGTTTGAAAAATTATTTTGAAATGAATGAAGCTAGCTACATTACATTTAGTGAGAAGCGAAAAGGAACTTTCAAGTGTAGAGGGTGCGCCCAGTGCCCTTACATTTTACAAAAAAAAGAGGTGAAAGTTAATGATATTATTATTTATACTACATTTCACTGTACTTGTAAATCAACAGGTATTATTTACCTGGCATTATGCAAAAAATGTCCCAGTTTTTATGTGGGAAAGACTGTCTGCCAATTCAAAGAGAGGATTTATGAACATTTAAACGACATTAAGAATAAAAAAAGTATTAATGCACTTTATTGTCATATAGAAAAAAATCCCAATTATGAATTTTTGTTTTTTTGGGTGGAAACAGTCCTTAAAAATCCATTAGGAGGTCCATGGCGTGATTTAATTAAACGGAGGGAGTTATGTCTGCAGCTGAAGTTAAATGCCAAAGCACCACCAGGGTTAAATGATACAATTTCAATTGCTAGTATTCTAAGATTGTTGTCCTATCATGTTTAATATGTTTTTTAAAACTTTTTAATAAGTACTTGTTTGGTTACATATTATATATATATATATATATATATATATATATATATATATATATATATATATATATATGGATCTACCTCACTAGATCAACAGTGCAAAACACCGACAACAACTTCACTGACACCAAATCATCGACAGTTCACAAACACGACACCACATACACTCGTCACATCATAACAACAAACAAAACAAATCCCCCGTCCAAAACCCATACACACAACACAAGCACACCAAAATCCTTACAAACCAACACTAACCCATACATACACAACTATCTACAACCCTAACCGAAACCCTAACCCTAAGGTCCGTCACTATCGCACACTCACCTAACCCGCGCCCTAACCCTAACTCACTTAACCCGCCCCTAACCCAAAAACTATCACTACTGCACCCTTACCTAACCCGCGCCCTAACCCTAACTCACTTATCCCACCCCTATCCCTACAGACCGCCAACATCGCACACTTACCTTACTCACACCCTTACCTAACCCGCGCCCTAACCCTAACTCACTTATCCCACCCCTATCCCTACAGACCGTCAACATCGCACACTTACCTTACTCGCACCCTAACGTCCATCACTACCGCATACTTACACATCCTTTCCCCATCTCAGTGTTCTCAGCGTCTGTGTCTCCCTCCGTCGGTCTTCTGCCTTGTCGATCTTCTGGCGCTTTGTCGGTGTTCGGACTTGTCGATCTAGTCAGGTAGATCCATATATATATATATATATATATATATATATATATTTTTTTTTTTTTTTTTTTTAGCTATTCTTAATATAGTTGATATGTGGGCATTATATTTTGTAATGTAAATTATTGTTATTTTACCTTGATTGTTTAATGCATTTACTGCAAACTAGGGGCCATAATTGACTCTCTGGCTGATACAGACATCCTCCAGAAGGGTCTCATTGAGACGGATACATGGTGTCAAAATCATGGCCTCAAGATAAATGCCAAAAAGTGCATAGTCATCCCCTTTGGAAAAAACAAAGTACCCACGAACTACTACATACGTGGTAGTCCCCTAAATACAGAAAATGTAATAAGGGATCTGGGGACCCAAGTAGATAGTAATCTCTCCTTTAATAGTCATATTGCCAAGGTGGTTAGATAATCCTTCTATGTGGCCCACCTAATCACAAAAGGGTTCGCATCTAGAACAAAATAGGTTATTGTGCCCCTCTACTCATCACTCATCAGACCCATCATAGAGTACAATGCCCCATTTGGGATGTACCTTACAAGACACCTGCAAAAGCTGGAAAGACCACAGAAGTACCTCGCCAAGAGGATTACTGGCCTCAAACAGATGCCATATGCAGCCTGACTGAAGAAACTCCAGCTGTACTCGGTTGCATACCGCCTACTCAGAGGTGATCTCTGTCTGACATACAAGGCCATGTCCAACCCAGAGTTGATGGACATACTCCACCTAAAAAAAAACAAATCCCCAAGAGCCACATGCTCTAGTTATCTAAACCTCATCACAACGATAAATAGGACATGTTGGAGGGATAAATTCCTGTCCCGGAGACTCCCCATGTTTTGGAACAGGATTCCAATCTACATTAGGCAGAGCCCCTCACTAACACTCTTCAAGAGAAACCTTGATGAGTGGATGGGAAACAGAAAATTTACCCTGGGGATCACTGCAGTGGCTCTGCTGGACAAAGGCACAGGGAACTAATCTAAGGGTGCGGCAAAAGCCAACACATTCTGGCTAGGCTTACAGATGCCCTCGGGCAGATAGCCTAGTACTTACTTATGAACCTATGAGACCGCACTGAGTGGTAGGTTTTGTCATGTGATCTACTAGGAGGGATATTTAAATGGGGGTAGTTTACTTTAATTTTAATTCTGATGAAGTTGTATTATATCCTTTACGAAAGCGCTCAATCCTTTAATAAAGTGGACCCGTGATTTCTACCTGTTTGCTTTGCAGTTTGTATTGGTGTTGGTTATACAGTTTTCATTGTTTTGTTAGACTGTAAGTGATGCATAATATTTGCAGCTGGGAGTGTGTCAGTATGGTTTTTGATGTAAAATGCTTGCGACTAGGATTGTGTCTGTGTGGTTCATTTTCATTTGTATAAATGTTTGATTGCTTGTGTCATAAGTGATGGTTTAATAATGATGTTTCTTGTTTAAAAAAGGCAGGAATTAATGTATGTAATATTGCTTAGGTTTTATATATATGTGTGTGTGTGTGTGTGTGTGTGTGTGTGTGTGTGTGTGTGTGTGTGTGTGTGTGTGTGTGTGTGTGAAGTATAATGTTTATGTTAATGTAGTTTGATTACTTTGATATGAATGTAAATTTGCCTATGTCACAAGTGATAATTTAATAAAGGTGTTTGAAAAAAAAAAAGAAGGCTCCCCAACATTCCACCGAATCAGTAAGAGCCAGCAGCTCTAGAAATTCTAAAACTGATAGATAAAAGAGTCATCCAGGAGGTCCCACCAGACCAGAAAGGATTCAGAACTTACTGAAGAAAACAGAGGACCTGTGACCAATTCTGGACCTCAGCAAACTGAATCAATTTGTAAAGAACTCAAAGTTCTGAATGGTAATGGTTCAGTCCATTCTACCATTTTGAGCTTCAGGATGTGTACCATCACATCAAGGTGAACAGATGCTCTTGAAGATACCTGCACTTTCAGCTGGGGGCCAGACACTATCAGTTCAGAGCTCTGCCCATTGCTCTCACCACAGTCCCCAGGGTGTTTACCAAATGCATGGCAGTGATAGCAGCTCCCTTGAGACCGCTATGATTCTGAGTTTTTCCATATATCTAGACAACTGGCTCCTCATTTCCCTAGCCAGGCATCTCCTTGAGAAATCCAGGGACTACTTGCTCCTGTTATGTCAATCCCTAAACATCTCAGTCAACCTTTGCAAGTCACATCTTCAACCTGTTCAGAGTCTGGAGTTTGTAGATCAGTCAGATAGCCTCCTTTCCACAGAACTGACATCAAGTGTCAAGTGGAACAAGTTACCTCACTCCCTTTCCCTCCCACTAGACTAATTCTTCAGACTTTAGGGTTAGTGGCTGCAGCATAACCTTGGCTCCTATGGCTAGCTTTTATATGTGCATTCTTCAATAGACATTCGCTATTAAGTTGTCATTTCTTCATCATTCCTTGTCTTCACCAGTCAGACTTACTCAAGTATGAAAAGACCACTTACTTTGATGGATTCAGTTGGATGAGGTTTCTCAAGGCCTTTCTCTTGTCTTTCCTTTCCTAGTAGTCACAGTAACCACAGACTCATCCCAACTGGGTGTGAATTTCATGGGAAGATGGCCCAAGACACATGGTCCGTAGAAGAGACCAATTCACACACTAATGTCCTAGATATTACAATGGTCCTCCTAGAACTACAGGCCTTCCAGGATGCCCTTCCTCTCAGGAAACCAGCAACATGTCAGTGGTTTGGTACATCAGCAAACAGGGGGAAACCCAATCTTATCTCCTTTGTTAAAAGGTAGTGAGTGTGGCAGTGGGCAGTCTCCTCCAACCACTTTCTTGTGGCAGTATATATCTTGGGAAACCACCATGCTGGCAGTCAAACTCAGCAGGTCCATTCTGATGCCTCACTAGTGGTCTCTCAATCAGTTAGCAGCAGAGAGGATTTTCTAGCGATGGTCAACTTTGTTGTGATTGGTTTGCATCTCCCCACAACAAATGCAGCAGGTTCCTTGCCCTGATCACACCTCTTGGGGAGTCACTAAGAGATGCTGTAGTCCATGTTTGGCTCTCCAGTCTCCTTTATGCTTATTCTCTGATACCTCTAATTCCCAAATTCTTTCAGAAGGCACTTCTGTTGAAGAGCAGGGTTATCCTCATTGCCCCCCTTTTGGCCTCATCAACTGTGGTTCCCTTTCTTTGGTCTCACCTTCAGTATCCTTCCTGAATGCTGGAGCCCAGTCCAGACCTTTTCTCTCATCCTACGGGGATGGATCACCCAGACATTACAGGCCTCAAGTTGACCGCATGATTTCTCAAATTCCACTGATGGTTAGACAGCCTAGGCTTTCCTCCCTGGTCTGACAAATTTTACTATCTTCCCAAAAGGCCTCTACCAGGAAAATCTACAAAAATAAATGGAAGAGATTCTCTATTTGGGCTCTACAGACGGAATTAGGCCCCTTCACTGCTCCTATTTTTGCTGTCCTGGAGTTTTTAGCTTTGTTTTTTCAAGAAGGGGCTAGTTTCTCTACAATTAAAGTGCAATGAGTGGCAATATCAAATTTTCATTCAGGTGAAAATGTTTCCTCATAGCTTCATCAAACTTAGGCCCCTGGTGAAAGAGCCTACACCTCCCTGAGATGTAACAGTCATGCTGCAAGGTTTGACTCAGAGTCCTTTTGACCCATCGGCCAGATCTGACTTAAAAATTTTGTGTTGGAAAAACACTTGTCTAGTGGTCATTACATCTGTGAAATGAGTATCCAAGCTCCATGCTCTTTCTTCCAAATTTTTATAATTGATCTTCCACAAAGTTAGAGTTACCTTACAAACCAATCCATACTTCTTGCCTAAAGTAGCTTTGAAAGTGAATATTAACCAAGCCATTAATTTACCTCTTTTCTTTCCCAACTTCTCAAATAAAGGTGAATCTATGCTTATGCTTCATCTCTTGGATGTACACAAACAGCAACTTTTATCTCCATAGAACAAATAACAAAAGATTTCAGAAAAAACATATCAGTTGTTTGTCACTTTATCCCCCAACAAATTGGGTAAAACAGTTTCTAAAGTTAACTTAGCCAGATGGTTGACAAACTGCATATCCTTCTTTTACAATCAATGAGGTTTCTCCTTACCTAGACCTCCTAAAGCACACTCCACTAGATTCATGGCTACATCATCTGCCTTTTGGTCTAGGACTTCTATTGATTACATTTGTGCCATAGCTACTTGGTCTAATTCTCATAATTTTATTGCTCATTACAAATTGGATTTGACTTCCAGGAGCATGGCTTCCTTTGGTGCTGCAGTACTTTGGAATATCCTTCCGTGAGGGCCACCAAAATTTCACATAGCTGGGGAGTCTGTCCCCTCAGTTGAGGAATGAATGAAAAGGACAACATCAGATATTAAAGTTATGTAGTCACCATAGCTATGCATCTGATCTGTTTTGTCCATTTTCATTCTTCCTCAACTTCCCAACCTCATTCCCCCTTCTCTTTTACTCTGAGTGACCTAATGGTTGTTGTTGAACCTCTGTTCCAGGTTTTAGTCCCAGTCTTTTCTATTAGCCTTCCTTTTAGTTTAGCCTGAAGTTATTTTTTTCTATTGGTTATCAGGCAACAAATTCGATCAGAGATATTGCAGGGTGACTGAGGAATTATGAGTTAAGGGAGGAGTTTCAGTGTTGGATTTGAGAGTCTAGCAAATGCGGTCGAGTCGGGTCTGAGACCCATCAGTTGAGGAAAAATGAAAATTGACAACATAGATGCATAGCTTTGGTGAGTACATAACTTTAATTTGTTGTATTTCACCCCTCCAAAAACTCATCTGGTCTTCATAAATCTTTTCTGGGACAACTTTAGCTAGTTTTCAGCTATTGTCTGCATAAAGTGCTTAATAATCATGATTTAAAACAGAAACTGAAAAAAACAGTATGATTCCACAGGAATAAACTTAACTATAAGATAAAACATTTTCATCCTTCAACATAAAAACTGAAATGGACTTCATTATATGGGATTTCTCTTTATTAAAACAGAGATTGGCTTGTAGGAGGAAGAGGAGGAGTAGAACAAATCCTTTCCTTCTTTGTTTATTATTGCCTCCTTCCAGTTTATCACTGGTTCTTCCACTTTCAGTATTCTGTTTAATTCTGTAACCCAGATCTTTAATTTTCTGTCTAACAATTCACATCTCTACATTAGGATTCCATCTGTGTCTGGTGACTTTCCCGGTTTCATTTTAAACATGGTCATCTCTACTTCCTCTTCTGTTATCTTTTTAACCAAGTCATCCTTGCTACATTCCCTTTGTTCTGGTAATTCTGTCTCTTCTCACTTTATCAATTCCCTTTCTGTGTGTCTCCTTCTTCATCGTTTCCATATAATTTCTTATAGTAAATATTAAATTCCTATAATATGTCCTCCAGTATTTTTTATTTCCCATTTCTTTCTTTGAGTTTACACATTCTTCTCTCCAGCTCTTGGTGTCTTAATTTTATCACCAATGCTCTTGTAACTTTAGGTAAGCTTGTCAGGTAGAGGTTCTCTATCCCTGCTCTTATTCTTCATCCTCTCATCCCTGTATTCCTCTCCACAGTTCACTTTCCCTCTCCATCATCTGTCTTGTCTTGCCTCCTTTTTCTCTTGCAGTGCTTTTAGTTCATACAGTCTTTGCTTTCCTTCATATTTTCTCTTGTCTAATCCTTGCCTCATATTTCTTTTTATTCTATCTTACATTTTCCAAATCCACCACAGTCCACTGTTCTTTCAAACTTAATAGTGTCATTTCCTCCTTTAACCACTCCACTTCTTCATTCTTTTCTAGTATACACCCTAGAAACATCCAATGTAATGGTAAGTTCTTTTCCTCCACAATTTTAATCATTATACTATTGCATTGGTCTGATATCATAATCAAATCATACATGACTCTTTCTACTAACTAACACTTTTGAACATTAATATAACCTCGATCCAGCCTAGACCACGCCTGGTATCTAGCTGAATAAAAGATATAAGGAGTGCCTCTATCATTTCCTCTGTTAAACACCTATGTGTCTATCTATCCTACTGCCTTCATATAATTCTCCAGAAATCTCACATCTTTCTCTACTCATCTGTGCCTTTAACCTTTTTCCTGTGTTCTCTTTTCAATTTCAGTCTCCCATAGAATCATATGTAAGTACTAGGCTATCTGCCCTGGTGGGCCATCTTAAGCCTAGCCAATTTCCCTTTTTGTGTTAGCTAATCCCATTTGGTTAGAGATTGGCCTTACCCATCCCATGGTCTATAATTACATATTACTCGTAATGAGAATAACTGGGAACATACCATAGATAATTTGAGGAGACCCATGCATACAATAAAGAATTTAAGAGCTGCTTCCATCCATTAGTAGTATGGGGGAAGTCCTGGGGTAAATTTTCTGTTTCCCATCCATAGATACAAGTTGCTTTTGAATATGGCTAGGGACAAACTTTGATTTATGTGGATATGGAGTATGTTCCAGAGCAGCATCTTCTGTGAGATATACTTGTCCCTCCAAACAAGTCTGTTGATGTTGAAGAAAAGATTTAGATCCCAAGACAGAGTATTTCTGATGCCATTTGACTTACTGATGTGCAGTAAATCCATCAGTACTTTGTCGAAGGAGGCCCTGTATGCCAGACACAGGTCACCTCTTAGTAGTCTGTTGGATACTGAGTATAGTGTCAAGGCTTTGAGTCTGTCCACGTAGGAGACTTGTTGTATAGGCCTTGTATCCTTTTAATAAGGTATCTCTTCCACTACTAAACTGAAATAATATAATTGTAGCTAGGCTCTCCCTTATTACTTTGACACTACTCTTGGGTGGGAGGTACACAGACATTAAAATAATTTTTGTCCCTTTGTTGTTGTTGTTGTTTGTCTTTCGGCTTTTCCCGGTAAGGGGTCGCCACAGCGGAACTCCAGTCCACTAATGATTGGCAGTAGATTTTTACGAAACGCCGAGGTGCCAGCTCGACGCCCAATCTTCAACGAAGGCACGCCCATTTACACACGCATGTCTTTCAAACACTACCTAACCGCGGGGAGGACATGCAGACTCCACACAGAAGGCACTCCCAAGCCCAGCCGAGAATCGAACGGGAGAACTTCTTGCTGTGAGGTAACAACGCTACCGCCGTACCACCGCGGCTCTTAATTCAAGCAAACATGCATTTCATATCTTCTACTTTCCCTTCCATCTCAAATAAAACACTTTCCTGCTTTAACCATATCATACCTCTCCTTTGATTGCTCCCTCACAAGGCATTCTCCTTCACCTTATACACCTGTCAGTTCAGCTACTTAGTTTTCACATGTGTTAGATGAGTTTCCTGAATCACTGTTATTTGATTCCACTCCACTCTTCGTATGTCTCAACACTGTAACCTTCTTCATCACACTTGTTAAATCATTTACATTCCAAGTTGCTATTCTATGTCTACTTACCATGAGAATATAGTTTCATCTGTCTATCTCAAACTCTTTCTTCTTTCCATATTCCCGCAGTTTCTTCTGTTCCTGAACCTACTTTTATTGAAATTTACTTCAGTTCCATAACCCCGAATGTCGCCTCCTAAAGTTTATCTGTAATTTCCCTCCTTTCAATTCAAAATCTGCCCCCTCTACTAACCCCACAAGCTATGTACATGTATATATATATATATATATATATATATATATACACACACACACACACACACACACACACACACACACACACACACACACACACACATCTGTGGCTTCCCTTATTGGAGTCCTGCTAACTCCCTTTATCAGTGCAGTTCTGGCTAGCTCCATTCTTTCTGTCATCCTAGCAGTTGCTGCCTTGCATTGGGATTAACATCCCATCTCCATAACCGTCAAATATTTCTGTTTTTCCTTATTTCTCCTGTACTCAATAGTCTTTACATCTGAATGACCCATTTCATATTGGTCATACCCATTCTCTGTTTTTCACATGTCCCCGCTGTGATATCCTTTTCTTCTCATTGCTTCTGTTACTGTTCCACATCAATTAAGCCTCATTTGACACCTCTTCTTACACTCCTTTACTTTCTGCACCCCTCATCTTGTCATGCTACTTTCTGGCTTTGCTCTTTATATTATTATCTGTATCCACCCCCACCTTTTGTCTCACTTAATCGTTTGATTACTGTGCAACTAATGGATTTGTTGTGTCATTCCACCCTCCCATTTCAGCCTACCTGTCTTAACAGTGTTATTTTTTTCATCCATCCATGCACATTCTATTCCTTTTTGGATGCTGCAGTCCCATGATTAGTATGCATACAACTTCTTTCACTTCTCCTTCTAACATTTATTGGATTTCCTGTAGCCTTCACTTTCATCTGTCCACTGTCTTACATGTCTTTCTCACTCCATTTATTTTCATTCCCATATGACATTATTAGTATTTGCAGTTTATTTATTTAGCATTTGTTTACCTGGAAAGTCCAACTGTGACAGAGCCCATTTTCAGCAGAGGCACATGTCTTTGGAACTCAAAGTTGCTCAAAGTGTTTCTTTTTTCTGTTTGTCTGATAACATATGTCAGTCCTTCCTTATCTTTAACTGTCCATTCAGCGCCATTCCTCCATTCCTGTTAGCCTTGGTCTCTGTACTGAAATCCCCCCTCCCCCAATCATTCTGATCTTTGGTTTGCCCGTTAATACAACCAGTCAAGGTCAAGACTTGTCTGAAGATCTTCTTGCTCAAGGAACTGTGATTTGTTTCAAGGATTTAATCCTCATTTCAGCAGTCTTTTTCTTATTTCATGTAAAGCTACCACAAGTACAAAGATCACAAAAAAAGTATTCTGAGTTTAACAAAAAACAATTATTCCAAATTCACCAGTGGTCTATTTTCAACAAAAAACAATAGCTCCATTATCTTCTCCAACAGTCTATTTTCAGCTAAGCCCAACGTTCAGCGGTTGTGTTATCCACTTAATCAGCATCCCCACTTTCATTTCCTGTTTTCCTTCTCTACTTCTGTATAATTAAGGCCCTTTTTTTAATTGTTACTTTCTCCTCAAGAATAGAAAAAATATTTTTCCCTCCATTCCCTTCTGCTGCTGTTGTCTTTTTCTCATGATTTCCATGCTAGCTGCCCTGTTTATGTCAACCATTATGTTTGCCCTGTGATTGACAGGCTTTTGCAGTTTCTCCATTGCTGCCTCAGGGTCTGAGAACACACAGATGGGAACCATGCATGAGGATTCTTAGACTAGAGATGTATAATAGCTGCCATCAGAGCCCTCTCTGCTTGCACATTTGAATTACAGTTGCAGAAGTCCCTCTTTGTCTCCTGGTTTCAAAAGAATAGTCATAATATACAAATATTATTTGTTCTTCCACCATTTACGTTGTTCCTGGTTGCCACAGTACCACTAAAATCTTCTTCGTTAACTCTGAAGTTTGCATCCTGACTATGATTGGCCTCAGTTTACCTCCTTCTTCTTTTTCATTCTCTTTCTATTCTATTTCCTTCGTGGCAGCCAAATTATTTTTATATTCTGTCATTGCGACCTATCTTCTAGAGCCTTCAGCTTGGTTTCTCCCCAGTCCAGTCTTGCTTTGGTTGCCTTGAAATATGTATTTATCTATACATTCTCATCTACCATAAGTTAAATTGCTATAGAATCCCACCTCAGGGTGTGATCTACCTCATCCAAATGTTGTCCAGGCCTACACATATCGCTTCTATATTACATAATCGAACTTTTAAAAGTTCGAACGTCATATGGTCGACACCATATGATCAAACTTTTAAAAGTTCGAAAATGTAATAAAAAAAATAAACCAAAGAAAAAACCTAACTGAATGGTTTAAGCAGAGTGGGAAGCTCCCCATGCACCCCCCCATTCTTTAAATATACCAAATCCGAGATCACACTACAGTGCAGAAAAGGGAAATCTTCCCATTCTGCACTGTACGGAGATCTGCGTTGAAATATTCAAATTTTAAAAGTTCGATCATATGGTGTCGACCATATAACATTTGAACTTTTAAATGTTTGACAACGTGATATAGACCCCACATATCTTGTAGGGATTGCTTCATCTCCCTCATTTCCTTCCAGATCGCTGCCAGGGTTACCGCTTGTTCATGCTCCACTTCATTTTCTGCTGTCTCTCACTTCTCGCTTCTGTTTGTACAATTCACCCTGTGCTAATTTTTTTTTTTGCCTGATATTCACAGTAAGACGCTGTCCGGTTCGATTCTCAGCTACAGCATCTTCTGCGTGGAGACATGCGTGAATGGGTGTACCTTCGTTGAAGGTTGTGCATCAGAGCTGGCAACTCGGCATGTAAAAATCAACTGCCAATCATTAGCGGACCGGAGTTCCGCTGTGGCGACCCCTAACCGGGAAAAAGCCGAAAGACGCAACATTCAGCTTCCTAGGTCGACACTAACTTTCCAATCCCTTTAACTCTACCTTTTGTTATATTTTTTACTGTGTTTCAGGAGCCAGGCATTTTAGGTGCTGATCAGTGTGTTACCATACTGGATGTCCAACAGTGATTTCTATTTTTATGCATTTTAATTTATATAGTGGTACCAATTCAGTTTTCTTAATTTGAGTGTTTTTTTTAATGGAATGAGCAATAGAAAAATGGTATGATAAAATGTATTTTATGAATGTTGTGAACTTAGGCTTTACTTAAAGTTGTGTTTCTGCATTCATTCATTTTTCTTTTTTTTTCAAACACATTTATTGAACTATCACTTGTGACACAGGCAGATTTACATTCATATGAAAGCAATCAAACTGTATTAACATAACAAACATTACACTTCACATATATTGCTACATATAATATAACGTAAGCAATATTACACAGATTATTAAAGTCCTGCTTTTTTTAAACAAGAAACATCTTCATTAAACCATCATGTACTACATAGGCAATCATACATTTATATAAATGAAAACAAACCACACCAACACATTCCCAGTCACAAGCATTTTACATCACAAACCATACTGACACACTCCCAGTTGCAAATATTACATATCACTTATAATCTACCCAATCTTCCTCACTCAGACATTACATAGCTCATTTAAGTCCTGCTGCCTTTTAGGCCTCATTCCTCCCTTGTATGCATTGTTCCCACAATTCCCATTTTTCCTATGTAGTTTACTCCTACCCTTTTCTAAAGATCTCAGTTGCAGTAGTTTTATGTCTGTTACTACATTCACTATTTTCAGTATAGTTGGTTTAGATTCTGATTTCCATTTTCTAGTAATTGCTTTTTCAGCAGCCACCATTATTAGACACAGCAAGGCTTTACCATGTCTAGGCAATCCCGATTCTATATCATAGCTCAGAAAAATCATCTCCCTTGTCAGACCAATCTAGCCACCCAGCATCTCTGACAGTGCATCCCGCAGGGAATCCTTAAAGTCCGACAACTTAATGCACTCCCAGAAAATATGTTCCCAATTACCTCTTTCTTCCCCTTCACACCTCCGACATTTACTGTCTACCAGAGGAAAATTCTCTGGAGTCGGACTATAAAAATATCTATGTAAACATTTCCAGGCAAAAATCCTAAATCTTCTAGATTTTGTTGCATATTTGGGAGGCATACATATATCCTCCTATTGTTTCTTTGTGAATTGGTTATCCAGTCTCTCTTGCCAATCCTTTCTAACCTCCTCTGATTTATTCTTATAGTTAATGTACAATATTTTATATGCACTACTAACTATTCCTTTTGTAATGGCATCTTCTGTTCTAGATTCTATTAAAACTCTGCCAGTGCTGGTCTTTCATTTAGGGCACCTCTATTTCTTTCTGTTTGCCTATACTCTGATATTAATCCCTGATAGGGAAGGCAGTCTCTAACCTGCAGTCCAAATAAATTCTTGGCATCTTCCCATTATGTCAACTTTCCCTGTCTAGGTATTTGCTCCCAATACCTTGGTTCCTTTGCCAGCTTTCTCCAATAAATTCTGTCCCCCTCTTGCTTATAGTCTGTATCCATAATTGTAGTCATCCCTATCAGCAGAATCTCCTTTCTCCATTCCTGTGTTGGTTTAGTTCTTAGAATACTTTCTGCTACTTTTTGGATACAATATTCTGCATGATTATTGTTGTTTTCCTTAAAGGCCTGCATCCAAAATCCCAGTCTCTCCTTATTTCTTGAGCTTCCTGAGTCTTTCATCATCATCATCCCTTTCCACTTTGAATTATAGTTTTCTGCTTGTGCTATGTATAAGCATCTTAACTGTGTAACTCTGAAATACCCCTTCAAATTAGGTAATCCCAATCTGCCCTGTTCTACTGGAAGAATCAGCGTATCCTACTTGACTCTTGCCGTCTTCCCCTCCCAGATACAGTCCTTCAGCTCTTTATTAATTGCTACATACAACTTCTCCTCTGGTTGATAAAAATATGTCTGACCTGTGTATAAGACTAAAGGACTAAAACATTTTAACTGCTTTTATCTTACTATCCATATTACAAACCTTCCATTTTCTCAGTTTTTGTATTATCTTTTGTTTAGTCTCTTCCCACATATCCTTAGCTGCCACACTGGAATATTTGTTAATCCATACTCATAAAATTTCATTTTATCATGTCCCCATAAATATGGGTATTCCTGAACCAGTTCATGTGTGGGTTCATAATTTACCACTATTGCCTTTGTTTTAGCTTCATTAACTTTGCATTCCAAAAAGATTTGAAACTGTCTCAGAATGTTCCACAACAGTGCAATGTCTTTTTCTGGTTATGTCAGGTACAAAATAATAGTCTTTCGGCTTTCCCGGTTAAGGGTCGCCACAGCTGAACTCTGGTCTGCTCATGATTGGCAGTGGATTTTTACGGTGCCGAGTTGCCAGCCCGACGCCCAACCTTCAAAGAAGGCATGCCCATTAACGCTCGCACCTACCTGCATGTCTTTAGCATCACTCGACCGTGGGGAGGACATGCAGACTCCACACAGAAGGTGCTCCAGCCGCGAATCAAACGGCAGAACCTCTTGCTGTGAGGTGACAATGCTAACCGCTGTACCATTTTGTATTCCAAAAAGATCTGATACTGTCTCAGAATGTTCTACAACAAACAGTGCAATGTCTTTTTCTGGTTATGTCAGGTACAAAATAATATCATCTGCAAATAAAGCCAGCTTTTCTTGACTACCATACCAATTACATCCTTGAATTTCTGAGTCCCTTATTTTCTTTGCCAGTGGTTCTGAATATAATGCAAATAATAAAGGGGAAAGAGGACATCCCTGCCTGGTCCCTCTGCTCAAACAGAAATTATCAGAGAGGAACGTACCCACTTTAATTTTCACCTCTGATCTCTCATATTCTCCTAATCAACTTTATCATTTTTTCAGGAAATGCAAATACTTCCATTGGCCTGCTCGTAACGTCCCAGCTTACTCTGTCAAAATGCTTTTTCTGCACCAAGACCCACCAACAACAATGGTATTTTGTTACATTCTGCTTCCCTTTGGATCATCAATGTTCTGTTAATGTTGTCAAATGTTTGGCTCTCCTCCACAAAACCACATTGATCCATATCTATCGAGTTTGGCATTACTTTTCCCATTCTTTTAGGTATTATAGACATGAACACTTTATAATCATGGTTTAATATTGAAATGAGCCTGTAAGAAGCTGGCTCTGATGGATTCTTACCCACTTTAGGTATTACAGCTACCACTGCTTTCTTCCAGGATGGTGATACTTTTCCTTCTCTTAAGCTATCATTAAACAAAACCTTCCAGATCATTATCATTTTTTTTTCCTCCTAGCTTCCAAACGTCCCCAGGAACACCTTCTATTCCTGAGGACTTTCCTGTAGATTGGTTATACATCACAATTTTTATCTCATCTCGTCCTGTCCTAACTGTTAGTAACTGAGCATCATCTACCTCTAACCTTGGCATATTTAATTCTTCCATAAACATTTCCATTTATCTTTTCTTGATTTTCATATTTTTCTGCTCTATAGAGACTCTCATAGAATTTCCAAAATATTTCTAATACCGCTACAGGATCTCTTGTTACCTTCTTTGTTATAGGCTCCCTAAGTTTGGTGACAGCCCTTTCAGCTTTCTGTTGTCTGAGTTGTTGTGCTAAAAATTTTTGGCTCTAGTGTTATTATCAAAAAACAATTGCTTAACAGCAATCTTTCTAAGCTCATGCATATTATTCAGGTAATCTCTTATTTTCTGCCTAGCATTTTGCAGCTGATCATCCTATTATTCTGTGAGATTACCCCTATTCTGCAATACTTTTATATTTGTCACTTTTTCTAAATAATTCTTGTTACTTCTTAACCATAGCTCCCTTTCTTTTATTTCCACCCTGTTTTTAAACTCCACCTTAATTTTATCTCACTCCCTAGCTATTTTTTCAGAAGAAATTTGTATCCTAATAGCTCTTGAATAATCTCCATTATCCATTCCTTAAATTCCTCTCTTTTCAAAAGATAGGTGGGAAAGCGCCAACGTCTCATTTTTACTTCATTACCCTGTGTTTTTATTTTAGCTATTATTGGCGATCTGAAATAGTTATTGGGTGGGTATCAAGACCTTCAATTAAATGCACATGTTCCACTGAAAGTCAAATTCTGTCTAGCCTAGCCCAGTTTTTATATCATAGGGAATAATATATAAATTCACTCTGAATTCCTGTTATTGAATTCACATCTTCCATACCAAATATTTTCATACATTTCTTCAAAAAATCGACCCTCTTTTGTTATTTTTTTTTTCCTTCTGGGCCCCCCAGACACATCCTCACTGCTGTAAATCAAGTTCAAGTCCCCCAGCTATAAATGATATTCCTTGCTGAAAACTGATCTTTTCTCCCAGAATTTTCTTAAACTCTGTTACATCAGTTTCAGGTGGCATGTAAATGCATGCCAGTGTAATCCTCCTCCCTTGCCAGTTGCCCTTTAGCACTACAAATCTGCCATTATTATCATTTTTATCTTCTTCTATCACTATTGCAGCTCCTCTTGCAATTAATACAAGTACTCCTCTTTTTCTTTGTCCCATGTATTCTGCTGAATAATATTCCTGAAAACCTTTCTTTATCAAATTCACATGTTCAGTTCTTTCTAAGTGCGTCTCCTGTAACATAACTATTTGTACTCTACATTTTAAATATAATTCACTACTCTTTCTTGTTTGTATTTATCTGTGAGGCCATTTACATTTAAAGACATTAAAGAAGCATTGTTGTATTAAAATTGTATTTAATTGTTGTATTAAAAAGTTTATTATGCCCACCTTTATATATAACACCTTTTTGTTAAATGTCTATTTCTAGCTTTTGTGTTACATGCATACACTGGCAGGTTGAAGTTTTATACAGTAGTTTCTTGTTATATTCATTTCAGCCTATGTCATTTCTTATAAAACTTTTTGTTTTATTGAATTCCCTCAAACAAAAAAGCAAACACACCCCAATACCTCCCTAAAACCTATTAACTTAATACTAACAACTAAAACTATGCACAGCTTCATATATTGAAGTTTTACCCTCCTAATAGGAACAAAAGTCTCAAAATGACAGCCAGACTCACAGACTTGAGTTAACCTAAAAGAAAGGTCATGCATGCTAAGATGCATAGTGGAACCCATGCTTCTACTAAGGGCTGGTTGGTTTTGTCATATCTTTACAGCTCTCCCAGCTGGGAAAACTCCTGAATGATTTCAGAGAACATTAACTACCTTGGGGAAGCCCCTGAATGCTTTCAGAGAACATTATCTATGTTGTGGAAACCCCTGAATGCTTTCAGAGAATGGTATCTCTTAGGTTTATAGGTGTGTACTAGGCTAATGACCCTGGAGCCTTTACAAGCCTAGCCCATAGGATTACCCTGGCATCATGCCACCTGACCTTAGTTCCCAGTGCCTCTGTCGAGTAGAGCCACTGGAGTGATCCCTGGGGTGAATTTTCTATTTCCCATCCACTCATGAAGATTTGTCTTGAAGAGGGCTAGTGAGGTGTTCTGTTAGACATGCATGGGAAGTCTATTCCATAGCATGGACAGTCTTAGCCAATTTCTCTTTTCTTTTTTCCCCACAGGCAATTACTCTCCATCAGCCTGTAGCCAGTTTCTCTTTATCAGATTGTCTCTATGGAGACATGAGAACCAGGTAGCCAGTTTCTCTTTATCAGATTATTTCCAATGGAAACATGAAGACCAGCTGCAGAATTGTTACTGAACTTATGTATTTGCTAGAAAAAAGCCTCATAATATTTAATGTTCTTTTTCATTTATTTGCTCTCTTAAAACTTGTTAATAAATCAAAGATCTTTAATCTATATATTTTGCCATGCAAGAATAAGAAAAAGCAGAATAATCTCTCTTTTATCTTGCTTTCCGACCATGTTTATATACATTGCAGTGCGTACATTTCCTAAAACTGAACAAGAAGAGAGAGAGAAGAAAGAAAAAAAGAGAACAATAACACCTGTTTACAATCCCCATTACACTTCAAAATAACTGAAAAAACTTTATATCATGTAAAGAAAACCACATGCCACAGAATTGATACTATTTAAGAAAGAAAGATCTTTACATACAGTTAACTTTCTCCCTCCTCTTGCCTTCCCTGAAACACTTTTCCAAACATTAATGAAATGAAGTAGAGCATATGCTTTATAGTTCCCTACAAGGCCAACAAACTCTGAGAAAGTTGAATATTTCCAGATTTTCTTGTTCTGTCACATTTCACAAATATAATTATTGCATTGTAGCCCCATATTAAGTTACTGGTTTTATTACTGTTCATCTCCAAAATCCTGTCTCTGCTTTATTTCAAACATACTCTTGATTCTTCTAGTCAACTCTCGTGCTCCCTTCCTTCTCTCCAACGTTTTCCTTTGCAACAGTGGAAAAGGTTTCACAGGTGCAGTCTCTCTGTGATCTTTATTGCCAGAAGAGCAAGAAGCAGAATTTCCTTCTGTTTCACAGCTCACATTTTGTTGGACAAACTTGTGTATTTCTTCCTTAGTATGTATTCATCAAAAATGAGTTTGTGCCTCCAGGGAAGAATACCTTGAAGACAGCTGGATACAGCAGTTTGAATCTCACACCTGCATCTGGACAGTCCCTGATTAGTGGAATAAATTTGCTCCCCTTCTGTCTGATGTACAAGTAATCATACTCCACAAACACTCTGCTGTCTCCCAATTTTAGTACGTTGTCCTTTTGCCACAATTTTGTCATAATCAACTCCTTCTGCTGGTAGAATTGCATCTTTACTATTAAAGGTCTAGGTTGCTTTCTTAGAGCCAGGTTTGGAGTATACACACAATGTGCCCTTTCAACTAACAGCTCCTGCTGCGGAATACCAGTCCAGTTGCTTATTTGTACTTTCATAAAATTAATGCAGTCTGTTCCTTTTAGTTTCTCTGGTATAGCTGAACATTTCAGGTTTTCCCTACATGCTCTGTCCTCTACTTCTATTACTTTCGAAACATCTCTTCCTGAGCAGTTTCATATTCAGCCAGCATTTTCTTTATTTCATCTTCTGATTTGCAGCTTTGTCATCTTATCTGAATATCTGCCTAGAGCTTCTTCCATTTTTTCCAGCCTTTTGTTTTTTGTATTGGTATACTCCATCAGTGTTTTGTTTATTTTATTTTACCAGGTCTGTATGCAGTTGTCTTTTATCTTCCTGTAGGCTACTGGAAATAATTTCTGAAGGTTGCATTAGTTTTTGCTGAACAGCTGTAGAACTCTCCCCAGTCAGTGTTTCTTCCTCACTTTTTGTAGCTGATGTTTTCCAGGTCTTCTGTATTACTTTATTCCTGGCATCCCGGCAGTGCACTTACTAGCCAGTTACTGAAATTTACCCATAAACACAAGTCTACTGCCTTCTCTGATGAGTTTCTGTTTTCACACTGGGAGTGCTACAAAATAAGCTGTTGTTCAATGTGCAGCCATCTTGGAAGTCTAGCATTCATTCATTTTTTGATGCTTGCTTTATTCTGTACAAAGTCTTGGGGAACTGGAGCCTGACCTGGTAAACAATAGACACACATTTTTTTAGTTGTGTGTTTACCAGAGTAGTGGTCTGATCTACATAGACCCATTTCAGCCACAGGTCATGATCTGAAGCATTCAGAGCTGAAAAGGATGGTGTGTAAAAAGGTTAATAATGATATACAGAAAAAATGAGTATGGAAGTAATCAAAATATACAAAACATAACATAATGTACAGAGTGGATTAAAGGTATCAGCCTCTATGAATAAATTTATTTAAATGCAGTGGCACAAAAAAGATAAAAATGTGTTCATGACAGTAAGGTTAAATATGGTGAGATGTGCTAAAATAAATTAAAAATGTTGCGTGTTTTACTGTCACACCTTTATTGTGCAGTGATAGAGGAAGGGTAAGGAGGTGGGAGTGGGAATTTGTTAAGAGGGATTAGAGAAACATTACTAGGAGGATGAGAAACAGGAACAGGCTGCTCTTCCTATAAAATGAGTTCAAAGTTTAGTTCTAAAGGCAGAAAACTTTTCAGTGTTTCTGGTGTAGGGGAAGGGTGTTCCAGGATTTGGGAACAAAGATGGATGAGGCATGCTGTTAGCAAACGAAGGAATTATCAAAGGCCTGTTTAAAAATGGCCATCTTCTACATGGCATCTCAGGCAATGAAGTATAGAGGGTTTAAGTACTAGTTTTATGACAGGTTCTGGATTGATGTTTCAGGATTTTGCAGATAAAGTGTTGGAGTGAGCTAGATATTTCTTTTATTGGTAGCTATTGTGCTTAAGGATGGGTGATGCAGTGTTATTCAATGTTTGGTGAAAGCAGGTTAAAACAACTTATCTTGTAAAGAGTTTGAAGGGTGTACAGGTTCTGCTGGAGAACTTATCAAAAAGTGACAGACTTTATTCTAACTGTAGCTGTAGAATGCCTTTTCTGATAACAGAGTGGTCCTTGGTAAGGAATTGGAAGATGTCAATTATAAATCACTGCTGCAGTAGACTTAGCTATATGATATATATCCTGTCAAGATTATGAGTGCCAGCCAGTATCCTAAAGTCTTTGCTTCCCACCAGACATGTGCCCAGGCTGATGTGGTTCAAGCTCCAAAGGGAAAAACAGCAACCTGGAGACCAAAACCCTTCAGTACTTTCTTACCACCCTCAAAAGTGCTCCTTCTGGGCTTCATAGAATTGTTGACTGGCTTTTTCTTTCACTTTCTTGGCAAAAAAGTCCTCATTGGGTAGTTACTTTGACACTTATTTCGTGTAAAATTTATACCAAGTCTCTTTTAAATTACTGGCATTTGTGTGCTGTTTTTAATGTATTGTCTAGACTGACAGCAGTCCAGCAAAAAACTTCTTACATTGTTTTTGTCAAATGTGTAGTGGTGCATTTATGTTTGTGTTTTATTGGGACTGATGTGAACTTGGGGAAGTGGAAGTGTGTATGCTGCTTGTGAACCCTTTATGGACAACTTAACTTCTGAATGACTCTTTCTAGCTGCTGTTACTGGGGAGCAGAAATCTTTCTCAGCAGTAAAATGGATGCAGTTAAAAGTTCTACAGTTACTTTTGCTGCTGTACCTAAGGAAAAAGAAAATTGCTTGGGAGCCCTTGCCTGCACCACACACTCAGAGTCTCAGCCACCGGTGGGTGACTCTATAGTGGCCACAGATTGTTCCTCAGACCACTCAGTCATTCCATCAGGATCCTCTGGTGTAGTCTCTTCATCCACCATGGACCAGGGGTTAGCCAGATACTCTTTAACTGTTTATTACATTTTCATGTTCTCCACGAGGGGCTGACACAGACAAACAACTGGTGTCAGAGGCATGGAATAAAACTAAATGATAAGAAATGCATAACATTATCCTTTGGGAAGTTATCCATCCCTGGTAGCTATCATAATGACAACACACTCCTTAGAGTTGACCCAGTAGTCTGGGACTTAGAGACACACATAGATAGTAATCTAGCCTTTGACCATCACGTGTCTACACTAGTGAGGAAATCATTCTATGTTGCACAACGTACAAACAAAGGTATGGCTTCTAAGTCTGAGTAAGTCATTGTTCCACTGTATTTGGCATTCATCTGACCTGTCATTGAGTACAATGTCCCCTTTGGTATGTATCTAAATAGGCATATCCAACAATTGGAACGTCCACTGAGGTTCAACACTAAAAGAATACAGGGCATAAATAAAATGTCCTATGCAGACCACCTCAAAGCTTTATTCCTGTATTCTGTCTCCTACAGGCTTTTGAGGGAAGATGTATGCCTGGCATACAGGGTATTGTCAGACCCCACTCTGATGGACCTCCTGCATATCCACAAAACAAACAGCACCGGAATTACCCATTCTAAAGATTTAAACCTTGTCTGTGATTTAAATAGGACCTGCTGGAGAGACAGGTATGTATCCCAGGGACTACCCCGTCTATGGAACAGACTCCCCATCCATGTGAAGTAGAGCTCCTCCCTAACCCAATTCAAGTACAACTTGGACAATTGGATGGGGAACCAGAAATTCATCTCTGGTTTGGCACCTACATCTCTAATGGACACAGGCAACCTGTAAATGGTTCATCTTCCAGCCCCCTGCTTACACTTATCAAGGGTATCAGAACTTGTCAGAGATTTGGGATGCATGGCTAGGCTTAAAATATCTTTGTGTTCTTTAGCCTAGTAAACACCTATGAACCTATGAATTACAATTGTGTCCTTACTGGGCAAGAGAGAGAGAGAGACACTTTCTACTGCCATGGGAGCTTCACTGGGAGGTGGTGGCTGGGGAAAGAGAGCCCTGGGTAGAAGCACCATCTGGGACTTGGTCTTCTTCTAGGGTGCCCCTAAAAAAAGGAAACAAAAACTGACATATTATATCAGATGCCAGTTTTTCTGTTGATAAAGATGAGATAATTACTTTGACTAGAGGTTTACTGCAGGCTTTTAATTCTTGCTCCACAGTTCTTGAGACCTTTATTGATGATTCTGATAAAGACAGAGGCAGGGCTTCTTCGGTGTTTTCTTCCCGTGTCCCAGATTCTGATTTTGAAAAGCAACTCCTCATTTTCTCCTGCTGAGAAATTTTCCTTTTCAGAGATGGTGTTCAGAATGAATATTTTGTTTTCAGTGGAACAGCTGGAACTTCCATTTTCCTTAAATAGATATTATGGCATATTGCAAGTGGATATGTCACATTCTACTACTACTCCTCCTCCAATTATGTCAGCCTTGGAGATGCTTTTGGCTTAGCCTGTAATAGCCATGATAGTCAATCCTCAGTCCTTAAGAAGGAAGACAGATTTTCTAAGGTTCCACAGTCTAACAAGTATATGTTTATCATCTCAAGACTGACCTAGCAGCTGTATCTATTTCTTCTCTAGCTGCCAAGTTTTTGGTCAATGCTAATCCATCTCTTTCTGATAAGAATGGTAAACCCTTTGACAGGTTTGGGAAGATAATTTTTTTATTTTACTCTTGCCTTCAGAATGTTGAACTACTAGACTCATATGTTGAAGTACCTGCTGGCTCATGTTGATAGTCGGAGGAACTTTACTGCCACTTTGACTTCATAAGGTAGGTCCTTTCTGAATCTTGTTGTTTCTACACTTTGTCAGGTTTCTAAACTTTCTTTTAAAGAGTGTGTACTAATTGTGATGACTCTGCCCAGGGGTGCAGCTTCTACTAATGTTGAGACATGTTGCTTGTTTACGTTATCAGAAGTTTTCTGAGGATGTCAAATCTGAGATTTTGAATTCTGTTTTGAATAAGGTGGTTTTGCCTGATTATTCTGCTAGACAAGTACTAAAACAGTTTGATGAAAGAACAGACTGATTCAAGGAGGTTACTAATATTTTTCAGCCCTCCTTTCCTAAAACTAAAAAAAATTTTCTGCCCTCATTTTCTAAAACTAAAAAAAAAAAAAAAAAAAAAAAACACTGGAATCTGTTTTAAAAAGGCAAAACAGTCAATATCGACAAGCTTCTGGCAAGCATGGTTCTTAATAAAAAGTGGCAAGAAGGGTAAAATAAAAAGCAGGGATCCTTCCAAAAAAAAGGGACAGTCATCCTACCACCATATCTTCATATCTGTCCCAGAGACTGATTCTCAGTCTTCCCCTTTGGCATCAGACTGTATCGGACAAATGGGTTTTGAGAGTAGCTCAGGAGGGTTAGAGTTGGCAGTGAGTAAACCTTCCTCCTTTTTGGGATATTCCTCATCATCCACCAACCCACACATACATATTTTCCCTGGTTTTAAGACATACTTTCCCTGGGTGTCATACAGCCTGTGCTCCTAGAACACAGGGGGGAAAGATTTTTATTCAACATTGTACCTGGTGCCAAAGAAGGATGCTTCCTATAGAATAGTTATTGGCTTTTTCTTTCTCAATTTGTTTGTAAAAGTACAAAAGTTCCAGATGTTGACGTTATGAAGTATGTTACCTCTCATTACTCATTTGAGGTTTTTTGGTGTCTAGCTTCAGTGATAACTCACTGCAGACTGCATGGAATTCACATACTTCCTTATTTAGATGATTTGCTTTCTTTGCAGAGTCTTTTCCAGGTTTCAAGAGTCCCTTACTTGGGCTAAAAATGTCTTCTCAGCCTGGGTTTTTTGAGCAAAAGTCTAAAATCCTTCATCTCTTCTAATGGGATATTTTTTCTAGGATGACATTCACATTGTTTACAAAAAAAAATGCTTTCATAATTCAGGAGAAAGTGAACTTTTATCTGAAAATTTTCCCTAGATTTTTTCAATCAGTCTTGGACGTCAGCCTGAAAGTATCTCAGGATCATATGTTCTTGGTACCTGTTATTCTTATAAATCCTCTTACCAGACTGCATGAGAAAAACCCAATCGTTCTTAAAGGCTGGACCTAACATTCTCACCCACTGAATTTTCAAATCCAGGTATTGGGATTTGTGAAGAGAGAGTTTCTTTGGTGGAGAAATCAGATTTCTCTAAACCCAGGTCTCCCATTCTCACTTCCTACTCCTACATAATCTGTAACAACACATCCGTTGGATTTTACATGAGGAGCTGTATCAATGGGTGTAAAAATGCAAGGTCTTTAGAACAAAAGAGACAGGTCAAAGCACATAAATGTGAAAGGGATGTTAGCTGAGACTCAGTCTATAGAAATTATTCATCATATGTGATCTCTAGGGCCTTTGCAGGTGATTACAGACAACACCACAGTGATGTAATACTTAAATAAACAGGGAGAGGCAAAGTCTTACCCACTGTGTTGGTTGGCTGTGGTACCCTCAGAGATTACAATCCAGCATGGTTTTACCTCCTGTTTACTACATGCTAACAGACCAAAATGTAGTGGCAGACAAGCTGAGCAGGACCAGGACAGACCTTCTCAAATAGAAACTGAAGAATGGGGGTCTTCCAGGAATTGATCCAGTTATGGGGAACACCTCTAATAGCTCCATTCATCATCTTTCAAAGCAGACAACTAAACAAATTCTGTTCCAGGACTCCTTGCAGGTAAGTTTGGAAAACAGACACTTTTTCATTCCCACATGTACACCTTTTCCACTGACATCCAGGTTCATTCAAAAGATTCAGAAGAACTCTCCAAATATTATTGTAGTGATTCCCTTTTGTCCTAGACACCACTGGCTCTTTCTTCTCATGAAATTGGCCGAGGGCAATTTCCACACGCCTCCTCGCAGATTGGATCTACTCACACAAGACAGAGGGAGTTCAGTACACCCCAGTCTGAAACATCTACAACTGACTGCCTGGATGATTCAGTTTTGATACCCTTTAGACAACTTTTGATGCAGCAAACAATATCTGAGGAAAATGGGTCTAGTGAGGAAAGGTGCATTGTGGGAGGGAAAAGTTTGAGGAGCTCTGGGCTAGAACACTAGCTTTGCCAATTTAGATCTGACAAATGGCTCAAACACCCAACAGTCACATTGAATGGACAGAATGAAAAGGATCTAAAGGTATGCTGTTTGGTCACAGTTCTACCCCTGGACATCTCTGCTACTTCTCCTCAGCTTTCTTATGTATCCACTGGTCAGAGTTGAGCCAAAAGCCTTAAAAGGGTGGTCCATATACCAACAAAGTCCTCTGATGACTCTGACAACTCACCATCTGAAATACCAGGAGAACATGCAAAAGGAAGCATCTGGAGTCTCTGTCAGGAAGCATCTGGACTGTCTGTCAGAGTCCCTGACATCAGATTCAGATGGTGGAGAAGGTTTCCCCTCGGTCTCCTTCTCAGGATGATGTTAACTTTAGCAAGGTCGTGGAACTCATATACCAAAGGGTAACTGGCCCACTGACCCCCTCCTGACTGGATGAGGAAGTTTTGATACCCTTTACATCTTGGCTACTCCCACTGGCAGGCCATCTCATTGATCTAGACCATACCAAGGAAGCCCAACAAACTCCTGCGGTCAACCAAGGGAAGACAATACTGGATGAAGGACCCCCTGGTGGATTCCATCATTTTCTCAGCCACCACTAAGAAGGAACTGACTGAGGATACAACCACAGTACATCTGATCAATAAGGGGTACTGGGCAAGGGGCAGACTAGGAAAGCAGGTGAATGCTTTTGGCACCTTTGCTGTTAGGGCTCTGAACTATGCCACACATATGATCAGATTTCAAAAGGCCTAGCCAAGCAGGTGTTAGAAACTCTCTACACCAGACTCAAGGAAACAGCTATAAACAACCTTGAAAGTGATGTATAATATTACCAGTCTCTTCAAGCAGCTTAATCACAGTGAGGCCTGGACAGCAGGGGCAGGCATCTATATGAGGTGCTTTGCTAGACTCTGTTTATGCAACTTTGCAGACAACTTCCAAATATTCTTCACCATCGCCCCATATGATGGAGCTTCATTATTTGGCCTGATTGTTAAGGAATGCATGCAGAAGTGTGAGCAGCATGGGAAGACAGTTGCTATCAGAATAAGGTTTGAGAATCCCCAGAGACCATACACCCAGAACACAAAGGCCTCAAGTCTCTATATTTATAAAACTTCAAGCTCATCTTCTGAGAAAGGTAGTGGAGGCAGATGCAGCCCCTTTAAAGGATACAGACCCAGTGGTCGTGGAGGTTCACAGAACAGGGATATCAGAGGCCATTTTCATATTGTCAGAACTTTCATCCCTGAAGGGCTACATGACTTAATCTCTCTGGAGACAGTCGGAGGTTGCATATCCTGCTAGTTTTCCAGTACTGACATGGAATTAATGGGATTTGGCTAAGACACTACAATAGCTATAATGGTCAGTGGGTGACATAGAGGGTGTTCTATGGCTAGCTACAAAATGATAATATTGTTTGAGGCAATTTAAATATTTAAGCATTTAAGAGTCCTTAGTTCCAACAAAGAATTGCCTGAAAATGTTAGGCCTTACAGAAACTTCAGCTTTTATGCTTCATCTTGACAATATTTAATGTGGGGATTCTTCACCATTTGGTTTGTATCCATGTTTCCAACACCGCTGTCTTTTATCCTGTCTGGTTTATATTTCTGAGGTATGTTGAGTGCACCTACAGTGATGGTTGAATGCTTTCATCCTACAGCCAAGAAGTCCCTTTCAGCTGTAGACCCCTCAGGCTGCTGTCACCTCAAATATGTCTTATGTAGTATGCAGGAATTGCAATGGGCAGACCATTTATGATGCCTCCTTGCTTCAGTAGTCTTAATGGCACATCATTAGCTTGCACATGAGGCAGTTTTGCTGATCCTGTTTGCCTTTCAGAAATGCTTACCTCAGAGAATCGGCATACATAAACTTCATTGAGACTTTTTCATTCGTAGTTACGCCACACTTTATTTAACCACAGTGTGTTGCACTGTGTGAGCTAGCAATGCACTTTCACAGTGTTTTTACCCTTTTCTCAAGAGTAGTGTGAAAACAGAGTCGACATTTATAATTTGGGGGGGGGCAAGTTCCCCCACATGCAGATGCAGGGGGAACTTGCCTCTTCAAAAGTTTTTTTTTTTTTTTTTTTTTTTTTTTTACAATTTTTGGAACTGAACTTTCATAAAATTTATGAAATTTTAAATTGGAATGCAACGACTCAAGCAAGCAGAGGTAAACACAACAAACCATCTCTATTAACTCAGCCAACAGGGTTGTTGTGTGGTGTATTCCTAATCAGGAGAAACACATTTTTACTGTCTGTTGGGGGCTATGAGAGTGCATGTGGACAGTAGGACAGAAAACAAAGCTGTTCAAAGTGAAGATCATTCTAATAGCAATTTTTGGCATAGACAAACTAATTTCCTCTTTTGAGACCTTTGATACTGCAGAATCCCAGCTGTTCAAGACACTACATTTTTGCCTTTCCAACAAACATCTCCTGGACTTTAACACTTTCAAAATGACAGACCGGCTTCTCAAGTTGCACTGTCTTTTTTCAGAGTGTAGTTTCCATAGTTTTATTCTCTTCAGAGGCCTGCCTAAAAAGCTTAACAGAACAAATTGACATGATTTTGCCAGGGCCACCTACCAAAAACTGATAATTTTCCAGCAGCTATTCCTTTACTCCTCTCTTATCTTTGTGAAGGCTGTGAATCTGAGTTGAGTTGCTCCTCCATCAAAGTCTATTTGGGAGACATCCCTAACTTTTATTCTGGTCTGGGCTATTCTTTTCTTTCTTTTTTTTGGTAAGTGCATTCTGAGTCTTTTATCTTCTACCTAAGCCCCTTGAAGAGAATAAAACTATGGAAACTACCCTCCTCAGAAAGACATAACTTGATTACTCTGCTACCATTTGAACTTGTTACCCTAGTACAATCATAGCACTTTACTATCTACAGTGTGGACTTGTAGCTGGAACTCATAGAGCTGAAAGAGTCTGTACCTGAAGGCATTAATTACACATATGAAATGAAGTGGAAGATCTTGAAAGAAGATGGACTGAATTAGTAACAAAAAAAAAATCCTCAGATAATTAGCAAATGTTGAAGATATGATAGGGAAGAAACAAGCAACTGGGAACATGTTTTTGGGAGTGTAATGAGTTGGCAACTCTTGTCAGAAGTATTGGGGAGCAAATGGCTGTAACTAAGGAAAATATTCTTTTGAGCTGAGACACAGGATCTGAATTGCCTAGACATATTAAGGCTTTACTAAGTTTAATTCTGCTAGCTGCCAGAAAAGCAATTACTAGAAAATGGAAACAAAACTTTAAAAAACTGCATTTGAAGCATTTAATATTGTAAAAGAGATGAAAGAACTGGATCAGGGATCTTTAGAAAGGGTAAACAGCTATTTAAATAGAAATTAATTGATTTTCTGGGAACAATACATGCAGAATAATGTAGATAGAGATTTAAGAGACTACAGGGATTGAGCAATTTATATAATGTTGGTTTGAAAGATAGTTATTATGAAGAAAGACAACATGTAATGTATAATGTGTGTAAACTGAAAAAAATGCTAATATAGACACGGTTTTATTTTCCATTAATTTTAATAAAGGTGTTTTAAAAGAAGAAAATCAATGAAAAAATAACTGTATAAAGGAGAAAACCACAGAAAGATGTATAGGTTTTCATCTCCAGTCAGTCCTCTGCTTGGCAATGGTAGGAGTCTCCACTCTCACACAAACCCTTCTTCTGAAATAAAAGGCATGTTTCTCTTCCAAAGAATATTGAAGAACA
The DNA here is from genome assembly GCF_019279795.1 of Protopterus annectens. Classification (NCBI taxonomy): domain Eukaryota; kingdom Metazoa; phylum Chordata; order Ceratodontiformes; family Protopteridae; genus Protopterus; species Protopterus annectens. The sequence continues at coordinate 1,134,960,081 of NC_056731.1, forward strand.
AAATGAGAAAAGCCAAAATATTTGTTAAAAAAACACAAAAAGGGGAGAAACCATACTGAGTCAATATTGTCTTCCAAATAATAGTTATTGTGCACTATAACAAGCACAACTCTTTCAGGCAGGTCTTCCTTTCTTCATGAGAGACCAATTTCTTTTCCAAGCAAGTTTTTCTCTACACACAAAATTGCCTCTTCTGCATTGAGAGGCAAATAATTCTGCATTTTCTTCTTTGGTCTTCCATTTTATTGGAAGAAGTGTGGAATCCTCCAGTCAGAGGAGGTATAGAGCCTCCTTCCAGACTGGCCCAGAACTGCAATTCTCCATAACCCACAACACTCAGTACTGGGCACTATATCAGAAGGGGTACCGCATCCATCAGAGACTGTTGATATTTATGTTATTTAGCTAAGGAATCAAACAAATGACTGCGATTTTGTGAGTTTCATTACTCATTAAGAGTGAGAATAGTGCATGTCATAAAACCAGTCATACATAGACAGGGTTTTAAAAGAACACAGTTGAGTTTATCAAAATCTGTACATGATGTATGTGCCAAATCAGAATGCTGGTTGGGAAGATTGGTCTGGAGATGATTTTTCTGAGCTTTGATACATAATCAGAATTGCCTAGGCATGGTAAGGGCTTGCTGTGTCTAATAATGGTGTGTGCCAAAAAACAATTACTAGAAAATGGAAATCAAAATCAAAACCAACTAACTATATTAGAAGTAGTGAATACAGTAACAAAGATAAAACAACTGGAATTGATATCTTTAGAAAATGGTAGGAATAAATTACATAGGAAGAAATTGGAATTGTGGGAATAACGCATACAACTGAGGAATGAGGTTTAAAACGCGGCAGGACTTAAATGAGCTATGCAATGTTTTACTGAGAAAGACTGGATAGATTATAAGTGATGTACTGTAAAATGTTTCGGTGTGGTTTGTTTTCATTTATATAAATGTATGATTGCCTTTGTAGTAAGTGATGTTTAAATAAAGATGTTTCTTATTTAAAAAAGGCAGAAATTGAATAATGTATGTAATGTTGCTTAGGTTATATGATATATAGCAATATATGTGGTGTAATGTTTATGTTAATATAGTTTGATTACTTTTATATGAATGTAAATTTGCCTCGGTCACAAGTGATAATTCAATAAAGGTGTTTGAAAAGTGTTTGAAAAAAAATGATGCATGTGCCAAGAATACTGTATGTTCAGACAGCATGCCAAAGCTTAAGTGCTTCTTCTTCACATGCCATACATCCAAACCTATATGTAGGCACAAGGACTGTGTGCTAGTAGATAAGAGCTGTGCAAGCAAGAAAATCCACACAACTTTCTTGCTGCCAGTCCAAGAAGCAAGATGTCTATAGTTTGGTTTGTCAACCATTTGAAAGGATCCAGCTGTCACTGCTAAGGAAAGCTAAGTCCCTATTGCGAATCCTTCCTGTTTTCTAATATTTCTATCTTGGAAATTTGTTCATGTCATCTAACAGAAGAAAATGCCACTATAGTAGACAAATTTCATACTAGGACAAGACATACTCTGTGTCTTTTCTAATTGGACCTGAACATAATGTCAGGGAGTGCTCTATTTGTCAAACTTTTGTTCCAAAAATCCTGAGAAGTCTGCATCTATTGCAAGGCACTATGCCCTCAGAAATTCCTGCTTTAGGCGTCTTTTCACAGCCAAAAACTAAAAACAGAAAGCAGAAAGAAGACATCTGCATATAGATTTTTTTCAGTCTGTCATCTCTGTTAAGGCAGGTAGCAAGTCTAAAGACTGTCCAACCTTTGCGCCTGTTCCCTCTATCACAAAGTTGTTGAAGGCCAACACAGAACAGCCTACTGGAAGACCTCATCCAGTCAGACAGCTGTCAAGTCCTCAAAGGGGGAACCCAACCTTGTAATTTCAGAAAGACTGGATAGTATTCCTCAAATTTTATTACAAGAGATTATTTCTGGTTCTTTCATGGAGGTATATCTGGGGATTGGGTCCTTCATATTACTTCCTGTCAAAAGTTGTATTTGGTATGGAAATATTTGTAATCTAAGCAGTTTTGCTTTAAAAAAAAAAGAAAAAAAAAACAGCTTAGACTCGAAGCTTCTTACCTGCATACTGTGTTTTCTTCTTTGTATGGCTTATGGGTTTGATGGAGAATTTAAGCAAGCCTGTAAGCGGTAATGGATCTTTATATGAACAGCAATGTAAAAGAGAATATAACCTGCTTTTTCAAAGTGTGTGAGCTCAAGCTTTTGCACTTTGCTGTTGCATCTCTTGGCTTCTTATTGCTCATAGAAAGTGAAGTAAAGTTAGACTACAGTAATCTTCTGTTAATGATAGGAATAATATCATTTAGCTGTATGTAGTGATTTTCTGTTGCTATTATCTATTTAAAATGTTTATTATTTCCTGTACAAGCATACACTTGTCTGAGTTTTGTGTGTGTGTGTGTGTGTGTGTGTGTGTGTGTGTGTGTGTGTGTGTGTGTTTAACTGTATTGACTAATTTCTATTGAGTAAAGTATTATTTCTGAATTACATAAAACTTGTATCTAGTGATTTGTTTATTAGAACATGGTGTCAGTACAGAAATGGTAAATTACTATCTGTTGGCACCTGCCTTTCAAAAGGTAACTATTTTAGCAATACCTTCAAAAGACTATATTATAGTTGGCTCTTTAAATGAGCAGACAGTAATTGTGTACTTTTCATGTTAAACTGGTGAGCTGGTAGCACTGTTACCGTAAAGATGAGAAGGGAGTAATAGCATTATAAAGTTATCATTAACCACTCATTTGTGCATATAAAAATAAGATTGGCCAAGTCTCATTTACTGCTGGCAAGATTATACTGAAAGGCATTTGTTTGATATTGAGGTGGGTGAAAGAATGTATCCTTTTGTTACAAAATCTCACCAAGTCAAGACTGATATATAGACTTTATATATAGACTGTATTTTATATTTCAAGGGGAAGGGTAGGTCAAAAAACAAAAAAAAGAAGACTGACTGCACAGATCCCAGGATAAAAAAGTGCTCACTCTTGGTGTACACACTGGTGTCAGAAGTGGACAAAAGGCAGTATAAAATCCTCAGGATATGGAAACATTTTTTTAAGTTAAATGCATTTATGACACTGGCCACTGTTGCATTCTACGTTTGCTTGCGTGTTGGTCTCATATACTGTCATGCTACTTTAAACACCTTTAGTAAATTATTGCTATGGAAACATTCTTATCACAAGTTTAGGCCAGACTCATGGGGAGGGTGGCCATTCTGTAGTAGTCTATAATAAACCACAAAAACTGACGGCCCAAGCAAGAGGCATGGAGCTAATAAAATGGACTTGTTAAACATGTTAAATGTTAAACATGTTTATAATGAATTTTGTATTTATAATTTTAGTAATATAACACTAGCGAAGGAACATTTTGATTTATTGTCCAAAGGTTTAAAGTTTATTCCATATAGAAAGGGAGTTGTTACTAAGTCATTGTTAGACATTAAACTATTTTTGAGAAAAGTTAATTTAGGTCTTTTGTTACCCCCTAGTAACCCAGACACGGAACAGGGTTTAAGACGAAGAACTATTTTTAATCCACCCCTCCATCCACAATTAAAAAATCTGGAGAAGATTAATGAAAATGAGGGGGGCCCATGGGAAGAGAGGATAGAATTCAGGGAACTGTGGTGGCAAGTAACCCTGGATGCAGGCAACTTCCCTGGGCTGAATGATTATGTGTCTGTTTGCCACTTTTGAAACTAAGATCTGCAAAACTTTAAAAACCTTGGTTGCAATCAAAATTTTGGCCAGTAGATGGCAATATTTCCTTTTTTATAAATGCATATGATTAATTTAATGCGTCCATAATAACATATTTATTTTTCACACACTAAATATAAATGAAATTATTTATTATATATTTTAAACATTTTAATTAATTGTATTGTGAGTGTCATTTTATGTTTCAGAATGTTTTTTAAAAAGGAAAAATGCAATATTCATGAGGTTGTATATTAAATTTGGGTTTGTGGAAACGTCATTGTTTTTTTTTTAAATTTCATGCTCAATTTGTATTGGTTGATTTTTTTAATTAATGTATAAATGGTTTAATTGAAAGTAACACTGGTCATCTGAGGAAGTCTGTTTACTGAGATGAAGACGCGTGTACTGCAAAGGCGTTTATGCGTGCTTTTTACCTGTGAAGTTTCGTATGTATTTGGAATAAAATTCAGCTTGGAAAACTACATCGGTGTTTTACTCTACGCTACAGGCACTTTTTGACTGTTTTCTAATAAAATGGACTGCTGATAAGGAAGAAATGATGTATTGTTATTATTATATGTAAAAAGCCCAGAATGTTCTAATAGATGATATGTATGGAGTAACAGAGAAATTAGGAAACAAAAGTTCTTGCACAATAAAAAATGTCAAAAGCTACAGATAAAAATATATATTCCTTAATACAATAGGTCAAGGAAAAATTACTTAGATGAAGAAATATTGAGCCACCTGGGGAAAAAAAGCAACAAAGGAAGTGAGAAATATAAAGTACAAGAAACAGAAGTTTATGAAAAGTATAAAAAAGAATCAGCAACATGGGAATAGAAGAGATCTGATATGGTACAATATTTAGGCAATGGAGAAAGCAAACTAATCCATATAAAAAGCAGCTCCAAAGATATTTGAAGAGAAATACAGGCAAAGGCGCCCAGACATGGCAAATTCACAATGCAAAAAACAATCACAGAAGGGGATGTAAAAAAAAAAAAGATTAGTAAGGTAGAAATTGAACAAATAGAAACTGAAGTGATAGCTCATCTGTGAAGAAAAGGGTTTAGTGTAGAAATTCTAGTACAGGCAAGGTCACAACATGATGGATCAGTGGACGATCATATAGAAAACCAGTGGATGGAGTGACATGCATCTGAAGAGTATATACCACAGGGCTACTTTCTGGAGTGTTCTTGTCCATCTGAAGTTGCACATCAAGGGAAGAAACAGTATACAGTGGTAACTGTGACAAAAATATTGTTGAATGATGTGCCAATGGGTTTCCATATGGGGGACAACAAATGGGTCAGGATACATCTGAGCAAGATAAGTCACAGGATAATGTTCTGGGACATTCTGTAGAAGACTCACAGGAAACAGAGCAATGAAGATGCTCTCAGTTGAGAAGAAAATGATCTACGGGAAGACTTTATTGATATAATACAGAGGGATAGACATATTAAAATAGATGGAATAAGTACTTTACGGAAAATAAATAACACCCAAAATGTTAGAAGACTGATAAAACCGATGAACACAGTAATCAAGACTATTGAGAGAAATTTTTGTGATATAACAGAAGTAAATAGGATATACTACTGTATAGCTAACTGATTTTGTTTATTTAACATTTGTTTATGAGAAAGTCCAACTGGGATAGAGCCCATTTTCAGTGGAGGCCCAGGAAGAAACACTCCAGACACGTCTTTGGAATAAGGGAGGAAACTGGGGCACCCAGAAGAAACCCACATGAATGCAGGGAGGACATGCAGACTCCACACAGAAGGCATCCCAGCCGAGAATCAAACCAGAGACCCTCTTGCTGTGAGGTGACCACACTAACTGCTGCACCACTGACAACTGATAAAGTGTTACAATAAAAATACTGAGTAGCAAATGAAAGAAAAGGAACAAGTAGAATGCCAACATGGCAGCACTGAATAGAGAAAATTATAAAGCAACTAAGACAAAACTATCACTGTTAGAAGAATTCAGGAAAGGAAACTAATCAAAAATCCTTACAAAGGACCAGGCTCTGTAATTTGGGACTCACTCTAGCAGGGCCCGACATTTCAAATGGTTACCCATTTGGACTGCTGGCTACATACTGCCTTCCTTATGAAGGATTGATATCAGAGTATAGGAAAAGAGAAACAGACAGGAGAATCCTACGTGAAAGACCTGCACTGCTAGAGTTTTAGTTGAATCAAGAACAGAAGTTGCTGAGAATGTTGACTGAGTAGCAGCAGAACTCCTTTGCTGTGTTGCTTTTTATATTTCTGACAGGAAATAAATCTTCTAGATAATCCTAAAATTTTATAAACAGTTATTTTCAGTAATTTGAAGTGTTCTCTAGGATATCAAATACTTTTTTTGATTATCAAATGCTTTCCTGTCAAATTTTTGTCTGGAGAATTTTTCTTATATCCAGTCTGGAAATGAGTCATCCAAAGACAACTGCGCAGGATTCATCCTTTAAAAATGAACTACAGTCAGTTCTCACAAATATTCAGGAACTACTCTTGAAGATGGACAAAATGGACACTAAATTAGATAATGTCCAAGAAAAATGCTCAAAACAAATGCATCAAATCCAGGAAGCTAGTCAACAACAGAAGTCAATATCTGGCACCGAGGACACCCTGAATGGCATGGAAAACAGACTAAATGAAGATGAAAATAACACTGAATTTTTATTAAACCAAAATACTCTTTTGCTGAATAAAATGAATGACTTAGAGAATAGGTCCAGCAGAAATAATATCTGTATTTTTGGTTTACCAGAAAAAATAGAAGGGACTAACATGGAAATCTTTCTAACATCCTGGCTTCTGAAGATACTAGACCTCCCTGAAGCAATGTCAGTTGGAATTGTGAGAGCACATAGGTCTTTGACTACATCTTCTACAAAAAATAACTCATTTCCAAGATCTACAATAGTGAGATTTTTTCTTTTCAAGATAAGGAATTAATCCTAAAAACTGCCTGGGCAAAATCTCCACTCAAAATAGATTAATAGGTTCAAAGGTTGGTACTAGGCTGTCGGCCCTAGGGCCTATACAAGCCTAGCCATAACAATTTCCTGGCTATTTCTTCCCAGAATATTTACTTCCCTGGTCCCCTGTCTAGCAGGTTGACTGACGTCATCCATGGGGTGAATTTCCTATCTCCCATCCAATCATCAAGGTTCCTTTTGAAGAGGGCCAAAGAGGCGCTCAGCTTGACATGTATGGGCACTCTATTCCAGAGTATGGGGAGTCTCTGGGTCAGCAACCTATCCCTCCAGCATGTTTCGTTCATTGTGATGACCAGGTTTAGATCCCTGGAGCATGTGGCTCTGAGGGATTGGGATTTTTTAAAGTGTAGCATGTCCAACAGCACTGGGTTTGACATGGACTTGTACATTAAGCAGAGATCGCCTCTGAGTAGGCGATATGTGACAGAGTATAGCTGGAGTTTTTTTAGATGGTCAGCATAGGGCATCTGCTTTAGGCCTGTGATTCTTTTAGTGAGGTATTTCTGTGGCCTTTCCAGTTGTTGCAGATGTCTTGTGAGGTACATACCAAACAGGGCATTGTACTCTATAATGGGTCTAATGAGGGATGAGTACAGTGGGACAATGACCTCCTTTTTTCTGGATGAAAAGCCCTTAATAATGAGGTATGCCACATAGAAGGATTTCCTGACTGTTGTGGCTATGTGGTTATCGAAGGTGAGACCACTGTCCACCTGTGTCCCTAAGTCTCTTATCAGACTTTTGGTGTTTAGTGTACTGCCACTTATGTGGTTATTCATGGGTACATGTTTTTTCCCAAAGTGGATAACTATACATTTCTTGGCACTGAGCTTGAGCCCATGGCTCTGGCACCAAGCATCTGTTTCTGTAAGGCCCTTTTGTAGAATATCCACATCATTTGGGGATTCAATAATGGCTCCCAGTTTGCAGTCATCTGCAAAATTTGTTAGCCAGAGTCCTTTAGTGCTGGCCTGTACTTCAGAGAAGTAGATGCCAAACAAAAGCAGTCCCAGGACTGAACCCTGGGGTACTCCGCTTGTCACTTGTCTGGAGCTGGATTTTGAGTCAGCTACTTTAGCAGTGTGAGTTCTGTCAGTAAGCCAGTTGGTAACCCATCGAGTGACGTAGGGATTAATGCCCAGCTTAGTAAGTTTATCTATGATTCCAGAGTGGGTGATGGTGTTGAAGGCCTTGGTGAGGTCCAGATAGGCTGTGTGAACCACCTTATCCTCGTCCATGGCTTTGGAGACTGATTTGAAGAAGTCAGTCAGGTTGAGGAGACAAGATTTTCTCTTTACGAAACCAAACTGGGTGCAGTGCAGTGTTTGAAGGTTGCCAATGTCTTTGTTTATAAGTTCCACAATAATGCGTTCCATGGCTTTGCAGATCAGGCTCGTCAGACTGATGGGATGATAGTTCCCAGGATCCAAGGTGGATCTCCCCTTGTGGAGTGGGATAACTGTAGCTGTGCACCACTCATTGGGCACAAAGCCTGAGGTGAGGCTATGATTAAACATGACACCTAGGTGAAGTGTCAGTTAATTTTGTAGTTTATGTAGTACACAGCCTGGGATGTCGTCTGGTCCCATGGATACTGTATTCTTAGCTTTGGAGAGTGCGTTTCTACCTGTGTGGCCATGATTACTGGAATCTGGCAATCTTTTGGTATTGAGATGGGCCCTTTAGGGGGTGCGGGGGTACAATGCCCCATTCGGAATGTATCTGATATGACACCTGCAGCAACTGGAAAGGCCCCAAAAGTTCCTCACCAAAAGGATAAAGGGTCTCAAAAATATGTCCTATGCTGCCCGACTGAAGGAACTTCAGCTCTATTCAGTCGCTTACCGTCTGCTCAGAGGTGACCTGTGCCTGACATACAAGGCCATGTCCAACCCAGAATTGATGAACATGCTTCACCTCAAAAAATCTAGATCCCTCAGAACTACAAGGGCAGGAGACTTAAACCTTGACACGGTTATTAATAGGACGTGCTGGAGGGACAGATTCATCACCCAGAGACTCCCTATGCTGTGGAACAAAATCCCGGTACATGTGAGGCAGAGCACCTCGCTGGCTTTGTTCAAGAGAAATCTTGACCAATGGATGGGAGATCGCAGATATACCCCAGGGATTATCTCAGTGTCACTGCTTGACAGAGGCACAGCAAAATAATGGGCATAGTATCCTCCAAACTAAAGGGGTGGCAAAAGCCACAAAACTCTGGGCTAGGCTTGTAAATGCCCTTGGGCAGATAGCCTAGTATGAACCTATGAACCTATGAACCTATGTATTGATCTGCCAGGACATTGGCAATATCCTTGGGATCAGTATATTTAATGCCATTCTGTTGTAGCTCAGAGCAGATCTGAGCATTGCCATTTAGATTCATGACATAGCTATAGAATGCCTTGTGGTTGTCCTTGGAATCTTTGGCAATTTTATTTTCATAACTAGCTTTGGAGGATTTTATGAGGGATCTCAGCTTCTTACTGAGGCTGGTAAGGGAGTTTTTTGCATCCTGGGATTTTCCTCTTTTCTGTAACAGTTTCTTCCTTCTGTTGTATAGTTTGTTTATGGCAGGGGACCACCAGATTGGGTTCCTTTTTTTTTTTGAAGGAGACCGTCTTGGTTCTGTTTGGAATGGCATGATTCATGCACGAGTGGATGTGCTCCTCCAGTGCCTTAATGTAGGATTCAGCCATCGAACTTTCAGTTCCTGTCTGCATGGGTATCATGACGTTTGTCACTTCTGACATGAGTAGCATGAAGTTGGCTTTGAAGAAGTTTTTTTATGGAGGTTTACGTACTGGGGGGGTGGGGGTGGGATGTGGACATCAAGGGTGATTAGCTTATGGTCAGACCTAACCAACGAAGGGGTGACCACTGGTGTGGAGCATCGATCTCCCATGTTGGTAATGACCAGGTCTAGGATATTTGAGCCCCTGGTGAGACTATGGATTAGTTGGTCCAGGGCATTGGAATTTATGAATTTCAAGAATCGTTGGGCAAAGGTTCTGGTACCGTAGTAGTTTTCCCAATTAATGGCAAGGTAGTTGAAATCAGCCAGTATTAGGGTGTTTGGTTGTATCTTAATATTTTCTAGTATGTTTAGAAAGGTGTAGTGAGAATCTTGGGAGTGGTGGGGGATCTGTAGCAAGCTGCAATTTGGATTGCAGTCTTACCTAGTGTTAGATGCACCTGCAGAATTTCAGATGCATTGTGTTGGGCAACTAGCCTGGAGATGTGAATAGCCTTGGTGAATATGGGCACTCCTCCACCTTTACTGCTTTGGTCCTGGTTTGGTGGCCAAAAAGTGTTGTAAGAGTTGTAGCCTGGTATTGCAGGGGTGCTGTCTGGAGTCTTGAACCAGGTCTCAGTTACTGCACAGATATCAATGTTTTCCATTTTTAGGAGTGCCTCGAGAGTGTATTTTGAAGCATTGAGTAGCATTACCTTCAGATTTTGCATGCTTATATCTGTTATGCTGGTGGTTTTGTCCTTTGAGCCTTGCCTAAAAAAGGCACTATAGGGGTGGCAAGAGCCTTAGCCAGTAACCTGAATCCCAGGGTTGACAGATGCAGACTATCTCTGGCAAAGCATTGTGGTTTGTCGATCATGTTGTCCCAGGCAGACAGATACTGGATCCCCTTTGAATGACACCAGAAACTTAGCCAATTGTCCTTATATTGTGGTATCATTCTGTGAAGGCAGGATGCTGCTCAGGGCTATGGTCATACCTGCCCTGGCCACATGATCTGAGAGCTCTTCCATGTCTCTTTTCATGTAGTCCAGGGAAGTACGTCTCAAGTCATTCACTCCAACATTGACAATGACAGAGTTGTATTTGTACTTGCTGTGGAGGGACTTGAGTGCATGCGTTATGTGGTGGATCCTGGCACCTTGTTCAGCCTGGTGAGTGGGACATCAGTGTGCCTGACTATAGAGTCACCTATGACTAAAGTGTTGGGTACATTGTCTTGCCTTAGGGGCTGTTGTTTGGTGGCACACCAGTGTTTTGAGCTATGTGTCACTTTGGTAGTGATTGGTGTTTGTTTGCATTTCAGCTTTGGAAGTCCTTGTTGCTTGGGCAGGTTAATGTCAAGGGCCTCCGCATAAATGGGTTTAGTGTTACTATGTGTGGATGTTGGTGGCGTGAGTTTTGAAGGGCTATGTGTTGCTTGAGGTGTAGTGCAGGAGTTAACCTTCTCCTCTTGACTGTCTAGCACAATCTTGGCTGGAGAGAGCTTTGCTTCCAGTTTGGCTATGTAATTGCATCTCTCGCAGGTTGTAGTGTTGGGTGGTAGTAGGAGAGGGTTGTCTGTGTACATGAGGCAATTGCTGCATTGCTCCAGTATGCCCAGATTCACCAGGTGGACAGGAGAAATTGACAAAACAATTTGTTTTGATAATGATTATTTTGCAGCTGTCAGCTCTAAAAGAACAGAAGTTGTTTTTAAAAAGTAGTAGTACTACGACATGTAAAATATTCCTCAGTAACTACAGGAATCAATCAGAAGAGGTCAGAAAAGATGGAGAAGTGATATTAGATAAGCAATTCACAAAGAAATAATGGGAGGATATATGTAAGGCTCCCAAATGTGCAACCAAGTCTAGAAGATTTGGGATTTTTGCTTGGAAGTCTTTGCATAGGTACTGTTATACCTCAAGCAGACTCCAAAATATTTTCCTCAGGTAGATAGCAAATGTTGGAGGTGTGATGGGGAAGAATGATATACCTGAGAGTATATGTTTTCTAAGTTCAAAGATTTGGCAAACTTTAAAAAAATCCCTTCACAGTACTCTGTCAGGAATACTAAGAAGCAGATGAATGTAACTAAGGAATGTTTTTTTTTTAGTTGGGTTACAGCGTCTAAATTGTCTAGTAAGACCTTGTTAAGTTTAATTCCATGGCTATCAAAAAAGTAATTACTAGAAAGTGGAAATCAAAGACTAAACCAACTGTATTTGGAGTAGTGAATATTGTAACAGAGATAAAAAGAACTGGGCGCAGGATCTTTAGAAAAGGATGGGAACAAATTACACAGAAAAAAGTGGAAATCATGGTAACAATACATACTGAATAATGTTTTGGAGGAGAAAGGATGTTTAAGGGAAGGCAGAAAATGAACAATGTATATAATGTTGGATTGATAAATGTATAAAACAATTTATATGATGTATAATGTTTGTAACTGTGAACATGTTAACACAATTTGTTTTCTAAAATCTAATATTGGTTTTAATGTTATTCTGTTATTTAAACCTGGTGCCTTAAACCTTAAATAACAGAATAACATTAAAACCAATATTAGATTTTAGACAGAAACAATATAGGTAGATGACTAGTTATCCTTTGAGTATTCAAAGAATATATGTAGTAAAATAATTTTCCTCATTGTCTCTTTTTTTACTGTTGTTTTTATAATTCAGTAATTGTGATGGTTAGGTAAAAGCTGACAGATCATTAGTACTACATTGTACTGTATACATGAAATAATTTTCTTATTAATTTCTATAATAGAAGATATTGTTATATGTTTTTATATGTATATATTTCTATATATATATATATATATATATATATATATATATATATATGTAAATGTTTGCATCTGACTTATAAGTATGGAAGATATTTCTTTTAGTATTTCTTTTAAAATTAATTGCATATTTAATGAAATGTTAATGATGTTAAGTTATGGATTGGATGGCTGTGTCAGGTGGGGGGGGGGGTTGAAATCACTATAAATTTTAAGATGTTTGATTAACTGAAATTAACACTGAAGAAGGGACATTCCCAAAAGCTTTGTTTGTTTGTTACTAATAAATTGAGTGTTTTTCCATCTATTTGGTTTTCTTTTTTAAGACCAAAGTCTGACAGTCTAGGTAATAGCCAAAAGGCATGCATACATTCAATTCTCACAGCATAAAGCATAAACAATACTGCAATAAAATGATGTATACTACAGGGGAAAGGGCATGCTTTCAATTTTACACTAATTGTGTAAACAGTACTGCAAAAGGGAGTCACATAAAGGTACAAAGTGTTAATACCATAAATACATTTTAATGTTTCAAGTACTGTAATTAGCAGGCTTCATTCTGTACAGTATATAGTAAATGGTTTAAACAGCATTCTTCAGTATATAAACCATGTTTTTTATCTGTGTAAATAAACAATTTTACATTCAAGTGTTAACTGTTCACAAAAATTGCTTCTCAATTAATTTATATGTATAGTAACAAGTCAAAGCTTGACATTTGTGACATATGTGTTTTTTCCAAAATTCTCAAGCATTGTCAATAAATTACTGCATAGAACATCACTGTATAGGGTCATATTCAGATTCATCCAGTTCTAATAGTAATGGTTGTTATCATTGTGTTGACAATATAAAACTCTGTTAACTTGCTGTATCAAAAGAAGACTAAAGGTTTTGCTTCCCAGTGTGTTTCGAGTTAATAGCAATATAACTTGAATAAAAAGTACATACTAATGTAGACAGTTTTGTATTTAAAATAAAACAGAGGGAATGTATACAGTGATAGATATGTTTAAAAACGTATAAATGCATGCGCACATCTATTTGCTAGTTAGATGCATATACACATCTGTTGCTATAATATATGTAGAAATAATATAGTTAGTTAAATACATGTATTTCTGTTTGCTAGCATATATATATTCTGGTACAGCTTGAGACAAGCTGAATTTTCAGTGTCTGGAACATGCTTCAAGTACTATAGATAAAACTGCAGCTGTGAGACAAGGCACGCAGCATTCAACACAAACATCTGCATTTCATTTGCATCATTCTAAACATCAAAACAGGGAATTACAATATTTCATGAATAAAACTTAGTTAAAAAAATGCTACACAAAATAGAACACAAGACAATTTCAGTCATAAAAAGCATACAGCATGCACCTTTGGGAGGATAACATTTAACACAAATATAACAGCATGGTTAGCTGAACAAGGACAGGCATACATAAATATAGAGGAAGAATCAACGACTGACATAAACATTTCAATAAACAGCTGTATCTCTGTTAGATGCTGTACATTACCTCGAAAATGTAACAGTTCTGACAAGGGAAGACATCATGCAACAAATGTCGCAGTGTGTAGACAAAAACACAAAAATAAGAATAAACTCAACAGTGGAAAAAAGGCTATGATGTCTACCAATATTCTGTTTATTTTTTATAAACAACACAGTAATACAAGACAAAGGACCATGGGTTGAAATACTTACCATTTTGGGTAACAGACAGATCAAATGGTAAAAATACCATCCACTTGTACTAGGATAGGACAACAATACCAAAAAACAATATTGCACTTCAATATTACATTTCCAAGTTTTAAAGATACCAAATGCAGATTTAAAAGAGATTGGTATGAAAACTAGTAGGACAAGATATCTCACAGATTGTACGTTTACAAGCACAATGGAATCCTACAATTTAGTAAGTCAGTACAAGTATCTTTGATAGAAAGATTACAATTTAGTAACAAAATGTTGTGTAAATGGAAAATATTGCCTTCAAATTTCAAAATGTTTGTTAAAGTAGCACCACAGTTTGTATGTGTGGTTTCAAATAACCCAGTGTTAATAGTAAAAGGCAATAGTAAAAGGCAAAAACAGAAGCTGACACTGCCCATAATTGATGGGGCATATTCACAGGATGGTCATCATCTGGGACCAAATTGCTAAATTGGTTAATATATCCTGTGTTGATAGTTTTAGGGGTCATAATAATAATAATGACAGCTTGGAATTGTTTTATATGCTGCAGGTTATGAAGAGTTGCAATAACTCAACAAGTCATGATTGTAAGCATAAAAAAATGGTAAGTACTGTAAATAGCAATGCTGAAGAAACAAATGCAGTCTTTTCTTTAAATGAAGTTTAGTCCGTTCCTCAAAATATATAAGAAGGGGAAACTGTAAGAGAAATAGTATTCCGTCTCCATTTAAACTGTTGTTAGCATGATTATTAGCTTGAAACAAAAGCTGCAAGAATAATATAGAGCAAAATGAAATATAATGGGTAAATTTAGAAATAGTATAAAATGCTGAACAAGTGTGCTGGCAAAAAGAGCTTAATTAGATTTTGGCATCCATGCAGAAAAAGGAGTATGTTATTGAGAAACAAACTTTGTAAAAATAGCTATGGCCAGAAGACATCAACAAGATAAGGAGGAACATCAGTAAGATAACGTTGGAACATTGAGTTTTCAGAAGTCTTTCCACGGATCTTCAAACTACAAAGAACCAAGGACAAGGGAACAAAGGAAAACTGTTATACAAAGAAAGAACTGTTATACATCAGACTTTGGGAAAAAAAATCAGACTTTGTATAAATATGAGTGTGTATAAACAAGCATTGGGAATTTGCCAGAGAGAGCTGACAGTATCTGTATAGCATGCTTGTAGACCCAAAAGAAGAATGTAATAGTAAAAGCGTATTAACTGAAACAGTTTGTCTCAGTGTATTCATTGTACTTAGTGCAATACAGCAATAAGAGTAGTTGGTCACAATAAATAGTTAAGTATTATGGCATGCATGCATGCAAATACAAGTAACAATAAGAAACCAACAGAAGACGTGCATATATAATTTTTCAAAGCTAATACTGAAAACTGCCTTGACATTGAGGAATAAATTCCAACATATAACTCAGTTTGCACTTCCTGTTCTAACTTAATAACCTTGGTATGACTGACTGGCCTCAAAAAAGTATTGTATCAGCTGGACAAGAAAACAAGAAAAATGCTCCATGGTTATCAAATGATACACACAAAAAAAAACAGTGCATACAAAGATTATATATCCCTTGGTCTGAAGGAGGTATGGGCCTCCTTGAAAGCACTGTCTATATATTTGTTGACCTCATCAGATTCCAAAATAGTGAAAGCTGCAGCCCATGAAGAGAAGATGTCTAAGATGACATCTTTGCTCAGTTTAGCAGAAGCATTTTGGAACAGAGTCTGAAAGGAAATCAAACCAGAAGTAGACATGAATTAGATAGCAAGTGAAAGTACTAAAAAATGAAATAATATAAAGAAAAGGATCAGAAAAAAAGGAAGGAAAATTGGAAAGTCTATAAATGTAGTGGCAAATATTCAGAATGTTTAGAACAACCAAATGCTGACCAAGATCTGATGTAGGAATGTCATTATAAGGATGAAGTTTTACCAGTAGGAAGTGCATGCAGTCTATAAGGATCCAAAGTACACATGAAGTTTGATGTTTTCTTATTAGCAAAGCCTTATAATGAAATGTGGATTTCATTCACTTTGGTTGTCACACGTGAACTATTTAATATGCAGTACAAGGCTATTCCCATCTCTTTCTGCAATCTATTTCCACTCTCCTCCAAGCCTTTCACTTGATAACAGCTTCGGCTCCATCTGATTATCAACATTAAATGAATACTCTTTCAATACTAACTATTGCTCCTTTAGCACATTTCAACTCATTATAAAGCAAGAGCTGCATAATTCCATCTTTGTCTGCATCAGGCTATTTACAATGCAAGTAAGGGGTCCAAATGGAGAGATGATAAGTCAGCAAGTAAAGGAGAGTATTATTGCGGAAATTGAATTCATCCTCAAGTCTTAGTGAGTACCTATGTGAGGTGGACCATGTTTTTTTCACAAAATCTCACCAAGATGACACTGATATATAGATTGTATCTATATAGCATATATCATGGACAGAGGTAGGTTAAAAATTAAAAAAAGAGAGCTGGCTGCACAAGTACTAGGATAAAAAAGTGCCCAATCCTGATAGGCACACTGGTGCCAGGACTGGAAAAGATGACAGTGTAGAATCTTCAAAATACAGAAACATTCCTGCAATGGGGCCAGGCCAGGCCAGGCCCAGGGGGAGGATGGTCCCCATTTGTAGAAGGAAGCAGTAGTCCACCAAAATCACAAAAACTGACAGGCCAAAGAAGAACCATAAAGATGATAAAGTGGACTATTCAGGATAAGAAAGAAATTATGTATTGTTACTATTATGCAAAAGCCCAGAATTTTCCAGACACAAGATATACAAAACGATTATGAGAGAAATTAGATGAAAGAAAAATACTTCCACAGGAAAAACTGTCAGAAGCTTCAAAGGAAATGTCTTCATTAATACAACAGATTTGTGAAAACCAGTATATAGATCAAAAAACTTTGATTTGAAGCATCTGAAGAAGTGAAAAAATATAAACAACAAAACCTGGAGATATTTGAAAAGTATAAAAAAGAAATATGGACATAGGAAAGAAAGGGAGATTTGATATGGTGTAATATTTATGCAAAGGAGAAAGACAAATTAATCAATATAAAGAAGGCAGCCCCAAAGATATTTGAAGAGAAATACAGGCAAAGGCATCTGGATAGGGAAAATTTCACAATAAAAAAATAATATCGCAAAGATGGAACTTAGAAAAGAAGATTAGTAAAGTAGAAGTTAAAAAAATAGAAGTTGAAGTTATGGAGTGCCTGCAAAGTGAAGGATTTGGTGTAGAAGGTCTAACAGGTTATGTCACAGCATGATGGAGTGAGTCCCCAAAGTAAGGAAAAGAAGAAAGATCAGGAGACATCTGAAGAAGAAATATGGACATGGGAAAGAAAACTAGGTTTAATATGGTGTAATATTTATGCAAAGGAGAAAGGAAAACTAACCAATACAAAAAGAGCAGCACCAAAGATATTTGAACAGTAATACAGGCAAAGGAATCAAAACAGTGTAAGAAACTTCTCTGTGTGGAAGATTTTCAGTCCATATATTTCTAGTTAATCACTGTATATTAATCAGATCAGACAATAGTAGTAGAAGTAGCAAACGTAAACTCATCAAGTCAAAAAGTAATAATAGAAAATATATAATTCTACAGTATTACTAAGTATTCAAAAGTAATCCAAGCAAGGCAGGCAGTCTGTTTCCAGTCGAAAATCCTTTATTAAGTACACAGACAAGCGATCCAAGTAAAACAAAAATAGAGTAATAATTTCCTCACAAGCTTTCTAAATATATATATACTTTTTATCAGGCATGGGAGTGGTTTACTGTGCTGTAAAACAAAGTGTTATTGGTACACATGTTAAATTCACATCCCTTCCCCCATCAGTGTGACATTCGAGCTGGTCCTGCCCTACCTAGTAGCTGTCATAAGAATATATAGCCCTAATGTACTTTAATGGTACATCTTATTTAACCAAATTATTAAGTCTGTGATTTTATACAAGGCAATATAATACATGGCTGGAAATATATCAACCTTAGTTCATTTTGAAATCAAAAATTATATATAAATATATACATATACATTTTGCATGTAAAAATCAGTTTCTATTTTCATAACCTATTATTAACAAAGATCGCTTTCGTCCTTCTAGACTTCTTCAGGTCTGTGTACAAGAACCCTAAAAACCTATATAATTGTATAATTAGTTAGTATTGTTATTACCATCATTTTGAATAAAGTGGAAAAAAGAGAACCAGAAAAAAGTAAAAAATATATATGTATGATGATGGAAACAAAATATACACTTAAATGTCAAATGATTTAAAATGGTATTTAAAACCAATTTGTAGAAAAAAATAAAATAAAATACACTTAGTCGTGTAAACAATGTGGCAATTTTCTAAGTTCCAGTGCACTTTTAATTGAACAGTAGTAGTTTAGTCCAGGCTTTCTAAAAGAGTTCAGCTTTAATTGCCACATGAGTTCCTGTTTCTCCAGAATATTCGGGATGTCTCCTTCAAGATCACCCATGTCTATGCGATCCAGGATCTGGAACGTAAAACCTGTGTGTCTTTTATGAAGAGAAAGGTGTTTGGCTAGTGCATTATTTTTACATCCAGAGCAGATTTCTGACAGATGACATGAAATCCTTCGCTTGAGTTTATTTACAGTCTTGCCCACGTAGAATGCATCACATTCATTGCACTGTGCCCTGTAAATTACTTTTTTTAGTGTTACAGTCACCCCCTGCACTGGTTTTAGTGATCTTCTTTAAATAAGGGCAATAAAAACTATCACCTTGCTGTATAAATATACAAAATGTACAATTAGTTTCACATCTTTTAGTGCTTTTCTCACATGGTCTAGGTTTAAATTCAACAAAACTTCTAATATTCCTGGCCTTCCTATAAACAAATGATGGGGCTTCACCTAAGATGTTAATCAGAAAAGGGTTTCCTGTGACAATGTCCCAGTTTTCTTCAATAATATTTTTGATACTGTGATAATCCAAAGTGTATGTCAGGATGCAGCTATTTTTGCATTTGTTATTCTCTGTGGGATTACTTAACATTTTTCTACTGGGGAGGTTGAGTGAAGGTGCTTCAAGTCCTTTTCAGTTCTATAATGGGTTCCAAGATGTTTTTTAACAACTGACTTTCATAGCCTCTCACTAGAAAATCATTCTCTAAATTGTTCAGGTTTCTCAAAAATGGTTCCATCTCTGTGGTGATTCGAGCTAATCTATAGCCTTGGGATTTCAATACATTATACTTGTTTTTTGTAGGATGTAGACTTTTACTGTGGAGTAATAAGTTAACCCTTGTTGGTTTTCTGAATAGATCAGTGGTGATTCTGTTATTGTTGATGTCCTTGGAAATCTGCATATCTAAGAAAGTGGTTGAAGTACAGCTATGGGAAGAGGTAAACTTCAGGAAGGGGGTTGTTTGATTGAGGTAAGTGATAAAATCTCCAAGCTGCAAGGTGTCACCTTCCCACACAATAAAGACATTGTCAATAAAACATAAATAGCATGTGATATGCTGCATGTAGTCTGTGTTGTTTAACAAAAAGTCCTCCTCCCATTTGCCCAGGGCTATGTTAGATATGCTGGGAGCCATGGCAGCCCCCATTGCTATACCAGTTTTTTGTTTGTAGTGTTTGCCATTGAAAATAAAGAAATTGAAGTCCAGTACAAGATTAATGAGCTTGCTTAACTTTTGCAGTTGTGCCTGTGTACCCTGATTATGTTTCTTAAAAGACTCCATAGCCGCTGTTATACAGTAATTGTGAGGGAGCACTGTGTACAAGGATTCCACATCAATAGTTACCAAAATACTGTCAGCTTCCACTGTAATGTTTTTATTTTCTTCAAAAAATCCATTGAATCTCTTATGTATGACTTATTCTTTTCTGCTAGAGGTTTCAGCAAGTAATCAAGGTAAATGGCTGTGGCTTCAGTAAGGGAACCTCCACTTGCTACCACCGGTCTATAAGGTGGGTCTTCTCTGTTCTTGTGTGGCTTTGGTATTCCAAAAAAGTAAGGTAAACGTGGGCATGGGCTCCATAAATAATTATAAAGATTTTCGGTGATAAGTTTTTCTTCCCATAATGTGGTGAGGTTAGTGTTCCATAAATCATATGCTCTTTTTATGTCATCCATGGTAAATAACTCATAAAATCTGTTATCCTCCAGCATGTTCTCTATCTTTTGGTTGTAGCTAGTGGTATCAGTCACAAGTATACCTCCTCCCTTGTCTGCCTTCACTACACGCCTGGATTTATCATTGCCTAGCTCAAGCAATGCTTTTCTTTCTCCCTGTGTTAAGTTATAAAGTTTTTTCTTTGGAGGTTTTTTAAGCAGTTTCCTGATATCCATCTCACATTTCACTTCAAAAGCAGCTAGTGTTTGATGTAGTGGTGGACAATAGCTGCTAGGCCTTTTTATAGTTTCATCAATAGGCTTATTTTCAGTGTCATTACTTTTGCCATGAAACTGTACCCTTAAGTTGAGCTTCCTCACAAACATTTTAAGGTCTATCAGTACTTGAGCAACCTCACTCCTGCAGCTTGGTACAAAAGTAAGTCATTTGGACAACACACTTTTTTCCTCTTCAGTCGGTGCTCTAACAGAGTGGTTCCAGATAAGTGGAGCACCTGTTATTGTGGTGCCTTTTGTTGTTGTTATTGTACCTGTTATTGTGGCTGTTTCCTCTGTCTGAGCCTGGGACCTGGTTTGCAGTCGAGGTTCCAGTCAGGATTGCCCAGGTATTGTATTTCCCTCACCCCTGTCCACTGTTTTGTTCTCCTGTCTCCCTGGGAGTTTGTGGATAGAGTATAAGACCTCTGGAATTCCTCCTCTGCTTTCTGAAATCTCGGTGGGTTGTAGTAGTATTCCTCGCTGTGGCTGTGGTATGGGGGGACCTGGTAAGAGGGACAAGCTCTGGGGCTGTGGTGGTGGTCGTCGTTCTTGTTCTGGTACTGGTGCTGGCTTTGGTATTGGTGTGGTGGTTGATGTCTGTGCTGTCGATATTGGTCTTCCTGAAGAAACTGGTCTCTGTGATGGTGTTGCTGCTCCTGGTAGCTGGATTGTCTGTGGTCCCGGTTGTCCTGATAGTCCTGTAATTCGTCCTGTAGAACTCTCTGTTGGTTCTGGTTGCCGCTTTGGCTTATGTTCCTGTCCTGATCCTTCTGTGATGTCAAAGGCTTCTGCGGAGTGTTGATAGCCAGAGGGGATTGGGATTGTGGGGAATGAGATGTTGGAGGGGCAGTCTTCTGGTGGTCCTATATTGTGCCAGACATGGAAAACTTTGCAATACAAAGGAATAAGACAAAGAGGAAAAGTAGAAAAGGAGATTAGTAATGGAGAAGTTAAAGAAATAGAAATTGAAGTTATGGAGTACCTGCAAAGTAAAGGATTTAGTGTAGAAAATCTAATTCAGAAAGTGCCACAACAGGACAGAGCAATGGATCTCCAAATTAAGGGGAAACCAGTGGAACAGGAACCAATTGGTCAGCTGCCATACAAAGATATTTTGGAGCCTTCCACTTGAAACCAGAATAAATGTTCACTTGAAGCTAGACAGCAAGGGAAGGAGCAGGAAACTGAGGAAACTCTGAAGCAGTCAATGTTGAGGAGTGATAGGCCAGTGAGTTCCCATATGACAGATCAATGGAAGGCACAGGATGAAAGTGAAAAGAATGTGCCACAGGAAGATGCTATAGAACTTTCTATAGAATGCCCGCAGGAAATGGAAAACAAGGGATGTGCCCTCAGTTTGGAAGAAAATGAGCTAAGAGAAGAATTGTTTGATTTAATAGACATAGATATATTAAGATCAATTAAAGAAATAGACTGCAAAAGGTCAATAAAACCCAAAAAGTCAGAAGTCTGATAAAACAAATGAATACAGTAATTAGGACTGCTCACAAAGATCCATGCGATATAACAGAAGTCAACAGGGTATATTATTGTGCAGCTAAATTAATAATTGATAAAGTTCTACCACAAGAACACAGGGTAGTGAGGGAAAGGAAGGGGAGAAATCGAATACCACCATGGAAGTATTGAATAGAGAAAAACTATAAAGCAATTAAGACAAGAAGTGTCACTGTCAGAAGATTATAGAAGAGGGAACAGATCAACAAAAATACTAAGAAGGATAGATGTGATAAAAGCAATGCACAGTATTAGAACAGACCAGGATCTATCATGCACTATTGCAAATAACAAACTAAAAATTTCAGCACAGGCAGAAAAACTTAGAAGATATACAGATAAATATAAAGGAAAAGTACAAAATAAACAATTTATTGATGACTCAAAAAGGTTTTATAGAGAATTGTGAAACAAGGTAAAAGGAATTAAAAGACCACCAAAAAGGAAGAAATAGATGCATTTTGGAGAAGTATCTATGAAGATCCTGTGGAACATAACACAGATGCTAAATGGATAGAAGAAGTAAAAGAAAGAATAAGAAGTTTAAAGGTACAGGACATGAAATGGGATGAAGTAACAGCCAGAGAGAATGAAACAAAGTTAAGAAAACCCTCTAATTGGAAAACCCCAGGCCCAGATGCAGTGCCTAACTTTTGGTTAAAAGTATTAACATATTTGCATGAAGACCTAGCCATGAGTAAGAACTATTTATATGCGCACCCCGAACAGACACCAATTTGGATAACAACAGATAAAACAATGCTACTACTTAAGAGTGAACCTGCAAGCTACCCTAAAAATTTTAGACCAATGACTTGTCTTCCGATGATGTATAAACTATACATGGGAATTGATGCTGACAGATTTATAGTCATTTAGAAGAAAACTCAATTATGGCAGTTGAACAAAAGGGTAATAAAAGAAAGCCATGTGGAAGAAAGGATCATTTGTTGTTAAATAAAGTCACAGTGGAGAACTGTAAAAAGGGAAAGAATCTAAGTATGCCATGGATTGACTACTAAAAAGCATTTGATAGTATCCCATATTCATGGATAAAAGAGTGCTTAAAATGTATAAGATACACCATACACTGATCAACTACATTACAGTGACCATGAAATAGTGGCAGACCACTTTGCAATTAAGGCATGATAAATGACAAATTATTATCCCAGGGATAAAAATTCAAAGAGGGATATTCCAGGTTGACTCTCTGTTACTGTTCCAATTCTGCCTTGCCCTTAACCCATTAAGCTGTTTACTTCACAGCTTAGGCCATGGCTATAATTTGGCTCCCAGAAAACAACAAAGTGTAAAGACTTCTTGCCTTCTCTTGGTTGATGATTTAAAACTGTACAGCTCATCAGATGAACTGAAAGCACAACCGCACATGATACAAGAATGTCATTTGAGCTTGATAAATGTGCAAAAGCAACCTTTAAAACAGGAAAACACCAGTTTGGGACAATAATGTGATATAAAAGAACTTGAGCAAGAGGAAGTGTATAAATATTTGGGAATTGATGAAAGATCAACAATAAAACATGAACAAATGCAAATAAAACTTTGTAAGGAATACTTTAGAAGACTTTAATTCTGAAAACAGCATTGACATCTAGGAACAAAATCCAAGCTATAAACCAATTTGCACTTCCTGTTCTAGCTTACAGTTTTGGAGTAATTGACTGGCCCCAAAATGTGCTGGATAGATTAGCTAGGAAAACAAGAAGGATGTTTAATGCCAAAAAAGAGCCATAAAGATGACAGAGTGGACTATTAAGGATAAGAAAGAAATTATGTATTGTTACTATTATGCAAGAAGCTCAGAATTTCTGTATGGAAGATATTCAAAAAGATTTAAGAGAGAAATTAGAGGAAAGAAAAATACTTGCACAAGAAGCACTGTTAGACGCTTCAAATGCAAATTTGTGTTCATTAATTCAACAGATTCATGAAAAACATAATGACCAAAAAAACTTGGGCCATTTTGAAAAAGAAGCAACTGAGAAAGTGTGAAAATATAAACAGCAAAACCAAGGGAATTTTGAAAGGTATAAAAAAACATGGACAGGGAAAAGAAAGAAAGATCTGATATGGTGTAAAATGTATGCAAAGGAGAAAGCCAAACTAATTAATACAAAAAAAGCAGCTCCAAAGATATCTGAAGACAAATACAGGCAAAGACATGCAGAAATAGACAATTTAACAATACAAAAATATAAGATCACAAAGGGGGAACATAGAACAGAAGATTAGCAAAGCAGAAGTTAAACAAATAAAAGCTGAAGTTATAGAATACCTACCTAGTGAAGAATTTAGTGTAGAAAGTCTAACACAGGTCATGTCACAGCATGGCAGAACAATGAGTCCCCAAAATAAGAAGAAACAAGTGGAGTGGGAGACAGCTGAAGAAGAAATATGGGCATGGGAATGAAAGAGATATTTAACATGGTGCAATGTTTTTGCAAAGGAGAAAGCAAAACTAATCAATACAAAAAAGCAACATGAAATATATTTGAAGAGAAATACAGACAATGACATCCGGATATGGCAAATTTTACAATATAAAAATTATGAAAACAAAGGGGGGAATAGAAAAGTGGACTTGTAATAAAGATGTTAAAAAAAAAACAGAAACTGAAGTTATGGATTATCTGCAAAGTAAAGGATTTAGTGTAGAAAATCCAGTTCTGTTAATGTCACTGCATGATAGAACAGTGAATTCCAAAATTAAGGAAAATGGATGAAATGGGAAGTATCGGATCAGCTGCCACATGAAGATACTTTGGAGCCTTCAGCAGAAAACCAGTTTCTAAGTTCAGTTGGAGTTGCACAGCAAGGGAACGAACAGGAAAAGGTAGCAACTTGTGGAGAGATAGGCCAGTGAGTTCCCATATGATGGATGACACAGGATGCAGCTGAAGAGAATATGTCACAGGAAAATGTTCTGGAACTTTCTGTAGAATGCCTGCAGGAAACAGAACAAAGAATGTGTCCTTAGTTTAGAAGAAAATGATCTAATGGAAGAGTTGCTTGATTTAATGGAGATGGGAAGACATATTAAGATTGATGAAACAAACAGAAGCCAATAAGACCCAAAATATTAGAAGTCTGATAAAACAAATGAAGTCAGTAATCAAAACTATTAACAGAAATCCATCTGACATAACAGAAGTAAATAGGATATAGTAATGTGCAGCTAAATTAATAACATATAAAGTCTTACCACAAAAATACAAGACAATAAGAGAAGGAAATGGAAGAAATCAAATGACATCATACAAGTATCAAACAGAGAAAACTATAAAGCAATTAAGACAATAAGTGTCTTTGTTAGAAGAGTACAGATGCAGGAACAGATCAACAAAATACCTAGAAAGATAGACGTGATAAAAACAATGTGCAGCATTAGAACAAACCAGGATCTAATGTACACTATTGCAAATAATAAAAAAAAATATCAGCACAGGCAGAAAAACTTAGAATATATGCAGATAAATATAAAGGAAAAGTACAAAATTCCCAATTCACTGATGACCCAAAAAAGTTTTATAGATAATTGGGAAACAAAGCAAAAGGAACAGGAATACCACTAAAAAAGAAGAAACAGACAGATTTTGGAGAAATATCTATGAAGATCCTACGGAACATAATAAAGATGCTGACTGGATAGAAAAAGTAAAAAAGATAAGAAGAAGTTCAGATGTACAGAATACTGTGTACCCTTACTTGCAGTCAACCCTATTGGCAAAATCTCCTTTAACCATTCTCAAGATGGCTTAGTTCTTTATTTTTAACACCTTTATTGAACTATCACATAAGAAATGGGCAAGCATACATTTATATAAAATAAAACAAACAATGATAATATGTTCACAGTTTTAAACATTATACATTGCATATATTCTTTTGGAACATTTACCATCAATCCAACACTACATAAACTGAACAATTCTTGCCTTCCCTTAAACCTCACTCCTTCTCCAAAACACTATCATGCGTGCATTGTTTCAACAAGTTCCATTCTTTTCTATGTAATTTCATCCTGCCCCTTTCTAAAGATCACATGTCCAGCTCTTTTATCTGTGTTATAACATTCACTACTTAAAATACAGTTGGTTTAGACTTTGAGTTCCATTTTGTAGTAATTACTTTTTTGGCAACCACCAGAATTAAACTTAATAAGGCCTTACTATGTCTAGACAATTCAGATCCAGTTTCCCATATGAAAAAAAAAATGCCTTAGTTATACCCACTTGCTCACGCAATATTTCTGTCATAGTGCTCTGTGGGGAATTTTTCCAGTTTACCAACGTATTGTACTCCCAAAACATAAATTCCCAGCAATCTCTGTCCCCCCCCCCCACCTCACACCTCCAACATTTTGCCAGCTACCTGAGGAAACATTCTTTGGACCCTAGTGAATTGCTTATCCAATCTCTATTAAACAAGAAACATATTTATTAAACTATCACTTATAACATAGGCAATCATACATTTATATAAATGAAAACAAACCTTATTAGCATACTTTTAATTGCAAACATTATACATCACTTATAATCTATCCAGTCACTGTCAGTCAAACACTGCATAGCTCATTCAAATCCTGCCTTCTTCTAAACCTCATTCCTTGTCTGGATATATTGTTTCCACAATTTCTATTTTTTTTCTATGTTATTTGCTCCTACCCGTTTCTAGAGATCCCATTTCCAGAGCTATATTTACAACTTCTAGTACATTTGGTTTAGACTTTGATTTACTTTTCCTAGTAATTGCTTTTTGGCAGCCACCACAATTAGACTCAGCAAGTCTTACAATGTCTAGGCAATTCCAATTCTGTATCACAGCTCAAAAATTATGTCCTTAGTCATACCAATTTGCCCACCCAATATTTCTGATAGAGTAGTCTACAGGGAATTTTTAAAGCCTGTCAACTCATTACACTCCCAGAACATTTGGTCCCAGTTATCTCTTTCTTCCCCATCACACCTCCAACATTTGCTATCTATCTGATAAAAAAATTAGTTGGAGTCTACCTGAGCTATATAAATACCCATGTAAACACTTCAAAGCAAAGATCCTAAAGTTTCTAGACTTTGTTGCATATTTGGGAGACAAACATATATCCCCCAATTGTTTAACGGTAAACAATCATTCTTCCAAATCCTTTCTAATCTCCTCTGATTTACTTTTATAGTTATCATGCAATATTTTATATGCTCTACTAATTATTATTTTTTAATAGCAGCTTCTGTTCTAGACGCTACTAAAACTCTACCATTGCTGGTCTTTCACTTAGGATCCCCCTAATTCTTTCTCTTTCCCTACACTCTGATATCAATCCTTGATAGGGAAGGCAATCTCTAGCCTAGAGTCCAAATTCTTGGCATGTTCCCATTCTATTACCTTTCTGCCTCTGATTATTTGCACCTAATACCTTGGTTCTTTTGCCAGTTTTCTTCAATAAATTCCAACCCCTCCTGCCTATTTGTCTGCATTCCTAATAGCAGCCATCCCTATCAGCAGAATCTCCTTTCTCCATTCCCATGTTGGGTTAGTTCTTAGAATGCTTTCTACTTTATGAATATAATATCCTGTATGGTTATTGTTATTCTCCTTAAGGCTCTTCATCCAAAATCTCAGTCTCTCCTTGTTTCTTGAGCTTCCCCCTGTGTTTCATCATTATCCCTTTCCACTTTGAATTATAGGTTTTTGCTTCTGCTATGTATAGGTGCCTTAACTGTGAAGCTCTGAAATACCCCTTCAAATCAGGTAATCCCAGACTGTTTTGTTCTACTGGAAGAATCAGTTTATTCTACTTGAGTCTTGCCATTATCCCCTTCCAGATAAAAGCCTTCAACTCTTTATTAATTGCTATCTACAACTTCTCCTCTAGTTGATAAAAATATACCTGACCTGTGTATGAGACTAAAGGGACTAAACACATTTTAACTGCTTGTATCTTTCTATTGATATCCATATGACAAAGCTTTCATTTTCTCATTTTTTTACTGGCACAGCAGAATCATTTTTCATCCATGCTCCTAAATAGTTTATTTTAACATGTCCCCATAAATATGGATATTGCTGAACCAATTTATGTATGGGTACATAATTTACCACTATTGTGTTTGTTTTAGCTTCATTAATTTTGTATGCCAAAAAGATCTGAAACTGTTTCAAAATGTTCCACAACACTGTAATGTCCCTTTCTGGTTCTGTTAAGTATAAAATAATATCATCTACAAATAGAAAAAGCTCTTCTTGACTACCATACCAATTGTATCTTTGAATTTCTGAGTCTCTTATTTTCTTTGCCAATGGTTCTAAATACAATGCAAATAAAGGGGAGGGAAGACACCTCTGTCTGGTTACTCTGTTCAAGCAGAAATTATCAGAGACGGCCCCACCCACTTTAATTTTTGCCTCTAATCCCTCATATATCCCCCAATCAACCTTGTAATTTTATCAGAGGAATGCAAATGCTTCCATTGGCCTGCTGATAAAGTCCCAGCTTACTCTGTGAAATGCTTTCTCAGTATCAAGACCCACTAACAACAGTGGTATTTTCTTACATTCTGCTTCCCTCTGATCACCAATGTTCTGTTAATGTTCGCAAATGTTTGCCTCCCCTCCACAAAACCACACTGATCCATATCTATTAATTTTGTCATCATTTTGCAATTCTTTTAGCCAATATAGACATAAACACTTTATAATCATGGATAACTATTGAAATGGGCCGATATAAAACTGGATCTGATGGATCTTTACCCTGTTTATGTATTACAGCTACCACTGCTTTTCTTCCAGGATATTGGTACTTCTCCTCCTCTTAAAATATGTTAAACAAAACCTTCCAGATATTTAACATTTTATTCCCTCCTAGGTTCTATTCCTGGGGACTATCCTGTAGATTGGTTATACATCATCATTTTTATCTCATCTCCTATCCTAACTGTTAGTAATTGAGCTTCATCTACCTCTAATCTTGGCATATTTAATTCTTCTATAATCATTTCCATTTGTATTTTTTCTTGATTTTGATACTTCTCTGGTTTATACAGACTTTTATAGAAATTCTGAAATATTTCTACAGGATCCCTTGTTATCTTCCTTGTTATAGGCTCTCTAAGCTTGGCAACAGTCTTTTTCTGTTTTCTGTTGCCTGAGTTGTTGTGCTAAAAGTTTTTGTGCTCTCGAGTTATTATCAAAAAACAGTTACTTAACCGCAATCTTTCTAAACTCAACATATTATTGAGGTAATCGGTCATTTTCTGTTTAGCATTCTGCAGCTGCTCCTTCTCTTTTTCTTTGGGATTCCCTGCATTTTGCAATCATTTTAACATTTGACAGTATCTAAATAATTATTGTTACTTCTTAACCATATCTTCCTTTCTTTTATTTCCACCCATTTTTTCAACTCCAATTTAATGTTATCCTACTCCCTAGCTATACTTTCAGAAGAAATTTCTACCTTCTCTAATAGATCCTGGATAATTTCCACTACCCATTCCTTAAATTTCTCTCTTTTCAACAGATAGGTGAGAAAGCACCAGTGTCTCACTTTTATTTCATTACCCTGTGTTTTTATTTAGTTATTACTGGTGTGTGATCTGAGATAGTTATTGGATGCATATCAAGACTTCAATTAAATGCACATGTTCCTATGAAATCTAAATTCTGTCTGCCTAGCCCAGTTTTTATATCTTGTGGAATAATATGCAAATTAGCTACAAACTCCTAGTACATCTACTTTCCACCCTCTTTTATGCATCCCCTCTCTTCACAAACTTGAGTAAGTCTAACCTTAATAAACTCTCTAGCTGCTTTAATCATATTGCTAGATTTGCCACTGGAGCGGCATACAGAGCACACCACTGTCTGAACCTAAAGAATCTAGGGTGGCTAGAATTGCCTATCCAACTTCAGTACAATCAGCTAATAGTAGGACATAAAATTCTCCTTCAACCTGAAAACACACCCATACTTACAAAAGTTATCACCCCTTACAGCAACCTCAAGATGCTTCGCTCATCCAACAAATTACTAGTACAAACCCTCAAAAGCAACAACTCATCTGGAGACTCTCTATATGACAACTCTGTTGGCAAAATATGGAACTCACTTCCTGCTGAGCTTACTTCAGAACCTGTTCTAACCCAATTAAAAAATAAAATCTAAAACAGTACTTTGAAAGGCAATGGTTATGTCCTTGCGCTAATCCTGACTAACTCTGGCAATATAAACATGTGCTAAAGAGGTCTTTTGGCCACCCTACATTGCTTCCTAATTGTTACACTATAACCCTGGGCATTTTTTCAATTATCTAATAATTGATAATGTTAGCAAGAATATCAGAGGAGGTCCTTGGCCCCTCCGTTTAGAGGAGTGGGAGCTTTAATGGCACCTCAAAGTTAATGCATTTGCCAGTCCTGGCCTTAATGACCAGTGTTCTTTAAAATGTATTTTACGTTTAAAAGCTTTAGAAAGATAACTGAAACACTTATAAATCTTTTAAGTATAATGTTTGTGTTTAACATATGTAATTTGTATTTTTAAAATATGTATGATAGGTTGTGAACTTAATTTTATCTACTATAATAGTAATGTATATGAAGTGTTAATGGGGAGAATATGTCTTTAAATGGTTATTAGGTGAAGTGATGTGATTTTTGTTTGAATTACTTATACTGGCTTTTCATGGTTTGTAACTGTCCAATGAAGTTCTTTCATTTGGTTTGGACGAAAGCACTTAGCTTGATTGTATTAACCTGTCTGGATTCTTTGTTGATTTTTTGTGGATAAACTATGGATGTACCTTTGATGAACCTTGCCTTGAGTCTTTTTTTGAGTAGTTACATAATGTGTTGTTTTTTTAATTAATATAATTATGTCTGTTTTCCATTGTCCATGATATTCTACTGAATATCCATCCTGAAATCCTTCATCAAATTCACATGCTGAGTTCATTTCAAACATGTCTCTGTTAGCACTACTATTTGTACTCTGTATTTTTAAATGTAATTCAATCGTCTTTCCTTTTTGTCTATACCTGTGAGACCATTCACATTCCAGAATAATATGGAAATGGTTGCTATTATGATAGGAAGTCATTCTCACATAGTATATATGATAACTTGTTTAAATGTCTATTTCCATCTTTCATGATACATGCACCCTCTAATGTTTGACAGGTTGATCGTTTATACATTTATTTCTTATCATCACCATTTGAACCTGTCACATTTTACAAGACCTTTTGTGCTAATGAAAACCTTCAAAAAACAAACACACCCAAAGAACACCCCACAACCTGTTAATTTAATATAAACATGCAAAACTATGTACATCTTCAAATAATAAAGTTTAACACTTCTAATAGGAACAACTGTCCCAAATGGACTGTTACAAACATAGGTCTTATCTAACCTAAAGCTGAGGTTATCCATGCTAAGAAGCATGTTACTGCCCATGATTGTACTTACACTAATTGGTGGTTTTATCTTTATTCCCCTCCCATATTTTAAAAACAACTTGCATATTTTCAGAAAACATTAAATTTTAGCCTTGAAGAAACCAGAGCTTTGGCTTTTTTTATTGCCCTATATTCAGCTTGTCTCCATGGAATCATTAGAAAAAATGTAGTCCTCAGTAGCCGGCTTCTAATTACAAGTTGAAACATTTGTTGCCAAAGTAAAACTTTTCATTACATTCAGTGTTCTTTTATTACTTGTTTACACATAAAACATGTGATTAGATTAATCCAAGTGTCTTAATCCAGACATTCACTTATGCAAAAGTAAAAAAAATATATATTATGATCTGTAACCAAAAAGTTCACTAATAACACAGAAGAACCATGATCTTTGCACTTTTGCACCTCATTTTCCATCTCAGCAACCCGAGATTACAGCCTATTAAATTAAAATGCTTTTGTCTAGTCTTTTTTTCTTTTTGCATTGCAATGCCTACATTTCTTAATATAAAAAAGGAAGGAAGAAAGAAAAAAGGCATTTGTTTATTTCAGTGTCTTTATCACATACAGTATCTAAAAATTATTTACTATAAAACATGTTTATATCATAGATTCATACTAGGCTAACTGCTCTTGCGAGCCATTTTTTAAGCCTAGCCAATTATCCCTTGTGAGACTCAAACCCTGCACCTTGTGTTTGTAAGACAAACACCTTAACCATTAGGCCACCCAGAATAAAATGTTTTATATTAATACTAAGAACAGAATTTTTTTGCTTACAGTTGCTGATTTCTTTCCTCTTCCCTTCCCCTTAGTGTCCTTTCAAACATTAATAACACGAAGTAAGGCAAATGTCTTTCCCCACAAGTTTAGCAAAGTCAACAAAAGTCCATTCTTTTTACTTTTTCTTGTAATGCCATATTTCACAAATACAACTGTTGATGTGTAATCTCACATTTATTTGTTAATTTCAATGTTCATGGTCTCTCCATTTCACAACTCCAGACTCTGGTTCAATTCCAAGGAACTTCTGATTCTTCTAGTCAACTCTTGTGTTTTTCTCTGTCTCCCAAGTATTTTTCTTTGGAACATTAGTAAAGGTTTCACTGGCAATGTCTCTTCTTGTGGTTTATTATCAGAAGAATGAGAAGTAGTCTCCCCTTCTGCTTGATGGCTCACTTTTTGTTGGATAAACTTTTGCATTTCCTTCTTAGCCTGTTCTGTATCAAAATATGGCTGATCCTTCAGAAAAAAATATTCTGAAGAAAGCTGGATACAGCAACTTGAATCTTACATCTGCCTCTCAATATTCCCTGATTGCTGCATGGTATATAGTGAATAATCATTTTCCACAAACATTGTACTGTCGCCAACTTTTACTCCATTGCCTTTTTGCCACAGTTTTGTCACGATCAACTCTTTCTGCTGGTTGGATTGCATATTTACTAAAACAGGTATTAGCTACTTTATCATAGCCAAGTTTAGAGAATACACATGACGTACCCTTTCAATTAACAGATCCTGCTGTGCAATATCAGTCCACTTGCTTATTTGTGCCTTCATAAACATATACATAAACATATCCTTCTAGTTTCACTGGTACAGCAGAAAATCTCATATTTCCCTATGTGCTCTGTCCTCTAATTCTAACATTTTTGAAAAATCTCTTCTTCGGCATTCTCATACTCAGCCAGACTTTTCTTCATTCAACCTCTGATTTTTGTAGTTTTATCAGCCCATCTAAATATCTGTTTAAAGCTTTTCCATTTTCCCAGTCTTTTGTTGTCTGAGTAGATTATATTCTTTCAGTGTTTCATTTAGTTTAATCAGCTCTGAGTACATTTGACTTATTTTTTTCCTCTAAATTACTGTAAGCCAAGTCTTGCACCAAAGCTGACACTTGAACTGCTTTTTGCTGAACAGCTTCGGAATTCTTCCTATTCAGTGTTTTCTCTTCAGATTTTTTAGTTTAGTTTCTTTCAGGCTCTTTTAGCTTCTTCTTTGCTGGCATCCAGGCAGTACACTTACCAGCCAGTAACTGAATTTACTAAAAGTGACAGAGTTTCTTTAGGTTCATAGGTTCACAGGTAGGTACTAGGCTATCGACCCTAGGGCCTATACAAGCCTAGCCAAAAAGGTACCCTGGCTTTTGACACCCAAGAAAATTATTTTCCTGTGCCCCTGTCAAGCAGAGCCACAGAGGTGATCCCCGGGGTGAATTTCCTATTTCCTATCCCAATCATCAAGATTTTTCTTCAAGAGTGCTAATGAGGAGTTTTGTTTGATATAGATAGGTAGTTTGTTCCAGAGTATGGGAAGTCTCTGGGACAGGACTCTATCCCTCCAGCATGTTCTGTTTATTGTGGTGACAAGGTTTAGGTCCTTAGAGTGTGTAGCTTGGAGAGATTGGGATTTCTTTAAGTGGAGCATGTCCAACAGCTCTGGGTTTGACATAGCTTTGTATGTTAGGCAGAGATCACCCCTGAGTAGGCGATATGCAATGGAGTAAAGCTGAATTTTATTTGAGACGGTCTGCATAGGGCATCTGTTTGGGGCTGGTAATCCTCTTTGTGAGGTATTTCTGCGGCCTTTCCAGTTGTTGTAGATGTCTTGTGAAGTACATACATACCAAAAGGGGAGTTGTACTCTATAATAGGTCTAATGAGTGATGAGTAGAGGGGAACAATGAGCTCTTTTTTCTTGGATGAGAAACCTTTTGTGGTGAGGTGTGCCACATAGAATGATTTCCTGACTACTGTAGTGATGTGATTATCAAAGGAGAGACTACTGTCACCTGTGTCCCAAGGTCTCTTATCACACGTTCAGTGTTAAGTAGACTACCACCTATGTGGTAGCTCATAGGTAGAGAGTTTTTACCAAAGGGGATGACAATGCACTTTTTGGCATTGAGCTTGAGGCCATGGCTTGGACACCAGGCATCTGTCTCAGTGAGGCCCTTTTGTAGGATGTCCACATCATTAGGAGTTTCAATTATGGCTCCTAGTTTGCAGTCATCCATGAACTTCATTAGCCAAAGACCTTCTGTGTTAGCCTGTACATCAGAAAAGTAGATACCAATTAGGAGAGGATCCAGGACTGAACCCTGTGGTACTCCACTTGTCACTGGTCTGAAGTCGGATTTGGAGTCTGCTACTTTCACAGTGTGGGTTCTTTCAGTGAGCCAGTTGGAAACCCATCTTGTGACATAGCAATTTATACCTAATCTAGTGAGTTTATCTATAATTCTAGAGTGGGGGATGATGTCAAAAGCCTTGGTGCAATCTAGATAGGCTGTGTGAACTACCTTACCCTCGTCTACGGCTTTGGTGACTGCTTCAAAGAAGTCAATCAGGTTTAGGAGACAGGATCTGCCTTTTACAAACCCAAACTGGGTGGGGTCCAGAGTTTGGAGATTACCAATATCTTTGTTTATAAGTTCCATAATGATACGTTCCATGGCCTTACAGACTAGGCTCATTAGGCTAATGGGGCGGTAGTTCCCGGGGTCCATGGTGGTTCCCCCTTTGTGGAGTGGGATAACAGTCACTGTGCGCTATTCAGTGGACACAAAGCCCGAGGTGAGGCTATGATTAAACATGGTGCTTAGGTGGGGTGCCAGTTCATTCTGTAGTTCATGTAGAACGCAGCCTGGGATGTTGTCAGGTCCCTTGGATGCTGTGTTCTTAGCTTTGGAGAGTGTGTTTTTTACCTGTGCAGCTGTGATTACAGGAACTTTGCATTCTTCTGGTATAGAGATGGGCCCTTTTGGAGTTGAGGGGGGATAAAGTTAGCACTGAACCTATCTGCCAGGATGTTGGCAATATCAGCTGGTTCTGTATATTTAGTGTCGTTGTGCTGTAACTCAGAGCAGATCTGAGTGTTGCCATTGAGATTCTTGACATAGCTATAGAATGCTTTGTGGTTGTCTTTAGAATCAGTGGTGATTTTGTTTTCATAATAAGCTTTGGAGGATTTTATGAGGGATCTCAGCTTTCTACGGAGGCTGACCAGGGAGTTCTTCCAGTCATGGGATTTTACTCTTTTTTGCAACAGTTTCTTTCTTCTGTTGTAGGGTTCGTTTATGGCAAAGGACCACCAGATTGGCTTCCTTTTTTTGGAGGATAGCATCTTGGTTTTGTTAGGAATAGCACTATCCATGCACTCATGTAAGTGCTTATAACGTGCATTTATGTAGGATTCAGCAGTCGTACCTCTATTGTCCGTCTGCATGGGTGTTGTGAAGTTTGACACTTCTGTCTTAAGAAGCGTCAAGTTGGCTTTGGAGAAATTATTTACGGTGGTTTCCCTAATGGGGGTGGGGGCAGGATTTGGATATCTAGGCTGATAGTTTTCCCAGTTAATGGTGGGGTAGTTGAAATTGCCCATTATTAGGGTGTTGAGTTGTACCCTAATATTTTCCAGTGTATCAAGAAATGAGGAAAGGGAATCCTGGGGCATGGTGGGGGATCTGTAGCAAGTTACAATTTGGATTGCGGTCTTGCCCAGAGTTAGTTGCACTTGGATAATCTCGGATGCATTATGCTGAGCAACTAGCCTGGAGATGTGGATATCCTTAATGAATATGGACACGCCTCCACCTTTAGTGTTTTGGTCCAGGTTAGGTGGCCGAAAGGTGTGGTATGAATTATAGCCTGGTAATGCAGGGGTGCTCTCTGGACCCTTCAACCAGGTCTCTGCCACTGCACAGATGTCGATGTTTTCCATTTTAAGGAGTGCCTCGAGTGAATGCATTTTGTGGTTTAGACTTCTAGCATTGAGTAGCATTACCCTCAGATTTTGCTTGCTTGTACCTGTTACAGTGGTGAATTTGTCATTTGAACCTTGCATAAAAAAGTTGCTATAGGGGTGGCAAGAGCCTTAGCCAGTATCCGGAATCCCAAGGGCGACAGGTGCAGGCCATCCCTGGCAAAGCATCGTGGTCTGTCGATCATGTCATCTCAGGCAGACAGATACTAGATCCCCTTACAATGACACCAGAAGCTTAGTCAATTGTTGAAGCCAATCATTTTGTCCTTGTACTGTGGTATCATTCTGGGTAATGGCAAGATGCTACTCAGGGCTAGGGTCATACCTGCCTGGGCTACAAGATCGAAGAGCTCCTCCATGTCTCTTTTCATGTAGTCCAGGGAGGTATGTCTCAGGTCATTCACACCAACATGGACAATGACAGAGTCATATTTGTACTTGTGGAGTGACCTGAGTGTGTGCATTATGTGGCAGATCCTGGCACCTGACAGGCAGCTGACAATAACTTTCTCCTTGTTTAGCCTGGTGAGTGGAACATAAGTGTGCCTGACTATAGTCACCTATGACTAGAGTGTTGGGTACGTTGTTATGCCTTATGGGCTGTGGTTGAGTGGAACACTGAGTCTGTGGGCTATGTGTCATTTGGGCTGTATTGGGGGGTGGAGGTTGTAAGTGTTTCTGCTTTGGAGGTCTCTGTTGCTTGAGCAGATTTTTATTGAGAGCCTCCATGAATGTAGGTGTGTGTTTTGTGTTGCTAAATGTGTGTTTTGGTGGTGTAGGTTTTGAGGGACTATGTGATGAGTGTGCTGTGGTGCAAGCGTTTACCTTCTCCTCTTGACTGTCTAGTCCAGTCTTGGGTGAAGATAGCTTTGCTTCCAGTTTGGCTATATAAGTGCATCGCTCACAAGTTGTAGCGCTGGGTGGTAGGAGGAGAGGGTTTTCTGTGTACATGTGGCAATTGCTGCATTTCCCCAAGATGCCCAGATTCATCAGGTAGACAGGAGAAAACACTGGGAGCTGACCCTTAGACATGCCTGGATTGGTGCTTATTTATTAAATACTAAAAACGGTTTTCCTCTAGACAAGTGAGGAAAGTTGAGTGCTGTAGTAATTTGTAGCTTATTTAGTGCTTACAACACGTTCTGAATAAGTGCTGAGCTCAAAGAAACAGATTTGAGTGCTAAAATGAAAAAACTGGCTAGTTCTAAGGGAAAATTTGAAGAGTAGACTTTATAGAGCCAGGAATAGTTTAACCCTAGCTAAGCGGCAATGCATAAAGTGTATTTTCTTTTTTCTTACTATAACAGTAGCAAATGAGCAAACCAATTTAAACAAATGTTCCTGGCCCTTGTCATTCAGTTTCTTTTTTTCACACTTGGAGAGCTGAAGTTAAGCTGATCAGTGAACAGCCATCTTGGAAAACTCTCCCAGTGCGCTTTTTCTTAGGGCTAAAAGTTAATGTTTTCTGAAATCATACAAGCTGTTTTTCAAATCTGGGAGAGGAATACAGATAAAAGAGAAGAACAGACAGCAACCATTGTAGGTGGGAACACAGGCTGTAGCATGTGCTTTAGTATGGGTAACACAAATTTTAAGTTAGGTAATGCATGTGGGTGCAGCTGTCAATTTGTAGTAATGGCTCCTATCTGGAGGAGGGGGTAACCTTCATTTTTTTGAAGATGTACACACAGTTGTGTGTTTGCTCTAGGTTAATAGGGAGTGGGAATGTTCTGAAAATATATTTAGTTGTTTTGTTTGAAGGTTTTCAATAAAAGAAAAAAATCTTGAAAAATGTGACACAGGTTCAAATGGAGATGGGAAGAAAAACTGTATAAAAGATCAGCCTGCCAAACAGCGTGTGCTTTAATATGAAAGTTGGAAATACACATTCAAAATGACTGACATATATAATAGGTTTTTACCTTAATGGCTATGCAATCTACATTATTTTGGAACATAAATGGCCTTACAGTTACAGAAACAAAATAAAAAATATTGAATTCTATTATGAGACACATTTGGAAAGAAACGAGCATGTGAATTTGATAAAGAAAAGATTAAAGGATGAATATTCACCAGAATATCAGCGACAAAGGAAATAAGAGTAATTATACTAATTGCTAGACAGGCTGCAATAGTGACAGAAGAGAAAAAGACAGTAATGGTAGATTTGTAGTAGAAAGGTGCCACTGGCAAGGGAAGAGGATTACACTGACATGTATTTATGTTCCACCAAAAATTACTATTAAAGAGTTTAAGAAAATTGTGGGAAAATTGTGGGAGAAATATGTGAGAGTTTAGCATGGTTAACCTTTATTAT
This sequence comes from Protopterus annectens, assembly GCF_019279795.1. Classification (NCBI taxonomy): domain Eukaryota; kingdom Metazoa; phylum Chordata; order Ceratodontiformes; family Protopteridae; genus Protopterus; species Protopterus annectens. The sequence continues at coordinate 1,134,998,638 of NC_056731.1, forward strand.
AGGTTAATTAAAGCCTGTGAGTGCAGCTGTCAGTCTGGGATAATTGTTCCTATTAGCAGTTGTTAAGATCCATTATTTGAAGATGTACATAGGTTTGTGTGCTGTACTAAGTCAGTGGGTTCTTGGGGTTTTCTGGGGTGTGTTTTTTATGGTTTTCTTTAAAACAAAAATTATTGTAACAGGTGACGTAGGTTTAAATGGATATGACAAGGAACAACTTTATAAAAGATCAACCTGCCAAACATTACTGTATGCATGTAATACAAAAGCTGAAACTAGACATTAAAAAAGCTGGTATACATTACAGGTAGGAATAATAACTTCTTACCATGATGGTAGTAACACTTTCCATATTATATTTGAATGTGAATGGTCTCAAAGGTATATACAAAAAGAAAGAGTTGTGAACTATATAAAGAAATGCAGAGTGCAAATGCTGCAGGAGACACATTTGGAAAGAGCTGAGCATGTGACTTTGATAAAGAAAGGCTTTCATAATGGTTATTCAGCAGAATATCTAGGACAAAGGAAAATGGAGAACTTATATTAATTGCTAGAGATCCAACAGTGATAGAAGGAAAAAAGATAATAATGGTAGACATGTAGTAGTAAGGGACTATGGCAGGAGGATTACACTAGCATGTATTTATATTCAAACTTAAATTGTTACAATAGAACTTAAGAAAATTCTGGGATAAATAATCAGCTTTCAGCAGGGAAAATAGGTGGGGACTGCAACTTGATTTGCAATAGTGAGGATGTAACAGGGAAACCTGATTTTTTTAATATTTGGTAAGGAAGATGATTTACAATAGAGAGGATGTACCAGGGAAACCTGACTTTTTTTAAATATTTGCTATGGAAGATGTGAATTTAGTAGGAGCAACTTGGACAAAATGTAATATTACTCCCAAGTTACAATAACTGGGTTGGGTTAGATAGAAATTATATTTCACAAGAACATGTACATTTCACTGAAAACTTTTTTCACACACTGATAAAAAATAATAAAGTTCATAGTACTAAAATAACAATTAGACACTGGTACTTTCCCACCTACCTCTTAAAAAAAGGGTTGTTTAAGGAATGGTAGTGGAAATAATTTGAGAGTTATTAGGGAAGATGGAAATACCTTCATACATTATAGCTAATGTACTTGATGTGTTATTTTTATGTTAATTAATGTGTATTCTAATATACTGTTAGCTTAAAGTACTGCAACAGTTTCATATATTTTTACTATTTACCTGCAAGGAATGATTTGGCTTTGTTAGAGTTCATTAGAGCTTAACAAACAGATGGTAAATATTTCTTGTTATCATTTAATCTTGAAAGAAAACTAGGTACTTTGTACTTGTTGGGAATGTCTCTGAGATAAGTCTACTGAAAATAAACACATAAACTATATGAAAATTGAAGCATGAGAAGGTTTTAAGCTATCCTTCCATATGCATACATTTTTATCTGTTCACTTCTTTCAGCTTTGGAAATGTGTGTTTGTGTTTTAATCTCATATTGAGAAAACATTAAACTTTGTATGGACCAAACTTTTTTTATTTTAAGTTATAAAAAGGGTTACATATGAGCATGCAGTTGAATTTCTCTACTTTGAGGGTTACACTTCATAATCTCGAATTACTGAAATCCCAAATTTCAGTAACCCAAGACCATGAAGCCAAAAATCCAGAATGCCGAAAGTGCATAAGAGCGAATTCAAAAATCTCGAATTTGAGCTTATGCATTTCCGGTACGTTGTGTGTAGTGTTATGGTGCCTGAAGTTGCAGGTGAGTGAGTGTTTGTGTGTGTTTTTGTACATTGCATGCCTGAGTAAGGGTAGGGAAGTGTAACTGTGAGTGTGAGTGTTGTATTTGTTGGTGTTTGTGTATGTGTGATGTGTATTTGTGTGCGAGCGAGTGGAGGATGCCGTGGTGTCTGTTTTTTTTTATGTTATGTGCAATCTCAGAGTTGGTATATATAAGTAGGGGGGTGTGGGAGGTGCATGGGGGCTTGCCCTCCTACTTATATGTAGTGTAGGGTTGTGTGGTTTGTGTGCTGTGGGTAGAATGGTGTTTGTATTATGTAGTGTATGGTGCATGTATGTTCGGACTGTGTGATTCGTGATTGTGGGTTTCAGTATTGTGAATGGTGCGACTTTATAGTCTCGGGTTACTGAAATTTGGGATTTCAGTAATTCGAGATTATGAAGTGAAACCATTTTGAGATATTCTCATATCATGATACTTTGTAATAAATAATGTGTTTTCATCCACAATCTCAGGTAGTTTATGTTTTGAATAGCTGCATGATACTAAGTAGTATTAAGTGTTCCTTTTCAGCTGGTGTGATGACTCCTGGCTCTAGACATGGTTTATTTGTTTTCCTTCACATCACTGGAGATAGTGGCAGGGATCTCTTTGACAAATTCTGGGTGCCCATTTCAGTGAGTGCTTTAAAAAAATGTTATGCACTCACCATAACATTCCATCTGTGTTGTCCATTTTCATTCTTACTCAACTGATGGGTTTGGATCCATGACTCTGATCCAACTTTGCCACTTCTATGAGATCATCAGATCTAAAATTCTCAAGCTCCTCCCTTAATCCATAATGCCCCAGCAACCTAACATACCTCAGATTAAGTTTTCTGACCCTGGATATAAAGGAACAAACCTATTACCATATTTACCAAAGGAAAAAAGGAAGATGGAGCTCAAACAAGGAACAGAGGTCCCTGTACAACTCTTAGATCTTTCCAGAAGCACAGAATGGGGTCAGGAGAGCAGAAAGTTGAGGAATAATGAAAATGGTCAATACAGATGGAACATTACGATGAGTTCATGACTTTTTTATCTGAGGTTGTCCTTTTCATTCATTCCTCAACTGATGGGTCAGAGTCCCTGCTACTGGAACATTGGGAGGCCCTCGTGGAAGGATATTTCAGAGTACTTCGGAGCCAAAGGCCTCTCTGTTCCTGGAAATCAAATCAAATTTGTAACAAGCAATAAAAGTGTGAGAATTAGTCCAAGTTGTAGCTGCACAAATGAAATCTAAGGAAGTCCTTGACCATAAGGCTGAAGAGACTGCCATAGATCTCATGGGTTGGGCTATAGGGGGATTAGGCAAGGATACATCTTTTTTACCATAAAGAAAGGAGATACATTGGGTTAACCATTTGGCCAATGTAACTTTGGAGACTGGTTTACCCAATGTATTAGAAGAAAAGGAAACAAACAGCTGTTCAGTTTTCGTGACATCTTTGGTTCTATGGAGATAAAAGTGAAGTTGTCTATGCACATCCTAAAGGTGGAACATACACTCTCCCTTATTTGAAAAATTTGGAAAGAAAACTGGTAGATTAATGACTTGGTTTATGTTGGATTCAGAAGCTAACTTAGGCAAGAAAGATGGAGTCATTCACAAGGACACCCTGTCTTTTTGAAAAAAAAAAAAAACAGGTAAGGAGGCTTAGAAAATAAACCCTGAAGTTCAGATACTTGTCTAGCAGATGTGATTGCAACCAAAAATAGTTTTCCAAGACAAACATTTAAGTTCTGCCTTGGTTGAAAGGGAGTCTGGGTTAAGACCTGAAGTTAAATCCCAAGGATGAGTATGATCCTTAAATAGAGGTGTAAGTAAAAAGGCTCCCTTGAGAAAGGCCTTACATAGGTTCAAAGAACCTATAAGGTAGAGTTGTTTTTGCCCATGTGTAAACTGGAAATGGCAGCCAATTGAATTTTAATAGTCAAAACATTATCCCCTTCATTAAAAATTGGAGCTAAAATTTCAAGGATAGATGGCACCGGTGCTGAAAAAGGATCCAGGTCCTTGCTAAAGGCCCAGAAAACAAATCTCTTACATTTACTCTTGTAAATCCTTCTAGTAGTAGCTTTTTGAAAAGATAACAAGATATGTTGGACCAGGCAGGAAAACCTGGGCTATGAATCAGTGGAAATGTTGAAACCATGCAGTCAGTTTAAGGCCTGTTAAATCTGGATAAGTCATACATGTTGGGTGAGACAGAGGTCTGGAGTGGAATTCAGTATCCAGGGCAGATGAAGAATATGAGGCCAGAGGAAGGGGAACCATACCTGACAAGGCCAGAAGGGTGTAATGAAGATAACTGTGCTCTTCAATGAATGAGGGGTAATGCTGTGTAAGCATAAATAAGACTGGAGGGTCAGTCGTGCACTAGAACATCTCTCGGTAACTCCCCCATTGGAGGGATCAAAGCAAAGAACCTGCTGCAATGTTGTTCTGGGGAGGAAGGGAACAGATTGCAGTAAGGGTAGCCCCATCGATGGAAAATCCTCTCTGCAAATTTGACATTGAGACACCACTCATGAGGCATCAGAAAGGACCCACTCAGTTTGTCTGCAATCATGGTGGATTTCCCCAGAATGTGTGTTATCAGAAAGCGATCACAAGAGATTACCCATTGCCACACTGTCAACTGCATCTCAACAAAGTGGATAAGATGAATGAATCCACCAAACACATAAACACACAAAAACATACTCAGAGGCTCTAAATAAAAATCTGCCTAAGCAGCAGAGACATCCAAAGCAGACACCCAAGCAACCACTACCCCAAAACAAAACACGTGCAACACATAGCTCACAAAGTCAGTGTGCCAAACAGTCACAGCCCTTAAGGCTAAACAACACACCTGATACACTTGTAATAGGTGACTCTATCGTCAGGCACACTAACGTCCCGCTCACCAGGCTGAACAAGGAGAAGGTCATGGTGAGCTGCCTGTTGAGTGCTAGGATCCGCCACATAACACAAGCACTCAGGTCACTCCAAGGCAAGTACAAATATGACTCAGTCATTGTCCATGCTGGTGTGAATGACCTGAGACGTACCTCCCTGGACTATATGAAAAGAGACATAGAGGAGCTCTCTGAGCATGTAGCCCAGGCCGGTATGACCCTGACCTTGAGTAGCATCTTACCTTCACCAAGAATGATGCCACAATATGAAGACAAGATGATCAATTTCAACAATTGGCTTAAGTATTGGTGTCATTCAAAGGGATCCAATGCCTGTCAGCCTGGGATGACATGCTCGACAAGCCACGATGCTTCGCTAGGGACAGCTTGCACCTGTCACCCTTGGGCTTTCGGATATTGGCAAAGGCTCTTGCTACCCCCATAGTGCCTTTTTTAGGCAAGGCTCAAAAGACAAACCCACCTCCATAGGTATCACAAGGGATAAGAAACTAAGAGTAATGCTACTCAACACCAGAAGTCTAAACCTCAAGATGCACGCACTCGAAACTCTCCTTAGCATGGAGATCTGTGCAGTAACAGAAACCTGGTTCAAGGCTCCCGAGAGCACCCCAGCACTACCAGGTTATACCTCATACCATGCTTTTTGGCCCCAAAACTTGGACCGACCCACAAAAGGAGGGGGAGTATCAATATTCGTCAAACCCACACCTCCAGGTTGGTGGCACAGCACGAAGCATCAGAGACTATCCATGTGCAACTAACAGTGGGTAAAACTGCCTTCCAGTTTATAGCCTGCTACAGACCACCCTCCCAAACCCAGGAACCACACTCGGCCTTCCTGAGAACACTGGAAAATAGAAGGTCTCTCCAAACACCATTATATTGGGTGACTTCAACTACCCAAACATAGACTTGGAGCATTACTCTAGCACCAACACCCTAGCCCAAAGTTTCCTACAATTTATAAACTCAAATGCTATGGAACAACTTGTTACCACTCCCACAAGAGGGGAAAACATACTGGACCTGATCATCACCAACATGGGGACTCTATGCTCCAGAGCAGAAGTGTATCCCTCACTGGTAAGATCAGACCATAAACTAATCTCACTGGATATTCACATCCTGACCCCACCCCTGCCCAGAAAACCACAGTGAAAAACTTCTCTAAAGCAAATTTCACACTCCTCAAAACCGAGGTGGAATCCTTCAAAGCCCCCGGGCCTGTGGAAAATACGGCCCAGACCGCAGAATCCTTTATAAACGCATTCTATGAACACCTTCAGGAATGCATGGATCATGCAATCCCAAATAAAACCAAGACCCAATCCTCCAAAGGCAGACGTCCTGTCTGGTGGACCCCAGCCATAAACAAACTATACAATAGAAGGAGGAAGCTACTACATGATAGAGCAAACTCCCAAAAAGGGAAGGCATCTCTGATCAGTATTAGCAAAAAACTACAGGCACTTATAAAATCATCTAAGGCCAGCTTCGAGAGAAAAATTGCACAGGACACTAAGGATAATCACAAGGCTTTCTTTAGTTATGTTAGTAACCTGGGTTGGAATTCCAAGATATACTCAGAATTAGTCCAAAATGACAAAAAATACACCAAACCCACAGACATTGCCAACATGCTAGCTGACAGGTTCAGCACAAACTCCCCCCCCCACCAAAAGGGCAAATATCTATCCCAGCAGAGTGCTGCCCCCCTGATATCTCAGATGCTCAGGTAAGAGCCGCCCTCCCCAAAGCAAAAAACACAGCATCAATGGGACCAGACGGTGTCCCGGGCTGCGTCCTACATGAACTCCAAGAAGAGCTAAACCCAAACATAAAACTACTGTTCAATCTCAGCCTTACTACAGGATATGTACCCAAAGAGTGGCGTACAGCAACAGTGGTCCCTCTCCACAAAGGTGGTGCCTCAACGGATCCTGGAAACTATCGCCCCATAAGCCTGACTAGCTTGGTCTGCAAAGCTATGGAAAGGATCATCATGGACCTCATAAATAAAGATATTGGGGACCTACAGACACTGGATCCTACCCAGTTCGGCTTTGTTAAGGGCAGATCCTGCCTCTTAAACCTGGTCAATTTCTTTGAAACAGTCACCAAGGCCATTGACGAGGGGAAGGTGGTCCACACAGTCTACCTGGACCTCGCAAAAGCCTTCGATATAATACCCCACTCGGGCATTATAGATAAGCTCACCAGCTTAAATATAAACCCCTATGTCACTAGATGGGTTGCAAACTGGCTCAAGGACAGAACCCACATGGTTAGAATTGCTGAAGCCATGTTAGACTCCAAACCAGTTACAAGTGGCATCCCACAAGGCTCAGTCCTGGGACCTCTCTTGTTCGGTATATATTTCTCGGAGGTACAGGCCAACACGGAAGGACTGTGGCTGGCCAAGTTCACAGATGACTGCAAACTGGGTGCCATAATCGACTCTCCAGCTGACACAAGCATCCTCCAAAAGGGCCTCATAGAAACAGACAACTGGTGCCAGAGCCATGGCCTCAAGCTAAACGCCAAAAAGTGTATAGTCATCCCCTTTGGCAAAAACAAAGTGCCCACAAATTACCACATAGGTGGTAATCCATTAAGTACAGAAGAAGTAATTAGGGACCTGGGGACCCAAGTTGATAGCAATCTCTCATTTGACAACCACGTGGCCAAAGTGGTTAGAAAAACATTTTATATAGCCCACCTAATCATGAAGGGATTCACATCTAGATCAGGGGAGGTCATCGTGCCTCTTTTCACATCCCTCATCAGGCCCATAATTGAGTACAATGCCCCTTTTGGGATGTACCTTACCAGACACCTGCAGCAACTGGAAAGACCCCAAAAGTACCTCACCAAGAGGATCAAAGGGCTCAAACAGATGCCATATGCTGCCTGGATAAGGAAACTCCAGCTCTACTCAGTGGCATACCGCCTGCTCAGAGGCGATCTGTGCCTGACGTATAAAGCCATGTCCAACCCGGAATTAATGGACATGCTGCACCTCAGAAAATCCAAATCCCATCGAGCCACGCGCTCGAGAGACTTGAACCTCAGCACTGAAATAAATAGGACATGCTGGAGGGACAGATTCATAACCCAGAGGCTCCCTTCACTCTGGAATAAAATCCCAATCCAGGTTAGGCAGAGTCCCTCATTGACTCTCTTCAAGAGGAATCTTGATGAGTGGATGGGAGATTGTAGGTTTACCCCGGGTATCACTTCTGTGTCACTGTTAGACAGAGGCACAGTATACTAACCTCGAAAAAGGGCATAGCAAAATTAATTTAAAATGGGTGGCAAAAGGCTTATAAATGCCCTAGGGCAGATAGCCTAGTATGAACCTATGAACCTATGAAGATCTGGCTCCGCCCTGGTTGTTGATGTACCAGACCACTGGCAATTTGTCCATCTGGATGGCACTGTCCAGGATGGGAAAGCATCTTGAAATGTCTGCAATGCTAGGAGGACTCCTCTCATTTCCAGAACACTAATATACGTCTTGGTCTCTTCAGGGTACCACATAACTTGGACTGCCCTTCCAAAACAGAATCCCCCCACCCCAGTTGGGAAGCGGTCATGGTCACCATGGCTGTGGGCAGGGGAAGAACAAATGGACAGCCTTCACAGAGTTTGAATGAATCCACCAAAAAGATGTTTTTCACAAGCTTGTTTGGTTTTGACTGGGGTAGTTAACTGATGTTGAAGAATGGGCCACTGGACCGAAAATGTCCATTGAAGAATTTGCATGTGAAACCTGGCCAGAGGGATGAGAGTGATAGCCACTGCCATGGATCCCAAGTCTTGTAAAATTAATTCAGCTGGAACAGAATAATTTTGTATTACTTTCTTGAATTGGGACCTCAGTGTCTGAATTCAAGTAAAGGGAAGAGAAGCCATCTGATTTACTGTATCTAGATGGGCACCTGTGAACTCCAGACTCTGGGTACGCATGAGTTGTGATATGTTGCAATTGACCATGATGCCTAGATGGATGCACAACTGGAGCAAGTAGTCCCTTCCCATAGGAGTCAATGCCTGGCTGGGGCAGTTAGGAGCCTATTGTCTAAGTATGGAAACATTCTGAATCACTGCAGTCTCAAGTGAGCTGCTACCACTGCCATGCATTTGGTGAACACCCTGGGGGCTTTGGTGAAAATAAAGGGCAGTACTCTGAGCTGCTAGTAACTGGCTTCCAGATGGAAGTGCAGATATCTTCTGGAACTCCTGTTCATTTTTATGTGATAGTATGATCCTGAAGAGCTACTGAGCACATCCTATCATCCTTTTGCAGTAGAGGCAAAATGAACTTATCAGTGACCATCTGAAACCTTGAATATTATATAAACTGATTTAGTTTGCTGAGATCCAGAATTGGTCTCAAGTCCCCTGTCTTTTTTAGCTCTAAGAAGAATCTTCAATAGGTTCCGGATCCTCCCTGGTCTGGGGGATCTCTTGGCTGACTCTTTCTTCTAGCAATTTTTTTATTTCTTGTGCCGCTACTTCCCTCTGATTGGGTGGAACAGCAAGGATTATTTTTGTTTTGGTTGGGGGAGCTAGGGAAAATGATATAGTGTTATCTCTGGATATGATTTGCTGCACCCAGAAAACATTCATTATACATACCCAACCTCCCTGGTGCAGTGATAAATGCACCCCGACTGCCTCCAGAGGTAAATAGTTGGACCTCCCTTCAAGAGTGCTGATAGGGCTTATCTGAGAAGGAATCCCTGAAGCCCCTGTTCTGTGGGCCACCTCTGACATGGGGTCAGCATCTTCCATTTGACATCCCCCTCTGCCTCTGGGGGAACTATCTCCATGTTTGTCTTGAAAAGGACTCTGTGATTTTTGAAACCACATTTTCCTACCTTATTGTTGATTCCTTGAGAAAGGTCTTTGTTCACATCTGGAAAGTGCATCCTTTACCTTGAGTCCAAACAAGGAAGATCCAGCAAAATGGACATTGATGAATGAAGACTTAAAGGGCTCTGCTAAATCACATAGTCTCATCCAGGCATGTCTCCTTATGGCTATGCCTAAACCCGCTGCCCATGAAGTACCTTCCACTGCATGGGAGATCAAAGTCATGAACACTTTAAAAATAGCCTGGAGGGTGGCCAGTTGCAAGGAGATTCTATTTTCATCCTTGGCAGAGATGGACTCAGAAAGGGATTTGGCAAACTCTCTGGTCAGATCTCTTTGTAATCTCATAAAATGTGTCAGATAATTTAGCAACCTGAGGGCAAAGATCACTGAAACCTACATGTATTACCAAATCTGCCCAAAGCCCTGGACTCTCTGTTAGTGGGGTGGACAGAGGAACTCTCTTCTGCCAGTTCTTTCCTAGTGGCTGCCACTACAACCATGGCATTGACCGGGACACCCTTGCCCCAGTGTGCCCAGTCCTTAGCATGGCTACAATTTTGTCTGGTCTTTTTGGAAATGGGTGTACAGTATCTGGCTCCTTCCATGTCTCTTGAGAAACAAGATCTATGAGTTTGTTAGCAGGTGAGGGTCATGCAAGGAATAGATGGGCCAAACCTAAAAGCCACCAGGAACACTGATTCCTCCTTGGAGAGGGTATCAGAGGACCAACCACCTTGTTGTTTCAGGAGTTCTAGGGTATCTCCAAAGAAGTCTTCAGGTGGAGATCTGGGGACCCCTCTCCCTCATCAAAATCATTGTCCTCTGTGAGAGATTCCTGAGGGGAATCTAGGTGTCTCCTCTTACATGTTTTCTTCTGAGGGACTTCCTCAGTGGGGTGTTCTATGGAAGTATCAGAAGAGATGATGATGCCCTGATGGACCAACTGGAGAGTAGTCTAGGCTGGCTGTACTCAGTGGAATGGATGAACAAGGCTCAGAGCATAGAACCAGAGAAGATAAAGTAGTCTGAGATTAAGGGGGCAAGTATGTCCCTTCTCTAGACAAAGAGAAAGCCCTCTCCACAAACTCAAAGGCAAAATGCCTAGGGGAGACAGACATTGATGGCAAAAAGGCTGGAAGTTCCCAAATGAGTGGCTGCTGCAACCCCACCAGCACTCCACCCAAGAAGGGAGTTGGACCCAAGCTATCCAGTGCCAAAGCACCAAGGGGAAGACAAAGCTCTGAAAGCTTTGGTATAGATCCCACCCCCCTGGACTCAGCACCAATGCCTCAGCTCTGACAGTCTTCTGGCTCCAAAAGGCTTGTAGTTGGGTATCTCAAGGAAATCATCAAAGTCAAGGAACAGACTATCCTTAGATCCGATGAGGACAACCCCAGAGGTCTTGGATCAGATGGCTCTGAAACAGCAGGTAGGATCAGGGAATAAGATACCAAGGGGGAAGTGGACAAAGCATGGCCCACAGATCTGGTGGGAGTCGGAGCCAGGAGTACGCCATCTAGATCTGTGATGTGATAAATTTTCTCATCATCCTATCCACATTGGCTTCTGACAAGCTTTTCTCTCTTTTTAATTTCTCCAAGACTCTTGGGTTTCTAAAACCATGATGGGAATGGACCTTATTCCTAAGTCAAAGCATGATTAAAGTTCATGAAATTAGTACTATTTCAATCTTTGATGTTTGCCCAAAGTGCCCTTTGCAGCACCCACAATTTGCCCAAAATTGACTCCTGCAATTCAGAGTTACATGTATCAGTAACGTATCTAAATATGACTGTAAATTCTTTTTTATGAGCCACATTACTCCTACTACTATTGTAACTGCGTGGCTATCCTTCTTTGTCATTGCCCTTGTTTCTGTCTGCAAATCCTGGTATTTTATGACATTGTGTCTCTCTGTATGTAAGACACTGTAATCACTCAGTGTAGCAATTTCAATGATCAGTGCTACTCTTGTCTACTTTTCCTGGACTACTCTATCTGGTTTTCTCACATCTATTTTTTGAACTGTTTGTAATGGGTGATTTCATGTGATATAAACTTCATTACTTTCTATAATGCTTTGTGGGTCATATTTCCAATGCTTCTCAACTATTTCAAAATTACAATGGTTGCACAATCTCCAATGAAACAGTCTTGCCACCAGTGGCTGCTGGTGACTTCAAATTAAAGGGGGGCTGCAAGAGACAGCTGAATGGGTGGGGCCAATTGGAAGGGGTGTGACCAACTAGAAAGGGGTGGAGCTATGCTCAAAACCACAACAACTGGAACTTTAATTAAATACGCTGCCCTGGGTGCCAAACCATCATTACGAGAGTCCAATCAAGACAAAATGAAGTGTAGAAGAAAAAAATATTTCAATGCATTGGCTACATGACAACTTACTTAATATCTAGATGGAAACACAAAGGTTGTGAGGCATGAAAAAATAAATTGCTTTTTAAATACATTACTGGAATGCCAGTCAAAATCAAGTATAAAAAAAAACAAGCAGCACTCAGCTCAAACCACTTCTCCTTGTACTGCAGTTCTAATTATAATTTATATTCAGCTTTATAAAATTACTAAGTAACATGCTGAAAGTAGCAATCTCTGTGATACCCCCACTCGTAAAAATGTTTCTTATCCAAAAAAGACCTGCTGCCTGACAACAACTATCTACTTGTTTCATGGAGAACACATGATGAAAGTAAAAAATGAACAGCGAACAAGAAACAAGCTCAAGATAAATTGCTTAAAGGATTACTGCACAAGTTATGGACCACACATGATAGATTGGCATTCTGTTTACTTTACGGTTATGGGTAAAGCCTGCAAAGATAACTGCAAGTCTCCAACAAATGTAATGAGCTTCTGAAAATACTGTAATCCTGTCCTTTATTACAAATACTGTCATATGCATTTCAATACCTAAGGCTTATTCGTTATCTAGTTATGTAAATATTCTCTGCATGGCAACAATGAAAAGGCTTTCAAAGTTGGTAATTCTTTAACAGTATGCTTATTAAAGCTTACTTGCATCTTACAATCTCCGACAAGCTTACCTGATGGTCATTAAAGCATTGCTATTTTAATACAGAGCAACAGGGCACTGCAACAGCATGCATTTTCTGAATAATAAGAAACATAAATCAACAGTATAAAAATATGACAGAAAACTAGAACATTCTGCAAAATCAAGGACAGATGAAAAGCCACGGTCATACTTGTGGTCTACCTTGGATGGGGGAATACTCTGCACACTTACGCTGCATAACTGCTCCTTGCCTTGCTTGGACACATCCAGAGCCACTGCAATGAGGAGTGGAGTGCAACAAGTAGGTCACAGTTTGAAATGTCTCTGGCTGACGGTGATGGCTCTGACACTCATACCTCTCAACCTCAGAGCAAGAAATCTGGACAAAGCCATAGATAGAAGTGGGACACAGGGCCAAAAATAAAGACAATTTTTAAATATTGGTCTTATAAACTTAGAAAGATAATAGAATAGTAGTAGGTCTTGCATTAGTATGAATTTTTGAAGGGTATGAAATCTGAAACCCAAATGTCTGCCATTACTTTCTAACTTCAATCTTTAATGATTTGCTACTAATTTGCCAGAAAACCACAATTTTATGAAAAACAGACCAAATATGTTATGCAAAAATATAAAATTGCCACACAATACAGCTGTGAACCTGTCAAAGAAGGGACACCTTTTTAAAATTAGTACTGTTAACTTGAGCAGCTGACAAAATAAGAGCATCTAAATGCATTTCTGAAATAAAAGTAATCTATAACTCTGATCATTACAGTTATTTATAATTGTAAACCCTCCACATTTTCTTCCAAAATTGCTATTTTGCAGAGGAATTATTAAGGGGAAAGCAACATTTTGAGCCAAAATTGGAGACAGTTGAGAGGTTTGGATATTCCTAATTCTATAAAGCGATTTATTTACACGTATCTCTAAACCTCTTAATGCAGGAAATCTGGATATGGCCAAATATATTGGGGGAACATACAAACAGTACTAAAAAGACAGTTGATAGAATAACAGGTCTTGCTTTAGCATGCATTTTTCTGAAGGTTATGACGTCTGAAACTCAATGTCTGTCATTATTTAGTGACTTCATTCCTAAATGATTTGGCAGAAAAACACAAATTTTATGAGGAACAAACCAAAAATAAGAAGCAAAAATCTATTCATTCTGCAAACTTCTGGACAGTTGAGAGGTATAGTTCAGCCGGAGCTGTCTGAGTTTGCTGCTCTTCTCCCCCCTCACAAAATCATGGTTGAATGGAGCGTCCCCCCTGCAGCCATTCCAATGTCCCATTCCTTGGTTATTTCACCCCATTTGCTATAAACACGGTAATGTGCATACTGCTTTACTTCTGCAATGATATGGATTTCATTTGAAAGTTTTATTTTATATTTTACAGCATAAACCCTAATAGGTATATGCTAAACAAAGCAATGCAGTCTCACAATGAAAATAGACTTAGCATTAAAACTTCTCTGCCCTTGAAACTCACATTCATTGAAACAGCATTGAAACCCACATTCAAAGAAAATACATTTTGCCAGTGGCAGATAAAGATTAATTTTGGGCTGTTTTCAAATCATAGGCCCCTTGAACACGAAACATACACATGCTCTTTGATACACCTTCCTGGCTGTATTAAATTATATTCCTTGTACAATACAGTACAGTTGAACTGCCCAATTCAGAACATTTCCATCATAAAAGTCTACTCAAACTTCAGTCCACCAGTATCAGTAAATATGCACGATCTCTGAAGAAATAAAAGCCATCTAAATAATTCCACATTAAAGAAATTTGTTAACTAATGAAGAGGTTACTGCTAGCAAACAACTTTATATGTCATTGTTTCATCTACAAATAAAGTGCCTGTTGCCCTTGAGGAATAAATCGCTTATGTTGTATTAAAAAAATTATAATGCTAGTAATATCGCAATAGGGAATGGATGGCAAACTAATAACAGGTTCATAGTTACTAGGTATCTTCGTCAAAGAGGATTGCAGCATCCATCCCTTTAAAACAGAGTACAGTATCAGCAATGGATCTACCTACTGTGGTAATAGAGCCCACAGCCTTCTGCATCGAAAGCAAGTGCACAACCTGTTGTGCTATTTACAATGTAAGCAGACTCGGCATAAGCAGCACTAAACTTTTGTTCCCCTGCAGCTCTCAGCTCCTTGTAGAATCTACTCGACACTCAGCTGTATCTCTGAACTTTGCAGCAGAAGAAATCTGGACAAATCCAAAATGTATTTGGGGGGGGACAAAAGCCCCAAAACCAGGGACACATTTTAAAAATTGCTTGTATAATGTTGGAAAGTAGGCAGAATAAAATGCTGTGTTACCACCATACATTTCACTGCCAAATATAGAACCCAGGTGCCTGTGCTAAACAGCCAGAGCAACATACCACTATGCCAAATCAACTGTTTTCATGAAAGAAAAGACTGAAACTTAAATGGCTACCATTTAGTGAATTCAGTTCTCACCATAGCTGTCAACATCATCTTAGCACAAAACACCTGAACAAAGCCAATAATGGGGGAATACAGCCCCCAAACATAATTCAGTGAGTTCAGTTATCACCATAGCTCTCAACCTTGGCCCAAAAAAACTGGATGAAGCCAATAATGGGGGAATACAGTCCAAAAATAGGGACAAATATCCACTGAGGACACCAGAGCAAACCCACACAAACACAGAGAGGACATGCAGACTCCACACAGAAGGCACACCAGCCAAGAATCAAACCAGACAACCCATAGCTGTCAGGCAACACTGCTACCACTGCACCACTGCCTGTTTTAAGCAAAAATAATACAGAAACCACAGATTTTGAGGAACAGAACAAATATGAGGCAAAAATCTGTAAATGTTTTAGAAATGGAGGTGGGTAGGGAATTCAGGGTCTTGTCACTTGGGACCAAGGTACAGGGTTCAAGCCTTATTCTCTACCCACCACCATGAAGCAACTGGGGCATTACACACACACACACACACACACACACACACATACACACATACACACATACACACACACACACACACACACACACACACACACACACACACACACACACACACACGTTTCCCGATCATACACTCTACCTGTTCCGGCCATGATCCAATCCTGTACCTGTTCCGGCCATGATCCGATCCTGTACTTGGTCCATCCTGCAGCTTCTCGATCCACCATGCTGACATGATCTGCACCTCCCAGCCTAGCCCGCGCATACTCTCCCGCGAGATGTGAAGAGGCTGGAGCCTCCGCTATTGGCCCAGACTGCGGGCGATGCAGTCTGGTGACCATCTGGTTTGTGCGGTCGTCATGAGCAGGGTGAGTTTTATA
This sequence comes from Protopterus annectens, assembly GCF_019279795.1. Taxonomy (NCBI): domain Eukaryota; kingdom Metazoa; phylum Chordata; order Ceratodontiformes; family Protopteridae; genus Protopterus; species Protopterus annectens. The sequence goes on from NC_056731.1 coordinate 1,135,014,643, forward strand.
TTCGATGGGGTTCAGGGCAGAGGTGATTACTAAGCCCTTGTCAAACTCCACTTATACAGTTTTGGTGTGTGGGGTCCACCAGCCCCCAGATGTTCTAAACATCTGGGTATTCTGTAATGCATTTATCCCTTTTTTTTTTTTTTGAGAGAGATGACTGTTAAACTGAGCAAATGATAACAGGGTCAGTTACTTTCATCCAGGCAAGCCAAACCAAGCAGTTACAGCCACTTTGATGTACAATTCGGACATCTGATTGTGATAAAAGAGGATGATCCTGTAATGCACTTCACCTTTTCTCCAAACAAACATTTGCCACACATTAGAACACTGCACATTGCTTCGCAAAACCACATTAGTCCTGCAAAGCCAAAGTAATAAGCAAACAGCAGCAGGCAACAAGATATCTTCTTCCACGGAAGACAGCCACATCAGTTTTGCTTAATCTGTTTGTACATATCAGGTATCCAGTTAAGTAGCCCATCTAACTTCTCGCAAGTGCATACTAGTCCTGCAAAGCCAGGACTGTTTAAACTGAGCAAATGGTGAGTAGGTCAGTTAATTTCATCTGGCCATCTCCAGCCCCAATCAAACAGTTCTAGCTACAATGTCTGCTGACTACATAATATTTCATGCCCCTAGCACACCTCTCATTCTACAGACATTGAAAATAGGAACAAAGGCCCTTGGATGTTGATACATTTAGTTCAAAATATGGATATCTAATTAGCATTAAATTTTAAATTAAATTTGAATACCACACAGCACATAACTGTTCCCACTTCCATTAGGAATGTAGGATACTATTCATAAACACATGTTCAAAAAAGAGGGACAAAAAAGCTGGAAAAATATAAGCACATTATCAAAGAGGCAGAGTAAACTCTATAGATTTTACTGAACTGTATTGCAAAATCCTTCCTCACAAGGTTATTTATTTTTAGTTCAGAATAAGGAGATGCAAGATGCATATACTCTTTCTTTATTGTTGCCACTAGTAGGCTGATCATGTAGTCTGCCGCCAAAAATATGAAAACCAGTGTAGGGATAAATCTGGCCTAAATATTAATGTTCCATTCTCCACACAAAATTCACAAAACCCGAGAAATACTGTCAAAATATATCTGGTTAATTACTACCAGTGTAAAAAGCACAGTAATAACACTTAATTAATGGCTTAATTCCACACAAAAGCTATCCAAACAATCCTCAAAGCCAGTGTTAGGTCCCACTAATAGTAATAAAATTCACCTCCTCATTCCTCAAACATTGCAGCATGTCCCCAACTTTGCCACATTTTACTAAATTCCATCTCAATTTAATAGAAAATAAAAGAACAACTCCCTCCAAGCACCTTCACACCTTGAGGTGAATGTTGCAAAATCTCTGCTCCCATGACTTTGCAATGTTAAACTTGATGTACTGTGAACATCAAGTTAAGTGAACTAGAGCAGTCCCCTCCCCCATCGTTAGTTTTGGCACAAGTGTGTTTGTTTTGTTTACTGAGACACAAATATTGCTCTAAAAATGAAGAAATAAATGTTGAAAAAGTGCCCTTCCAAGCACAACACCCTAGGTGATTGCCTAGTTTGCCTACGTGTAAGGCTGGCCCTGTACATTGGATATTCTTAGGGAGTGTAGGAACTGCCTAACATTCACATGCAATGACCTAATACTTGACACTCAAAATAAAGTCTTTGAAATGTGGAGGCATCTGATCAGCAAGGAAAACCTCTCATTTAAAACAAGGTTTGCGAGCAACACACAGGACCATCTACTGTAGTAGTCGCATACCACTGTGGAACTAACTATTGATGCAAAGACATGTAAGAGTCGCATGCAGCAAAAACTCTTTAGTTGCTCCTTTTCATACAACTCCTATTGCAGTTAGAACAGCTGCTTTGTTTTTCCTCTACCAAGCCATGCAATACTGTTACATAGGCAGCTACTTACACACAAGCACATATACCAATACAGCCCAAGTTATGCCCCTACACAGACAGACATGCAACTGCATAAGCACACACAAACAGACACAGATACACACAAGTGTGGTGGACACACACACACACTACCCAGTACTCCAGAGACCGAACAAACATACACCGGCCCAAAACACTCCAGCGACCGAACAAACACACCCAGCCCAAAACACTCCAGCGACCGAACAAACACACACCGGCCCAAAACACTCCAGTGACCGAACAAACACCTATCCAGCAAGCCCACAATCCAAACACCTACCTGCTGCCTTTGTCCCGAAGCCCGTGCAGTCGACTGAACACCTACCCGGTAATCCAGCAAGCCCACAAACTCCAGCGACCGAACGAACACCTATCCAGCAAGCCCACAATCCAAACACCTACCTGCCGCCTTTGTCCTGAAGCCCGCGCAGTCGCACACTGACAGTCCCGCCCAGCGAGAGCAGCTCAGTCCTCCTCTTTGGCTCTGACTGCGGCTGAAGCAGTCCGGAGCCCCTCTATTCTGTGCGGTTGTCACCGCACAGATTTCTGGTGTCTCGCAGTAATGATTGCTGGGTACCTCTTAATCCATATCCGGACTGCCGATAAAGGCAGTCTGAGTTCAAATTAATTTTTTGTTTTGCAGATATTTTTTCTGTATTTCTAGGTGGGAGGGCTACAGTCCGGCAGTCCGATAGGACAAGCCGCCCCTGCTTGCCACATTATTTTACTGTTCCGTTTACAGGTCCGTTTCCAAATCTGTTTTACAAAATCTGCATTTGCCTGTTTCTCCATGTTCAATGGACTTTGAAAACCAACTTGTATGTAGTCCACTATCTTGGGCCGCCAATATTAACCTTTCATCTTTTGGTTTAAATTCACCTCTCCTTAACAATTCCTGCATTAAATCCTGACTGACAAGAGGTTGTTCCAGGAGTTTTCTGCACTTGCAACTACATTTATGCATTTTCCACATTTCTTGCCTTATCTGTTCTTTCACGTTATATTATTTCTTTTGTTTTTGTTTTTTTTTTTTGGCACATTCAGTTGCTGCTTTATTTTTATCTGCTTTTAGTTTGATTTCCACTCCCACTTGACACCGATATACTTCTGCTAAGCTAAGCAGAGAAGTAATCTTAGACTTGTTCTCCTCATGTTTTAAAACTTTATGTATGGATCTTATGAGGTCAGCAAATATATATATGCAGTCCTACAATTGCAGATTTATATTTGTAATCAATTTCAAGGAAGCCCATACCTCCATCAGAATGGGGAATATATAATCTTGGTATGCAATGATTTTTATAAATCATTTGATGAGCATGAAGCATTTTTCTTGTTTTCTTGTCCAACTGATCCAGTATCTTCTGGGACCAGCCAATCATCCCAAAGCTTTTAGTTAGAACAGGAAGAGCAAATTGGTTTATAGCTTGGACTTTGTTCCTAGATGTCAGAGCTGTTTCCAGTATTAATTTTAGTCCTCTGAAATATTCTTCACTAAGTTTTATTCACGTTTGTTCATGTTTTATTGTTAATCCTTCATCAATTCCCAAATATTTATTCCACATTCCTGTCCAAGACTGATATTATTCTTGGTGCTGCAGCTTTCCTGCTTTAAAAGTTGATTTTGCACATTTATTAAGACCAAATGATTTTCTTATATCATCTGATAAAGTTTTGACCACTTGCAGTTGTGCTTTCAGTTCCTAATCTGATGAACTATACATCTTTAAATCATCCATAAAGAGAAGATGAAAAGTCTTTACACTTTGTTGTTTTCTGTGAGCCAAATTGTAGCCATGACCTAATCTATTAAGTAGACAGCTTAATCAATTAAGGGCAAGACAAAATGGCAGTAGTGACAAAGAGTCATCCTAAAAGATACCCTTCTGAATTTTTATCCTTGGGTAATAATTTGTCCTTTATCATGACTTAGCTGAAAAGTGGTTTGCTACTGTTTCATGGTTACTGTAATTTAATTCATCAATGTAGGGTGTATCTTATATATTTGTAAGCACTCTTTTATCCATGAATGTGGGTTGCTGTTAAATGCTTTTTTGTAGTCTAGCTATGCCATACTTCTGCAAGATCTAAGAGATGATATAGTGGATGGAAGCCTGGAATGCTACAGGGATATCCCTCCAGGAAAGGAGAAGGGAGCTGTGAAGTAACCAGATCCCATTGGAGTGCGGGAGTATGGATAATGGGAGAGCTAGGTTTTGAACCAGTTGGATCCAACATAGTTGGATCTGACTTCTTATGTATTTTAGAAGGAGGCTGTGATGAAGGAACTGACAAAGAAGAATGGTCTGGGGACCTCTTACACAACTCCTTTCCCTTGGTTGCTGAATCTGACTTCCCCTTGTAAGATTTTTTGGTAGGGGTTTGAGCCGTAGCAACTGAAAAAGTAGAGGAAGAAGGAAGGAGGCCTCTCAAGATTAATTTATTTCTCCTGTCAGTTATGGCTCTGGAGTTAAATCCAGAACAGATTGAACAATCTTCATCCAAGTGCATAGGTTCTAAACAATAAACACATTCCCTGTGGGCATCTGAGTTGGGAAGCTTATGCCCACAGGTAATGCAGTTTTTGAAGCCAGTTGGCTTGTCAGCCATTGTTATCTAAGAAGACAACGACCTAAAGATACTAAGGATAGATAAAACATTTTTTTGATAAAGGTGAAGGAAATAAAGGGAAGGAAATAGATATAAAGAGGAAGGAACTACCAACGATGGTAGAAAGAGAGTACTCTAACGAGTAGTTGTAAAGGGAAAGAGTACCAGTGATGGTACATTAGGAGGGAACTGAGAAATTATAGCTAGAAAGTGCACAGAAACTGGTTAATGGGATTAAAGGTGGGAGGTAGGAGAATTAGAAAAATATATAATTGAAAAGACTAATTCAATAACTCATAAAAATATATAACTCCAAAGCTTTATACCTGACAAAACCAGAAAACAACATTAAGATGTTTAGAAAAGGGTAGGCGCAAACTACATAGGAAAAAATGGGAATTGTGGGAACAATACCTACAAGGGAGAAATGAGGTTTAAAAGGTGGCAGGACTTAAATAAGCTATGCAGTGTTTGAGAGAGAAAGGTTGGGTAGATTATAAGTGATGTATAATGTTTGCAACTGGGAGTGTGTCTGTATGGTTTGTGATGTAAAATGCTTGCAACTAGGATTGTGTGGGTGTGGTTTCTTTTCATTTATTTAAATGTATGATTGCCTATGTAGTAAGTGATGGTTTAATAAAGATGTCTTTAAAAAAATTCAGGAATTGAATAATTTATGTAATATTGCTTGTTATATGATATATAGCAATATATGTGAAATATAATGTTTTCTTATGTTAATATAGTTTGATTACTTTTATATGAATGTAAATTTGCCTATGTCACAAGTGAAAGTGTTTAAAAAAACATCAGATCTTACATTTTGTCTTTGAGTTCCTGTATGTTTTCAGTGATGCCAATGCAGCTTTGGACTGCATGCACATTATTTACTGCACTGGTAAATGCATTCTTTGTTTATATTTATTTTCACAATTGTGAGGTTTTTCTCATAGAATATGCTACATGCATTAACCAGGAAAAGCCCAGTATTTAGACTGAACTGAGTTTCAGTCATAAATGCATAGCAGGGAAGGGTCCTGCAAGTACTGGATGTGCACATCTGACAGTTTATATGAATGTATGAGTGTGTTCTGTGGTACTGAAAAAAGAGAGAGGTTAAGAAACAGCAAGTGTACTACAGTCTATAGTATGGTAATTCAGGCAGTAAGATTATTGAACCATCTGTAGGTTCTCCAGCCCATTATATGACCACACATATGGGCCAGACTCTTGTCAGTACATAGCATATTGTCACAAACTAACTGTACCAAACTTAGATTTATACTTTCCTGACAATGGCACTTTTGATAAAACAAAAATACTATATTTACAAGCTCAATTAGAAGAGAAGAGTAATAAAATGAAAACTGATCAGTGAAACAGCTATGTTTGGCATAATAAAACTTTTAAATGACATAAACAAGCCACTGTAAAGGGGTTAAAAGATACAAATCACTACCAAGTCTTGACCACAGGACCCTGTGCACTACAATCACAGCAACGTACCGCTACACCATCTGAGTTCTGGCAAACTATGAAAAGAATAAATAAAAGCACAGCAAACCCTTTTAAATGACATAAGGAATCCACTGTAAAGCAGTTAAAAGATATAAATGACAAATTGTTACAACATGTGAAAGAACTTAAAAAATACAGTTAAAGCATGTAATACCATACCAACTGCTCCATTGTATCCAGCCATTTCAAAAGACTATGCTGAAGTGGGTGGGGAGTCTTTGGGAGAAAATGATCAGCTTCCCTTCTTCTCACATCGCAGAAACAACCAGGTTCCCCACTCAGTCAGGTGACGGGAGCATTGCACACCATGGTGAAGTACTATATTCAGTTAAAAGGTGCATTTAACTCAGTTTGAAAGGCAAGAAGAACAAAGAGAGAATTATTTATATCCCCTCAGAGAAATAGCACAATTGGATGGTACTTTGGCATTAGTACAGGGACCTTGGAAACTTACTGATTTATATTCTATAGTGAAAAACTTTTCCTAAATTAGACAAGACCCACAAAAGCTTAAGGATGAATTAAACATTGTTATTCAAGTATGTGAACCTACTTTGGCAGATTTAAAACAGTCGTCAAAAACTGTAGTCCCAACTGATATATATCACAAATTAAAAGTCAAAGCTGGCTTGGCTCCAACAGAGGACTCAAATTATTCAACTACTGAAGGGAAAAGGGCATTAGCACAAGTTAGAAAGAAGCTCTTACAAGATGTGCAGATGTCAGGTATCTATCTTGGCTGCTTACAGGCAATCTGTGATCTACTGATACTGACATGTCTGCCCAACTGTGTTATAAATGCCACAGCTAGGAAACCCCACCCTGTATGCACCACATGCCATGGATACCTCAACCAGACTACCATAGTCAACAGAACATGCTTGGGTACAGGTCTCTAACCCAGACACTGGCCATGTTTATGTAATATATGTTGCATACATGTCAATTGGATCACCTCACTGGCCCTCTGCAAGAGAAAACCTGGTGACTGGATGTTGAATTTAACTGTCACCCTGGAGATTACTCAAGTGGCATTGGTTGATAGATGGCCTGCTGACAAATGTCAGGTGGCTGGATACCAGTGTACCCACATGCCCAACTCTTCTCATCTCTCCATGGACATTAGCCTGGTACACACCTAGGAACACCTGCACCTATGGACTCCTGCACTGACAAATGTGTCAGTGTGCATTACTGAGAATAACAGTGTCTGTGTGTTTGTAAACTTGTAGCTGACAATATTCTGAGGGCCTTCTCACCCACTACACCTCACATTGCCATACTTAGAAATGGCTGCTGCTGTAATTGATGTTAAATGTACTTTGTTACACTCTTCACCCTATAGGCACCTGGAGCTTGCAGTGCCAGCATAACACTGTTCTACAAATGGGTAGATAGGCATGAGTTACCCTCTGAGTCATGGTAAGTGTGTGTATGTGTTTGAGCGTGCATATTTGTAGGAGACAGCATTCTGAGGCCACATTCTCCAAATACAATAAACTGTGCCATACATTATAAGGGATAGTGATGCTGCTGACATTAAGAGAGCCATGGCTGTTGTTTCATGTCTATGCAGGCCTCCACCTGTTGGTGTTGCTGACCTACGTCCACGTGGCCACTGCCCTACTCCCACCACATGCTCTACCACGGACACCACACGGTCGAGGATTCCCACCATATCACCCAACTGTCTATCCAGGACCTCTGCAAAATAACAGTGGGCACCTGCAAGATCATGGATGTTGTCAAGTACAGCAGCATGAGTAGCCCTCTGAAGCTTCAGACTCTGTCTGGTGTAACGTTCCATACATGACTGTGCCTCCATGATGGCCCGAAACATGCATCTGGTGACACCTGCTGTGGCACTTCTGCCAGGGGCATGGTGGCCAGCAGCCCTCCTACGAGCACCCCTGTACATCTGCCTGGGTGTTACCTCATCGGTAATCCGGCTATGGCTGCTGTGTACAGATACACTTGCCATAGTCCCCACACTGTCCTGTCCCATGCCACCAGCCACCAACTGTCCCTCATCTATGGCCACTGGTGATGGGGTATGTATGGGCATTGAGACTGTGAGCGGGGATGGGGTGGATAAAAGTGGGATATCAATCGATGGCACAGCTTCAGCCCCTAACAACCCTGCCTGCACCTCACCATGCCTATCATCATTGTCAGAGTCTGTATGGACACTAACTTCAGTTTGCCTGCAGGTGGGACCCTGACCAACATCGCCACCTGTGAAGGGCAAACAAACAATTTAATGTAAGACCTGTACATTATGACACACACACACACACACACACACACACACACACACACACACACACACACACACACACACACACACACACACACACACACACACACACACACACACACACACACACACACACACACACACACACACACACACACACACTTACAGGTGAGGTGGCACAAAAACTACCAGACAGGATGCCTACCAGACACACTGAGTGACCATCTCCCTACAGTCCTCCTTCGTAAATGCACCAGCTTATCTAAGCCCATTGCTTTTAGACAAGTCAGCGATGACTGGAAACTAAATATACAGGATCTTAACTCCATTCTAAAACAATGTAACTGGGAACCACTTAAAACCCTAAGTTTAGACCAGGCCATCGACTACTTTAATAGCACTTTCATTAGTGTCTTAAATTTAGTCGCACCCATTAGGAAAGTTAGAGTTAAGACAAACTACGTGCCATGGCTAAGTAGCGACACAAGAGCCCTACTGATGTCAAGAGACAAGGCTTGGAAAATGTGGAAAAGAGAAAACACTAGCCTATCCAAACAAAACTACCAACAACTCAGAAATCAGGCCAAGAAACAAAGCAAATCAGATAAATAGAATTATTTCCTTGCTGCCCAAAATAATCACTCAAAAGACCCTCAAAAGTTTTGGCATACTATCAACTCACTGTTAAAACCAGGTAAAACCACCACTCCAACTCCCACCTCCACCAATACTAAAGACATAGCCTCCCAATTTAATCAACACTTTACATAATTTATCCTGACTTTATCCTCCTAACTATCCAAAAACAAACTTTCAGATATCTCAACAAAATACCCTGATAACATCCCCTCCTTTACTGTCTCATCAGTTCCTACCTCTACTACTAACAAACTCCTCCTAAAACTGAAGCCTACCACCCTTGCTGCAGATAATCTACCTGCTAACTTCCTAAAAGTAGCGTCTGAGTCCATATCTTACCTTGTATCCATCCTTATCTATCGCTCCATACAGGAAGCCTACATCCCTCAACTATGGAAAGTATATTATTCCACTTCACAAAGGTGGTAATTCCTATGATTTCTCTAATTATCATCCAATTGCAATTCTATTCCCTCTATCTAAAACATGTATCTACTCTCAGGTGATGAATTTTCTAAACTCACACAATCTTCTCACCTACACACAACATGGCTTCCACCAACATCATAGCACAACTACTGCTCTTCTCTCTTTTACTAACCTGGTAAACCAACACAGAAACAACAACTTTGTATCTGCTATATTTTAGACCTCTTGAAAGCATTTGATATGGTCTCACACTCCCTACTTTTAGACACCCTTGCCTCTCTAGCCTTTGCCCCTCCAACTATTGCCTGGTTTAAAAATTATCTGTCAGACAGGCAGCAGTCTGTCCAATGGCAAGGTATACTATCTCCTCTACTCCCAACAACCATAGGTGTACCACAATGCTCTATATTAGGTCCTCTTCTTGTCTCAATTTTCACTAACAATCTTCATACCTCCACCCACCCTACTACACTCATACAGTACATAGACAATTCAGCTCTTATCTGCTCTGCACCCTCACTTACCACGTTACAATGACTCACTCAGGATTCCTTTAACTTAGTGGAAAGTTGGAGTACTCAGATCCAACTTATCCTAAATCCCAAAAAAACTAAATTGGTTCTTTTCACCCCCAACAAATCTATTTCTACCTCTCTATCCTTCTCACTTCCAAAAATGGTACTATCATCACCCCCCCCCCCCCGATCACACCAAACTCTTGGCTGTAAAAATTGACAAAAACCTACAGTTTGATGTCCACATTTCACAAACCATCAAAAAAGTCCATAAAAAATGGAAACACTATGCAGACACAAAAACTTTCTCTCAAAACAAGCGAGAATCTCCCTAGCCCAAACCCATCTATTGTCCACGCTAATTTATGCTGCACCAATCCTTACCCATATCAGAAAATATGATTTTGCTAGACTTGTGACATCTTACAACAAAACTGCCAAGTTCACTAATAACTGCACCTTCAGAACTCATCACTGTCAGGCTCTAAAGGAACTACAATGGCTAGAATTTCCCCAACTACTCAATTACCATACACTAATCATTGCCTACAACATTGTGAGACATCCTGACAGAACCCCAGCACTAAGTCACCTACTCACACCCTACAAATCAAATCATCCCCTTCACTCCACTGACAAATCACTCTTTTGTATCTCTAAGGCTAACAACACTGCAGGTAAAGCACTATTCTCCCATAACATAGCTAAATCCTGGAATAACCTTCCCACTGCTTTATCTTCTGCCTCCACTGTTACGCTGTTCAAAAACTCACTTAAATCACACAATGAATTCCTGGCTATGTCTATGCATTATCTAATCTTCACTGTTTCTACCACCCCAGATAGTTTCATATCCAATTATACCTACTGTAATTTTTCTACAGTATCAGGAATTATATTTTCTGCTCAAGTTTCTAATAGTTATACTAGCTCATGCTAAACTTACACTAATTAATTTCTATAAGTAGTCTCTGTCTGTCTCTATAGTCAGCTATAATGCTTATCCAGTGTCAATTTCTGTTTCTGTATCAAAAGTTGTATTTTTTACCTAGTATCAGATTTTGTTTGTATCAAAAGTTGTATTTTTATCTATTGTCAAAATTTTGCTTCTGTATAGATGATCATATTGTTATCAGTTGGTTCAACTATTTGTTTTTTCTGTACTGAATGTGGAGTTTTTTCCCCCAGGCTTCTGCTGTAAATGGGCATGTGTCCAGTCGGACTATCCCGGTAAACAAATATAAAATAAACAAAAAAAAAAGTAAAGATATTACACAAACCTCTCATTACCCAACAGTCAACATGCATGACATATGACACTCAACAGCATGCACTGCAGCCAAATTCAATCCTTGTTACCAACATTATACATCTCTGTGATGCATGAGTTGTGTTAGTAGGTGATGCCCCTTCCCCTGGAACACACTGCACCCATGTACACAGTATTGCTGTGCACCTGTACAGCACACTGGCATGTACTGCGCACCATACCTCATGAGTGTACACACCATTGCCGAATGTGTATATGTGTGGCAGTTATGTTTGCTCTGTTGCTCACAGTCCCTATGTGTTTGTCTGACACATACTTGGGATAATATGAGGACTGATGTCAATAGTTAATGCCTGACCTCTGATTTGCAGATCTTATCATCAGCAGTGCATGTATGAGCAATAAAATCCGATTATGCTGGCAACCTTCAAAGCTTAATGTGGATATGAGGAGTGTACACACCCTTGTTGACATGCCAGCCTTTTCCATGATATGCAATGCGGCCACGATACTGCATATGTTAACATTACACACACCTGATATGTGACATATGACCTGTGCAATCCAATGCAGTATCAAACAAATGTGTTAGTCGTGTAGATGCTGAATGAGATGCATACACTATGTGGGTTGCATAACTGTGCACACCCTTAACATAATGGTTTGTTGCAACACCTGTTAAGTGAATTACAGCAGTCACTATTCCTGGAAGGGGTATACTAGCATGGCCCATCTTCATTTGCCATTATTTGGTCACTCTGCCCTACAAATGTCCCCCAACTCTGCCGGATTGCAAGGTCAGCTCATGTGCACAGCCCTTGGAGGTCACACAGTGCCTTCACTATTGCTGTGGAGTCAGGGTTATGTCTGGCACAATTCATGCCCTTGACTGTGTTCAGATACAGCCATTTTTAGCAAGCTTTGGATGTATGCTTCAGGTCACTGTTGTGTTTCAGGATGACACCCTTCCAAATCTTCACCCTTATTGCAGATGCTTGACAAATATGGGCCACACGAGTGTTATTTTGCAGTGTTTCAAATTCTGAATGCCATGTCTACTGGCCTAGTTCCTGCTAATGAACAGCAACCCTAAAGGTGTACACTGGCACCAGCAAGGTAAAAATGGGGATGGTGGCCCTGTGGTGGAGTAAGGTGTTGCTTGTGCGCCACATGTATCTTTATGAATACTGTCTGTAGGTTTCAGCCTTGGTCACATGACACCATTACACATTGCAACACATGCCTTTGGGAGACTTGATGTTATGCATATGCTACCTGTAGAGAGCCCTGGATGATGTTTCCTGTGTAACAACTCTTCCCTCTGATTACCCTAACCCATAGGCCACACTTATGCAGATTCCAGGTGATTGTCGACACAGGTACTGCACAGGCAGTACTTGCTAGACATTACTGCAGGTCCCTAAGTGTTGCTGCATGTTTCTGTGCAGCCTTCATGAGCAGTTTGCAACATGTGTTGTCATCTGTTTTGGATGGGCATCTGTTTATTTTCTACATTAATGTTGACCCATACTTCACACACACATGTGACTGTCTGCACAGTTTGCCATGGTATATGCAATGGTGAGGTAAGGCTATTTTCCCACTCCTGAGTGCTACCGTTTGGATATGGGATCCATTTTATGGTTTGTAAGATGTGTGCAAGCCACAGCTGCCTCTGTTGCAGGTGAGTGGGCAAATGTCATGGATATACTTCTTGGACAGCAGACCATTAATTGGTGTGACCTTGAGGCCCTGTACTTGATGGAAGGTGTGCATTCAAGAAGAATGAATGCTGTCAGTACCTCACAAGCTGCTTCCCCAATATGTTATTTGGAGTGTGTGCACACATATGCTTCCAGTGTTTGCTAAGGTATGTATTCCCCATATTTATTTTCCTAACAGAGGATTCCATATAACACATTCATTGCTCATGTTAGGATCACATTACAGGCTGTAAAAGGTGTGGAATGTGGTATTGTGATTTGCCGTTGTTTAGATCAGGAACAGTTGTCATTGTAATAGTGGTGTATACACTATTGTAGCCACTGTATAAGTGTAATGTTTCAGACATGTCCCTACTGTAGGCCATTTGTTCTACCATTATGTTCATCTCTGTCCACACATCTTGCACTGACAGTTTGTTAGGTATACTGCAGGACTCTTACATACCCTTCAGATATGCCACCAGGGTGACCACTGTGATGTAGTGCAGTTAACAGCAACGATAAGTGAACATGTACAGCATGCATTATGGATAAGTGTGTTAAATGTGTGCATGGCAAATAGCATGGCCATAACATGTCCGGTGTATTGGCAAACCTGAACAAAACAACTCCATACTCACCAGCTATAGGCTGCTGCCCCAGTTGTATATCAGAGGGGCCTAAATAGTTGTGTGAGAGACGTAATGTCATTAGCCACACTTGTGCATTGGTACAGGGTGGAAGCAGCATTTCAGCACATCAACAGTACAAACACACAATACTAGAGATTATGCACATCTGTTCATTACTACACTGCAGTAACAGACTATCTTATCTGACATATGCATGTAGATACTTTACAGATGAAAATGGATAAGCAACAGTGGTCTACTAATGTGCCCTGGGACCTTACCTGCACGCTCCTCATCCATTGTGTGTACGCTTCTCTGATTACTACGTGATAGGCATGCCTACTGTAGTACCCACATCAGTGTCTTGGCAATGCAACAATCAGTAGCAGTACACATTTTATTTTGTTGTATGCAGTGACAGTGATATTACACATGTGCAACATGCACATCCTGTTTTCTGGACTGCTTGTGACCCATGTTATTACTTTTGTGCCTTTCAGATGAACATACTCATACATACAAATGCTTAGGGGATACCTGGTACACATTTGTGTTCTATGTCATTATGGCACACTGTCTTTATAGTCTTGCAGCTCAATCATACATCTCAACCGGTTATACCAGGACTTCTGGTCATTGGTCCACCTCACTGAGTGACAAAACAGGGAAGTCAATTTTGATAATGTATCAATATAGCTGCCATAACACAAGTATATGTGTGACTACAGATATCTGTCACAACTGTGAACTTTGTCCAGAAGAACACTGTACAGTTGAATGTTATTAATTCAATATATCACATGCAGTTTAACACACACATCTATAACAGTGATTTACTATGCTCATGCCCTATATAGGTATCCTAGATTTACAATACAAACATGTAGAATACTCATATTCACAGGTAACACATGGATATGGGCAACATCCCATTAACTGGCCTAGCAGTGGCACAGACATGACTGTTTGACAGACACTCTAGTGGTTGCCATATGTGAGCTGTCCTTTTCCAGGGCATGTCAGGCTCCTCAGCTGTGACCCAACCTATCCACCTCTTAAAGCATCACATGTGGACAAAGCCTAACATTAGGGGGGGATATATAGGGACAGATCGTAGATATGCCTATTACAAACCTATGAAGTTTGTGCATGATAGGTTTCACATTACCATGACTGTTCTGAAGGTGGTGGGCTCTGAATCTCGTGTCTGTAATGACTTCATTACTTCCACCTTCAGCTATTTGCCAGAAGTTTGGAGGAACAGAACAAACACTGTGATGGCTAAATCTTGACATTCTGTGCAGATCTGCACAGTTGACAGGTATGGCCCACTGCAGACAGAACCAAATGCTATGTCCATAGCATTTGTTCAGCAGGATATCATTACAGCAAGTATTGATGGCACGTATACATCTTTCATAATCATCTATCCCATTTTTACAGACCAATTACTACATTCACTTACAAGTTTACATGTTGCACATACTTGGTTTATCTTCAGGTCCCTTCTGTGTACAGGATGTCTTCCTGTTTCATAATTCGAGGTTTTATTTATATTTATTTATTTATTTTATTTTTTGGGTGTGTGCCCCTCTCTCTCTCTCTCTCTACTACTGGGATCAAACTTGGTTGAATAGTTTGAAGCATGGCTTTTGTAGGTGATGCTCATGCTCAGGTGATGGCCTCTGCACCAGTTGCTGTTCCACACTTGCTAATTGCATTCAGGCAGCTGTGTAAGTCTTCCAATAGCCAATGTCATAGCAACCCACTACTATAAATAACTACATCATGTGGGTGTTCTCCCTTTACCTTTCCTGTATGGAAGACATCCTTCCGGTGTGTGGGCAGCAGTGTTACAGACAGCAGGTAGCTATACCTCTTACAACAGGACTTGTGGACACAGGCCAACTACATGTTTGTATAAGGTTCCAGACCCACAGACAGTGTGCGAGTATTGCTGCTATATGCATTGAATACTGCTAGTTTTACAGGGTTTGTGTGTATGTGTTAGTTTTACATGGAATGCAGTCTGCCTGCATAGCTCTCAACTGTGGGCCTATCCACATGATGGCCAGAGGATTGGCTTTTATGTTTTGTCTGTTCCCCATACAGGTCTTTTCCCTGACATATCAGTGGCATTCTCTCCGTTGCTTGCAATCAGTACATGGCAACATCCATTTGTGTTTCTGACTTCATATTCCTGAGTAAGGGTACGTTGCAACCAATCCTGTAACACCAGCAACTTTCACAATACGTTGCAACCAATCCTGTAACACCAGCAACTTTCACAATGTATAACAGCAATATTTCAAATATGGCCCTGTCTTTCAGCCTCTGTCCTCCACCTATATACCAGGCTTTGTCCAGATGTCATGCAATAAGAGGTTGATAGGTAATGGTTTATCATTATTTAGTGCTGACATTCCTGCTATCATCTCAGTGGATGTGGACTCCTACACAATGTGTGGGGTAGGGTCCATATATATGAGGGCTACAGCTAGACAAAACATGTGTAACCCTGTACAGTCTGGAGGTCAGTGTATGGAGAACACTGATATATGCCCTTGTAAGACATTTTATGGGGGAGGGGTATTAAATGTTTTTAACCTAGGCTGTTACAACATGTGAGGGATATCAGTAATAAGAAACATTAAGGTATATGGCTTTACATTTTCATATGTTTCACCATGGGAACAGTGGTAGGCTAGAGCTTACTGTCTTGCACACAGTTCTGTTTGTCAGTGTGATAGTGACATTTTAAGTTAAGCATTGTTATGTAATGGATACATTTACATTGTGACAACTGATACTTTTCTGCCTAAGGGGTTGAGTACAGAGTGCAATTGGAGGCTGTTGAACTATATCTGTAATTTTAAGTGTTGAAGGCAAGTGTGTTTTTCACTGTTGTACTACTTGAAAGCTTTAGCAGAAACAGCAAAGTATGTTATGTTTTGCAGATTACTGTAGCATATGTTTTCTTTGAGAGTTGCATTAATCAGTTATGTATTTCAAACACCTAAATGCTATAAGAAATGGCATAAACAACTGAAATAGTATACAAATAAACATTTATATGTATGCAAACTGTGTGTGGTGTCATGTCCTTTGCATTGTGTGTGGGTATATGTTTCATGCAATAATTCTCATTTGAAGGAAAGAATCAGACACTGGCCATTTGAAAAGGTGGCAACTGTAGGAATAATGGCTGTTTGATATGATGTGCACCCTCTATATATACTCTCTTTATATCTATAAGTATTTATATATTTATATGTGTATGTGTGTGTGTGTGTGTGTATATATATATATATATATATATATATATATATATATATATATATATATATATATATATGCTCTTAGAGTAACAGGATTTGTTTTAATATACATTTTCTGAAGGATTTGAGGTCTGAAAATCAAATGTATGTCATTATTTAGTGACTACAATTTTAAGATCATCCCAGTGATTTGCCAGGGAGACAAAGGGACAGGCCAGAAATATAAGCCAATTATTTGGACATTCTGCGAAAATCTGTACAATTGAGATGTATGATATGCATACACCTTACTACCACTCCCAGGATTCGAACCATGGCTGTGTGTGCTAAAAATACAACAATTTGAGTTTCATCAGAGTAAGCTATTTAGAAACTGCTGTCTGTTCCTTCAGTGTTTTCTAAGTCTCTCTTGGTTGTACAATCAGACCTTGTACTTACAACACTCTTATACAGACATTCCTAGACATATTTCTTTTGTAGCACAGTGTGGGTTAACACAACATTACTATCCAGAGACTGCAACACTAAATGCCATACAATACCAGAGTAAACACAACCAGTCCAGGATTTAGAACTTTTTTGGCAGGCAGTTACGGTTTTATTGAAATATCACCTATATGGGTCTATTACTGTCATATTGCCTGGTTTATTCAGTACAACCCACATACAGTTTTTATACTGCCAGGTGACTTTTTACTACTTTATATTTATTTGGTATGACTACTACAAGCAGGACTGTGACTCACCAACCTCGTGATGCAGCCTTTGCAGCCTACATGCATGGGCGTCCTGATTCACAGCCCGCTCAGCTGCAGCTGTAAAGGAAATAGAGACATATTTAGCCATACCTATTCATCACATACACAGGCTGGACTTTGGTAAACAGTTATTGATATGAATATTTACACACTGCTGGGACATCACCCCCCCTGCCTGGCTTCTTGGACCCACTCATCCAAGACCTCCCTCTTCCTCCGCTTCAAGTCGGCATAGTGGTGCTGGATCTGCTCGCCAGTCTAAGGGATACCAGTGGCACTGGTGAGATCATGGGTGAGACGGTCCCAGGCTTCTGCTTTATATTGGGAGCCCTGGTAGTGGCCCTGCAGCAGTCTCTCATCATGGTTATTTACCAGGAATCCTACCGTGACCTTGGACTCCTGTATGCCCCACCACTGTGCCCGGAAGCCAATGCCCTCACCAACACCTGCCATACTGCCTACAGTGGGAAGCTGCAACCAGTTATGAGCTGTATTCCCACCTGCAGGGTTTAAATATGGCTGATTTCCTGCCCTTTGCTGTGATTGGATGGTTTTGAATATGCTGAGCTAAGATAAGCTATTTTCAAACCTGCTTAGCTAAGGTTGGCAGTGCTTAAAGGGACAGGTTCAGCACTGTTTACCAATGGGCAAATCCACTTAGCTGGGCTATGCATTGCTTAGCAGTCATATTTACACAATGTTTACAACTGCTAAGCACAGCTGTGCAATGCTTAGCATTGCTTATTTTTTTATTTTATAGACTATCTGCTGTATGGGATTGCTTCATCATTCATTACATATTATACATTTGTTTACTGTCCCTGACATCCCCCAATGTGCTTTCATTACATTTATTCATGTGTGACTATACTGTATGGGGCACTTGTGTTTATGTGGGGGTTTCACAATTGTATTAAACTGACACCACACATCTGAACCTACTACAGTACTCTGGTTAACAAATATATGTTATTTAGTAGCTAATTATTAAAAAATGTTTATGTACTGCTTTCACATGTAAAATGCAAATTGGTAACAGTGGGAATCAAACCGGGAATGGCTGCTTGCAAAGCATACACTCTAACTACTACACTATTGCAGTACTGCTTATACTGGATGTCTCTTGCTATTTAACTTCTGTGCTTTTTAAGCTGAACTAAGCATAGCTAAGCAATAGGCACACCCACGCAGCTATACTTAAACTTTATTACATGTTTTTAAAAAAATTATTTGTTGTGTTTTTTATTTGTACCCTTCAGAATATCCCTACTACTGCAGAACCTGTTATTCTATCAACTTTCTGCTTTGTGGGATGATTGTCCCTTTTGGCTTTGTCCACATTCCTTACTCTGACACTTCCAGGCAAAGATACTAAATCTTCTAGACTTTGTTGCATATTTGGGAGATATACATATATCCCCCATTGTCTCTTTGGGAATTGCTTATCCAGTCTCTCTTCCCAATCCTTTCTAAGCTCCTCTGATTGATTCCTATAGCTATCATGCAATATTTTATATGCTTTACTAATTATTTCATTTTTAATGGCAGCTTATGTTCTAGATTCTATTAAAAACTCTACCTGTGCAGGTCTTTCATTTAGGACCCCCCAATTTCTTTCTCTTAGCCTATACTCTGATATCAATCCTTGATAGGGAAGGCAATCTCCAATCTGCAGCCCGAAAAAAATCTTGGCCTCTTCCCATTCTATTACCTTTCCCTTTCTATTTTTTTTTTTTGCTCCTGATACCTTGGTTCCTTTGCCAGTTTTCTCTAATAAATTCCAGCCTCTCTTGCCTATTATCTGTATCCCTAACAACAGTCATCCCTATCAGTAGAATCTCTTTTCTCCATTCTCATGCTGGTTTAGTTCTTAGAAAACTCCCTGCTATTTTATGAATATAATAACCTGCATGATTTTTGTTGTTCTCTTTAAGAGTCTTCATTAAAAATCCCAGTCTCTCCTTATTTCTTGAGCTTCCTCCCTGTATCATCATCATAATTCCTTTCCACTTTGAATTACAGTTTTCTGCTTCTGTTATGATAAGAACCTTAACTGTGTTGCTCTAAAATACCACTCAAATTGAGTAATCCTAGTCCACCTTGTTCTAGTGGAAGAATCAGCTTATCCCACTTGACCCTTGCTGTCTTCCCTTCCCAGATAAAATCCTTCAACTCTTTTTTAATTGTTATCCACAGCTTCTACTCTGGTTGATAAAAATATGCCTGACCTGTGTTTAAGACTAAAGGGACTAAAAACATTTTAATTGCTTGATCTTAGTATTCATACCCATATAACAAAGCTTCCAGTTTCTCAATTTTTGTATTATCTTCTATTTAGTCTTTTCCCAGATATCCTTAGCTGCCACAACAGAGTTGAGGGTGCTTGTATTTGTTGAGGAAAACCATCAAAGAAACAAAAGGTATTAATAATTAAATAACTAGAGATGGAAAGGTAACAGAGTGGGATGAGGCCTAAAAGGTGTTTGGACATCAGGCTAGAGACTGCCTTCCCTACCAGGGATTGCTATCACAGCAGAGGCAAACCGGAAAGGAATAGGGTACTCTTCAATGAAAGACTTGCTCTGGTACAGTTTTAGTTGAATCTAGAACAGAAGCTGCTGGTATAAAAATGGATAGCAGGGTATATAAAATATTACATGACACATGATATCCCAAAATACTTTTAACACAGTTGAAAACTGGCTCCTTAACCATCGTCTCATGTTAAATTCTAATAAAACCAAACTTCTGCTTTTCTACCCCACTCACAGGTCTGCCCCTATAACCTTTACATTAAAATCCAACAATGGCACCATTATTTCCCCAGATTCCTCAACCAAATTGTTAGGAGTTATAATAGATAATAACCTTAAGTTTGATCTGCATATCAATAAAACTATTAAAACAGTTAATAAAAAAACTCGGCTCACTATATAAGATCAAGCCCTTCCTAACGCCATAAGCCAGAACTGTAATTGCTCATACACATCTACTCTCCACCCTCCTCTATGCTTCCCCTCTATTTACAAACCTCAGCAAAACTGACCTTAACAAACGTTCTAGCAGCTACAATCACAATGCTGGATTTGCTACTGATGCAGCCTACAGAACTCATCACTGTCATAACCTAAATCTACTAGGATGTCTTAAACTGCCTACTCTACTTCAGGTTAACCAACTAATAGTTGCACACAAGATGCTGTACCAACCAAAATATACACCCGTACTTAAAAAAACTCATCACCCCCTACAAGTAACCTTAGCGCACTTTGCTCATCTGAAAGACTACTAGTTCAAACTCTGAAATCCAACAACACAGCCAGTAAATCTCTATTTGCTAACTCTGTTGGCAAAACTTGGAATTCTCTTATTGCTAATCTTACATCTGAACTCTCTCTACCCCAATTCAAGAAAAGTCTGATTCAGTACTTTAAAAAAAATTATGGCTATGCCCTTGTCCTAATCCAGACTAACTCTAAGCATCACTCGTGTGCACACGGAGGACTTCTGCCTACACTTTATTGTTTCTTAACTTATAAATCCTATGATCTCCTTGGATCTACTACCAGGTTAGCCTACTAGGCATTCAATACCCTATCATTCTTAAAAACACTGTCTAGAATTTTCCATCTGAGCAAAAATGTAATAATTTGTTTGTGCATCTGTTTTTGTGTTTGTTTACATCTGTGTAAAAATCCTTTTATTTGTGTTTTATTTTGTGTTTTAAACTGTAAAAATGTAACAGTTTGTTGAATGTCTTTTTGGAGCATTTCTCCCTGGGCCTCCACTGAAAATGGACATGTATCCAGTCGGACTATCCCACTAAACAAATGTAAAATTAATAAATAACTATTAGAATCGATCAGTTTGTTTGTTTGTTTCTTTCAGCTTTTCCCGGTTAGGGGTCGCCACAGCGGACCTCTGGTCCGCTAATGATTGGCAGTAGATTTTGACGTGCTGGCTTGCCGGGCCTAATGCACAACCTTCAACGAAGGAACGCCCATTCACGCATATCGCCACACAGAAGACGCTCTAACTGAGAATCGAACAGGCAACGTCTAACTGTGAGGCGACAATGCTACCGCAGCACCACCACTGCAGTAATCAATCAGTAGAGGTTAGAAAAGACTGGGAAGAGAGACTGGAAAAGCAATTTACAAGAGAACAATGGGAGGACATACGTACAGCTCTCAAGTATGCAACATAGTCCAGAAGGTTTAAGATCTTTCTTTGGAAGTTTTTGCATAGGTATTTTATACCTCAGGCAGACTTCAAAGAATTTTTCCTCAGGTAGACAGCAAATCCTGGGTATGTGATGGGGAAGAAAGAGGTAATTGGGAACACGATTTTGGGAGTGTAATGACATGGAAGATTTTAAACATTCCGAAAGAGTACTCTATCTAAAATATTGGGTAAGCAAATGACTGTAACTAAGGAAATTATTTTTTTCAGCTGGGACACAGGATCTGAATTGCCTAAACATACTAAATGTGCCTAGAAATGTTTTACCATAGTGGGAATAATAACAAAGCTATAGTAAAGAACAACCAACTGGAATTGTCTGAACTGACATGGGTTGTCCTTTCCCAGTCCCATGCTAGAAATTCAACAGCTATATATCTTTCCTAACGGATTTAGCACTGACAGTATGATATCTGAGTGGCAAAGACATGACCAGAGCATATATAATATATTTTCCCTGTCATTCAAGCTCTGAATGAAATAAAGAAGATAGATGGTTAGATTCAAAGTACAGTCTGAAAGTACTAAGGGCATATATGGGAGATATTTTTAATAGAAAATCCTATAAGCATGGAAAAGCAAAATGTTTAACTTGCCATAAACAGTTGTAACCTGGATACTCTCTTGCAGATGTCAGAGCAATAAACCAGTCAGTCTAGTCTTAAAAAAAAAAAAAAAAAAAAAAAAAACAAAGCAGCTAGACAAAACTAACTCCCACCAAAAAGGAAAGATCATAATTTTTCCTGAATAACATGTAAGCTTATGTTATCAATAGAAAAAAAAACTCTCCATAGAACACCTTGAGCTAAGTCAGAAATGACGATCTATGGGCAGACATGCTGAAATGGCTGCTAAATGCCCCTTGCAAAAAAAGAAAACAGGCCACAGGATTGCAACTCACACTAAAGATGGAGAACCAGTTGTAATAATCCTGAATAGGGCCTTGGGTATAGGTGAGGCACAAACTAGAAAATGTTCTCTCCTGGTTAACATAAAGTTTTCTACCAGGAGGACTTCCTGCTTCCTTTAGTACCTACTGCAAGTCCTCATGAAAAAGGCGCTAAAAAGTATTAAAATTGAATCACCTGGGCAGTCAGTTGAAGTAATTTGAGATTGAGGTGTATCAAACTCCCCCTATTTTGTTGGAGTAGAAGCAATCTCTGAGGAAGCTTGTGGTACTTGCCCCTGGCCAATTTCATAAGAAGGAAGAATCACTGCTACCTGGGCCTGAATAAAGTCAACACAATTTTTTGAAAAGTCGTCCTGAATTTTCAGAATGACTCTGGATATTCGTGGAAAGGGTGAAAGTGCATACAGGAACATTCCTGACCACACAAATGAAAATGCATCTGTTTTCCAGGCCTGCCTGCAAAGGGTCCTGGTGCAGAATTGACTTATTTGTCTGTCTTTAAATGGGTATGAACAAAAATGCAGAACACAGCACAACAGCAAACCAATAAAAAGTAGATGGCAAAGAGCAGTGTAAAAACCAAATAGACTTTTATTCGAACACAGGTGAGTACTTTTGCGATAAAATCGCTTCTTCAGACCATACAAAATTGTTATATGGAATGGTGTAAAAACATCAATACCTTTGTTTGTACAATATTTAAGTGAGACTACGTCATTCTTGAAATTTACTTACAAAATGCACCAACACCAAACGGACTATTTAGACATTTGCATTTAGAGGAATGATGAAAACAATAGGTTCTTATCTACCATCTTTCATAAATAAACTTTTTCAATCTCATTTTTGCACTTTGACAGCTGCCACCATTTCTTTCAAAAAAAAGTGTAGTGAAGCGACAGATGGTCTGGTTGTCCAGGTTAATTAGTGTTGATAACGTATTTATGGAGAAATTGGACAAGATGATTTATATGTTTAAGGAACGGGATTACCCATCTAAACTTTTAGGAAAAGTCAGTAATGAAATTAAGCATAAAAGAATTAGTACATTTGCCCCTATTTTAAAGTGAGATAGAAGTGACAATACCTCTCAAGACATCTGCAACAACTGGAAAGGTCGTAGAAATACCTCACTAAAAGAATCACAGGCCTAAAGCAGATGCCCTATGCTGACCGTCTAAAAAAACTCCACCTATATTCTGTCACATGTCGTTTACTCAGAGGCGATCAGTGTTTAACATACAAGGCCATGTCAAACCCAAAGATGTTGGACATGCCACACTTAAAGAAATCCCAATCCCTCAGAGACACACGCTCCAGGGATCTAAACCTTGTCATCACAATGAACAAAACATGCTGGAGGGATAGGTTCCTGACCCAGGGACTCCCCAGACTCTGGAATAGACTGCCCATACATGTCAAGCAGAGTGCCTCTTTGGCCGTTTTCAAAAGGAACCTTGATGACTGGATGGGAGATAGGAAATTCACCCTGGGGATCACATCAGTCGCCCTGCTAGACAGGGGTCCAGGGAAGTAAATGCTGTGGGAAGAAATAGCCAGGGAATTGTTATGGCAAGGCTTGTATAGGCCCTAGGGCTGATAGCCTAGTACCAACCTCTGAACAATAATATAGCAATTTCCACCAGCGTTAACATTAATCATAAAGGTTGTATAAATGATTGTACCTTAAAACTTTAAGAATAGAGTAGAAGTTGTCCATTCTATCGGTGGCCAAAGAAAAACTGGGTAACTCTCCACAGATAAACTATTGTAGGGGTAAAAACATTAAAGGGTGGTTGGAGGGTACTACATAACCTGGTATGCTTAAACCGATGATGTTAAAATATGGGGCATGTAAATTCTGTAGATTTATAAATGATGGACATATGTAGCTGTTACTAACTACAACCATGCTATAACCTGTCCTGGGAAATGCAGCTGCAACAATACAATGGTAATTTACCTGGCATCTTGCATGTCATGTGAGGCATTTTACATAGGAAAGAATACAAGCAAATTAAAGGAATGTATTAGAGAACACTTTAATGATATTAAGAATAGAAGGACTGTGAATGCCCTGTTTAGGCATTCTCTTGAATGTAAATGTTTTTTATAAAAAAATATTTTTTGTTATTGGTAGAGTTTTGGATAATAAAAGAGGAGGTGATAGTGAGAGTACTTTAGAATGTAGGGAGACAATGCGGCAGTTAAAATTAGATGCTACTAACAAACCTGGTCTTAATGATTTTTGTTCAATAGCTGCTCATTTAAAAATTAGAGCTAGGAAAGTTTAGATTAATTTGTACTAGTTTGTTTACAGGATGTATTATGTCAACAAACATCAACCTATTTATTTATTCATTCATTAGTTTTATTTTTATTTTTCAGATGTATTTATAAAATATTGTTTCTATATTTAATGTGAGAGGTAGATCTCAAACTCTTATTAACTTTTCTGTTAACTTGCAATTTGCTATTTACTTGTTTAATTAATTACCTGTTTGGTGATTTATTAACAAGTGTTTGATGTCATTTAAATGGTTTGTGATTGTTTGTAAGTACTCTGATGAAGCCTTTGGGCGAAAGTGCTTAATGTTCCATTAAAGCCTGTTAACACTACACAGTTTGTGGTTCCATTTTTTTTTTTTTTTTTGTATCTGGTGTTAGTCAGACATGACCTGTTTGGCTGTTCCTTTGCCCGTTGTAGGCATTGGAGAATGAACCATCCATTTTAGGTTTGCGAGACAACTCTAGAAGATTCTCTTGCGGTTGCTGAGGAGGAGACCTTTTGCTCAGGATGGTATGCCTTCCTGTTCTCAGTTTTACTCCAAGGATGTCCCTAGAAAAAAAGAAACTATACATTAGACACTGATTATCCAAAGACATTTTGTCTGTTCATACAGATGTTTCCTTACCTTAGCCAGGACATTACTGCAGGCTTTTTATCCTGGAAAGCAGAAACATTCCTGAGGAAAATATGACAGAGGATTCTGGCATAAAAAATTCAATAATTTCAACAAATACCATGAGTCACGTAAAATATGAGGATTACTAAGTAAAATGTGTTTACAATGATAATCAATGCAAGAGGCTAAAGGTTCAGATTTTGACCCCTGTGTTGCCACTATAGATCTCGGGGGGGGGGGGGGGGTTATGCTGGCATTTATGTATTTTTGGAATTCCAAAAATGGATGGTATGTATGGTTTTTCTACCTATAAATACTTGAATTCTGCTGTGTTATCACTCCCTGGCAAAATGCATCACTCAGAAATAATCTATTTTGGCATGAGCTACATTAACTTCATTCCTTGAGACCCTCTTGTAAGTGGTGCTGTTATTAAGAATGTTGAACATTTTAAAAGAATAGTCAAAACAGTCGATAATCACTATCCCTCCACCCTTATCTGACTTCATAACTCTAATATCTTTATTGCAATATTATTCTTTTAAAACAATTATGCGATGGTGGTGCAGCAGTTAGCATTGTCGCCTCACAGCAAGAGGTTCTCCCATTCGCTTCTCGGCTGGAGTCTGCATGTCCTCCCCATGGTTGAGTGACTTTAAAAGACATGCAGGTAGGTTGGTGCATGAATGGGTGTGCCTTCCTTGAAGGTTGGGCGTCGGGCTGGCAACTCAGCATTGTAAAAATCCACTGCCAATCTGTGGCGACCCCTAACCGGGAAAAGACAAAAGACATTACTTTTTATTCTTTTAAAACAATACCCTCATCACAAGTTAAACTATTTTCTTTCAAATGTGTTTTACAGTTTCTAAATTCTTTGGCACGGATACATTCAAAAGCCTGTATGCATGGGTTGGAGGGGGGATTAAAAGCACTCTTCTTTTTTAACATTCCTACCTGTACATAATCAGAGTCAAAAACCTTTTTAAGTTCAACAATCTGGTGTACAATTTTAAGTTAATCAATAGTTTCACTGCCTCAGATTTCTATAGGCACAAAAGTTAACCCCTTCTTTAACAAAGAAAAATGAGTAAATGATAAATTTGTTACTCAGGTTGAAAACATTAAAACATGCTTCCTGCCTTCGAGCATTGTCAAAAGTACAAATTGAATCACTTAATTCTTCCTGTTGCTGTTGTTCCATTTGTTCCTCCTGCCCTTGCCCCTCTGTTGCCTCCCTTCCAATCTCACAAACCCATTTAATGTAAACTGGTCCTGAGAGTTATTGCCCAGATGAACCAACCTCTCGGACCTCCTCAAGGGAGGGAATTCTAAAAACATCATTGTGTTCAGGCACTTCAGAGGCATTCATGTAATTAGGAACAAATTTGAAAGTTGTGTTACTTTCAAAAATGAGGTCAAAGTTTAGTATTAACAGATACAGGATAAACACACTTTTCAGCATAATCCATAACATCCATGGTAAACTTACATTGTTTCTTCTCAAAGTTCTTTTTTGTTAAGCAACTCTAAATCATAAAAAAATGTAACTGTTTTTACAAGATTCAAATAACTCATTAGTTACATTGTGATTTAATTCATTAATTATTATTGTCCAGTTTAAGCTCATAATCTCTCACCACGATCCTCATAATTTCTCGATCCTCATAATTTCTATTCCAGTCTGGTCAAACAAGTTCAGCAATTCTTCATGCATCACAGACATAGCTCTCAACCGATCAGAGACAAATCTCAACAGAATCAGGGACAAATCCTCAAATAATCAGGGACAATCAGGGACATTTTCTAAATATTTGTACTATTAGCTTGAAACATTTGCAGAATAAGAGAATGTGGATTAATATAGATTTTCTGACATAAAATGTCTATAACTCTGAATTACTATCATTATTTATTAAGGGCAATTCACCACCTTTTCTTCATCAGTCATCAGTTTTAAGAGGGATTAAGAGGGACAGACCTACAATCGGAGTCTATATCAGGGGCAGTTGAGAGGTCCGATCACAGATCCCTTTTCTGTGCCAATCGGAAATTTCCACAGTCGAAGACCATTGGGAACTTGTCCCAAAGAAATACACTTGTTAAAAAATTATTGTCCATTTGCAGCATTTTGTATTTTCTCATTAACCATTCTAAGATTTCATGCTGCATCTTGACCGGACCTCGGTCTGCTGCATCTTGTTGTTGCAATGTGTTGAATTCAAAAGCAGTTGAGCATAACCAGCTAGTTATTTCCAAAACTTCTTGTTCATAGGTAGAACTTTCTCCATTTTTGTTTTAACCGCTTTGTTTACAACTCACATTTGTATAGTAAACCTAGTAGATGACATTTGCGTTTATGTAACCGGGTTTGTAGAAACACTTCTGTGTGGAATGTAGGTCGGCAGCTGCTGAAGTAGTAAAGTAAGATCACCAGGTAATGAATTCACTGAGAACTTTCCTAATATCACTGCAGTTCCATACTGTGAAAAAAGTAGTAACCAACAAATTGCAGGAAGCAAAGCTAACAGATACAAAAAAAAAAAAAAAAAAAAAAAAAAAAATATATATATATATATATATATATATATATGGAACCACAAACTGTGTGGTAGTAACAGGTTTTAATGGCCCAAAGGCTTCATCAGAGTATTTACAAAGAATCACAAACCATTTAAATAATGTCATTAATCAATCACCAAAGAACTAATTAATTAAACAATTAAACAGCAAATAATTTTTTGAGTTAATAAAAAGTTGATAAAAGTTAATAAGAGTTTTGAGATCTGCATCTCACATTAACCTATTGTAGGGATAAAAATATTAAAGGGTGGCTGGAGAGTAATACGCAACCTGGTACACTTAAACCGATGATGTTAAAATGTGGGGCATATAAATTCTGTAGATTTTTAATGATGGACCATACATAGCTGTTACTAACTGCAACCATGCTATAGTCTGTCCTGGGAAATGCAACTGCAACAGTAAAATGGTGATTTACCTGGCATCTTGCATTTCATGTGAGGCATTTTACATTGGAAAGCCTACAAGGAAATTGTTGTTGTTGTTGTGTCTTTCGGCTTTTCCTGGTTAGGGGTCGTCACAGCGGAACTCCGGTCCGCTAATGATTGGTAGTTGATTTTTACGTGCCGAGTTACCAGCCCTGACTCACAACCTTTAACGAAGGTACGCTCATTCATGCATGTCTCCACGCAGAAGACGCTCTAGCTGAGAATCGAACCGGACAGCGACTTACTGTGAGGCAACAACGCTACCGCAGCACCACCAGGAACATATTAGAGAACACAATTAATGATATTACAAATAGAAGGACTGTGAATGTCCTATTAGGCATTCTATTGAATGTAAGCCTAAGGAGTGGGGTAAAAATAGGTTCAACAATATGGTGTACAATTTTAAGTTAATTAATAATGTTGCTACATCAGATTTAAATGAAGGCACAAAAATAAACCCCTTCTTTAGCAAAGAAGAATGAGTAGATGATACATTTATGTTACTCAGACTGAAAATATTAAAAACCCTTCATATTTTACGCAACTCATGGCATTTGTTGGAATTATTTAATCTTTTAGAAATAAATGCTGATACTTACCTTATAACAGCTGATATGATCAATTAACTTTCAGTCATACCCTACTGTTTAGGCTTAAACAATGAGTAAAAAGGTCACACAGGCAAATCAATCAGTAAAAACTACAAGAAAAATCTAGCCAAGCTAGAGTTCAACTGTGTGATTCCTTAAACCTCTTGTATTAGAGGCACATGGGATATATTTATTTTTAAGTGCCTATATTTATATTTATTTTTTTATTTATTTAACATTTGTTTACCAGGAAAGTCCGACTGGACACAGGTACTTTTTCAGCAGAGGCTTGGGTAGAAAAGCTGCATGAGTAACAGTAAATTTTCATGAACACATTACAATAATCAAAAAATATAAAGTAAACAAAATGTAGTATACATAAGAACATACAAATTTGTTACATCTTGACAACAAAACCTAGGCTTTGAACATAGCTAGTACTATTTGTAGGTATGACTTATGTCAAGATATAAGGTTAAGACAGGTCAGTAGGAACAAAGGATTAAACACCGGGGGAGAAGTTGGATATGTTTTGGGTGTACTGTGATTTATCAGAGCACTCATGAGGAGTTAGTACAGGGACATAGCCACTTATTTTTTAGATAAGCTTTATGTAATGGCCAAGTGGTTAGTGGATGAGATTGAGAGAATGGAGTTAGGAAGGGAGTTCCATATACAAGATACATAGTTGGAAAATAAAGATTCTCCTGCAGTGTTGTTGGACTTGGAGATGGTGAGTAAGTTCTTGTTGTTAGATGTGATGTGGTCTGCTGAAACTGTAAGGAAGGATGAGATTTTGTAGTGCAGAGGTTCTAGTTGGTTGTGTTACAATTTTGTGAGCTAGAGATAGTTGGTTATAAAAATATATATGGAAATGACCCCTTAAGTACATCAGGTGTTTCAGCTTTATGGCAGTTCTGAATGCCCATGCCCCTGACGTTTTCCTTTTTAAGTCTGTTATAGACAAACTTGACCTGAATTTGTCTATAGCAGATGTAAAAAGAGAAAAGTCATGGGCTTTCAGAACTGCCATATAACTGAAATACCTGGTGTATTTAAGGGATCATTTGCATATATCCCATGTGCCTCTAATACAAGAGGTTTAAGGAACCACTGTTTAGGCTTGGAATTTTTTAACAAACAATTAGTTTGTGATGGAAAACTAACAAACAATATGTTAATTTTTGTCTGAGTGTATGGAAGTGGTACTTGGTAACAATTTCATATATTTTGAGGGAGAGTTCATCAAAACTGTCTGGAGTGGCCATGGGTGCCAAGTGTGCACCCGTTTACGTGAACTTGGTACTTGCAGAATGGAAAATAAGCTTATTTTTAGTTTCCCTTGGTTTAGTAATGGCATCTCTTATTTTAGATTTTTGGATGACATTCTTAATATTTGGAATGATGAAAAAACATCAATACCTTTGTTTGTACAACATAAGTGAGACTACATCATTCCTGAAATTTATTTACAAAATGCACCAACACCAAATGGACTCGTTAGACATTTGAATTTACAAGAATGATAAGAACAATTGCTTCTTATCTAACATCTTTCGTAAAGAAACTTCTTCAAACTCATTTTTGCACTTTGACAGCTGCCAACCTTTCTCTCAAAAAAAAAAAAAAAAAAAAAAAAGTGTGTAGTGAAGGGACAGATGGTCCGGTTGTCCAGGTTAATTAGTGTTGATAACATATTTATGGATGAACTAGGTAAGCTGATTTATATGTTTAAGGAAGGGGATTACGCAGCTACACTTTTAGGACAAGTCAGTAATGAAATTAAGCAAAAAAGAATTAGTAAGTTTGCCACCATTTTAAAGTGAAATTACATCAATTACATCACATCAATGTAGCAATTTCCATCACAGTTTACATTAATCATAAAGGTTTTACAAAGATTATACCTTTTAACCAGGATGCTGGACATATAAATAAAACTTTAAGAATGGTGTGGAATTTGGCCATTTTACCAGAGGCCAAAGTAAAATTGGATAACTCTCCACAGATAACCTACTCTAGGGGTAAAATATTAAAGGGTGGTTGGAGAGTACTACACAACCTGGTACGATTAAACCAATGATGTTAAAATGTGAGGATGTAGTCTGTAGATTTACTAATTATGGACCATACGTAGCTGCTACTAACTACAACCATTCTATAGCCTGTCCTGGGAAATGCAGCTGCAACAGTACAATGGTGATTTTTACCTGGCATCTTGCATTGCCTGTGAGGTATTTTACATAGGAAAGACTACAAGGAAATTAAAGGAACGTATCAGACAGCATGTTAATGATATTAATAATAGAAGGACTGTGAATCCCCTATTTAGGCATTCTATTGAATGTAAATGTTTTAAATTTTTTTTTGCTTTTTCTTATTGATAGAGTTTTGGATAATGAAATGGGGGTGACAGTGAGAGTATTTCAGAGTGTAGGAAGACAATGTGGCAGTTAAGATTAGCTGCTACTAGCAAACCTGGTCTTAATGATTTTTATTCAACAGCTCATTTAAAAATTAGAGCTAGGAAAGTTTAGATTAATTTGTACCAGTTTGTAATATGATGCATTATGACAATAGACATAGACCTGTTTAACTATTTGTTCATTCTTTAGTTTTCTTTTTCAGATGTATTTATAAGATATTGTCTCTATATTTAATGTGAGATGCAGATCTCAAAACTCTTATTAACTTTTTATTAACCTGTGCTGAAAGCAAGGACTATTACTTCAACTTTTTTTTAGGTACACTGTAACAGGGAAGAGCACGACTGGTGTAATAATCTAAACTGCAGTAAAGGAAGAAGCCCGATTCATGGTAAGCACTGCTGGGAAGAGTCGGTTGGAAAGTATATAGTAAAACAAGTAAGTGTTCACAAGCAGCACACATACACTTCCCTACACAGTCCCTCAAAACTTAAAAGTGCAAACAGTAATGAAAAATCCTGTCAGACCTCTAAGTCCCTTTCATAGACGATGCAAGAGTAAAAACGAGAAATGAAGAAAATATGTCACCAAATGTAACATATATTTCTAATTCTGAAACACACTTCACACTGACTAAATTTAACACCTTCAAGCAAAATGTCTTAAGCAGTAAAAGGATAATGACAAGTAGTCATGAAGTGTACCAAAACATCAGTGTTTTAAGTACATAAAAACAATTTTCAAGCTTTAAATCCTTACATTTCAGTTAAAATATCTCAAAAACAGTATACTTTTTCCACAAAACCAGCCCCAGTATTCAATAATAAACCCTGTTCTAAAAACATTCTGACATTAATAAAAATTGCCAGCATTCTTCAGAAAATAGGAAATACTTCAAAATTATTTAAAAAGGTAGTATTTTTTATGAGGAAGGGTTCTCCTACCATGGGTCTTACCTGCCAGAAATGAAGACTGTAGCCAGTTGTCATTTCCTGTGAAGCCTCTCAGCTGTCATTTCTTGAAGTGACATGAAAGTGCTTAAGAAATTCTTAAGTAATCTTCACTTAAAATGCTAATTTCCCTCCACAAATGGGCTGTCCAATCAAGAACTCAGAGTGAAGGTGTGGCACCTTTGTGAAGCTGACAGGTTGCTGTATCCTAGGCAATAAATAACTCAAATGGCCAAAGCCTACGGTAGGAGTGAGAATGATAAACATCAAAAACATTTAATAAGAGCTGAAAGAACAGGAGGAACTGGCATTGATTCTGGAAAATCTAGATGCAGCAAATCATAGTATTTCTTCAGAGACAGGGGAATGTCACTATTTTCCAAATGAAACAACTGGTGCATACTGTAGTTTCAGAAAAAGAGAATCCTTTTAAGGGACTGAAAGAAGCCACAATGTCACCAGAATCTGAACCAGAAAACTGATGAGGAAAAAAAAAAGAAGAAAAACAAAAGTTGTACCTTCACAAACATTTTGTGGTTCAAAATGTTGACTTTCTTCAGAAAATGAATAATCCCTTTTTCTCTTGCTAGAAAGAACAGCATCGGAAGCATCAGGAGTCTGACGTAGACCCTGAGATAAACCTAATAAATCACCCTTGTCCAAAGTAAGTGAGACAAGAGAAGATAACATTAACATTTTGCTTCTTTTTGG
Organism: Protopterus annectens; assembly: GCF_019279795.1. Taxonomy (NCBI): domain Eukaryota; kingdom Metazoa; phylum Chordata; order Ceratodontiformes; family Protopteridae; genus Protopterus; species Protopterus annectens. Next base: position 1,135,047,959 of record NC_056731.1, read on the forward strand.
CAGGAATTTCTGAGAAAGCAAACCCACGTTTGCCAGGCAAAACCTTTTTAGGGAAAGGCATTCCAATTTGGACAGGCAGAGGGGCATTCCTTGCTCCTTCCCCATAGGCCAACAAAAGTGGTTCTCTGTTGACAACCAAGAGGACTCCAGTAGTCAGAGAGGATGTCTCTCCCAGTTTATGGTGGCTCTAGGGATTGCACTAGAGGGAAACAAAGAAAAAGATGAATTGTCTGAGGAACCAGAAATGGCCACAGTAGAGCTGCCCTTCTGCAGCTGAGGAACGTTAGTAACCTGCTGTGGTGGTAAAGGAGTTTACTAATTTTCTTCTCTTTGTGGCTGGAAAAAGGAAGAGCTGAAGAACTGGTATGTTCTTCGATGGTAAAGCCAATAAACTTGGCTGATTCCTAAGGGAGTCTGTCAGCAGTTGTCATCAAAACAGGCAAGTATAAAAATAATCACTTTTTCCACTAAAAACATAGTGAAAAGCACTTTAAACACTTATCACAGACTCCAAAAGTAAAACAGCACATCTTTTACCAAGGAAAAATAGCTTGATGTTAGTTTTAACAACTTTTTCCCACAGAAGTAAAAAGTAACGCTCCTATTTGTAAGTTGCTAAAAGCCATGTGACAATCTCTAAAAAAGACCTTTCACGGCTTAAAATAATTAGTTTTTCTGAAAAAGTTCAGTTTTAGTTATAAAATTAAAATAAGAATAATTTTTCCCCCCTGAAGTGAACTTATCTGAACATCAATGGAAAGCAACAGCTGACCATCGATCTTCAAAAGCCCACAAGAGAAGCACTCTTCAGCAGCAGGTAAGTTTGACTTGACATCCAAACCACTGTTTTTCTACAGCTCAGCCCAAGCTGACTAATGGTTTCAGCATGTAGAAAGTGCCCTTGAAGCTTTGGAAGCTGACCAGCTGTTATATTCTTAGCAGGATAAAACCCATATAGCTAAGGCTACCACAGCATTGACCAGTATGATGAACGTAGAGAGTGTTCAATAACTGAATGTGCTTTGGGCTGGACCTCCGTGGGTATCTGGAAACCAGCTGTGATACAATATTTCTGTTAACTTGACTAGAGAGACTACTGTTCCACTGCTGAGCTCTAAAGAAGCAGCAACAGTTGGGTAAACAGATGCCAGAGCTGCAGGAGGACAAAGTGGCATTATGAATGGAGATATGGTCTTTAAGTCTTTGTACAGCTGATGAGATCATTAAGACCTCATGCTGCCTTCTTGTAGAGTCTTTCTAAACTAACCTACTAACCTTATCTATTTTGTTGTGGCACTTGACCATAGATTTACCAGAACCACTAAAGAAGATTACTCTTTAGAGAAAATGGATAGATATCATTTGACCTGAAGCCAAGTGCTTTTTAATTTTAAGAAAGGTTCAGAAGTGGTAACTGTTATAAAGCAAGGTTTTCTTTTTTCTCCCTTTTCCTGTTCACATTCACATAGACATTCAAATAGCTCTAATATCTATACCCAACAATCCTATTCTTTCCTTTCATGGGTCCTTGAGCCAGGCCTAGCAAACTCACCAGCTCACTTCTAAAAGTCACTCTTAGAACGTTCACCAGCTCCTTCTCCTCAGAGTTGAAAAACTGGGCCATCACCAACTAGGATGAGAACCCTAGAGCCCATTCAGCCCCCCTAACCAGAGCAAACACATCAGCTCTACCCCCCCCAGGTAACATTTCTATCAGTTGGGCTGTAAGTAGTAGTTTATTTTAGACATTCACATGAATCTTAACTCCTTTCTCTCAGCAGTTTTGCAAGATGTTCTTCTATATCACTGCTGCAGTATTCATTACAGAAGGGATGTTCCGCCCGGGGCAGCCTTTCACTTGGCCAGTATAAATAAGCTTAAAAGAGATCTTGTTTGTGTGATGCCCTGCCACTGGACCAGTAATGAAGGAGCCTCAATCCTCACCAATGGCAACATGGAGGGATGTACACTGAGAGGATGTCTTAATGGAGAGATGATGGGGTCCTACTGGAGAAATATTGGGGTCCTAATGGAGAGGTGAAAAGTCAGCAAGCAAAGGAGAGTAGTAGTGCTGAAATTGAATTAATCCTCAAGTCTTGGTGAGTATCTTCGTGAAGTGGATCCTGTTTTTCTCAAAATCTCACCAAGGCGACACTGACATATAGACTGTATTTATATAGCATATATCATGGACAGAAGTAAGTCAAAAACAAAAAGATAGCTGGGTGCACAAGACCCAGCATAAAAAAGTGCCCAATCCTGGTAGGCGCACTGGTACCAGGACTGGAAAAAATGACAGTGTAGAATCCTCAAAATATAGAAACATTCCTACAATGGGGCCAGGCCAGGCCCAAGGGGAGGATGGCCCCCTGTTGTAGAAGGAAGTAGTAGTTCACAAAAACTGACTGGCCAAAGAAGAGCCATAAAGACGACAGAGTGGACCATTGAGGATAAGAAAGAAATTATGTATTGTTACTATTATGTAAAAAGCCCAGAATTTCCAGACACAAGATATACAAAACAATTAAGAGAGAAATAAGAGGAAAGAAAAATACTTCTGCAGAAAAAACTGTCAAAAGCTTGCATTCATTAATGCAACAGATTTTTGAAAAACAGTATATAGATCAAGAAACTTTGATCTGTTTGGAAAAATAAACATCTGAGGAAGTGCGAAAATATCAACAGCAAAACCTAGAGATAGTTGAAAAATATAAAAGAGAAATATGGACATGGGAAAGAAAGAGTGATTTGATATGGTGCAATATTTATGCAAAGGAGAAAGCCAAGTTAACTAATATAGAGAAGGCAGCCTCAAAGATATTCGAAGAGAAATATAGGCAAAAGCATCCAGATATGGAAAATTTCACAATAAAAATTAATATATACATATATAATGTAAAATAAAAAAAATTAAAATAAAATATCACAAAGATGTAATGTGGAAAAGAAGATGAAGTTATGGAGTGCCTGCGAAGTGAAGGATTTAATGTAAAAGGTCTAACACAGACTACATCACAGCGTTATAGAGTGAGCCCCCAGAATAAGGAAAAGCAAGAAGATCAGGAGACATGAAGAAGAAATATGGACATGGGAAAGGAAAATAGATTTAATATGGTGTAATAGTTATGCAAAAGAGAAAGCAAAACTAACTAATTCAAAAAGAGCAGCACCAAAGATATTTGAAGAGAAATACAGGCAAAGGAATCTGGATATAGAAAACTTTACAATAAAAAAATAAGAAGACTAAGGAAAAGCAGAAAAAGAGATTAGTAATGGAGAAGTCAAAGAAACAGAAATTAAGGTTATGGAGCAGCTGCAAAGAGAAGGATTCAGTGTAGAAAATCGAATACAGAAAGCAGCACAACAGGATAGGGGAATGGATATCCAAATTAAGGGGAAACCAGTGGAACAGGAAGAAATTGGTCAGGTGCCATATCAAGATATTTTGGAGCCTTCCACAGGAAACCAGTATAAACATTCACTTGAAGGTAGACAACAAGGAAAGGAACAGGAAACTGTGGAAACTCTGATGCAGTCAATGTTGAGGAGTGATAGGCCAGTGAGTTCCCATATGACAGAGCAACAGATGGCACAGGATGAAATTGAACAGAATGTGCCACAGGAAGATGCTATAGAATGCCCGCAAAAATGGAAAACAAGGGATGTGCACTCAGTTTGGAAGAAAATGAGCTAAGAGAAGAGTTGCTTGATTTAATGGACATGGATAGATACATTGACATCAATGAGAGAAACAGACTGCAGAAGGTCAATAAAACCCCAAAAATAAGAAGTCTGATAAAACAAATGAATGCAGTAATTAGGACTGTCCATAGAGATTCATGTGATAGAAGTAAACAGGATATACTACTGGGTTCCCTATTGATTTGTTGACAGCTTAGGTTGTCGAATGCATATTCATCGACACCTAAGCTTCGAATGCTTAAAATAGCGAATGGCCACATCATTGAATTCTTTCCTTGGGAAAGAATTCACGTGGCCATTCTCAGAGATTTGCCCTTTCCCCAATGTACACCAGTTTCGGAGTTGGCATATTTAGTTAGGGGGGGTATGGTGGCAAAGCCCCCAACTATGTTTTGGTGTGTTTGTTTATTTTTGTTTGCAAACAGCCAAGTGAATTCTTTCCCAAGGAAAGAATTCGATGATTTTGCCATTCGCTGTTTTTAGGTTTCTACTCTTAGGTGTCAATGAATTTGAATTCGACAACCTAAGTTGTCGATGTTATGATATAGACGCTACTACTGTGCTGCTAAATAACTGATAAAGTTCTACCACAAGATCACAGGGTAGTGAGGGAAAGGAAGGGAAGAAATTAAATGCCATCATGGAAGTATCGAATAGAGAAAACTATAAAGTAATGAAGACAAGAAGTGTCACTGTTAGAAGATTATAGAAGAGGGAATAGATAAAAAAATACTAAGAAAGATAGATGGGATTAAAGCAATGCACAGTATTAGAGCAGACCAGGACCTATCATGCACTAATGCAAATAAGCTAAAAATGTCAGCACAGGCGGAAAATATTAGAAGATACACAGATAAATATAATGGAAAAGTACAAAAAAAGCAATTTATTGATGACCCAAAAAAGTTTTATAGATAACTGGGAAATAAGGTAAAAGGAATTGAAAGACCGCCAAAAAAAGAGGAAGTAGATACGTTTTGGAGAAGTATCTATGAAGATCCTATCTATGAAGATCCTGTGGAACATAACAAAGATGCTGAATGAAGAAGTAAAAGAAAGAATAAGAAACATGAGCCACAAAGCATCATAGAAATGATGAAGTTTATATCACATGGGATCACCCATTACCAACAGTTCAAAAGATAGATGCTAGAAAACCGGATATAGTGGTCCAAGAAAAAAAGACAAAAGTAGCATTGATCATTGAAATCGCCACACACAGTGACTACAGCATCTTGCGTACAGAGAGACACAAAGTCATAAAATACCAGGATCTACAGGCAGAAATGAGAGCAATGTGGAAGAAAGATACCCAGACGGTTTCAATAGTGGTTAGAGCAATGGGTCTTATAAAAAAATGTACTGTCATATCTAGATATGTTACCAGTCCATATAACCCCATACGAACTGCAGAAGGAGTCATTACTGTGCCCATTGCGGGTGCTGAGAAGAGCACTTTTGGCTGACATCAAAGACTGAAACAATACTAATTTTATGAACTTTAATCATACTTTGACTTAAGAATGGGGTCCATTCCCATCATGGTATTAGAAACCCAAAATATTTGGAGAAATAAGAGGATGACAAGTACACACACAGCATTTCCAGATGCAGCTCTCTGCATCAAGATCAGTTTCACTTATGAGCACACAGAGACCATAGTTAGTCCAGGGCTGGTTTCTCCCTCTTTCTCCAGATCCTCAGTAGCACTCCCCACTGGCACAGCTATAGAGTTGAGATCTCAACTGAGTGGCCAAGCTAAGACCTCCAGCACACTTAATACCCAACCAGTGCTTCGTGTCTCTGCCCAAGTAGCTGACACACTTTCAGGTTTGCTTTACACACACACACACACACACACACACACACACACACACACGGGAAAGGTTGGCACAGGTTTACTAGCTCCTTCTGCCCAGACTATAAGGTAGTTATCACTGCCACCAACAAGCTCCTTATCAGCTACTTTAAGGTCCTTAATAAAGGGTGTCTAATCTTACTATGTAATGTTACTATTAATACAAATGGCAGTTTGACCAACAGCAAGGCTATTAGGAGTAGCCCACACAGTGCCACTAAAAATATACAAGTACTCTCAGAATGTAAGTATCTCTAGACAGATCTGCCACAATGAAAAGTTTAAATATATTTAATAATAAATATTAAAAAAACAAGAAAATACTCATTATCTATTTACAGTGGCATCAGAATTCAAAATCACAGGAAATATTTACAACACTGCAGAACAGTCTCAAATAAATAAAGAAAAATATCTAAACTAAGTTTTGCTATATTCCTGACTATATCTAAGAGAATTACTATACCCTACTTAACTTACTTCAGAGCAAGGCAGATGTGTGGTGAATGGATCTTCTTTAGTTGTTGTCAGGTCCAAGACAGAATACAGAATGCTGTGTCTCTCTCAGAGAGTTCTCAAATTAATATTTCAAATATTACAACTGGGATAACTTGGAGAATGACATCATTGCTTGTCATCTGACTCCTAGTTCCCAGGCCCCAAAACAAACTGTGAAGGCTGCCAGCCTAGCTAGAGTTTTGTAAATAATTCTATGTTATTGATAATATTAATATAATCCACAGGCGTGTTTTTACAAATGTAAGAAAATTGTGTTATATGTTCTGAGCTTCAAAAAATGTAACCACAGTGCACCCTGCTGGAAGAAAGCTGACAAGTGAAGCATTTTGTGACTGATCTCAAGCTTGGAGACAGGATGTCTGGACTAAGAAATTCTTTCTATTGTTTTAGGACAAGAGTTAATTATTACGTTTTATATGTAAAGTGTCTTTTATTGCCGTGGTTTCCTGGCAGGTGCAAGATTACAAACAACTGTTAAATATTGAGTTATGTGAGCCTGGGAAACTTTAGCAGAAGTGATAAAAATGATGTAATGTGAAATGACTCAGCAGTACTGGGTATTATCAATTTAAGACTTTCTCAGAGATAAAGATATAGCATTTTGGATTTTGTCTGAAGCTGACAACAACTCGCCAAGCACTTGCTTTGTTCTGTAAATAGGATACTAGATCTTAGTATTTCTCTTAGAGATAGACAGAAATCATAGTATTAGTCTAGCTGTTTTCTATATTTATGTCAGACTATCCTACAATATTATTTTAAAGTGTCCTGTGATTTCTGAACTCTTGATTAGCATTGTGTTGAATTGATGAGATTTGTCTTGTGCGTTTATTTATTATTAAATATTTTAAACCTTTCTACTGTGGCTATTTTGTGTAGAGCTAATTTAAGCTCTAGAGTACTTGCATGCATTTGGTTATACTGTCCAAGCCACTCCAATAGTCTTGCTGTTCAGCACACTTACTATTTGGATAACAGTAATATTACACAGTGAAATTGGTCACCCTTTGGGAAGGGCCTTATAGTAGCTGATAATAGTGGTTGGTAGCAATGATTTCTACCTTATAGTCTGGAGAGAAGGGGGCATAGCTGGAGAACCTTGCCAGCCTTCACCAGGAGTGTGTGTGTGTGTGTGTGTGTATCTAAATCAAATGTTAAAGTGTGCGTGTGTCGGCTACTTGGGCAGGGACACAAAGTACTGGTTGGACAGAGAGGGTGCTGGAGGTTTTAGCTTGACCACTAGGCTGAGATCTGGACCCTATAGCTGTGCCAGTGGGGAGTCTTATTGGGGATCTGGAGAGAAAGGGAGAAACAAGCCCCAAACTGACTGTGATCTCTGTGTGCTCTTAAGGAAAATTGTACTTTATTATGTGTGTACTTGTTATCCCCTCCAATGTGCACGCCCCTCACTGGTGCTAGTGGTGAGGAATGAGGTTCCTTGATTACTGGGCCAGTGTGCGGGCATCACATATTGATTGTTTGGCAGTGGTGGTACATCCACATCAGATATTAATTGTTTGATAGTGGTGAGTTAGCCACATCACATACTAAGTGGCTTGTAGTGGTGGGGATAGTGAATTCATGTAGCTTGTGTACAGTAATCACTGAAGGTGTTTTTGTACTCTAAATCAGCCACTCAGTAAATATTCAAAGTTCAGATCACAATTATTTTATTTCTTTTGTTAGCTTAGTTAGTCAGGGAGAGCAGGAAAGTATGTCAGCAGAGGAGTAAGGTAAGCTGACAAGGAGCCAGTTGGCTGAGATGTGCCAGGCTAAAGGACTGGTGCATGGAAACCCGACTAAAGCAGACATGATTGCAGCTGTGGTCACAGCTGCATCAGCAAACAGCAACCAGGACGACGTCCAGACTGGCTGCGGAGATGTACAACACTCAGACAATGGACAGCTCAACCTTTCTGCAGAGGACTTAAAAATCCATCTGGAGCTAAACAGACTTGAGTTTGAGGGCAGGCGTTTGGAAACAGAAGCAGCAGAGAGATTGAGACATCTACAGGCTGAAGAGAAGGAGAAACTCCTATGCCTGGAAGCTGAGGAGATGGAGAGGCAGAGGCAGCATGAAAAGGAGATGCTGACTCTTTGCCAGAGTCATGGAGGTAATGGGGAAGGGAGTAACCAGACCTCAGAAGCAGAAAAGATCAGTAAATTTCTTCCGCAGTTTACAGAGGGGGATAATTTTGATAGTTTCAGTCATATGTTTGAGAGGGTATGTAAACAATATGATGTTGACCAAAGGCTCTGAGTATGGTTCCTGACCCCCTTCCGCCAATGATAAAGCTGTAACTGTGCTGTCTAAATTATCTGATCATGAATGTTTTGATTATACTGCTGTTAAGAATTGCTTCCTAGAATTTTTTAAGCTAACACCTGAAACTTATAGGAAAAAGTTTTGTGAGCATAGACGCAAGGCAGATGAAAGTGTGTGTCAGAATATGTTGCTGATCTGAGCACTTATTTTCATAGGTGGGTGAGTGGATGTCAGGTCACCACTTTTGAAGGGCTGGCAGACCTTTCGGTGAGGGAACAAGCCCTTAGCACTTTGCCTGAGGACATGAGGATCTGGTTAGCTGATAGACAATGTGTTACTTCAGATGAGTTGGGGAAAAAGGGAGACCTATACCTAGCAAGCAGGGCATCACTGCAAAGGACAAAGACACCCAGTGCTGCTCAGGGGTCTAAAGGAACCCATGGTGGGCAAGCCAGACTGCCCCAGCAGAATCTGCCAGTAGCATGGGAAGCCACTAGTCCAGGTACACGTCCAGGACCTAGGGTTAAATATTTTGAATGCAACACCAGTTGGGCCATGTGGCATATAGATGTCCATGGAGGCAAGGTGGTGAACAAAAGGCGAGGGAGCCAAGTAAGTGGGAAGAACAAAATGCCAACAGTAGGTTGTCTTGAGACAACAGGGGTACCAAACTACCATCATACAGATGTCCTGATAGGGAAGGATTTTAATGAGGCAGCACCATGTGCTCATGCAGTTACACACAGTCAGGATTGGAGACAAGCATGTGGGTCTGGTAGCCTGGGGGAGACCCAGACAGACCACACACTTGCAGCCAGGACTGGTGAGGTGGTTACGTCAGGGAGGGGGCTATCCTGTAGTAGTGAGACTGAAGGTGAGCCACAGCTGCTTGTGGGTACTGATGCTCCCTTGGAAAGAGTGCCTGCAAAGGTAGAGGGTAAGTAGTAGTATCCAGGTTGACAGTGAAGCACCACTGTCAGAGGATGCCAGGCTTCCTGTGGAAGAGGAGCTGGGAATGGTTACAAAAAGAGAGAGTTGAGACAGGCTGAGCTCTCAGACCCTACATTACAAGGCCTGAGAGAGGTAGCTAGTGAGGTGCCCGATTCTCAAGGGAAGGGGGATTCTGTATACTGGGACAAAGGGTTACTATATAGAGAGTGGACCCCTGAGGGAGGGCTAGAAGGTTAGAGAATACAGCAGTTGGTAGTGCCTAGAGCCTACTCTCTGGTGCTTCTAGCCATAGCCCATGATATTCCCTTTCCAGGTCATATGGGCATAAAATGTACAAAGAGACATATTATGCAGAACCTCTATTGGCCTGGAATTTCCAGAGATGTAATAGGGTACTGCAGGACCTGTGAGCAGTGTCAAAAGGTAGGCAAAGCAGGAGACAAGGTGAGAGCTCCTTTGATGCCTTTGCCTGTGATTGAGGAGCCATTTCAATGGGTAGCTATGGATAATGTGGGGCCTTTGAGTACCCCAAGTTCCACAAGGAAAAGTATATACTAGTGGTAGTAGATTATGCTACAAGATACCCTGAGGCAATGGCTTTGTCCTCCACTGAGGCAGAAAAGGTGACAGATGCTTTGTTAGAGATTTTCAGCAGGGTAGGTTTCTCAAAAGAAATACTGACTGACAGAGGTGCCAATTTCATGTCGACCTGCTGGCTTGTCTTTGGAAGTACTGTGGAGTGAAGCACCTCTAGACCACCACCTACTATAACCAGACTAATGGTCTTGCTGAGTGATTAAACTCTAAACTCAAGTCCACGCTACAGGGATTTGCAGACCAGTTTAAGAAGGAGTGGGACAAATATATGCCCCCATCTGTTATTTGCTTACAGAGAGGTTCCCCAGAAATCCATGGGTTTTTCACCCTTTGACTGCTGTATGGGCATAGGGTGAGAGGGCCTCTAGATTTAATTCGAGATGAGTGGGAAGGTGAGTGTGAGTCTCACCAGGAGTCTGTTCTGGCATATGCCCTAAACCTCAGGACAAGGCTCAGGGAACTCATGGGCTTGGCCCTGGAGAACCCGGCAGAAGCCCAACCGCAGAAAAAGGTCTAGTATGACAGGAATGCTCGAGCTAGAGAGTAGGCTGTAGGGCAGCAGGTAATGGTCCTCATTCCTGTCAGACACAACAAGCTGCAAGGAGCTTGGAAAGGACCCTAAAAGGTGGTAAGGAAGGTCAGTGATGTTAACTACATGGTAGAACTGCTAGGCAGGAGGCAGGACCACAAATTGTACCATGTTAACATGATGAAACCTTACCATGATAGGGAGGCCCTTGTGCTGAGTATTTGCAGAGGATTGCAGGAGGAGTCTGAGGTAGATCTGGTGACTTATCTCCTCTGTGAGGCTCAGACTGGCACCTCAGTGGAACGGGTAGCAATGTCCCAGCAGCTATCTCCTACCTAGGTTCGAGAAATCTGAGCAGTGTTACAGGAGTTTGGGGACATGTTCACTGGGAAACCAGGGTGCACCCACTTGGTGCAGCATCAGGTGGATACAGGACCCCAAAGGCCTATTAGGCAGGCCCCTTATAGGATGCCTGAGAGAGTCAAACAGACTCTGAGGGAGGAGAAACAGGAAATGTTGGAAATAGGGGTAATTCAAGAGTCCAACAGTCCCTGGGCCTCCCCAGTGGTGCTGGTGCCAAAGAAGGATGGCAGCACCAGGTTCTGTGTGGACTACAGGAAATTAGTCACACAGAGTCAAAATGCTTAGCCCAATGCCTAGGTTTGATGAAGCCCTAGAGCAGCTGGGTGGGGCTAAGTATCTTACCACCATCGATCTTACCAAGGATTACCTGGCAGGTGCCCTTGACTCCCAGTGCTAGAGAGAGGTCAGCCTTTGTGACTCCTTTTGGCTTGTATGAGTTCACAAAAATGCCCTTTGGAATGAAGAATGCCCCAGCAACTTTCCAGAGGCTGGTAGATCCTAGCAGGAGGGTTTGCCCTTGCTTGCCTAGATGATATTGCCATTTACAGTCATTCCTGGTAAGAGCACCTTCAACATATCAGGGAGGTGCTGGGCAGGCTACAGAGGGCAGGATTGACCATTAAGCTGAGCAAATGCCAGGCGGGTATGGCAGAGGTCTCCTACCTGGGTCATAGAGTGGGGAGTGGTAAGATCAGCCCAGAACCTGCCAACATGGAAGCTATTCAGGCATGGCCTGCACCTGTTACCAAAAAGCACGTGAGTGCATTCGTAGGGACAGCAGAGTACTACAGAAATTTTGCCCCCAGTTATAGTACCATAGCTTCTCCCCTAACAGACCTGACAAGGAAAAACAGGCCAGATAAGGTAGTGTGGACCACAGCATGTGAGCAGGCATTCCAGAAGCTTGAAGAAGCTTTGGAAGGACCCCCTGTGTTAGCCAGTCCAGATTACAGCAAATAATTTGTTGTGCAGGTGGATGCTTTGAACCATGGGGTGAGGGCTGTACTTAGCCAGATTTCTTCAGAGGGAGAAGAGCACCCAGTGGTTTATCTCAGTCATAGGCTTCAACCCAGGGAGGAGTGCTATGCAGCTGTAGAAAAGCAATGTCTAACCATAGTGTTGGCACTGCAGAAACTTCAGCCTTATCTGTATGGAAGGAAATTCACTGTAGTTACAGATCACAATCCCCTAACATTGTTACACTGAGCCAGTCAGCAAAATGCCAAGTTGCTAAGATGGAGCCTAGGGTAGCAAGCACATGATATATTAGTGCAGCACTGCAGTGGGATTAACAATGCCAATGCAGATGGGCTCTCAAGACAGGGAATGGGGTAACATATACTCAGATAGACCTAACCCTCTCAAACAACGTTTCTCAATGGTCACTCGAAAAACTAGCTTGAGTTCTCCGATGGGGGGGGGGGGATATATGAAGGCTGCCAGCCTAGCTAGTTAGAATTTTGTAAATAATTGTATGTCATTGTAAATATTAATATAACCCATAGGCTTGTTTTTACAAATGTAAGAATACTAAATGTACGAAAACTGTGTTATATGTTCTGAGCTTCAAAAAATGTAACCACAGTGCACCCTGCTGGAAGAAACCTGACAAGTGAAGCATTTTGTGACTGTTTGATCTCAAGCTCAGAGACAGGATGTCTGGACTAAGAAATTCTTTCTGTTGTCTTAGGACAAGAGTTAATTACTAGGTTTTATATGTAAGGTGTCCTTTGTTGCTGTGGCTTCTTGGCAGGTACAATATTATAAACAAGTGTTAAATTTTGAGTTCTGTGAGCCTGGGAAACTTCAGCAAAAGTGATAAAAATGATGTAATGTAAAATGACTCAGTAGTACTGGGTGTTATCAATTTAAGACTTTCTCAGAAAGACTGAGCATTTTGGATTTTGTCTGAAGCTGATAACTCATCAGGCACTTGCTTTCTCTGTAAGTAGGATCCTAGATCTTAGTATTTCTCTTAGAGATAGATAGAAATAGTAAGATTAGTCTAGCTGCTTTCTATATTTATGTCAGACTATCCTACAATATTATTTTAGAGTTTTCTGTGATTTCTGAACTCTTGATTAGCACTGTGTTGAATTTATGAGATTTGTCTTGTGGTTTTATTATTTATTATTAAATATTTTAAACCTTTCAACTGTGGCTGTTTTATGTAGATATAATTTAAGCTCTGGAGTACTTGCATGTATTTGGTGATACTGTCCAAGCCACTTCAATACTGTTGCTGTTCGGAACACTTACTATTTGAATAACAGTAATATTTCACAGTGAAATTGGTCACCCTTTGGGAAGGGCCTTATAGTAGATGATAACAGTGGTTGGTGGCAGTGATTTCTACCTTACAGTCTGCAGAGAAGGGGGCATAGCTGGAGAACCTGTGCCAACCTTCCCCAGGAGTGTCTGTGTCTAAATCAAATCTTAAAGTGTGTGTGTGTCAGCTACTTGGGCGGGGACATGAAGCACTGGTTGGACAGAGCAGGTGCTGGAGGTTTTAACTTGATTACTAGGTTGAGATCTGGACCCTATACCTGTGCCAGTGAACAGTCTTATTAGGGATCTGGAGAGACGGGGAGAAACCAGCCCCAGACTGACTATGATCTCTGTGTGCTCTTAAGAGAAATTGTACTTCACTGTGTGTATACTTGTTAACCCCCCAATGTGCATGCCCCTCACTGGTGCTAGACTGAGGCTCCTTGATTATTGGGCCAGTGCACGGGCATCACACAACCATTGATGGTAACTGGTAACATTTAGCATCTACCTGTAAAAGTACATAGACAAGGTCTTTCCTCAGATCTTTGGATAATGTTGGAAGTCATAAAATAAAACACTTCCAAGACAATATAGAAAGCCTCTCAGCATAAACTCCATGTCTCCTGCCTAGCCATAAAGTAATTCAACTTCAGTTCTTTTTCTGAAGTTTGCTACACTGAAGTTAACTTCCTGTGTTCCAGTTTTCACTGTTAAAATATATACACTTAAACAGTTACAATAGTGCATGTACATTTCTGTTCTTTTCCAGTAAGGCACTCTGTGGATCCATTTTAAGCACAAGCACTTTATAACATATCTTTTCAACACACGTCTGTACAAACCTAGATATACACATGACATACAGTTCTAATATTTTTGTAACACAAGCATCTTAAACAAATCATGTTGATATTCACAAATGACATAATTATTTACAAAATTTCAAATAGTTGGGCTGTCAGTATCTCCCTTTCGTGACAGTTTGTGCCATACGTCACATTTATGCTCCCCTCAGAGAATGTAGGACATAAAAGGGACATATGAATGCAATTACCTAGTACTTCTTTTGCTGCTAGTTTGATCACCGTTTTTGCTAGTTGGTTTAAAAGCTTTGTTGTTGTACTGAACATTTAACAACACCAGATAAGTGCCCCATTGGAGTTATTTTGTTTTTATTTTTATTTATTTGACATCTGTTTACTGGAAAAGTCTAACTGGGTCAAAACAGCTCATTTTTAACAAAGGCCTGGGAAGAAAAGCTCCAATATACAGACAATTATGTACATACCATATTACTACAGCTTTGCTTTATACAGAGAGAAGTTTAAAGTTCATATGAAGAAATATATATCTAAGCATAAACACAGTAATACATCCAAAACATTCATGTATAGTCATATAAAGGTAGAACCATATAATAGATATTTTTCTTCATTACCATAGAAAATAAGTATTTTACATACTTTCATAGGGTAATACATGTTATACTTCAGTTCTTCCTTGTGGCTTAACATAGAGATATGTTGTTGAGCAGCCATTACATTTTAATGGATGAGAGAAAACATTAAGGAGAGATGGGGGAAGTGTAGAGTGATGAGATTAGGTGAAAGGTCTGCCGTAATGTATGAGTTCTGTAAAGAGTAAGTTAGCCAGGAATAGATCAACCAGGGGTGGAAATGTTCAGGTCAAATTACCCAGGAGATGAACATGAGCATAGCTATGTATGTATAGGTGTTGTTTTAGGGAGGCTTTGAAGGCTTACAGGTTAGTACTCATCCTTGTGGATAGGGGTAGAGAATTTAACTACAGAGTAGGAGTATAAGTTCTGTCCTGGTACTTTTGAAGGATTGGAAACAGATGAGCTTTTGTCTTCAGACCTTAGGGTTCTCTGTTGGGGGTGTAAAGATTCACTATGCAACACATGACTGGGCATGCTAAAGGTTTATAAATGATGTGTAAGGTTAAGAACTGTACGTAGTGGAGGTTGTTAGGGAGTTAAAGTTGTTGTAGCATTTGCAATGCTCTACAATGATGTGTATTGGCCTTTGAGTTTTTTAGACCTGATAGTGGTCCGATGGTTAGTGATAATTGTGGCACCATATAATAGAAAGGGGAGGAGGAAGGTTTTAGCAAGGGTGACTTTGGTCAATGTATTCAGGAAGTGCTTGTTCTTATAGAGGATGCCTAGTTTCTGGTGGGTTTTCTTAATGTTATGTTGGATGTGGAGATCAAACTAAATTTGACTGTCGATGATAACTCCTAGCATTTTAGTGTGGTGGACTGTTTCAACAACAGCATTGTCTGCAGAATGGATTTTAAACTGATTTGTGTCAAGAGAGTGATTTTTTTTGGCACAAAGAGAGTTTTTTTTTTTTTTTTTTTTTTTTTAGGGTCCAAGAGTTGAGAGTTAGTGAGCCAAGTTTCAATGGAGGAAAAAGTTATTTGTGTGATAGAGTGCAGTTGAGGAAATGAGGGAGAGATGCAGATGATTGTCGAGTCATCTGCATATTGTATGAGTGCTCCTGGGGATGGGAAAGTGTACAAGTTGTTTGTAAAAATATTAAAGAGTAAGGGGCCAAGGATGGAGCCCCATGGGACCTTAGTGGGGGTATGAAGAAAGAGAGAGATGGTATTCAACCATTTTATGTCTTGTTTTCAATTGTTTAGGTAGCTCTGGAACCACTGTATTGAGGATGTTGTAAGTCCTAGGTGGGATTGCCTGCATCCCTAGCCCTAATTACAGTGTAAGTGATGGATAGGAGAGCTGTGGAAGTGCTGTTTCCTGGACAGAAGCCATGTTGGGTATGTAAGTAGGTTATTTTGTAGTATGTACTGCATAAGCTGTTGGTGAATGCATTTTTCCAGTATTTTGGAGATGGGAGATAGAATGGCTGTAGGTCAGAAGTTAGTTATCTCATTAGGGCTTCCTCCTTTGTGGATAGGTATGATGTGTGACATATTCCAGATGCTGGGCACTTTGTATTCACAGATGGATCTGTTGAGAAGAATATTGATGGGTTATGCAATGGAGTCCGCAGCTATTTTAAGGTACTCTGATGGGAGGTTATCTGCTGAAGTAGAGCATGGTTAATTTTTATGAGACTTGTAGGGATGGGTTGAAAGGAGAAATTGGCCAAGTTGTTATAATGGGAATTTAGGCTGCTAGGGTGGTGAAGGTCAGGGGGTGAAGTTGAGGCAGGGTTGTTGGTAGTTGTGGAATTAGAGGAGATGGGGCTGGGTTCAGGGGAATTTGAAATCAGGGAAGCTATAGACTGTATGAACTGATTGCTGAAGTCATTTGCTATTTGCAAAGGTGGGGTTTCAGGGGAAGGGCAGTGTTCTTTTTTAGTCCTGGGGTTAAGTAGGGCTGAGATGGAGGACCAGAATTTTTTCGGGTTAGTTCTATGCTCATGTTGGATGTGGGTGTAATATAGGTATTTGTCTCTAATCACTTGCTTCTTTTCTTGGTTGCAGAGTTGTCTGAATACTAGTAGACTTTCCTCATTTTTATTTTGTTTCCACTGACCCCAGGCTATGTCCCCTTTTTCATGAGATTCTTACGTGCTTTGGTTAAATAATGAGCTGGATTGTTTTTGATTCGTTTTGTGCGTATTGCAGTAAGGGTATTAAGTCTACTTACAAAAGTGGTATAGAAATACTGTACTGCTGTGTCTTGATGGACATGTTTTAGAATAGACCAGTTTAAGTTCTTCAATAGTTCATTGAATTTACCTGAGAAAAGTTAGGTTGTGGATGCATTTCAGTGTACTTTTTAGGTAGGTGAGTGATGTTTCTGAGGACATACGTGGGTAGGTGACACCTTAGGGTATTGGGAAGTATTCCTGATATGGTAAAATTAGTAGGATGGGATACAAGAATCCAGTCTAGAGTGGATTGTTGGGTATAGTTTTCATTGTACTGAGCAGGACAATTGATAATTTGAGAAAAGCTGTAGAGTTGATACTATCTGATGGAGACTGAGAAGAGAGTGTTTGCCAGTTAATGTTAACATCACCTAGAATGATTGTTTCATGGTAAATTGTTAGTGAGATCCCAGAAAGTACATCTTTGAGTATGAGTATACTTTGTCCAAGGGAATATATAGTACTATGATACAGATACGTTTGGTCCTATTGAGATTTAGAAAGGATGTAAGTATCTCTGCATTAGTGAAAGTGGGAATGCTGTTAGTAAAAGGCGTGATATTAAAGGTGTCAGGGTAGAGTAAGGATATTCCTCTACCTTTTTTTGGGGTTCTATCGAGTCTTGCTATACTAAAATTGGGAGGGGGTATGATTTCTGAGTCTTTTATGTTAGAATTTAGCCAAGTTTCAGTTAAGGCTAGGATATCTGGTTTGTATTGGTCAAACAGGGCATGGAAGGGAGATCTTTTGTTGCATAGTCTTCTAAGATTTAGTGTCATTATATTTAGATTTTTAGGGTATGCTCTAGGGTGTAGGTTAGTCCAAGGGCCAGGATTTGGGTGGATGTCACAGCATTGTTGAAATATGGAAGTAAGATAGGAGTAAAGAGTATTATATTTTTTGAAGCAGCATTTGTAAGTGGTTTAAGGTATGGTTTGGAATGTTGAGACAAGGACTTTAGGTGTTGAGTAGTAGGTTAGTGTATAGTGGAATAGTTGTGGGGAGATATTAGAGAAACTGCTGGGCGGAGACGAGCATTTGGCGGCGCAGGTTACTGGGGTGGTATAATGTGTTTTAGTTTGAGCTGCCAGAGATGCACTATCTGTGAAGAGTATTAGCAAAATGGTGAGGCAGGATATTAGGAGCATTATTAGTTAACAGAATAAGTTTATAAGGATGTATTTTTAGTATAGAGACTATGTATAGTGTTTGAGGGAAATATATTGTTACCAGGCTGGGTTGGGTGCATGTGTAAGGAGTTAGAAAGGACAGAGCGGAGGGGTTAAGTAGCTGATTTGAATAATAGAGTTAATTAGAAGTGTTTTGATTGGAGTTTTGACAGTTGGGTGGAGTTCTGTGAGTATAACTTTAGAAGTAGTGGGGGTGCCTGGGAATTGGGGGTAGGGTTGGGGAACGGAGCAAGCTGACTCACGTTAGTGGAGGAAGCAAACAGAAAACAAATTGTAACAGTGTAAGGTATGTTTGTATTTTTCAGAAAAAAAGAGATCTTTAAATGCTGTTCCTGAAAAAACATTGATTTACTTATTTATTTACCTGTTTAGGCTTCATAAACATATAAGCATAGTTTATGAGGAAATGTAACATTGTTTGGCAAGGAACAGTGATAAAGAAAGTAATGGTAAAAATGGGTTAAGCCAATTAAAGATATTTTATGTCAAAGAAAAAGGGGTGATAAAAGAAGCCATGCTGCAGTCGGGAGTGTAGAGGGGGTTCTTCAAGCTGCATGCTTGTCAGAGAGCAGACCAGTATTAAAAATCATAGACAGATACTAATAAAAAATGTAAATGCTTCATTAGAAATTAGGTCAAGCAGGAAAAAGAAAATATAGTATCCCTACTTAAAAGTGGTACAAGCCTGTAGGCTACACAACATACTTGTCATTTTATCCACAAATGCTATTTCTTGCGAATTGTGCAGTATTTTAGCTTCTTGGTCTTGTATTTTATATCACAACCTACAGTTCATCGTCTAAGAGGAGAAAATATCAGTGTTGGAGGCAGATTCCCTATAAGGAACATCACAAACAGTGCCTTTTTTTTGTTTGGGTGCTTCTCACGACCATACCTCTTGTAGTATCTGTAAGGCATGTGTGCCTAAGACACTCAAAAGCCTTTTGTCTTCCCTGGCCAATTATCTTGAAAACCAATGGCGTAGACAGTTAGCCCAGGGTACCATGGTGGAATCCTTTAACCATGAGATATACTTGCTAGGTAAGAAAAAGGCCAAGAAGTCCTGGCTGGATTCTTTAGCTGCCCAGCCTACACCAGATGTCCCTCTAGAAGTAGGTAATAGCTCTGTAGATCGTTCAGTGTTTATGTCAGATTCCTATGTCATGACTTCACTGTACTGGAGACCATTATTGATCTCTCTTTTTGCACATCCTCGGAGGCTTTACAGGCGTCTGCTCCAGATGTCATGGGGGAACAGCATTGGGTTCCTAGAGGGATTCCACAGACACTGGTCAGGGAGAAAGTTCTGTGTTCTCTTCTTGAATCTCACCAAGGGTCAGAACCTAAGGTATTTGTTAGGGCTGATGTCCCATCTAAGAAAGGACAAAAACTGAATCATGTTTTGGTCTGTTCAATGGATCCTCAAACAGAATGGCAAGAGTTTACTCTGGGCTTGTTCTCTACTTTAATGGCCCTAAAGCCTCCTCAAGGAGTTTCAGTACATGCTCCTCCTTGGACCTCTACCCCTTCTAAATGGTTTAGGGAACAAAATTTTTCAGATGAGTATTCCCTGTCAGGCGAGGGGTCTTTGTCCTATTTTTCATAGATGCCTTTGCCTTTTGGTTCTGATGAACAGGAGTCTGTTAACCCTGAGTTTCCTTTTGAGGAATTGCCCTTTGGGGGCACAATAGCTAGGATGATGGACTTCTTTAAGTGGGATTCTTGTCAAGGGTCTGATATTCACAGAAGATATTATTAGTGGCTTCAGGTGGATACTCCTAAACCATTGGCAGTTCCTCCCGTGTTGGCTACCTTCTTAGATATCTTCATTGCTGCTTTCAAGTCTCCTGATTCTTAGCCTCCTGCTCCTAAGAAACCTGATAGTTTCTATAAGGTTCCTGAGTATCATCCGTTTTTATTTAAATGTCCTTCTGTTGATCCTGCTGTGGTGTCAGTCTTCTATCAAACCTTCTAAACTTTGCCCTCTTCCAAACTTTTGCCTTCTGATAAGGATAGCATAGCAATGGAGAGGATTGGCAAGAATGTTTACACTGCTTCTACTTTGGCTATTAGACTATTAATTACCAGACCCACATGACCTGGCATGCTCTGGCCTTGATTGCTCAGGCTTATCAGGTTATCTCTGTCCTCTCTGATTCTGATGGCAAGTCCTCTGCCTTATCGTTTTTAGGTTCTGCTTCTCAAGTGGTTTGCCACTCTATTAAGTGTAGCTATGATGCTGCTGACACCTCTTCTAGGGCTGTGGCTTTTGGGCCATCATGAGGTGTTATTCTTGGCTTCATCTCCAGTCTCTTCCTGAGGACATTAAAGCTAAGTTGTTGGATACTCCTTTGGTTAATACTCATCTTTCTAGGGACTGCTGACATGTTTAAGCCTCTTCAAGAGAAAGGCAAATCCTTGCAAGACAAACATATTTTTGTCTCTCCTATCCCTAAGTTCCATGGGAATTATCTTTCTAGGTCTGCTTTCATTGGTAGGCAACCCCACCAGACTTCTAAAGGCAGGAAGGGTGGGAGGCAGGTCCTGTCTGCTAAGGCTTCTCAGAATTCTGTGGCCTAGAAGCCTCCTTTATCTGATAAGCCTGCTTCTCTTTGACAATTGGCCTCCACCTTTAGATCAGGCTCCTTTGTCCCTTCGGCTCTCCCTTTGTCTTCCAAATTGGCATGTCATCACTTCAGACTCTTGAGGTTCTTTATATCTTCTGTCAGGTTACTTCATGGTATGGAAGTCTCTCCCTCCTTTTTCTGTGATTCTTTAACCTCCTCTAGAGCAAGTTCCTCATTTCCTGGAAGTTCTGGAGTCCTTAGTGAACCAAGTAACCATTCAACATGTCCCCTTTCCCAAATGGGAAGGAGTTTTTATTCAAGGATGCTCCTGGTTCTTCTAAAGTAGTGCACTTGAAGACTTATTTTGGATCTCTCCCAGCTCAACACCTTTCTTGAGATCCCTTATTTTTGGATGCTAACTTCAAACTCTGGTTCCTCCTTTATTACCCCAGGCTTTTCTGGTCTTCTGGAATCTGAAAGAATCTTACCTTCATATCCCTATTCACCCTCTCTTCAGGAAGTTTTTACATTTCTTTGTGTCTTCCTGTCATTTTCAGTTTTCTGCAATGCCCTTTGGCCTCTCTACTGTCCCAAATGTATTCACACAATACCTAGGTCCTGTGATTGCCTTCTACAGGCTCCAAGGCATTCAGATTTTTCCTTATCTAGATTACCTGTTTCTTCAGGCACCTTCTCCCAGTCGATTGTTGCAGCACCTGCAGTTCACCATCTCTTATTCAAAGTCTGGGATTTACTATCAACTTCCAAAAGTTTGCCCTGACTCCCTGTCAGGATAATGTGTATCTGGGATGCAGGATTCAGATGTGCCAATGTTGGCTTCTCTTACGCCTGCAAAGGTATTGTCGTTGACAGCCTTCTTTCAGTCTGTTCTTCCTCTGACTGCTATGTCAGCCAGGGAGTTTCTTTGGGCCCTGGGATTCATGGCCTCTTTTAAGACGATGTTTCTTCTTGCTAGACTGCAAATACGGAAGCTTCAATGTTACCTCAAATTGGTTTGGCTGCAACATTGTCACCCTCTGAATTTCAGTGTAACTCTCCTTCCCTGTCTCAAGAAGGAATTAGAGTGGCCCTTTTACTATCTGCATTACATTTAGAACCATTGACAAAGAAAATAAGGGACTCAGAAATTCAAGGATATAATTGGTATAGTAGTCAAGAAAAGTTGGCTTTATTTGCAGATGATATTGTTTTATATCTGACAAAACCAGAAAAAGACATTACAATGTTGGTAAAACATTTTGAGACAGTTTCAGATTTTTTCAGGATAAAAAAATAATGAATCTAAAACAAAGGCAATCGCGGTAAATCGTGGTTCAGGAATATCCATATTTATGGGGACATGATAAAATTAAGTATTTAGGAGTATGGATTAAAAAAATGATTCTAGTGTGGCAGCTAAGGATATGTGGGAAGAGACTAATACAAAAACTAAGAAAATGACAGCTTTGTTATATGGATATTGATAGTAAGACACAAGCAGTCCCTTCCCTTTAGTCTTATACACAGGTCAGGCATATTTTTAACAACCAGAAGAGAAGTTGTGGATAGCAATTAATAAAGAGATGAAAGACTTTATCTGGGAGAGGAAGACAGCAAGAGTCAAGTGGGATAAGCTGATTCTTCCAGTAGAACAGGGCAGATTGGGATTACCCAATTTGAAGGAGTATTTCACAGTTAAGACTCCTATACATAGTGCAAGCAGAAAACTATAATTTAGAGTGGAAAGGGATGATGATGAAACAGTGGGGAAGCTGAAGAAACAAGGAGACTGGGACTTTGGATGCAGGCCTTTAAGGTGAATAACAATAATCATACAGAATATTATATCCATAAAGTAGCAGAAAGTATTCTAAGAACTAATCCAACATGGGACTGCAGAAAGGAGATTCTGCCAATAGGGATGACTGTAATTAGGGATACAGACAATAGGTAAGAGGGGGCTGGAATTTATTGGAAAAAACTGGCAAAGGAACCAATGTATTGGGGGCAAATAACTAGGGAGGGAAAGATTATAGCCTGGGAAGATGCCAAGAATTTATTTGGATTGCAGGTTAGAGATTGTCTTTCCTATCAGGGACTGATATCAGAGTATAGGCAAAGAGAAAAAATAGGGGAGTCCTAAATGAAAGACCAGCACTGGTAGAGTTTTAATATAATCTAGAACAGAATCTGCCATTAGAAAAGGAATAATTAGTACAGCATATGAAATATTGCATGATAACTATAAGAATCAATCAGAGGATGTTAGAAAGGATTGGGAAAAGAGAATGGATAAGCAATTCACAAAGAAACAATGGGAGGATATATGTATGTCTCCCAAATATGCAACAACATTTAAAAGATTTACGATTTTTGCCTGGAAATGTTTAGATACTTTATGCCCCGAGTAAACTCCAGAGAATTTTTCCTCAGACAGAAAGCAAATGTAGGAGGTGTGAAGGGTAAGATAGAGATAATTGGGAACATATTTTCTGGGAGTGCAGTGAGTTGTTAGACTTTAATAATTCCCTGTGGGACTCACTGTCAGAGATGCTGGGTGGGCAGATTGGTCTGACAAGGAAAATTATTTTTCTGAGCTATGATATAGAGCTGGAATTGCCCAAATATGGTAAGGCCTTGTTGTGTCTAGTAATAGTGGCTACCAAAAAGTAATTACTAGAAAATGGAAATCAGAATCTAAACCAACTATACTGGAAGTAGTGAACATAGTAACAGATATAAAACAACTGGAATTGAGATCTTCAGAAGAAGGTATGAGAAAACTACATAGGAAAAAATGGGAATTGTGGGAACAATACATACAAGGGAGGAATAAAGTTTAAAAGGCATCCTTAAATGAGCTATGTAACGTTCAACTGAAAAAGACTGGGTAGATTATAAGCGATGTATAATGTTTGCAGCTGGGAGTGTGTCAGTATGATTTCTGATTTAAAATGCTCGCAACTAGGATTGTGTCGGTGTGGTTTGTTTTTATTTATATAAATGCATGATTGCCTATGTAGTAAGTGATGGTTTAATAAAGATGTTTCTTGTTTTAAAAATGGTACAAATTAAATAATTTATGTAATGTTGCTTAGTTTATATGATATATAACAATATGTGTGAAGTAAAATGTTTATGTTAATATAGTTTAATTACTTTTATATGAACATACATTTCCTATGTCACAAGTGATAATTTAATAAAGGTGTTTGAGAAAAAAAAAGGAATTTGAGTGGTGGATTTGACAGTTTGCTCTCAACCCAGGCTGGCCCTTTCAGCTTACAGTCTCTTCCCAAGAGCTGTTCAGAGATGCCTCAGACAATGGGTGGGGGGCATCACTTGGTTACCTGAATGTTCAGGGTCTTTGGCCTCCCCATCAAAAGTCAGACCATATCAACATCAAACAGATGAGGGCTCTTGATTCTGGCCCTTCAGGCTTTTCAACCCATGTTCTTTCCAGGCCCCTTGAAAATGTACACAGACAACACTACAGTGATGTGGTATGTCAACAAGCAGGGGGGGAATCTTAGCTGCTATGCAGGATAGTGCTTCAGGCTTAGGACGTGGCTCTTGGTTATCAGTTAACTCTTCAGGCAATATACATTCCTTCAGAACACAATCTTGTGACAGACTGAGCTGGTCCAAAACACAGGCTCACAAATGGATACTTCACAGAGACATGTTTCTGGACATTGTCCATCGGTGGGATATTCCTCAGGTAAATCTTTTTGCCTCCTCTCTGAACAGGCAGCTTCCTCTCTTTCCTTTCCTTGGAAGGGCAGGTTTCGTTATGCTTTCCCTCTTCCTCTATTTTCAAGAGTCCCACAGAAGATTCAGCTGGATTCTCCAGAAATCTTGCTAGAGCCTCCCTTTTGGCCGAGAAAGCACTGGTTCCCCCTCTTAATGCATCTGGCCAGGGGCAATCATTACAAGTAACCTCACTGGTTGGATCTCCACACACAGGGCAAGGGGTCTCTCATCCACCCCCACTTGTCCACTCTGGAACTGACATTGTGGATGATAGGGTTTTGATCCCTTTCAGGCACCTCTTTTCTAAGGATGTGTTCAGAGTTTTACTGGAGGCAAGGAAACCCTCAACCAGAAAATCTTAAATGTTCAAATGGAAGAGATTTTTGGTTTGGTACCATTCTCGTAACCAGGTCCCTTTTTCAGTGGGGGGCCCTCTTGTCTTCTCTTATTTATGTGAGCTGCTTCGGCCTGGCTTGGCCTCTTCTTCTGTGAAGGCCCATTTGTCAACCATTTCTACTTGTCTTCCCTTGAATCCTCCTTTCACTTCTCATTTTGAGGTCAAGCAATTCCTTAAAAGCATCCTACATATCATGCCTCTAAAAAAGCCTGTTCCTCCTTCCTGAGACCTAAATTTTGTTTTGGAAAAATTGACTCGGGTTCCTTTTGAACCTGTAGATTCTGCTTCTTTGTACACTGTACCTGGAAGACTGCTTTGTTGCTTGGGTCTTATTTCTGCTTGGAGAGTTTCTGAGCTCCAGGCCTTTAGGCCATTCCTCCTTTTTTTTTTTCTTCACAGGGACAGGATGTACCTTCGTACTAATCCTTCTTTTATGCCCAAGGTAGTGAATGAGTTGTCCTTGAATCAGTCAGTACAACTCCCTTCCTTTTTCTCTTCTTCTCAGTTTGCTACTGAGAGGGTTCTGCATATCTTGGATTTTCACAGACAGCTCCAATGCTATTTGGATAAAACTAGGACTATTAAGTCTGATTGGCTTTTTGTTTCCTTTCATCACAGGACTTTAGGTTTGGCTGTTTCTAAGCAAACCATCTCCTTCTGTAAATCTAAGGCCATTTCTTTTTGTTATTCTTTTCATGGCAAATCTCTGTTTGCTTCTGTTAAAGCTCACCCCATTTGTACTGTTGCCTCTTTTGGTGCCTTCTTCAATGGGTTGGACACCAATTCCATCCTTGAAGCTGCTACTTGGTCTTCAGTGGATACCTTTACCATGCATTATTAGTTGGATATGGTTTCTCAGGTGAGGGCAGGTTTTGCTGAAACCATTTTATGTGGGTTTGTTGAGGGCTACTGTCAGCCTCCCAACTCCCATTCTGTTTCTTGAGCTTTTTTACTTTTGCTTCTTTAACAAACAAGGCAACAGTGATATAGAATGACATAGTACAGTTGTGTAAAATCTTACCATAACAGTAGATGTCCTTCTCTTCACTGATGCAGTATTCGCTCCCTCCCTCCAACCTTCTCTTGTTTATTCTGCATTTTTTCCTTCTGGATATGCATGGTCTCATTTGTCATATAAAAAGAAGTTATGTACCTACCATAACGTTCCATGTTTGTTGTCCTTCATCTTGCCTTCCTTCCTGCTGGTTGGGTTTGGAGCCGAGACTTGGCCGATTTACTACAGCTTGAGAGCTTTTACTGGCTCAAGACTACCCCTTATCCCAACATGGCTAGTGGCAGCTACCCAGATCTCATTTGTAATAGCCCACACTAGACATACATAGTAAAAAAAAAAGAAGTTATGTACTCACTATAACGTTCCATGTTTGTAGTCCATTTCGCCCTTCATTTTACACATGGGGTTCGGAGCCAATCCTCGGCTCCAACTCGGCCTATTACAAAGCTCAAAGTCTTCTAGTTGGCTCATGGCTAGGTAGGTATCCCATGGTGCACCAGTATAATCCCTAGATCTTGTTTGCTGCTAAACTATAGAAAGACAGAACAAAAACTATCCAGAAAGGACAACAATAATTAAAGGTCTCCACCTGTTATGAAAATTTTTCTGTCTCCAGATCCTTCCAGGAAGGGGGTAGGAGGGTGGGTTTGTAAGAATGAAGGGCGAGATGGACTACAAACATGGAACGTTATGGTGAGTACATAACTTCTTTATGTTCTGTAGTCCTATCGTGCCTTCATTCTTACACATGGGACAGTGTCCCTAGCACCTTATTCTTCGGTGGCTCACAGAAAAATACTCCTGAGTTCCATGGAACCAAAGGAGGCTGTATCCCTAGAGGTCAATTCCAATTTGTAATGAGTAATAAAGGTGTGAAGGGTTGCCCAGGTTGTTGCTGCACAAATATTATGAATTGGAACCCTGGCTTGAAAGGCTGCTGAAGTAGACTGGGATCTTGTAGAATGAGCCTTAATCTAGAACAGTAAAGGCTTTCCACCAGAAGAATAAATGTAGGACATACAACTGGAAATCCAATTCGAAAGAGTCACTTTAGAAACTGGGAGTCCTAATCTGGACTCGGAGAAGGATACAAACAATTGGTCTGACTTCCTGAATTCCTTTGTCCGGTGTAGATAGGACCGTAATTGTCTGTGAACGTCCAATTGATGAAATCTGTATTCTGCTGGGTTGGAATGACTACGAAAGAACACTGGAAGCTCTATAGTTTGGTTCAAGTTATTATGAGAGCATACCTTAGGGACAAAGGATGGATTTGTGCAAAGAGATACACTGTCTTTGTGGAAAATCAAATAAGGGGGCTTGATAGACAGTGCTTGTAACTCTGATACTCGTCTAGCAGATGTGATGGCCACCAGAAACAAAGTCTTCCAGACAGAAACTTCAACGAACATGAATGAGCAGGTTCAAAAGGTGGAGATGTTAATTTGGATAGGATGAAGTTTAGATCCCATGAGGCTACTGGTTCTTGGAAGGGAGGTCTCAGCAAAGTAGCACCTTTAAGGAAGGTTTTGCACAATCTGTGTGACATCAGATCAGCTTCATGTTGACCCAAATGAAAATTTGATATTGCTGCCAACTGAACTCTTAATTGTGGCAGCAGCAGAACCCTGGTGAAAAAGTTCAGACAAGAATTCTAAAACCACTGGAATGGATGCGGTGCAAGGGTCAACATTCCTTTCTTCAGTCCAGATAGAAAACCTTCTCCATTTGCTGGTGTATAACTTTCTAGTGGAGGGTTTATGAGAAGATGTGAGAATGTGGGTCACAGCGGGTGAAAAATCAAGAAGTCTGACTAGGGATGGAAATGGAGCAGCCAAGCTGTCAAATTGAGAGTGTGGAGGCTGGGATGAAGAGAACCAGACATGTGCATCAAGAGATCTGGCACTGGATGCAGAGTCCATGGATTGTCTAGTAGATGAGGCCTGAGAAAGGGGAACCAAACTTGACAAGGCCCGTAAGGAGTGATGAGAATCAATTTCCTTCCCAACAGTTTCACTTTCTGAATCACCTTGGATATGAGAAAAGGGCAGGAAGGCATAAAGGAGACCCAGGGGCCAATCATGAACAAGTGTGTCTCTCGGTGACTCCCCCGGAGGGGGAATAAGGGAAAAGTAGCTGCTGCATTTGGGGTTGATCGGTCTGGTGAAAAGATTCCAGCAAGGCTGTCCCCATCTGCGGAAAATCTGTTCCGCTATTTCCTGTTTCAGAGACCACTCGTGAGGCATCAAGATTGTCTGGCTGAGTTTGTCGGCTATCACATTGGTTTTCCCTGGGATATGCATTGGCACTAGAAAGCGCTAGGTAGATATCACCCATTTCCAAACATGAACAGCCTCTCGACAAAGGTGGTAAGATCTGGTTCCGCCTTGTTTGCTGAGATACCATATTACTGACATGTTGTCTGACTTTATTGCTATCATCCCAAGAGGAAGAAGGATGTGGAGTGCTTGCAACACCAAAAGCACCACCCTCATCTCTAGAACATTGATATGCAGGTGAGCCTCGTGATCTTGCCATGTGCCTTGGACAGTCTTGCCTAAATAATCCTCCCCCATCTGCAAGGCATCCATGGTCACAATAGCAATAAGTTGGCGAGGAAGGAATGGGGTGCCTGTCGTTAGTTGGTTGGGTAGGAGCCACCAACAGAGGTTCTTTTTGCAGGACTCTGTTAAAATGATGTGGTGGGATAGAGGCAGTTGTTGGAAGGACCACTGGGATGATAGGAACCATTGAAGAATCCGCATGTGTAATCTGACAAGAGGGACTAGCAATATGGTGGAGGCCATGGTCCCTAAGAGTTTCAGCACTGTCTTTGCCTTGACTTTCTGGAGTGGGAGTAGATGAAGGACTTGTATGAGGTTCTGTGCTCTTTCTGCTGGAAGACGAGCTAACATGGCAACTGTGTCTATTTCTGCACCTATAAAAGTCACAAACTGAGAGGGCGATAAGGTAGACTTTTTCCAGTTTATAGTAATCCCCAACTTGGCTCAAAGTTGGATAGTGGAATCTCTGGTTTGAAGAAGTAGATGCCTGGTGGAGGCGGTCAGGAGCCAGTCGTCTAGGTACGGAAACACTTGGAATCCTAGACATCTCAGGTGAGCTGTCACTACTGCCATACACTTGGTGAACACCCTGGGGGCTGTAGTGAGACCAAAGGGCAGAGCACAAAACTGGTAGTGACTGGCTCCCAGCTGGAAGCGTAGATAGCTCCTCGACGCTCTGTCCATTTTTGTGTGGTAGTACTCATCTTGGAGGTCTAGTGAGAACATCCAAGTATCTTTCCCTAATAGAAGGAGTATAGACTGCAGTGTCACCATCCGGAGCTTGTCCTTCTTTACGGATTCATTTAATTTGCTGAGGTCCAAGATGAGCCTCCAGTCCCCTGTACGTTTTGGCACTAAAATGAATCTGGAGTAAGTTCCGAATCCTACCTGGTCTGCGGGGATGGTTTGGATGACTCTGTTTGCGAGCAACTTGTTCACTTCTACAGTTGCTTGATCCCTGCGATTGGGTGGAACATCTGGGATCCTCTTGGAAACATGAGGTGGAAGAGAAAATGGTATGGAATAATCTCTGGTGATAATTCTTTGTACCCATTTGTCCTGGGTGATGCTTAGCCAGGCTTCTGGATACAAAGAAATGCAACCCCTGACTGGCTCCAGAGAAGCACATCCAGGCCCCAGATCAGGAGCGCTGATGGGGTCGGCCTCAAAATGAATCGCGACCTCCCTGGTTTTGCAGTCCGCCCCTGCCTCTAGGGCGACATCTACCATTTGCTCCTCCTCCTCTGCTTCTGAAGGAGGAGTCACCCTGTGCATCTGGGAAAAACCTCTGGGACTTCTTGAACCACATTTTACCACCTCTCTCACACTTGGGGTATGGTCTGGAGGGGACGGTAAAACATACCCCCATGGCAGAGAGTATTTTCCCTTCTTGCTCGCACCTGGTAAGTGTGTCTTTTACCTTAGGTCCAAACAAGGAAGAACCATCAAAGGGGGCGTTGGTAAAGGTAGACTTGAACGACTCCGCAAAATGACACAAATGCATCCAGGAGTGCCTCCTAAGGGAAACTCCTGAACCCACTGCCCTGCTCGCTCCATCGGCTGCATAAAAAATCAGCCTCATGGAGGAGTTAACAATGGAATTCAAGGTGGACAACTGAGCAGACACCTTATCAGGGACTCCTTCAGTAGCTGTACCTTGTAGAGTCTCTCCCAACTCCTTAAGGAGATCTCTCTGAAGCCTTGTAAAGTCTGTTAGGTAGTTCAGCGATCTGAGACTGAATGCCGCTGAAGAAAAAATACGCTTCCTGTATCTATTCATCGTTCAAGACTCCTTGTTCAGCAGATGGACAGATGAAGTCTCCGCTAATTCCTTCTTAGTGGCCACTGCCACCACCATGACATCTACAGTAACTCCCTTGGACAAAAATTCCTTCTCCTTGGGGGCTGACAAAAATTTATTGGGTCTCCTGGGGACTGGCTCCATGGCATCAAGAGTCTCCCATACCTTTCAACTAACAAGGTCTAGAAGTTCATCGAAAGATGGAGACACCCAAGAGGCTGAAGGCTGAGACCTGAAAGCCTTCAGGTACACTGACTCCTCATCAGAAGGGGTAACACTGGGTCAGCCACACCTCTGCTTAAGGATCTTTAAGATGTCTACAAAGGAGACATCATCAGAGGATGACTTGGGCGACCCTTCTGACTCCTCGAGGTCGGTGTCAGAGGTAAGAGACTCATCCTGGGATTCTACATGCTTCCTCCTGCATGTCCTCTTCTGAGGGGGCTCCTCAGAAGGATATTCCAGGGAGATCTTGGAAGAGTGGGGGCCACCAGCTGGGGGCTCCTGAGGCTGTGGGTCTCTGGTGTCGAGAGAATGAGTAGGTGCTGAGACAAAGGTCGGTGCCCAAGGGGGAAGGGTGTCGGTACCCCTGGGTGGAGCTGATGAAAGGGACAGCACACTCTGCATCATCCTGAAGACCGACCTCTCCAGCTCCAAAGACCTGCTCGGCTCCGAGGAGACAGAGAAAGTCATTGGCTCTGAGACAGATGTAGGGTCCGAGCTCACCCTAGCCAATGCACCAAGAGGTAGACTCAGAACCAAAGAGGTCCGGGGTCCAAGTGTCCCTGTTGGGCCGACTGGAGAGCTTCGGCTCCTAGACACCCCGGACGGCACAGAAGGTGTCGGAGCAGAATTCAGCCCCAAGACAGCCTTGGGGGAGCTGGAACCGAGGGTTCCACAATCAGCGGTACCGAACACTCTGACTCTGAAAGCCCAGCATGGCTCGGAGGAAGAACCACAGTAGGGGAAATGGACTCAAGTGGCTCCGGGACTGACTGGGTCAGAGCCAACAGCATTTTTGGCAAGGCAGATGACTTCAGGAGTCTCAGCACTACTCTCTCCAAATCTTCTTCTGATAGGCTCCTGAAAGATCTGGAAGACAGTGTGGGAGATCTGGACCTCTGTAAGATAGGGGACCTTAAAGTTGGGGAGACCAGCAATAAATCTCTGGACCGGCTCCAATGTTTGCTATCAGTAGTCGGCTGTGAAATGCATGGAACCGACACTGGAGTCATAGTTTCAATGGCCTCGATCGGTTCCAAGATCAGTGGAGCTGAGGAGGGATAAGTCTTGTTTGGTTTAGGAGGCGGTTTTGAAGCACTGGATGGTGCCGGGGAATGCCTCTTAGAAGGTTTAGCCTTTTTTTTTTTAGATGCATGCGATTTGGAGGAAAAAGGCGAACTGGCCAAGTCTTCCTCAAAAGAAGGCTTAAGTAGACCTTTTAATATTAGTTTGTTCTTCCGCTCCTGTAAGACCCTGGCATGGAAAGAATGGCAAAACAGACATGTTTCTTGGAGATGGGTGGCTCTGAGACAATACACACAGTTACTGTGGCCATCAGTAATAGACATTTTCTGAGAGCATTTTACACATCTTTTGCCTCTTTAGACATGGTATGGAGATGCAGCAAAAATGACACCACCCAAACACAACAAGGACTAGGTCCTCTAACTTAAACGGGCCTAGCCCTTACTGCACTACAGGCACACCACCATGAGGACTAGGTCCTCTAACTCAAACGGGCCTAGCCCTGGGCAGAAAAAAGAGAGAAAACTAGGTCCTAACTTAAACGGACCTAGAAATGAGAAGACTAAAGGTCAGTAACTACCAAATATACTGCACACGCACACACACACACACACACACACACACACACACACACACACACACACACACACACACACACACACACACACACACACACACACACACACACACACACACACACACACACACACACACACACACACACACACACACACACACACACACTCACACACAGTATGAGCCAGAAAATGTCCATCTGCCTGAGTGGAACTTTACTCAAATTCTATGACGTAGAACCAAAAGGGTTGGAAATATCAAAGAACCCTTGTCAACTAAATAGCTAAAAATCCGACTAATATCTAGGTGGAAATAGTCTAATGCTAATAAACACCACACACTACAGAACAGTGTACACGGAAAGGTTAAATTGAGCGCAAACGCGCACCTTAACAGCAAGCACTAAAAATTTAAGCAATAACTATGAAACTAATGAATTACCAAACTCTCTATGCTAATAAGCACAGCAATTAACAACAAGGGGCAAAAATGCCTGTTAAAAAGAAAAAACTGGCACACAGGATATCAAAGAGAACAACAAGGCCAACGGTCAACCAGTTCTCACAATAATTATCTAAAATGAAGAAAGAAAAAGTACAGTTATGTACCTACCATAAATGTAGATGTTCGAGTGTATTCACTGTTGCAGTCATTACACTTGGGTTATCCTGCTGGCAGGCTACCCACAGTCGGCCTGAATTCCAAAGTCTTGGTCCGGCGTCAGTTGCTGTTGCCTCTTCCCTGACGTCAGTGTGCCAAGGGTATAAAAGATGCAGCCGATGCCATTTTCTTCAGTTTTCTTGCCCCAGATGTCAGGTGCCCCCAAAAGGGTAGGCTAAAAAAACATTGCTAATAAAAGCATGCACCAAAATAACAATACCTTCATCTACAAGCAAATACACCACATAGGTTGTATAGGATAGAGAAGTACAGATAAGTCCCAGCAAAGAAAGGGGGATGGTGGGTGGGTAACCTGGACTGCAACAGTGAATACACTCGAACATCTACATTTATGGTAGGTACACAACTGTACTATGTTCATCGTGTTTCACTGTTGCAGTCATTACACTTGGGTTGAATCCCAAAGCTGAGGTTGGGCGGCTGGGTCTAAATAGAATTAGGAATAGCTATAAGGCCCTGCAAGACTGCAGTGGCAAAGCCTGCTCTGGATTTAAAGTAAAGAGGCAAGTGGTAGTGCTTAGTAAAAGTGTGCACTGAAGTCCATGTTGCAGCCTCCAAAATATCCTTGGTTGGTACTCCTCTGAGGAAGGCTGCTGAGGTGGCTGTTGCCCTGGTAGAATGTGGTCTAATGCCCTTAGGCACTGATTTACCATGTTGTGAATAGCAGAAACAAATGCAGTGTCCTATCCATTTTGAAATAGTCTGCTTTGAGATTGCCTTTCCGATCATGCTGCATATACCACTAAAAGTTGTTCAGTCTTTCTGAAAGCTTTAGTTTTGTCCAAGTAGAAGCGTAGCTGTCTGTGTATGTCCAAAGAATGCAGAAGTCTCTCCCCTTTATTCTGCGATTTTGGGTAAAAAGTAGGCAAATGAATGGTTTGGTTAAGAGCCACACTGGACACTACCTTAGGCATAAATGTCGGGTTTGTCCTTAGAGAAATCCTGTCCGGATGGAAGATAATGAAAGGTTCCACAGCCATTAATGCCTGTAACTCTGAGATTCTTCTTGCTGAAGTTATTACTAGGATCAGAGCTGTTTTCCATGATAAGAATTTTATGTCAGCTGTATTGGCTGGCTCAAAAGGAGGCATTGTGAGTTTTTCCAGGACAACATTGAGGTCCCATGCAGGTATTGGTGCTCTCCTTGGAGGTCTTATGTTTTTGGCCCCCCTGAGGAACTGCCTAAGCAATGGATATGAAAAAATAGGTGGGTCTGTATTGTAATGAGCTGAAATGGCAGAGGCATGGATCTTAATTGATGAGAAGGACAGGCCTTTGTCCAGCATCTCAGTTAGATATTGTAAAATCTGAGGAATATTTGGAACAAGCGTGTCAATTCCTTGTGCCTGGTTCCAAGCACAGAATCTCTTCCATTTTTCTGCATAAGATTTTCAGGTGCTGGGCCTCCTGGCCTCCAAAATGACATCCATAACCGCTTTAGAGAGAGGTGTATTTTGAATGGTTACAGTATCTTCCATGCAGCTAGATTTAGAGTTCCGAGTTGGCTGTGCAAGATCTGATTGTTTTGTTGGGTCAGTAAATGAGGAATTTGAGGTAATGTCTAGGCTGGGCCTTGGGACAAGCCCAATCCGGGGCAATCAGTATCATTTGTGGCTTCTCTTGTCTGACCTTTAGGAGTACCTTGGGGAGGAGAGGCAGTGGAGGAAAGGCATATACTGTAAGGTTGTTCCAGCTGAATGACAGGGCATCCACTTTCCATGCTTGTTTGTGATAAGTCCTTCTGCAGAATCTCTGAAGTTGGGAGTTGTGAGGGGAGGCAAAAAGATCTATGTCTGGGCGTCCCCATTTCCTTGTTATCATGCTGAAGATTTGTGGATCTAGTTTCCACTCGTGAGGGTCCATGAGTTTTCTGCTTAGTTTGTCTGCCAGAGCATTTGTTTTTCCTGGCAGGAATTCTGCTTGCAGGTGTACTTGGTAAGTCAATGCTGTGTTCCACAAAATCATGGCTTGTCTGCAGAGGGGGTAGGAATGTGTGCCCCCCTGTTTGTTTATGTACCACATGACTGTGGTGTTGTCCATCTTTATCAGCAGCTGTCCTGGATGAAGTAGGTCCTTGAAGGTTGTCAGGGCATTTTGTACAGCTAGCATCTCTTTTTGGTTGATGTGTGGATGCCTTTGGCTTGGGGGCCATGTGCCCTGAATACATTTTCCTGCCATGTGGGCCCCCAGGCATAATCTGATATATCGGTTGTTAGTATTTGGCTGGCTGTGGGTAAAGTGAATGGCTGTCCCTTGTTGTGGTGACAGGCCTGTGCCCACCATCGAAACTCCTGTTGTAGGCAAGGAATGAGGGAAATTAATGATTCCAGGCTGTGGCAATGTTGAGTCCAAACACTTTTTAGGTACCATTGTAAGTTCCTCATATGTAGTCTTGCATATGGAATTAGCAGAATGCAGGAGGCTATGTAGCCCAGAGCCTGCAGAATTTTTCTTGCAGATAACTGGGTCTTTGTTGCCATGTTTTTGAAGTAAGAAGTCAGATGCCTTTGTTTGTCTGGCGTGAGATAAGCCATCTGGGCAGTTGTATTTAAGCTTGCACCCAGGAATATTATCTCTTCAGAGGGTACTAGTTTTGATTTCTTTTCATTTACTGTGTACCCTAGGCAAATTAGTAATCTTTTTACAAACGCCAGATGCTGTAGTAGAATGTATTTGGCCTCTGCTTGAATAAGGCAGTTGTCCAAGTAGGAATATATTTGAATTCCTTTTTGTCTGCAAAATGCAGTTACTGGTGCCAGGCATTTTGTGAAGACCCTGGGCGCAGTAGATAAGCCAAAGGGCAGTGCAGAGAATTGGTAGTGCTTTAAGCCAGCTATGAATCTGAGGTATCTTCTGCAAGATTGTCTGATTGGGACATGCAGGTATGCCTCTTTGAGGTCCAAAGTTACAAGCCAAGCCTTTTTGTCCAGCATGGGCAGAAGCTGCTGCAGAGTCAACATTTTGAATTTTGGAACGTCCAGAAAAGTATTTAGAATAGACAGGTCCAGAATCGGTCTCCATGCTTTGTCCTTTCTTGGTACTAAGAAAAGTCTTGAGTAAAATCCTTGTCCCTGCTCTTGTTGCGGCACTGGCTGAATAGCCCTCATGTCCATGAGGGATGAAATTTGTTGTGGCACTTGCTGAATAGCCCTCATGTCCATGAGGGATGAAACTTGGTTTTGTGCCTCTGCCCATTGATTGTGTGGCAGGTCTGGCATACCTTTTGCCTTTGGAAGGGTGTGAAAGTGGAACCTGTAGCCCTGAGAGACTATATTTAAAACCCATTTGTCCTGGGTAATCATGTGCCAATTTTGTGAAAAAAGTGCTAGCTTTCCCCCTAAGAGTGCTGCCAAAAGATAAATGATTGGCACTGGCAAAGGGAAGTCATTGGGACTGTTTCCTATATGGCCGTGGTTTGTCTTCTCCGCTTTTGGAGGTAGAAGCACCCCACTGCTTGGGCCTGTATGAGCCCTGGTGCTGTTGTCTGCCTCTAGGGCATCTGTATCTGCCTCTTTGTGGCCTGTCTGACACAGGAAAGGACCAATTTTCAGAAGGCCAGTTCCTGCTAAATCTGGGTGGCTGCACCTGTAAGAAATCCTTCACTGTCTGCACAGATTTAGCTTTATCCTCCATTTTCTTCAACACCTCTTCTGCCTTAACACCAAACAAAGTATCATGCTGTAATGGAGCATCCAATAATTTTGCTTTAACATGATCAGGCAGAGTCTGTTCTTTTAACCAAGCATGCCTTCTAATGACCGAGCCTGTTACAGCGGCCCTGCAAGAGGCCTCCAGTGAATCATAAAGTACAGTTGTGTACCTACCATAAATGTAGATGTTCGAGTGTATTCACTGTTGCAGTCATTACTCTTGGGTTATCCTGCTGGCAGGCTACCCGCAGTCGGCCTGAATTCCAAAGTCTTGGTCCGGCGTCTGTTGCTGTCGCCTCTTCCCTGACGTCAGTGCATCAGGGGTATAAAAGATGCAGCCGACGCCATTTTCTTCAGTTTTTCTTGCCCGAGATGTCAGGTGCCCCCAAAAGCGTAGGCTAAATATATATAATGCCAATAAACATACATGCATTAAAGAAACATTTCCTTCATCTACAAGCAAATACACCACACAGGTTGTGTAGAATAGAGAAGTACAGACAAACCCCAGCCAAAGAAAGGGGGACAGAGGGAGGGTAACCTGGACTGCAACAGTGAATATACTTGAACATCTACATTTATGGTAGATACACAAGTGTACTATGTTCATCGTGTTTCACTGTTGCAGTCATTACTCTTGGGTTGAATCCCAAAGCTGAGGATGGGTGGCTGGGCTAAATAGGATTAGGGGAGGCTATGAGGCCCTGCAGAACTGCAGTGGCAAAGCCTGCTCTGGATTTAGAGTAAAGAGGTAAGTGGTAGTGCTTTGTAAAAGTGTGCACTGAACTCCAAGTTGCAGCCTCTAAGATGTCTTTGGTTGGTACTCCTCTGAGGAAGGCTGCTGAAGTGGCTGCTGCTCTGGTAGAATGAGGCCTAATGCCCTTAGGCACTGATTTGCCATGCTGAGAATAGCAGAAATGGATGCAATGGGCTATCCATTTAGAAACAGCCTGTTTTGAGATGGCCTTTCCTTGTGATCCTGCAGCATATGACACTAAAAGTTGCTCAGTCTTTCTGAAAGCTTTAGTTCTGTCCAAGTAGAAGCGTAACTGCCTGTGTAAGTCCAAAGAATGCAGAATTTTCTCACCCTTGTTCTGTGAGTTTGGATAAAAGGTAGGCAAGTGAATGGTTTGGTTGAGGGCCACACTGGACACCACCTTAGGCATAAATGTTGGGTTTGTCCTCAGAGAAACACTATCTGGATGAAAAATGATAAATGGTTCCACAGCCATGAGTGCTTGTAACTCCGAGGCTCGTCTTGCAGAGGTTATTGCTAGGAGCAGAGCTGTTTTCCAGGATAAGAATTTTATATCAGCTGTTGAGGCTGGCTTAAAAGGAGGCAGTGTGAGTTTCTTCAAGACATAATTGAGGTCCCATGCCGGAATTGGTGCTCTCCTTGGAGGCCTGATGTTTTTGGCCCCTCTGAGGTACTGCCTTATTAAAGGATGAGAAAAGATAGGTGGTTCCATACTGTAATGGGCTGAAATGGCAGAGGCATGAATCTTAATTGATGAAAAGGAAAGGCTTTTGTCCAGCATCTCAGTTAGGTATTGTAAAATCTGAGGGATATTTGGTACATACGTGTCAATGCCTTGTTCCTGGTTCCAAGCACAGAATCTCTTCCATTTTTCTGCATAAGATTTTCTGGTACTGGGCCTCCTGGCCTCCAATATAACATCCATAACAGCTTTTAAAAAGGAGTGTTCTGAATGGCTACATTATCCGCCATGCTGCCAGATTTAAGGTCATGAGTTGGCTGTGCAGGATCTGATTGTTTTGTTGGGTCAGCAAGTGAGAAGTTTGAGGCAATATCCATGCTGGACCTTGAGACAAGCTCTTTAGGATTGGGTACCAGTGCTGGCGTGGCCAGTCTGGTGCAATCAGTATCATTTTTGGCTTCTCTTGTCTGACCTTTAGGAGTTCCCTGAGAAAGAGAGGCAGTGGAGGAAAGGCATATACTGTTAGATTTTTCCAGCTGAAGGATAGGGTGCCCACTCTCCATGCTTGTTTGTGATAAATCCTTGTGCAAAATCTCTGTAATTGGCAATTGTGAGGGGAGGCAAATAGATCTATGTCTGGGCATCCCCATTTCCTTGTTATCATGCTGAAGACTTGTGGATCCAGTTTCCACTCGTGGGGATCCATGAGGTTTCTGCTTAGTTCGTCTGCCAGAGTATTTGTTTTTCCTGGCAGGAATTGTGTTTGCAGGTGAACTTGATAAGTCAATGCTGTGTCCCATAGGGTCATTGCTTGTCTGCAGGGGGGGGGGGGGTAGGAATGTGTGCCTCCTTGCTTGTTTATGTACCACATGACCGTAGTATTGTCTGTCTTATCAGTAGCTGTCCCGGATGAAGTAGATCCTTGAAAGCTGTCAGGGCATTCTGAACAGCTAGCATCTCTTTTTGATTGATGTGAAGATGCATCTGGCTTGCAGGCCATGTACCCAGAATACATTTTCCTGCCATATGGGCCCCCCAGGCATAATCTGATGCATCCGTTATCAGTGTCTGCCTGGCTGTGGGTAAAGTGAATTGCAGACCCTTGTTGTGGTGACAGGCCTGTGCCCACCATCGAAACTCCTGTTGCAGGCAGGGAATGAGGGTAATTACTGTCTCCAGGCTGTGGCAATGCTGAGTCCAAAGGCTTTTTAGATACCATTGTAGTTTCCTCATATGCAGTCTGGCATATGGAATTAGTAGAATGCAGGATGCCATGAAGCCCAAGGCCTGCAGGATTTTCCTTGCAGATTACTGGGTCTTTGTTGCCAACTTTTTGAAGTAAGAAGTCAGTTGCCTTTGTCTGGCGTGAGATAAGCCATCTGGGCAGTTGTATTTAAGCTTGCACCCAGGAATATTATCTCTTGAGAGGGTACTGGTTTTGATTTCTTTTCGTTTACTGTGTACCCTAGGCAAATTAGTAATCTTTTTACAAACGCCAGCTGCTTTAGAAGAATGTCTTTGTTCTCTACTTGAATAAGGCAGTTGTCCAAGTAGGGATAGATTTGAATTCTTCTTTGTCTGCAAAATGCAATTACTGGTGCCAGGCATTTTGTGAAGACCCTGGGCTCAGTAGATAAGCCAAAGGGCAGTGCAGAGAATTGGTAGTGCATTGAGCCAGCTATGAATCTGAGGTATCTTCTGCAAGATTGTCTGATTGGGACATGCAGGTATGCCTCTTTTAGGTCCAAAGTTACGAGCCAAGCTTTCTTGCCCAGCATGGGCAGTAGCTGCTGTAGAGTCAACATCTTGAATTTTGGAACCTCCAGAAATGTGTTTAGTATAGACAGGTCCAGTATTGGTCTCCAGGTTTTGTCCTTTCTGGGCACTAAGAAAAGTCTGGAGTAAAATCCTTGCCCCTGCTCTTGACGTGGTACTTGTTGAATGGCCCCCATGTCCATGAGGGCTGTAATTTGCTTTTGTGCCTCTGCCCATTGATTGTGTGGCAGGTCTGGCATACCGTTTGCCTTGGTAGGGTATGAAAATGGAACCTGTAGCCTTGGGACACTATGTTCAAGACCCATTTGTCTTGGGTAATCATTTGCCAATTTGGTGAAAAAAGTGCTAGTTTTCCCCCAAGGGGGCTGCCAAAAGAAAAGTGCTTGGATCTGGCAGAGGAAATTCATTGGGACTGTTTCCTGTAAGGTTGCGATTTGTCTTCTCTGCTTTTGGAGGTAGAAGCACCCCATTGTTTAGGCCTGTATGAGCCTTGGGACGTCTGTATCTGCATCTTTGTGGCCTGTCTGACACTGGAAAGGACCAATTTTTTGAAAGCCAGTTCCTGCTAAATCTGGGTCGCTGTACTTGTAAAAAATCCTTAACTGTCTGCAAGAAATTTGCATTATCCTCCATTTTCTTCAACATCTCTTCTGCTTTAGCACCAAACAAAGTATCATGCTGTAAAGGAGCATCTAATAATTTTGCTTTAACATAATCAGGCAGATTCTGTTCCTTTAACCAAGCATGCCTTCTAATAACAGAACCTGTAACAGCGGCCTGCAAGAGGCCTCCAATGAATCATAGTTTCATAGTTTAGTACTAGGCTATCTGCCCTGGGGCATTTGTAAGCCTAGCCATAGTGATGTGGCTTTTGCCACCCCCTGAAATGGTACAAAAATGTACAGAATAAATTTAGAATACTGTGCCTCTGTCTAGTAGTGACACAATGAAGGTCCCCTTATATAATAGAATTAGTTTACTGTGCCCCTGTCTAGCAGTGACACAGATGTGACCCCTGGGTAACGACGATCTCCCATCCACTCATCAAGATTTCTCTTGAAGAGAGTCAGTGAGGGGCTCTGCTTAATACGAACTGGGATCTTGTTCCAAAGCATGGGAAGCCTCTGGATTATGAATCTATCTCTCCAGCATGTCCTATTCATACTTGTGCCGAGGTTTAAGTCTTTAGCTCTCGTGGTCCTGATGGATTTGGATTTTTTGAGGTGGAGCATGTCCATCAGATCCTGATTGGACATGGCCTTGTACGTCAGGCAGAGATCACCTCTGAGCAGGCGGTATGCTACTGAATAGAGCTGAAGTTTCTTTAGTCTGGCAGAATAAGACATATGTTGGAGACCCTTGATCCTCTTGGTGAGGTACTTTTGTGGTTTCTCCAGCTGTTGCAAATGCCAGGTGAGGTACATACCAAATGGGGCATTGTACTCAATCATGGGTCTGATAAGGGAGGAGTATAGGGGTACAATGACATCCTTGGATCTTGATGTGAATCCCTTCATGATGAGGTGTGCAAGGTAGAATGTTTTTCTAACCACTTTGGCAACGTGGGTGTCAAATGAGAGGTCGCTGTCGACTTGGGTCCCTAGGTCTCTGATTACTTTTTCCGTATTCAGTGGGTTGCTGTCTATGTGATAATTTGTGGGTACTTTGTTTTTCCCAAAGGGGATGACTATACATTTTTTGGCATTTAGTTTGAGGCCGTGACTCCGGCACCAGTTATCCGTTGCTGTGAGGCCTTTTTGTAGGATGTATGTGTCCGCTGGTGTATCGACTATGGCACCTAGTTTGCAGTCATCTGTGAACTTTGTCAGCCACAACCCTCCCATGTTTGCTTTAACATCTGAGAAATAAATGCCGAACAAGAGGGGTCCCAGGACAGATCCCTGTGGGACACCACTTGTGACTGGCTTTGAGTCTGACATTACTCCAGCGATTTTAACTTTATGGGTTCTGTCCTTTAGCCAGTTTGCAACCCATCTAGTGACATAAGGGTTTACGTTTAAGCTGTTGAGCTTATCTATGATGCCTGAGTGGGGTACAGTGTTGAAGGCCTTAGCCAAGTCCAGATAGGCTGTATGGACTGCTTTGCCCTCATCAACGGCTCTAGTGACTGTTTCGAAAAAGTCAACCAGGTTCAAAAGGCCTGAACTGGGTGGGGTCAAGTGTCTGTAGGTCCCCTATGTCTCTGTTTATGAGTTCCATAATGATTCTTTCCATAGCTTTGCAGACCAGGCTGGTTAAGCTTATGGGGCGGTAGTTCCCAGGGTTTGTAGAGGTACCCCCTTTGTGGAGTGGGACCACTGTTGCTGTACGCCAGTGTTCAGGTACATATCCTGTAGTAAGGCTAAGGTTAAATAGCATTTTTATGTGCGGGTTTAGCTCCTCTTGGAGTTCACGTAGCACGCAACCCGGGATACCGTCAGGTCCCATTGATGCTGTGTTTTTAGCTTTGTTTAGGGCGGTTCTCACTTGGACATCTGAGATGACAGGGAGATTACATTCAGCTGGGATAAGTATTTCTTCTTTTGGGGGTGAGGGAGGGAGAAATTTGCACTGAACCTGTCAGCCAGAATGTTGGCAATATCTGTGGGTTCAGTGTATTTTTGTTGTTGTGAACTAACTCTGAGCATATCTGAGGGTTTCCCCAGGTTTCTAACATAGCTGAAGAAGCCTTTGTGGTTATCTTTAGTGTCCTTAGCGATTTTTCTCTCAAAGTTGGCCTTGGATGTTTTATGAGAGAACGTAGTTTTCTGCTAATGTTGATCAGAGATGTCTTCCCTTTATGGGATTTTGCTCTGACGTGCAGTAGCTTCCTTCTTTTGTTATACAGTTTGTTAATGGCTGAGGTCCACCAGACAGGACGCTTGCCTTTGGTGGAGAGGGACTTGGATTTATTTGGGATTGCATGATCCATGCATTCTTGGAGATGCCCATAGAAAGCATTTGTGAAGGATTCGGCATTGTGGGATGTGGTATCCACTGGCTCAGTGGGCTTAAAGGATACCATCTCAGTCTTAAGAAGAGTGAAGTCTGCTTTTGAGAAGTTTTTCACTGTGGTCTTTTGTGCTGGGGGTTGAGGTGGGATATGTATATCCAGGGTGATTAGTTTGTGGTCAGATCTCACTAGTGAGGGGTATACCTCCGGTGTGGAGCATTTTGTCCCCATGTTTGTAATGATCAGGTCTAGTATATTATCTCCCCTAGTGGGAGAGGTGACTAGTTGTTCCAGTGCATTTGAATTTATGAATTCCAGGAACCTTTGGGCTAGGGTATTAGGGCTAGAATAATGTACCCAATCTATGTTTAGGTAGTTGAAGTCTCCCAGTATGATGGTATTTTGTGATACATTCATATCCTCCAATGTCTTCAGGAAGGCTGAGTGGGGTTCCTGAGATTGGGAGGGTGGTCTGTAACATGCTACCAGTTGTATAGCAGTTTTGCCTATGGTTAGTTGCACCTGTATGGTCTCTGATGCTTCATGTGTTGCTACTAACCTGGAGGTGTGGGTGTCCTTGATGAATATGGACACTCCCCTCCTTTGTGGTTCGCCCGGTTTTGGGGCGAAAAGCATGATACGAGGTATAGCCTGGTAGCGCTGGGGTGCTCTCAGGAGCCTTGAACCAGGTTTCAGTTACTGCACAGACATCGATGTTCTCCATGCTGAGGAGTGCATCGAGTGCCTGCATCTTGAGATAAAGACTTCTGGCATTGAGCAGCATTACCCTTAGTTTTTTTCCATTTTTGTTTTCTAAGGAGGTAGGTTTGTCTTTTGAGCCTTGCCTAAAAAAGGCACTATGGAGGTGGCAAGAGCCTTAGCCAATAGCCGGAAGCCCAGTGGTGACAGGTGTAAGCCATCCCTTGCGAAGCAGCATGGTTTGTCCAACATGTCATCCCAGGCTGACAGACATTGGATCCCCTTAGAATGACACCAGTACTTGAGCCAGTTATTAAAGCTGATCATCTTGTCTTTGTATTGTGGCATCATTCTTGGTGAGGGCATGATGCTGCTCAGGGTCAGGGTCATACCAGCCTGGGATACATAATCGGAGAGCTCCTCTATGTCTCTTTTCATGTAGTCCAGGGAGGTACGTCTCAGGTCATTCATGCCAGCATGGACAATGATGGAGTCATATTTGTACTTGCTTTGGAGTGACTTGAGTGCGTGTGTTATGTGGCGGATCCTAGCTCCCGATAGGCAGCTCACAGTCACCCTCTCCTTATTCAGCCTGGTCAGCGGGACATCAGTGTGTCTGACTATAGAGTCACCTATTACTAGTGTATCAGGCATGGTGTTTGGCCTTAAGGGCTGTGATTGGTTGACACACTGATTTATTGAAGTATGTGTTGCATGTGTTTTGTTTTGAGGTGGTGGATTTTTGGATGTCTGCTTTGGGAGCCTCTGTTGTTTTGGTAAGTTTTTTCTTAGAGCCTCCGAGTATGCTTTGTGTTTTTATGTATGTGGTAGGTCTATGTGGGACTGGGATTGTTGTGTGTGTGGTTACCATCTCCTCCTGTCTGGTCATGCCAGCCCTGAGTTGAGAGA
Source organism: Protopterus annectens (assembly GCF_019279795.1). NCBI lineage: Eukaryota > Metazoa > Chordata > Ceratodontiformes > Protopteridae > Protopterus > Protopterus annectens. Next base: position 1,135,091,877 of record NC_056731.1, read on the forward strand.
GTTCAGCCTCCAGTTTGGCTATATAGTTGCATCTCTCACATGTATTTGTGTTTGTTGGGAGGAGGAGAGGGTTGTCTGTGTACATGAGACAATTGTAGCATTGTCTCAAGATACCCAGATTGACCAGCTGAACTGGAGAGGACGCCAGTAATCTACCACTCGACATGCTAGAACAGTATAAGGGAGTGCTGTGCCTTTAAAGGAAGTGGATATTCACAGGGTGGTAGGTAGATGTAGTGCTTTACTTAGTACGAGAGTGCTTACTTAGTAGAGACGTATTGAGAACAAGTGCTAGGCTTATAATATAGTGAGTAGTCTGATTATACTAAGAGTAGAGCTTCCTTAAGGGAAAATTTGAAGAGCAGACTTGGCGGAGCCAGAAGAAGTTTAACCTTGTTTAACCGGCGCTGCGCTATGTGCACAATCATGCAAAGCCGCGCAAACGCGGATTTTAAACAGGGAACTACAAAAGAGCTAGAAATGGTCCAAAACAACCAATTACTACAGCTCTTGTGCTGAGGTCACTTCCTACAGGGACAGGTAGGCTGCTCAAGGCTCCCCACTCCCACTGGTGAGCAAAGAAACTTCCTTCTATCCAAGTAAGGTAATGGACAACACAGGAACTACACCATAGCCCAGAATACAGCAATGCCTGTAAACTGGTCTAAACTAGTCGAGGAGAGGCGGGAAAACAAGGATTATTTTTTTGTTTTTTTGATAGAAACACACAGAAAATGCAGAAACAGTGATAAATCAGTTACACAGGCTAGCGCACTTTAGTGGGCAGCCTCAACAGTTAAATTGAACAAACAAACAAACTTTCGATCAAATTCGACTAAAAAGTAACTTTAAGTGCAGATTTTAAAATAATGCAGCAAACAGCTAAAAAGACAGTTAAAGCTTGTTCAGGATAAGCTACAGAAGCTATTCCAAGTGAAAAAAAAGCAAATATACTTAAATCCAGAAAGTAGTTGCTTTTCTGAGTTCTCTGTAGCTAGGACCACTCTGCAGGACCACGAGGAGCTTGTCTGAGCAGTATAGCCAGAAAGAAATGCCCAGAGGCGGATTTTAAACAGGGAACTACAAAAGAGCTAGAAATGGTCCAAAACAACTAATTACTACAGCTCTTGTGCTGAGGTCACTTCCTACAGGGACAGGTAGGCTGCTCAAGGCTCCCCACTCCCACTGGTGAGCAAAGAAACTTCCTTCTATCCAAGTAAGGTAATGGACAACACAGGAACTACACCACAGCCCAGAATACAGCAATGCCTGTAAACTGGTCTAAACTAGTCGAGGAGAGGCGGGAAAACAAGGATTATTTTTTTGTTTTTTTTGATAGAAACACGCAGAAAATGCAGAAACAGTGATAAATCAGTTATACAGGCTAGCACACTTTAGTGGGCGGCCTCAACAGTTAAATTAAACAAACAAACAAACTTTCGATCAAATTCGACTAAAAAGTAACTTTAAGTGCAGATTTTAAAATAATGCAGCAAACAGCTAAAAAACAGTTTAAGCTTGTTCAGGGTAAGCTACAGAAGCTATTCCAAGTGAAAAAAAAGCAAAGATACTTAAATCCAGAAAGTAGTCACTTTTCTGAGTTCTTTGTAGCTAGGACCACTCTGCAGGACCACGAGGAGCTTGTCTGAGCAGTACAGCCAGAAAAAAACGCCCAGAGGCGGATTTTAAACAGGGAACTACAAAAGAGCTAGAAATGGTCCAAAACAACCAATTACTACAGCTCTTGTGCTGAGGTCACTTCCTACAGGGACAGGTAGGCTGCTCAAGGCTCCCCACTCCCACTGGTGAGCAAAGAAACTTCCTTCTATCCAAGTAAGGTAATGGACAACAGAGGAACTACACCACAGCCCAGAATACAGCAATGCCTGTAAACTGGTCTAAACTAGTCGAGGAGAGGCGGGAAAACAAGGATTATTTTTTTGTTTTTTTGATAGAAACACACAGAAAATGCAGAAACAGTGATAAATCAGTTACACAGGCTAGCACACTTTAGTGGGCAGCCTCAACAGTTAAATTAAACAAACAAACAAACAAACTTTCGAAAATTCAACTAAAAAGTAACTTTAAGTGCAGATTTTAAAATAATGCAGCAAACAGCTAAAAAACAGTTTAAGCTTGTTCAGGGTAAGCTACAGAAGCTATTCCAAGTGAAAAAAAGCAAAGATACTTAAATCCAGAAAGTAGTCGCTTTTCTGAGTTCTCTGTAGCTAGGACCATTCTGCAGGACCATGAGGAGCTTGTCTGAGCAGTATAGCCAGAAAAAAACGCCCAGAGGCGGATTTTAAACAGGGAACTACAAAAGAGCTAGAAATGGTCCAAAACAACCAATTACTACAGCTCTTGTGCTGAGGTCACTTCCTACAGGGACAAGTAGGCTGCTCAAGGCTCCCCACTCCCACTGGTGAGCAAAGAAACATCCTTCTATCCAAGTAAGGTAATGGACAACACAGGAACTACACCACAGCCCAGAATACAGCAATGCCTGTAAACTGGTCTAAACTAGTCGAGGAGAGGTGGGAAAACAAGGATTATTTTTTTTGTTTTTTTTTGATAGAAACACACAGAAAATGCAGAAACAGTGATAAATCAGTTACACAGGCTAGCACACTTTAGTGGGCAGCCTCAACAGTTAAATTAAACAAACAAACAAACAAACAAACTTTCGATCAAATTCGACTAAAAAGTAACTTTAAGTGCAGATTTTAAAATAATGCAGCAAACAGCTAAAAAAACAGTTTAAGCTTGTTCAGGGTAAGCTACAGAAGCTATTCCAAGTAAAAAAAAGCAAAGATACTTAAATCCAGAAAGTAGTCGCTTTTCTGAGTTCTCTGTAGCTAGGACCACTCTGCAGGACCAAGAGGAGCTTGTCTGAGCGGTATAGCCAGAAAAAAACACCCAGAGGCGGATTTTAAACAGGGAACTACAAAAGAACTAGAAATGGTCCAAAACAACCAATTACTACAGCTCTTGTGCTGAGGTCACTTCCTACAGGGACAGGTAGGCTGCTCAAGGCTCCCCACTCCCACTGGTGAGCAAAGAAACTTCCTTCTATCCAAGTAAGGTAATGGACAACACAGGAACTACACCACAGCCCAGAATACAGCAATGCCTGTAAACTGGTCTAAACTAGTCGAGGAGAGGCGGGAAAACAAGGATTATTTTTTTGTTTTTTTTTTTGATAGAAACACACAGAAAATGCAGAAACAGTGATAAATCAGTTATACAGGCTAGCACACTTTAGTGGGCAGCCTCAACAGTTAAATTAAACAAACAAACAAACAAACTTTTGATCAAATTCGACTAAAAAGTAACTTTAAGTGCAGATTTTAAAATAATGCAGCAAACAGCTAAAAAACAGTTTAAGCTTGTTCAGGGTAAGCTACAGAAGCTATTCCAAGTGAAAAAAAGCAAAGATACTTAAATCCAGAAAGTAGTCGCTTTTCTGAGTTCTCTGTAGCTAGGACCACTCTGCAGGACCATGAGGAGCTTGTCTGAGCAGTATAGCCAGAAAAAAACGCCCAGAGGTGGATTTTAAATAGGGAACTACAAAAGAGCTAGAAATGGTCCAAAACAACCAATTACTACAGCTCTTGTGCTGAGGTCACTTCCTACAGGGACAGGTAGGCTGCTCAAGGCTCCCCACTCCCACTGGTGAGCAAAGAAACTTCCTTCTATCCAAGTAAGGTAATGGACAACACAGGAACTACACCACAGCCCAGAATACAGCAATGCCTGTAAAGTGGTCTAAACTAGTCGAGGAGAGGCGGGAAAACAAGGATTATTTTTTTGTGTTTTTGTTTTTTTGATAGAAACACACAGAAAATGCAGAAACAGTGATAAATCAGTTACACAGGCTAGCACACTTTAGTGGGCAGCCTCAACAGTTAAATTAAACAAACAAACAAACTTTTGATCAAATTCGACTAAAAAGTAACTTTAAGTGCAGATTTTAAAATAATGCAGCAAACAGCTAAAAACAGTTTAAGCTTGTTCAGGGTAAGCTACAGAAGCTATTCCAAGTGAAAAAAAGCAAAGATACTTAAATCCAGAAAGTAGTCGCTTTTCTGAGTTCTCTGTAGCTAGGACCACTCTGCAGGACCATGAGGAGCTTGTCTGAGCAGTATAGCCAGAAAAAAACGCCCAGAGGTGGATTTTAAACAGGGAACTACAAAAGAGCTAGAAATGGTCCAAAACAACTAATTACTACAGCTCTTGTGCTGAGGTCACTTCCTACAGGGACAGGTAGGCTGCTCAAGGCTCCCCACTCCCACTGGTGAGCAAAGAAACTTCCTTCTATCCAAGTAAGGTAATGGACAACACAGGAACTACACCACAGCCCAGAATACAGCAATGCCTGTAAACTGGTCTAAACTAGTCGAGGAGAGTGGGAAAACAAGGATTATTTTTTGTTTTTTTGTTTTTTTGATAGAAACACACAGAAAATGCAGAAACAGTGATAAATCAGTTACACAGGCTAGCACACTTTAGTGGGCAGCCTCAACAGTTAAATTAAACAAACAAACAAACAAACTTTTGATCAAATTTGACTAAAAAGTAACTTTAAGTGCAGATTTTAAAATAATGCAGCAAACAGCTAAAAACAGTTTAAGCTTGTTCAGGGTAAGCTACAGAAGCTATTCCAAGTGAAAAAAAGCAAAGATACTTAAATCCAGAAAGTAGTCGCTTTTCTGAGTTCTCTGTAGCTAGGACCACTCTGCAGGACCATGAGGAGCTTGTCTGAGTAGTATATCCAGAAAAAAACGCCCAGAGGTGGATTTTAAACAGGGAACTACAAAAGAGCTAGAAATGGTCCAAAACAACGAATTACTACAGCTCTTGTGCTGAGGTCACTTCCTACAGGAACAGGTAGGCTGCTCAAGGCTCCCCACTCCCACTGGTGAGCAAAGAAACTTCCTTCTATCCAAGTAAGATAATGGACAACACAGGAACTACACCACAGCCCAGAATACAGCAATGCCTGTAAACTGGTCTAAACTAGTCGAGGAGAGGTGGGAAAACAAGGATTATTTTTTTGTTTTTTTGATAGAAACACACAGAAAATGCAGAAACAGTGATAAATCAGTTACACAGGCTAGTACACTTTAGTGGGCAGCCTCAACAGTTAAATTAAACAAACAAACAAACAAACTTTCGATCAAATTTGACTAAAAAGTAACTTCAAGTGCAGATTTTAAAATAATGCAGCAAACAGCTAAAAAAACAGTTTAAGCTTGTTCAGGGTAAGCTACAGAAGCTATTCCAAGTGAAAAAAAAGCAAAGATACTTAAATCCAGAAAGTAGTCACTTTTCTGAGTTCTCTGTAGCTAGGACCATTCTGCAGGACCATGAGGAGCTTGTCTGAGCAGTATAGCCAGAAAAAAACGCCCAGAGGCGGATTTTAAACAGGGAACTACAAAAGAGCTGGAAATGGTCCAAAACAACAAATTACTACAGCTCTTGTGCTGAGGTCACTTCCTAAAGGGACAAGTAGGCTGCTCAAGGCTCCCCACTCCCACTAGTGAGCAAAGAAACATCCTTCTATCCAAGTAAGGTAATGGACAACACAGGAACTACACCACAGCCCAGAATACAGCAATGCCTGTAAACTGGTCTAAACTAGTCGAGGAGAGGTGGGAAAACAAGGATTTTTTTTTGTTTTTTTTTTATAGAAACACACAGAAAATGCAGAAACAGTGATAAATCAGTTACACAGGCTAGCACACTTTAGTGGGCAGCCTCAACAGTTAAATTAAACAAACAAACAAACAAACTTTTGATCAAATTCGACTAAAAAGTAACTTTAAGTGCAGATTTTAAAATAATGCAGCAAACAGCTAAAAAAACAGTTTAAGCTTGTTCAGGGTAAGCTACAGAAGCTATTCCAAGTAAAAAAAAAAAGCAACGATACTTAAATCCAGAAAGTAGTCGCTTTTCAGAGTTCTCTGTAGCTAGGACCACTCTGCAGGACCAAGAGGAGCTTGTCTGAGCAGTATAGCCAGAAAAAAACGCCCAGAGGCAGATTTTAAACAGGGAACTACAAAAGAACTAGAAATGGTCCAAAACAACCAATTACTACAGCTCTTGTGCTGAGGTCACTTCCTACAGGGACAGGTAGGCTGCTCAAGGCTCCCCACTCCCACTGGTGAGCAAAGAAACTTCCTTCTATCCAAGTAAGGTAATGGACAACACAGGAACTACACCACAGCCCAGAATACAGCAATGCCTGTAAACTGGTCTAAACTAGTCGAGGAGAGGCGGGAAAACAAGGATTATTTTTTTGTGTTTTTGTTTTTTTGATAGAAACACACAGAAAATGCAGAAACAGTGATAAATCAGTTATACAGGCTATCACACTTTAGTGGGCAGCCTCAACAGTTAAATTAAACAAACAAACAAACAAACTTTTGATCAAATTCGACTAAAAAGTAACTTTAAGTGCAGATTTTAAAATAATGCAGCAAACAGCTAAAAACAGTTTAAGCTTGTTCAGGGTAAGCTACAGAAGCTATTCCAAGTGAAAAAAAAGCAAAGATACTTAAATCCAGAAAGTAGTCGCTTTTCTGAGTTCTCTGTAGCTAGGACCACTCTGCAGGACCATGAGGAGCTTGTCTGAGCAGTATAGCCAGAAAAAAACGCCCAGAGGTGGATTTTAAACAGGGAACTACAAAAGAGCTAGAAATGGTCCAAAACAACTAATTACTACAGCTCTTGTGCTGAGGTCACTTCCTACAGGGACAGGTAGGCTGCTCAAGGTTCCCCACTCCCACTGGTGAGCAAAGAAACTTCCTTCTATCCAAGTAAGGTAATGGACAACACAGGAACTACACCACAGCCCAGAATACAGCAATGCCTGTAAACTGGTCTAAACTAGTCGAGGAGAGGCGGGAAAACAAGGATTATTTTTTTGTGTTTTTGTTTTTTTGATAGAAACACACAGAAAATGCAGAAACAGTGATAAATCAGTTACACAGGCTAGCACACTTTAGTGGGCAGCCTCAACAGTTAAATTAAACAAACAAACAAACAAACTTTTGATCAGATTCGACTAAAAGTAACTTTAAGTGCAGATTTTAAAATAATGCAGCAAACAGCTAAAAACAGTTTAAGCTTGTTCAGGGTAAGCTACAGAAGCTATTCCAAGTGAAAAAAAAGCAAAGATACTTAAATCCAGAAAGTAGTCGCTTTTCTGAGTTCTCTGTAGCTAGGACCACTCTGCAGGACCATGAGGAGCTTGTCTGAGCAGTATAGCCAGAAAAAAATGCCCAGAGGTGGATTTTAAACAGGGAACTACAAAAGAGCTAGAAATGGTCCAAAACAACTAATTACTACAGCTCTTGTGCTGAGGTCACTTCCTACAGGGACAGGTAGGCTGCTCAAGGCTCCCCACTCCCACTGGTGAGCAAAGAAACTTCCTTCTATCCAAGTAAGGTAATGGACAACACAGGAACTACACCACAGCCCAGAATACAGCAATGCCTGTAAACTGGTCTAAACTAGTCGAGGAGAGGCGGGAAAACAAGGATTATTTTTTTGTGTTTTTGTTTTTTTGATGGAAACACACAGAAAATGCAGAAACAGTGATAAATCAGTTACACAGGCTAGCACACTTTAGTGGGCAGCCTCAACAGTTAAATTAAACAAACAAACAAACAAACTTTCGATCAAATTTGACTAAAAAGTAACTTCAAGTGCAGATTTTAAAATAATGCAGCAAACAGCTAAAAAAACAGTTTAAGCTTGTTCAGGGTAAGCTACAGAAGCTATTCCAAGTGAAAAAAAAGCAAAGATACTTAAATCCAGAAAGTAGTCACTTTTCTGAGTTCTCTGTAGCTAGGACCACTCTGTAGGACCACGAGGAGCTTGTCTGAGCAGTATAGCCAGAAAAAAACGCCCAGAGGCGGATTTTAAACAGGGAACTACAAAAGAACTAGAAATGGTCCAAAACAGGAATACAGTAAGAGTGAAAATCCTTATGAGGTATTTGCTTCCCACAAGAAATACAGTTGTTAACTTTTTCTGACATCGGACTGGAGCAAGAAAAAAGTTTCCCCAACGGGGTACTTAGCTTTAATGAAGACTTCGGTTCTGAAATTTGGATTTGAAAATCTCAGGAGTCGGCCGACCGGAACTTGCAAACTGCTTTTGCTTCGGGCACTGCGCGGCAAGAAAGACTGAAGAAAATGGGGTCGGCTGTATCTTTTATACCCCCTGGCGCACTGATGTCAGGGAAGACCGATGGAAGCAACCGACGCCGGACCAGGACTTTGGAATTCAGGCCGACTGCGGGTAGCCTGCCAGCAGTGAAACACGATGAACATCCACATTGCAAAGTATGTTTTCCCACTTGTTCAGCTGCATGCAATAAATCCTGCAATTTCTTGTTCTCAGCACATTCAGAATTTGTCAACATTTTCTGTTTTAACAGAGACATTAAATATTGCTGATATTTAAGCATATGAAACTGACATACAGCCAAGGTAGCAGAAGTGTAAACTTTTTTCCCCCCATCTGTCCAGTGCCCTAGAATCTCTATCTGAGGGGACAGGGTTTTTTGCAGTAGCAGCTTTGACCCCTTTGGGACCCTGTGAAATAGTTTCTGGGTCAGCAGCTGGGTTTTTATATAGGAATTTATGAGAATCTGGAACCCTGTAGTATCTGTCTGGCTTAACAGGTGCAGGAGGTAAAGAGTCGGGAGACAGGCTGGACTCTGAAAAGACATCATCTACAATGTCTAGAACAGGAGGAATAGCAAGAGGTCTGTGCTGAGGAAGTAAAAGAAAGTCTCTGAGCCTTTTCTTAGAATCTGAATAATCTTGGCTCTCCCAGTGGAAATGCTCCCTCATGGTATGCAAGATTTCCCCAAATGAATAATCCTCAGGAGGAGAAGCTGAAGGAATAGATTCTTCAGCATCAGAATCCTCATAGGGAGGAATAGAGTATCCCTGTTCTGAAGAGGAGTCAGAGGAAATGGAAACCTGATCAGAGGAATCATTTTCAGTGTCTTGCCTAGGCCTCTTATCAGGAGGGGGATGGGAGCCCCTGATCAAAGTAATTAGGTCTTCGGCCATTTTGAGAATCTGTTTCTTAGGCATGGAAGTGTATCCTGGAGAATGCTGTACTTGTTTTCTTGTCTTTAAAACTGTTTTAGTCTTTGATGCTGAAGTTGGCTTGATATAGAGCTGTGTAGGTCTGAAAACACCCTCAGAAGCCGATGCCTGCTCAGCGGCTCTGGACCCATCTGAGGGATTAGCTTCCAAAGGCCCAATACCTTGAGTATCCAGAGGCCTAGCTGTCTCCACGTGGGAGTCGGAGGCGGCCTGTGGCTCTGAGGTAACAGGTGTTAGGGGCTGCGAAAGCGCCTCACTGAGAATTGGCGACTGGCCTAGACGAGGCGTCATCGTCAGTTTTGGACCACGGATGCCTGTCCTTTTCTTTTTCCTTGCACTTTTTATGAACTCTGGTCGTCAGCTGTTCCGACGGCATTATGTAATTAAACCTTCGGCCAAAGTAATGAAAAGCAAAATCGAACTGACGCTTAATAGTGCGTTGGTTAAATCTAGCACAAAACCGACAACTAGCAACGTCGTGGTCAGGACCTAGGCAAGGAATACAGTAAGAGTGAAAATCCTTATGAGGTATTTGCTTCCCACAAGAAATACAATTGTTAACTTTTTCTGACATCGGTCTGGAGCAAGAAAAGTTTCCCCAACAAGGTACTTAGCTTTATTGAAGACTTTGGATCTGAAATTCAATTTCGAAAATCTCAGGAGTCGGTCGAGCGGCACTTGCAAACTGCTTTTGCTTCGGGCACCGCACGGTAAGAAAGACTGAAGAAAATGGCGTCGGCTGCATCTTTTATACCCCTGGCGCACTGACGTCAGGGAAGAGGTGACAGCAATCGACGCCGGACCAAGACTTTGGAATTCAGGCCGACTGCGGGTAGCCTGCCAGCAGGATAACCCAAGTGTAATGACTGCAACAGTGAAACACGATGAACATCACTTCAGCAAGACTGAAAGTACTCTAACGAACACTAGCAAAAGTCATATACTTGAAAGGTTAAACTGTAATATAGAAAAAATAGCAAAAAGTGTCAAACTTAGCCACGGCCAAGAAGAAACACATCTGAACTTATCAACACGGCAAACAAGATCTGGGGATTATACTGGTGCACCATGGGATACCTACCTAGCCACGAGCCAACTAAAAGACTTTGAGTTTTGTAATAGGCCAAGTCGGAGCCGAGGATCGGCTCCGAACCCCATGTGTAAGAATGAAGGCGAGATAGGACTACAGAACATCAATTTTTACTAAGCTCTTATATATCAAGGTAGGAAGGAAAGAGGGAAAGACAATGCATGGTTAACTAACCTGGTATGTCAGCAGGAAACTCAACAAATGTAACCAATAAAGAACTCCTCTCGAACCTCCAGGAAGGGGAAGGAAGGGGGGCGCAAGAAGGAAGGTGAGATGAAGGACAACAAACATGGAACTTTATGGTAGGTACATAAATTCTTTATATGTTGTCCCATCTCACCTTCATTCTTGCTAGTTGGGACTGCGACCCCAGCACCTGGTTCTTGGGTGGCTCACTGGAACAAACTTTTCAGGTTTGTGGAACCAAAGGATGCCCTATTCTGGGAGAGCACATCCATTTTGTAATGAGAGATAAAGGTATGAGGATTTGCCCATGTTGTTGCTGCACAGATTGAATCTAAAGGCAATTTAGCTTGGAAGGCAACAGAGGTAGCTATGGCTCTGGTTGAATGTCCTTTGAGCCTTCCTGGAAGCGTCTTTTTATGCAAATCATATGAATAACTGATTGTATCTGACAGCCATTTTGATAAGTTCACTTTTCAAACTGGATAACCTTGTTTATTGTCAGCAAAGGATATAAACAATTGGTCTGATTTTCTGAGGTCTTTGGTCCTGTGTAAATAAAAACGTAATTGTCTATGAAAATCCAATTGGTGTAATCTATACTCTGCCTTGTTGCCATAATTGGGGAAGAACACAGGAAGCTCAATGGACTGATTTAAGTTATACTCTAAACAAACCTTTGGCAAGAAGGAAGGATTGGTCCTAAGAGAGACTCTTATTCTTTGTGAAAAAAGAGATACGGTGGGCGAACAGACAAAGCATGTAATTCAGAAACCCGTCTAGCCGAGGTTATAGCAACCAAGAAGAGGGTTTTCCAAGACAGAAACATCAGGAAGCAAGATGCTGCTGGTTCAAAGGGAGGCAGAACCATCAAAGTTAAAACCAAGTTTAGGTCCCAGGGGGTTCTCTTACCGGGGCCGTAAAAGTGTTGAACCTCGTAAGAATGCTCTGCACAACTTATGGGACATAATGTTAGAACCCAAGTCTCATACATGAAAATTGGAGATGGCAGCAAGTTGGACCCTAATAGTAGCAGCTGCGACTGCCCCTTTTTCGAAGGTTTCAGCCAAAAAGTCAAGAATCTTGTGAACAGGAGCCGTAAAGGGATCAATGTTATTACTCTTGGCCCAATAAGAGAACCTCTTCCATTTGCTAGTGTAAATCCTCCTGGTAGTGGGCTTGTGGGAGGACACTAGGATGTGTTGTACAGCAGGGGAAATGTTAGGGAGCCTGGCTAAGACTGGAAGTGGAGTAACCAAGCAGTCAGCTTGAGAGTTTGGAGGGATGGGTGAAGCCCGCCTGACTGATGCATCAGGAATTCCATAACTGGGTCCAGTATCCAAGGCTCCAGTTGAAGATAATGGCAAAAACTGAAACCATATCTGGCGAGGCCAGTAAAGAGCAATGAGGATGAGTTTGCAACCCGACGATTTTGCTTACTGAAGTACCTTCAGAATAAGAGGGAAAGGTAGAAAGGCATATAGTAGTCCTGGAGGCCAATCATGAACAAGTGCATTCCTGAGTGACTGTCCCAGTTGGGGAACTAGGCAAAGTAGCTGCTGCATTTGTTGTTCAGGGGAGTGGCAAAAAGATCGCAGCATGGCTGGCCCCATTTGTGGAAAATCAAGTCTGCAACTTCTTGCTTCAGGAACCATTCGTTAGGCATGAGGATAGCCCTGCTGAGCCTGTCTGCTATCACGTTGGAACTTCCGGGAATGTGCGTCGCAATCAGACAACGTTGGGAAGACGTTGCTTATTGCCATACTCAAAGCGCCTCCTGACACAAGGGGTAAGATGTGGTTCCGCCCACTTGTTGATGTACCATACCACTGACATATTGTCTGTCTGGATTGCAATGGTCCCGGTAAGTAGAGAGTCTTGAAGTGCTTGCAACACCAGAAGCACCGCTCTCATCTCTAGAACACTGATGTGCAAATGGTACTCATGAGGTTGCCACTTTCCTTGGACAGTCCGTCCCAGATAATGCCCACCCTATCTGGGAAGCGTCTGTGATCACTGTGGCTATCGGATGGGGGTCTAGAAAGGGTCTGCCCAGACTCACCTGAGGAAGACAAGCCACCATAATAGGTCCTTTTTGCAAGATTCCGTGATCAAGATCATGTGTGACATTGGCAAATCCTGGAAAGACCACTGAGTGAAAAGAAGCCACTGCAGAATCCGCACGTGGAAGCGTGCAAAAGGAACTAACGTAATTACTGCAGCCACTGAGCCCAGTACTTATAAAACTTGTCTTGCCTGAACTCTCATCTTCTTTATGAGAAACAAAACTTGCTGATGAATGACTTGCACCCTGTCTAGAGGCAGTTTTGCTATCATGCGTCTTGTATCTAAGTCTGCCCCTATAAAGGTAATAGACTGACAAGGCAACAAGGCAGACTTTTCGTAGTTTATGGTGACGACTAACTGGGAAAAAGTTTGGATTGTGTAGTCCCGTGCTTTGATCAGTTGATGCTCGGTGGTCGTCTAGATATGGAAACACCTGGAATCCTAGATGCCTCAGGTGAGCCGTGACCACTGCCATACACTTGGTGAACACCCTGGGAGTTGTGGTGAGACCAAAGGGCAGGGCCCTGAACTGATAATGACTGGCTCCCAGGCGGAAGCGTAGGAATCTCCAGGGTTGCCTATCCATTTTTATATGGTAGTATGCGTCCTGGAGAACTGTGGAGCACATCCAATTGTCCTGACCCAAGAAGGCAAGAAGGGAAGAATGGACTGCAGTGTTATCATTCGGAACTTTGTCTTTTTTACTGATTGGTTTAGTTTGCTGAGATCCAAAATGGGTCTCCAGTCCCCTGTCTTTTCTGGAACTAAAAAGAACCTTGAGTAAGTTCTGGATCCGATTTGGTCTGCAGGAACTTCCTGGATGGCTCTTTTTTCTAGCAATCTTTGAACTTCTAGGATTGCATGATCCCAAAGACTGGGTGGAACATCTGGGATAGAATGTTTGTCTTTTGAGGGGGGGGGGGGGACTGAGAAAAGGGAATTTTGTAACCCCTGGATATTATCGAAAGTACCTATGTTTCTCTCATGATTGATTGCCAGGCTGCTGGGTATGATAGTCTGCCCCCGACTGCCTCCAGAGGTGGACAGCTGGGCCTCCTTTCAGGAGTACTGGAAGGGCCTAGCAGAGAAAGTATCTCTGTCGCCCTGCTGTTGCGGACCCCCTCTGCCGTGATGGCGGCGTTTTCCATTGTTGTTTCTCCCTTTGCCCCTGGGGGAAAAAATCTCCAAGTGTGTTAAGCAAAGATCCCTGGGATTTTTGGACCACAGAACCACATTTTTCCACTCTTCTGACCTTTGGGATAGGATCTAGATGGAGTGGAAAAACAGACTCCTACGGCAGAGAGAGTCTTGCAATCCTGTTCACACCTGGTGAGAGTCTCTTTTACCTGAAGCCCAAACAAGGATGAGCCATTAAAGGGGGTGCTGGTAAATGAAGACTTAAAAGGTTCCGCAAATTGACAAAGGCGCATCCAGGAGCGTCTCCGCAAAGCTACCTCGGTACCTGCTGCCATACTCTCTCCATCTGCCGCATAAGAAATGAGCCTCATGGAGGAGTTAACCACGGAGGTCAAGGTCACAAGCCCTGCTTGCAACTCCCTCAGCTGTAGGATCTTGCAGGGTAACTCCTGGTTCCCTCAGGAGATCCCTGTGAAGTTGTGTAAAATGAGACACCTAATTCAGCGACTGGAGAGTAAAGTTCGCTGAAGAAAACATATGCTTCCCATACCTGTCCATCGTATGAAACTCTTTGTTTGGCGGATGGACAGATGAAGAAGTTTCCGCAAGTTCCTTCTTAGTGGCTGCTGCCACCACCATGGCATCAACAGGGACCCTTTTGGACAGGAAAGACTTATCCACTGGAGCAGTAATAAATTTGTTAGGTCTCCTACAGACAAAGTGGGTTGAAAGGTGGAGACACCCAAGAGGTGGAGGGTCGGGAACCAAATACATCCAGGTAGACAGACTCGTCCTCAGAAGGGGATAGGGACTTCCAGCCACCCCTCTGTCTAAGGATTTCCAAGATGTCTGAAAAGGAGACATCCTCAGAGGGAGACCGTGGGGACCCTTCCGATTCATCCAAGTCTGTATCCAAAGTGATAGACTCAGGAGAGTCTAGATGCTTCCTCTTACATTTCTTCTTCTAAGGGACCTCCTCCGAATATTCGGGGGAGGTTTTGGAAGAGATGGGGACACCCGTTGGGGTGTCTTGGGGCACAAGTTCCCTACTCTTGGAGGCAGGAGGAGGGACAAAGGCAGGCACAGGTAATGAGGGAGAAGGAGCCAAGGGTGGAGCAGTCCCAGGACACAATATGCTCCTCATCACCTCAAAGGAGCCACGGCCATGAGTTGAAAGAGCTGCTGGCTCTGAAGAGCCCAGAGATCTCCGAACCGCGATTGACGGCTCCGAGGCCGATGTAGGAGCCGAGTTCACCTGCACCAAAACTCCGAGAGGGACAGCAAGGTTGGACAAGAGTCTGATGCTACTTCCCCCCTTAGAGCTGGCGAGACAGCTTCAGCACCCAGATCAATCGACAGACTGAGACATCGAGGAGATTGGAGTGGTCGTTGAAACTGATAAGGGAGAAGAAACCAGAGCCGATGGTTCCACCACCACGACCTCTATGCACTCCGGCTCCGAGCTCAAGAGAGTCAGAGGAGGAATCGCTGAAGAAGCTGGGAGGGCCGAAGGAGCCAATTTCTTATGGGCTGGGCTTGAAAGTAATTTAGCAAGTGCCTGTGACTTGAGGAGCCTGTTGACCACTCTCTCCACATCGTGATCTGAAAGTCTGGAGGAATGAGAGGAGTGTAAAGAATACCGGTGACTGCCCGCTCCAGGTTGCAGGAGTGGAGATTGTGGAGCAGAGCATACTGGCTCCAAAGAAGGAGACCTTGATCTTTTATGGGTCCAGGCTGGCTCCGAGGACACAGATGGAATCACTGGAGACTTAGCTTTGTCAGAGCCAATGCTGGGAGCCGACAGAGCCGAAGGCTTCTCAGTGATTTATGTCTGTTCCAAACTCGGAATCGATGGCTTGGAGTGTTTCTCAGACACTTTGGCTGGCTGAGGACCTTGAGATGAAGAATCTTGAGGGTTCTTCAAGAGGCCACGTAAAATAAGCTTATTTCTTCTGTCCTGCAGGACTCTGGAATTGAAAGCGTGACAGATTGCATAACAGTTCTGCAGGTGAACAGCCCCTAAATAATATATGCAACTCGTGTACCTGTCCGTAAGGGACATTTTCTGACAACACGAGTCGCATTTTTTAAACCTAGAGGGTTTGGACTCTTTAGACATGGTAAACACTAGTCAAGGAAATTTTCACAGCACCAGAAAAAAATGAAAGCTATCAACTAACAGCACACAACTAGTAACTGCAACTAGGCTGTAACAGGTAACCCAACAACAAAAAATAATTTTTTTTTTTTTTTTTTTTTTAAGGGGAGAAGAAAGAGGGAGAGCCTCTAGCTAAAAGGGAACTCCCCTGATGGGAGAGCCTCTAACTTAAATGGCAAACCCAGAAAAGGGGGAGGAAAAGGGAAGAACCCTCTAATTTAAACAGGCTCTAAGGGGAAAGCAAGGCCTGAGGAGAAAAAAACAATGGCCAAAAGGATCACAACAAACAGAGAAAGGTGTCGTTTGACTAACGGGGGATAGTACACACTCTAACGAGTCAATACAACCACATAAAATAGCCAGTAAAAGCTCTTGAGCTATAGTAAATCGGCTGAGTCAGAGCCAAGGATCGGCTCCTAAACCAACCAGTAAGAACAAAGGCAAGATGGGACAACATAAAATCAGCTGTTCTCTTCTGGGGCAATTCAGTTCTAGGTAGATGTATCAATATACCCTATGCTCTGTGCAGGGAGCATAAATATGATGTATGTTGCAAACAAGATCTCTTTTAAGTTAATTTATATTGGCCGAGTGACAGGTTACCTAGGGCAGGACATCCCTTCTGTAATGAATACTGCAACAGTGAAGAGAAGGACATCTACTGTTATGGTAAAATTTTACACAACTATATTTTTCACAATGGCTGCTTCAGGTGTTGCATGTGTGGGTTTCCTAGGTTGACTACCACTGGTGATTCAGCCCGCCATATATATATATATATATATATATATATATATATATATATATATATATATGAAGGTCTTGCCAATGCAGCAAGCTGAAACCACTCCCTTACCCCAAGATGGGGCAGGTGGCAATGGGCATTTACTGTTGTTTTCCCTGCTTGGCACATCCACTTCCGTGTTGCTAATTGAACATGGGTCATCCAAGTAACTGCCAGGGCTTCAACCTTCTATGTCATAAGATGGGGTAAAGTAAGATTTTCATATTGAGGAGAACATAGTATTTGCAAAGAAATACCTGATGGCTCTTAGCTAAGCAGAAAAAAAAACACTGAAGGTGGTAGCTCTTTGAAAGAGCCTTACTTCTGCAGGCATACTTTTGGATCTTTTCCAGAAAGATCTCCAAAAATCACTGAAGTGATAGACAAAATCAAAACAGTACAATATAGTAAATTAATCAAATAAGGTAATACTAAAACAACAAAACAAAAGACACCACCACTATATACCCAACTGAACACACCAAATTGCTAGGAGTGGAAATAGACAATAAACTAAAATTTGACATTCACATATCCATGACCATAAAAAAAGTCCACAAAAAACTAGAAGCGTTATACAGAAATAAGCAACTTCTCACCAAAGCAGCAAAGATTCAATAGCAAATTCCCACCTTATCTGCACCCTACTTTATACCTCTCCAATATATACCAACCTAGGGCAATGCGATCTAAACAAGCTAGAGACCTGCTACAACAAAATCGCCAAATTTGCCACAGGGGCATCCTACCGTAGTCACCACTGTCTCTCACTTGCTGAACTGGGCTGGCTTGAACTCCCTCACCTCCTTCAGTGGTATCAACTCTCACTCGCCCACAAACTAGTAAACCGTCCACTAAATGTCCCATCCCTCCAGAATCTACTCCAACCCTATCGCACCACCAGACCACTAAGATCCAGCAACAAAAATCATTTGCAGATCACTAAAGCCAATAACTCTGCTGGTGAAGCATTATTCTCTTGCAGCACAGCCAAATTATGGAACTCCCTTCCACCCACAATTACCTCCGTACCATTATGCACCCACTTCAAAACTTTACTAAAAGTGCACCTAAAAATATGCTGGTTATGCCCTTGCAACTCCCACTCTAATATCACCCACCCCATCCAACCACTACCTTTCTATCCACTCCACTAACTACCTTGATTATAGCAAGCTCAGATGCTCATAAGCCTAGTACTTATTATACAGCAGGAACTTGTTATTGTAGCATTTGTTAATGTCTGTTATGTACTTCACAGATAAAGATTCTAGTTGTCTACTGATGTACTATGTTCTTCATCTGTAAATATGTTGTAAGTGATTGCTATGTTAAATTAATTGCTATGTAATCCAATGTAACTACTGTCTGTTTATTTTAACTGTGGAGCTTTTCTCCCCGGGCCTCTGCTGAAAATGGACCTACGTCCAGTCAGACACTCCCGGGCAACAAATGTAAATAAATAAATAAAAAAATAAAACAGAAAACATCTCAAATTGGGTCCTTACTGCAGTGTTTTGGAAATTATTTACATAACATTGATGGGCAGAATACCAGTTGTTCTATGCAACACAAAGGACTGAAAATGAGAAGGACTGTTTTCTTTTTTCTAATGGACACCCAGCTGATATCCACAGTGTGGGGAGAAGATTAAATACATTCTGGGGGAATTTAAATTTCTGGGGTAAGGCAAGATAAACACAGATCTCTACCTGTGGCAATTCCAATTCCTTATGAATGGTACTACAATAGTGACCCTTACGATGAACACCATATATTGCTGCACACTGGAAAACCCTCAAAAGTACTACAGTTTTGAGGGCTGAAAGAATACTTTGTGGCAGTTGCAAAAACTTTGCTGAGACAGGTACACCGCCCTCAAAGTGTTCTTATAGGTTCATAGGTAGGTACTAGGCTATCTGCCCAAAGGCATTTATAAGCCTAGCCAGAATG
Organism: Protopterus annectens; assembly: GCF_019279795.1. NCBI lineage: Eukaryota > Metazoa > Chordata > Ceratodontiformes > Protopteridae > Protopterus > Protopterus annectens. The sequence goes on from NC_056731.1 coordinate 1,135,110,377, forward strand.
CGTTGGCTTTAGCTGCCCCTTAGATTAGTTCCCTGTACCTCTGTCCAGCAGAGCCATTGAAGTGATCCCTGGGGTAAACTTTCTGTTTCCCATCCACTCATCAAGGCTTCTCTTTAAGAGTGTTAGCGAGGAGCTCTGCCTAATGTAGACTGGAATCTTGTTCCAAAGCAAGTCTCTGGGACAGGAATCTATCCCTCCAGCATGTCCTATTTATTGTTGTGGTGAGGTTTAGATCTCTAGAACATGTGGCTCGAGAGGATATGGTTTTCTTTAGGTGGAGCATGTCCATCAATTCTAGGTTGGACATGGCCTTGTATGTCAGGCAGAGATCACCTCTGAATAGGCGGTATGCAACAGAGTACAGCTGGAGTTTCTTCAGTCGAGCTGCATAGGGCATCTGTTTGAGGCCAGCGATCCTATCTTGGTGAGGTACTTCTGTGATATTTCCAGCTGTTGCAGGTGTCTTGTAAGGTACATCCCAAACGGGGAGTTGTACTCTATGATGGGTCTGATGAGTGATGAGCAGAGGGGCACAATGACCTCTTTTGATCTGGATGCGAACCCTTTTGTGATTAGGTGGGCCACATAGAAGGATTTTCTAACCACTTTGGCAATGTGATTATCAAAGGAGAGATTACTATCTACTTGGGTCCCCAGATCCCTTATTACGTCTTCCATATTTAGGGGACTACCATCTATGTGGTACTTTGTGGGTACTTTGTTTTTTCCAAAGGGGATGACTATGCACTTTTTGGCATTTAGCTTGAGGCCATGATTTTGACACCAGGGATCCATCTCCGTGAAACCTTTTGGAGGATGTCTGTGTCAGCTGGAGAGTCAATTATAGCCCCTAGTTTGCAGTAGTCTGCGAACCTGGTCAGCCATAGTCCTCCTGTGCTTGCCTGTACCTCTGAGTATATGCCGAATAGGTGGGGTCCTACGACTAAGCCATGGGGAATGCCACTCGTAACCAGTTTAGAGTTGGACCTAGCTCCTGCAACTCTCACCATGTGGGTTCTGTCTGTGAGCCAGTTGGCAATCCATCTTATGACGTAGGGGTTTATGTTCAGGCTGGTGAGCCTGTCTATAATACCAGAATGGGGAATGGTGTCGAAGGCCTTTGCGAGGTCTAGGTAGGCTGTGTGTACCACCTTTCCCTTGTCTATCGCCTTGGTAACTGTCTCAAAGAAGTCCACCAGGTTCAGGAGGCATGATCTGCCCTTCACGAAGCCGAACTGGGTAGGGTCCAGTGTCTGGAGGTTCCCAATGTCTCTGTTAATGAGTTCCATGATGATGCACTCCATAGCCTTGCAGACCAAGCTAGTCAGGCTTATAGGGCGATAGTTCCCGGGGTATGTTGTGGCTCCACCTTTGTGAAGCAGAATAACCGTTGCTGTGCACCACTCTATGGGTACATAGCCTGTGGAGAGGCTGAGTTTGAACAATGTGTTTAGGTTAGGAGTTAGTTTGTCTTTGAGCTCATGTAGGATGCAGGCTGGGACACCGTCCGGTCCCACTGATGCTGTGTTTTTGGCTTTGGAGAGGGCTGTTTTAACCTGAGTGTCTGTGATTTCAGGGGCTCTACATTCTTCTGGTATGGTTATGGGCCCTTTTGGGGGTGAAGTTTGCACTGAACCTGTCTGCCAGGATGTTGGCGATATCGGTCGGTTCAGTGTATTTTGTGCCATTCTGCACTAACTCCGAGCAGATCTGAGCATTGCCACTTAGATTCTTGACATAGCTAAAGAATGCCTTATGATTATCTCTGGAGTCCCTGGCAATTTTTCTTTCGAAGCTCGCCTTGGATGATTTTATGAGGGATTGTAGTTTCTTGCTGATACTGATCAGGGATGTCTTCCCTTCTTGGGATTTTACTCTTTTCTGTACCAGCTTCCTCCTCCTATTGTATAGCTTGTTTATGGCAGGGGTCCACCAGACTGGTTTCCTTTTCTTGGAGGAGTGAGTTGTGGTTTTGCTTGGGATAGCACGATCCATGCATTCTTGTCGGTGTCTGTAGAATGCATTAGTAAAGGATTTTGCAGCTTGGACGGCGTTATCCTTTAGCATGGGGGCTTTGAAACTTTCCACCTCGGTCTTAAGTAACATGAAGTTTGCTTTTGAAAAGTTTTTCACGGCGGTTTCCTTGTCCAGGGGTGGGGGGAATGTGGATATCCAAAGTGATTTGTTTATGGTCAGATCTAACCAGTGAGGGGCTTACCTCCGATGTGATTACTGGATGAAAACATTAGAGGCAAAGCAGACAGCACCTTAGCTTGGATGTGGTGGAGGCTGTTGTTCATCATCTTCCCAGTGAAACCATAACAAACTATCAAAGTCTCATTAAAGACAGTATAAACAATTACATTTTTAAATTAAATGAATATATGTTGGTGATGCTGACATCCAGATTTCAGTTGCAGTTAATAAAGCATTAAAATGCTACTAAAGTCTAGTCTTTCAGAAGTGAGCCATGCAAGGGAAGAACTTGTGGACTTTTGCCAGCTGAGACTGGGAAAATATTAGAGAGGGAATCCTCAGCACTGTGTTTTCCCATCAGTACTCTGGAGACTCAAGGAGCCACTCTCAGGGATCAGGGTGGATTGCCCCAAAGTCTAGTAAATCAAGTGAGTCCTGGACAGTGCTAGCACCCTGAGGCACACAGTTAGAACTATGCCTGTCTGGTGCAAAAGGAGAGCCAAATAACGAAAAAAAAAGTCTTCTCAAAGTTGAAGACAAAACAAATTCTGCTCTAAAATTGTAGCAAGCTGCTTCTTACATTTGTATATGTAAAAACCAAGCAGCTTGCTAAGCATGTCATATTCCACACCTGTGGAATACCGGTTTCCTATGAAACCATCGAATTTACACTACATCGAAAATGAGAAGATCGGGACTTCTATATTGAAATTGCAAACCATCGAAAATGGAAATCGTCGACTTCCAAAGCGTCGAAATGAAATGTCACAGCACTGGTGTATGTTTAACGCGACCCGGTAAGTGTGCGACAGTGACGGAGGTAGGAGTGGTCAGGTAAGTGAGTTAGGGTTAGGGTGCAGGTAGGTGAAGTGTGCGTTAGTGTCGGAGCTTGGGCTAGGGGTGGGTAAGTGAGTTAGGGTTAGGGTGCAGGTAGGTGAAGTGTGCGTTAGTGTCAGAGCTTGGGCTAGGGGTGGGTAAGTGAGTTAGGGTTAGCGTGCATGTAGGTGAAGTGTGCGTTAGTGTCGGAGCTTGGGCTAGGGGTGGGTAAGTGAGTTAGGGTTAGGGTGCAGGTAGGTGAAGTGTGCGTTAGTGTCGGAGCTTGGGCTAGGGGTGGGTAAGTGAGTTAGGGTTAGGGTGCAGGTAGGTGAAGTGTGCGATAGTGTCGGACCTTAGGGTTAGGGTTTGGGTCAGGGCTAGTGTGTATGCTATGTAGTGTAGTGTGTTGTTTACGTTCCGTGTGTCGGTGTTATGGTGTTCGGTGTTTTAAATGTCGACGATTTCTGTTTTCGCTGTTATGTACTTTTGATGGTCTAGTCTCGATGTAGTCATTCTCGATGTAGTGTAAATTCGATGGTTTCATAGGGAACCGGAATACCAGCCCAGCTGCTTATTTGTGTCTTTGTAAATTTAATACAGTCTGTATCTTCCAGTTTCTCTGGTACTGTAGAAAATCTCAGATTTTCTCTATATGCTCTGTCTTATTTTACCATCTTTTGAAACATCCCTTCTTGAACAGTCTCATAGTCATGCAGCCTTTTCTTCATTTTGACCTCCAATTTCTGCAGTTTTATCAACTCATCTGAATATCTGTAAAGCTTCTTCCATTTTTCCAGCCTTTTGAGTTGATACACTCCTTCAGTCTTTTGTTCATTTTAATTGGCTCTGAAGACATTTCACTTATTTTTTCATATAGATTACTGGAAGGGTGTCTTGCACCAAAGCTGGAGCTTGAATTGCTTTTTGCTGAACAGCTGCAGGATTCTTCTCAGTCAGTGCTTTCTCTGTCTTTTCAATCTGATTTTCTTTCAGGCTCTCTTAGTTTCTTCTTTTCTGACATCCATGCAGTATACTCACTAGTCAGTAACTGGATTTAATAAAACTGGCAGCTCCTGGGTCTTGTTTTTTAGTTTCTTTTTTCACACTGGTAGAGCTGAAGTCAAGCTAAGTTAAAGTTAAACCAAAAATCACTATTTTGTAAAACTCAACTCCTCTTAGCATGCTTTTCAAAAAGAATAGTTGTGTAAGAACTTACCATAACCTTAGATGTCCTTCTCTTCCATGTTGCAGTATTCATAACAGTAGGAAGGTTGCTGCTTGAAGCACTGGACATCCTGCCAGTATACCAAAGTTTTAGGAGCAGAGGTGCATGCTATGGTGCTTGCCAGGGCTATAAACCGATGTTGGCTATAAAAGTGACGCCTGCAGGTACCCCCTTCAGAAATGACTGCCGCATACAGTAGTACCCCTGGGGAGCGAGGAAAAGAAGCGTTTCAGACCCACATATGCCACCAGGCCAAAGAAGTCCAATAAATGTATGTGCCTGTTAAAGTGCCCTGTTTGGATGGAGAGAAGGTAGAGAAAGCCACTCCAGATGGACAAAACAGAGCAAGAGGAGGTTGGAGGAGGGGACTGAATACTGAAACATGGAAGAGAAGAACATCTAAGGTTATGATAAGTTCTTGCACAACTATTATATGTCCTTCTATTCTCATGTTGCAGTATTCATAACTGTAAGGAGAGTACCCAAGCTTTAGGTATGAACCTGGGAGGTAGGTTAAGGGGCCTGGTCTATGAGACCCTGTAAAACTGACCTAGGAAACCCAGTTCTGGCTCTAGAGACCAAGTCTAGCTTGTAGTACTTGGTAAAGATATGGACTGAGAACCAGGTGGCCACTTCCATTACGGAAGTGTAGTCCACCCCCCTGAAAAAGTTGCTGAATAGGCAGCTGCCGTAGTAGAATGTGCTCTCACATTGGTAGTTAAAAACCTTTCCATGAAAGGAATAACAGGCAGAGATAGCTTTAGAAATCTATGATGATATAATCTGTTTAGAGACTGCCTTCCCCAAGGCCCTTGAGTGAAAGGAGACAAACAGCTGTTCAGACTTTCTAATGGATTTGGTCTTGTACAGGTAATACCTAAGTTGTCTTATGAACATCCAAGGAATGTAAAGTTCTTTCAGATGGATTTTGCGACTGAGGAGAAAAAAACAAGGAGGTTAATGGCTTGATTCAAAGACAGTTCATTAACCACTTTAGGCATGAATGAGGGTTAGTCCTGAGGGAGACCCTGTCTTTATGGAAGATGAGGTAAGGGGGTTAGCCATCAAGGCCTGGATTTCTGAGACCCTCCTGGTGGATGTGAGGGCTACCTGCAGTACTGTTTTCCAGGCACATAGTTTCAGTGATGCTGAGTGAACTGGTTCAAAAATAGGAAGTGTGAGTTTTTCAAGGAAAAAATTAAGGTCCCATGAAAGTGGTATTTGTTTTTCGGGGGTCTGATATGGAAGACCCCTCTTAAGAATAGTTTTACATTTAATCTGGATGCCAAGGGAGGAACCAAAGGGAGACAGGTGGAAATGGCTGACAAGTGTACCTTAACAGAAGAGTAAGTCAGTCCTGAATGTAGAAGCTCACACAAGTAAGAAAGGACCATAGGTAAAGAAATAAGAATAGGGTCAGTTTTTTTTCTCACACCACCTGGAGAATCTTTTCCAGTCAGGCACATAATTTCTCCTGGTACTAGGTTTTGTGGCCTCTTGCAGGACATTGAGTACATCCTCTGAATATGGGAGTCTGAAGGGGATCAGAACTCTATCCTCCATAGATCGAGTCTGAAGTTGAGCACCTGATGGTGTATGAGCGACCCCTTGTCTTGTGTGAGTAGGTCGAATTGGTGGAGTAACCTGTAGTAATTGCCCTGGCTAGTAGGTGAAAAAGGGGAATTAATGTTGTCTTGGCCAAAAGGGAGTCACCAGCAGGATTTTTGGTTTGTCCCTGTGAATCTTCTGAAGGACTCTTTGAATCAGTGTGAAGGGGGGAAAGGCATAAAGATACATCCCCGCCCAAGGAAAAGAGAAGGCATTCACCCTCCAAGCCTGTGAATGTGGATCCCTTGGGCAAAACAGAGGCATTTGCCTGTATTGGGAGGAGGCAAACACATCTGCCTGAAGAATACCCCACTTGTGAATAAACTCCAAAAAAACACCTCCCTGTGAAGCATCCATTCGTGAGAGGGTGCAGAGGTTCTACTGAGAGTGTCTGCCATTGCATTCTCTGCTGAAGGAATGTACACTGCTTGCAGGTGACTGTACAGTCTGCTGCCAGGGAACAAATCTGAACTGCCAGGCTGCAGAGTGAGTAGGAATTTGCACCCCCCCCCCCCGCTTGTTGATATATTACAGGACAGTCATATTGTCTGTGACAACTTTTAAGGTGCCTGGTAGGAGGATTAGGTGGAAGGTTTGCAAGGCTAGGGGAAGGGCCCTCATCTCTTTGATATTGATGTGGTCCCTTTGAGTGAGGACCACTCTCCCTGAACTTTGTTTTGTTTGTTGTGGTTTTCCAGAACAGCTCCCCAACCCAGGTCTGAAACATCTGTGAAGATTTGTTGTGAGGGTGGAGGAATCTGCAAGGATATGCCCTGATTGAAGCATATGGCTGAAATCCACCACTGCAGCTCTTTTTTCAAGAATGGGAGAAGAGGTAAAGGAGTATCCAGGGGGTGTGAATGCTGGGTCCACCGACTCCTCAGCACACACTGAAATTTTCTCATATGCAGCTTTGCTAAGGGAAGTATGGGTATCAAGGATGCCATGTGGCCTGGGACCCACAGGAATTCCCTGGCTGATAAGGTTTGGAGAGAGAGGAGTGTTTGGACTTAATGTGTGATGGCTTCCACTTTCTAGCAAGGAATGAAGACTGCCATCTGGTCTGTTTTTATACTGCACCCCAAGAAGACCAGGTCTTGGGTGGATGTTAGGTGAGATTTTTCCTGGTTCACAGTGAACTCTAGGTTTGCTAGGGTATTGGACACTAGGTGGTGAAGGAGGTTGTGGCAATCCTGGTGAAGTATCAAGAGGTCGTCTAGGTATGGACATGTTTTGAATGCCCTGCACTCTGCAGTGGGCAACAACTGGAGCTAGGCACTTTGTGAATACTCTGGGGGCTGTGGAGAGCCCAAATGGCAATGCAGAAAAGTGTAGGAACTTCCTGTAGCTGGGGTGAATAGGAATATGAAGGTAAGGGGATACCATGAAGGCTTGGTGAGGGATGAGGGATAGGAGGTGATGCAAGATGAGCACTTTGAAGGTAGGCACCTTGAGGAATAGATTGAGTACAGATAAATCTAGAATTGGCCTACAAGGGCCATCTTTTCTTGTAACCAATAACATCCTGGAGTAGAATCCCTTGTTTGTTTGTTTTGGCTGTACTCTTTCTATAGTGCACTAAGACTGGAGCTGATCCAAAATTGGGGGAATAAATGAAGCTGACTTGTACATGGTTGGGGTTTCCCCTGAAAGGGAGGAAGCGTCCACCAAGTCATAAAGTATCCTTTTTAGATGATGGAAATGACCCAAGCCTATGAGGTTATTTTCCACCAGGAGGGCAGAGAAAGGGTAAGGCAGAGGGATAAGGGAGAGGAGTTGGGTAATGGGTTTGAACCACAGTGGAGGGGCCTCTGTCCTGGTTAGGCTGCCTCCGAAAAAGGGAGTTGAAGTGGAGGTGGAAGGTTGTTGAGGAGTAGAGTGTCTCCTAGGCTGCCTCCGTCCCTTAGCCTGTGGGGCATTAGAGTGAGATGATTGCCTCCTAACATAGGTGGCCTTTTGAGGGTAGTTCCGATGATACATAAGAGAGACTAACAAATGCTTTAACTTTTGTAGCTCCTTGCCTTTTTCCTGTAGGGATTTAAGAAGCTCTGCAGAGGCTGCACCAAAAAGGGCCTTATTATCAAGAGGTGCGTCTAGAAATTTGGTATGGACATCCATGGGAACTGGCTGTAACCTCACCCAGGAATATCTCCTCAGGACAGAACCTCAGACTGCAGATTTGGAGGATGCCTCTACCGCATCACAACTGCACTTTATGGAGTGCCTGGTCACCTGAGAGGTGGTAGGGAGCAGGGCAGAGAGTTGTGACTTAGCAGAAGAGTCTGGCACATCAGGAATCAGTGCAGGGGCTTTTGATAGCGTATCTAAAACAAACCTAGCCATGTGAGTTTGATAGTTTAGGGATCTGATAGCTAGACTGCAAGAAGTATATACCTTCTTCCCTAGTCTATCCATAAATTTGCTGTCCTTGTAAGTGGGAAACAGAGAGGTAGAGGGCAGTTGTCTGGGTGATTTATCTGCTGACACTGCAATGACAGCAGGGTCTGCAGGAGGGTTCTTGAATAAGAACTGTGTATCCTGAGGAACTTTATAAAATCTATCTTGATGTTTGGAAGTTGGGGGGGGTGAGAGTCAGGGGTATGGGATGCAGCCAGAAAGGCATGATGAAAGGCTGGAAGCAGGGGAGGGACTGTTGATGGAAAGGGCTGCTCCATCTGCAATAAATCAAAGTATCTCTTTTTTGTTTCACAGACATCTGAGGCCTGCCACTTAAAATGTTCTCTCATCAGAGAAATAGTGCCCCCAAAGGAGAATTCTTCTCCTGGAGATTCAGGACTAATAGAGACCTCCTCTTCAGGGGTAATGAAGTCCTTGGAGGATTCTATCTGGGAGCAATAGGGAAGTGATTCATCAGAGAAAGAGAGTTCTTCTTCTGAATGCTCGAAGGTCTGTACAGGTGTAGTTACTTGTAGAGGTACCTGAGACTGGAGGGCCTGGAAGGTCCTGAAAAGATTTTGGGAAAAAAAACTTCCCATGCAGGAGCTGGTTCAGCTTCTCTATGTTCCCTATGTTTTAATTTCTGTTTCCTCTTTAGATGAGTAGAAGGATGTGTTGAGGCCGATGGCTGGGAGAATGGAAAGGCTAGAGTAGACCCCTCCGATGCCCCGAGCCGTGGTTACCTCTCGCCATCAGGGGCTGACAGCCGATCAACCTCAGTGGACGTACTCTGCATTTCTGCCAAACCGGCTTCCACCATGGTTCCCAGTTCTAGCTGCAAAAGGGGCGTCCGATGAGACCCCGGGCTAACATCTGCCTCGAGAGACTCACCAGATTCCTGAGGTGCAGCATGGGCGTCAGGCCTAACTTTCTTGGCCTTCTTCCGAGGCGGCTCATCAGAGGTACCTACCTCACCCCCCATGCCTAGCGCTAGACACCGAAGCCTCTGGTTTTCTAAATAAAGCTTTAAGGCAGCCAGACCACTGCAAAGCGATTTAGGTACAAAAGACTTGTAAATATCGCAAGATGTATGGTTGTGGCCTTCACCTAAACACAATAAGCACTTATTATGCGTGTCCTTGGAATTTGTCCACGACAAGCACACTTCCCCTTCCTAGCTGAAATGTACTTTTGAAAAGCAATACGAAGGTAACAAAAATCCCAACCGGTACTTATCTGCATCGGACGGCTGAAACAAGCGAATGAACTGATTCCTGGAGCTGGCAGTTGGAGGTCCATAGATCACTGCGGTATAAAACTTCTGAGGGGGGTAGGTGCGTGCAGATGACACTTTTATAGCTGAAGTCGGTTTACGGCCCTGACAAGCAACATAGCATGTACCCCTACTTCTAAGATTTTGGTATATTGGCTGGATGTCCGGTGCTGCAGGCAGCAACCTCCTTATGAATACTGCAACATGAGACCAGAAGGACATCCTAATTATGGATAGTAAACATTTTTTTTTATTTAATAATAACTGAATCACCACTTTTTTATATATTTGATCATATACCCTTGCTCACAGATTTAAATATATTTGGAACAATAACTAATTCTTTAATATGGGCAGGAACCATGTCAGGCAAGCTGTAGTCATAACTGTATGCCTGACAGCAATATTGGCAAGTTTTCAAAGACATTATCACTTTAAAGCTAATACAGCTTCACTAGGGAGCTTTACTAGTGCTACAGCAATCAAACACAATTCAGAGACAATAAACTATCAGATGGAGCAAGCTCACTGTGTGTCTAAATGGAATACAGCCCATATAAATGCAACTATTTTAGTGTTCTCCTACCAGCCTATGCAACACTGTTGTACAGATACATCTGATAAAGGAAGCTTACTGCAGCAAAACTGTCAAGAATACTTGGGTTATCAGGTCTTTCAGTGAGAAGTCACTTTCAGACTTGACAAGATTCAGAGAAGGATTCACCCCTAATCCTTGAGTGGTACGCCTTCTAGTATTTTCTCTGATGACATTACTCTGAAGAATCCCTGCAATAACTTCACTTCTCAGATGATGGATGCCAAGTACTTCTCTGCATGATGATGATTTTACAGCAAATAATACAGTATCTTCTTGTCTACAAAGGTATTAGTGAGGTTTGTTCATGTTCCAAAGTGACCTTCACTGGTACTTGAAAAATTTGCAGAAATTAATAACCAATGTATCTTGCAGTCTTCTGTGAGGTGGTATTCAGTTAGGCTGAATATAAAAGCTGCATGCTTGTTCATGCGCTGATAGATTTTGCCTACATTTATAATGGTGGAATACATCAAATTCCTGTTCCTCAGTCTTAGAAGTGTTCATCTTTTTCTGAAACTTCTGTGAAAATTTTGAAAAAGTAGATTTAAAAAAATTGATGAACATTCTTTTTAGAATAAAATAGCAAAATAAAATTTGAAAATACTCAAAACAGCTGAAAAGATTAAAAAAATGGCTGCGGGCAGAGTTCTCACCTACAATACTGCAAGAAAGAGTTGCTGAGGTAAGAATGCTATGCATTTCCTTTTTAAAGGTATTCCATTATTACTGATAAGTCAAAGGTTCCTGATACACAGCCATGAAAAACTATGTGAATGTTTGGGGCAGGGTCATGGATGGGAAGTTAATAAAAAACTGATTTTTTTTTTAGTTCTGTCTTTCTTCAAATAATCAAGAGGATTAAAACCATGTACTCATATAACTGTGTGTGTGTGTGTGTGTGTGTGTGTGTGTGTGTATGTCCATATTTGTTCTTACAGTTCCTAGAACTTTCTTCCAGGGTCCAGATTATAAGAGTTATCAATAAAGCAGCCTTACACTGGAATAAGTCACTTACACCAAGAGCAAGCCTTTTGGAACAGGGGCAGACATATACCTGAGTAAGTCACTTATACTGAGAACAAGTCTTTTGGAATTGGGCCCCAAGCCCCCCCCCCCATAAAAGTGTCAATCAAAATGCAATAATAAATATGTCTGCAATATGATTTAAGAAATTACAGGGAAGTGCTATGTCTGTGATGGACCACTGCTTTTTCACTTCTGTGCTTGTAATATTTATGCTGCTGCAGGCAGAATAATATAGCCAAAAAGACTCATTACATTTTAAATGTTTTAATATGATCTTGTATCAGAAAAGTCATCATAAAAATGTTAATATTAAGTAAAAAAACTTTAACAATTAAGTTATTCAGTGCAAAACAGAGCACCATATTGCTTATAAGGTGCAGGAATAAAATGCAGTCATATAAAATGAGTTGTGAATTAAATAATCAATTAAGCTAAGTGGGTGGCTATGCTACTACTTAAATTTATATCTCACCAGTTGTAAGAAATTGCTCACTACTACAGTCTAATGTACACAAAGTCAATAGTTTTTACACATAGCCAGTTCAGGTAAGCTAAAATGTAACGTATAAACACCTAATAAAGTGAATGTGGGACTTACTTTATGCTATTGTTGTACAGTTTACTCAAGCTATTAGGGAACATAATGAATTACCAAAATTGCCAAAGATAAAGTCATACAAAACACAATTCAGAGACAAGAAACTATCAGATGGAGCAAGCTCACTGTGTGTCTAAATGTAATACAGCCCATATAAATGCAACTGTTTTAGTGTTCTCCTACCAGCCTATGCAACACTGTTGTACAGATACATCTATGAGAAAGGAAGCTTACTGCAGCAGAACTGTCAAGAATACTTGGGTTATCAGGTCTTTCAGTGAGAAGTCACTTTCAGACTTGACAAGATTCAGAGAAGGATTCACCCCTAATCCTTGAGTGGTACGCCTTCTAGTATTTTCTCTGATGACATTACTCGGAAGAATCCCTGCAATAACTTCACTTCTCAGATGATGGATGCCAAGTACTTCTCTGCATGATATTGATTTTACAGCAAATAATACAGTATCTTCTTGTCTACAAAGGTAGTAGTGATGTCTGTTCATGTTCCAAAGTGACCTTCACTGGTACTTGAAAAATTTGCAGAAATGAATAACCAATGTATCTTGCAGTCTTCTGTGAGGTGGTATTCAGTTAGGTTGAATATAAAAGCTGCATGCTTGTTCATGCACTGATAGATTTTGCCTACATTTATAATGGTGGAACACGTCAAATTCCTGTTCCTCAGCCTTAGAAGCATTCATCTTTTTCTGAAACTTCTGTGAAATTTTTGAAAAAGTTGATTTAAAAAAATTGATTAACATTCTTTTTAGGATAAAATAGCAAAATAAAATTTGAAAATACTCAAAACAGCTGAAAAGATTAAAAAAATGGCTGCAGGCAGAGTTCTCACCTACAATACTGCAAGAAAGAGTTGCTGAGGTAAGAATGCTATGCATTTCCTTTTTAAAGGTATTCCATTATTACTGATAAGTCAAAGGTTCCTGATACACATCATGAAAAACTATGTGAATGTTTGGGGCAGGGTCATGGATGGGAAGTCAATAAGAAACTGATTTTTTTTTTTAGTTCTGTCTTTCTTCAAATACTCAAGAGGATGAAAACCATGTAACTCATATTGTGTGTGTGTGTGTGTGTGTGTGTGTGTGTGTGTGTGTGTGTGTGTGTGTATGTGCATATTTGTTCTTACAGTTCCTAGAACTTTCTTCCAGGGTCCAGATTATAAGAGTTATCAATAAAGCAGCCTTACACTGGAATAAGTCACTTACACCAAGAGCAAGCTTTTGAAACAGGGGCAGGGGGCAGACATATACCTGAGTAAGTCACTTATACTGAGAACAAGTCTTTTGGAATTGGGCCTCAAGCCCCCCCGCCCATAAAAGTGTCAATCAAAATGCAAGAATAAATATGTCTGCAATATGATTTAAGAAATTACAGGGAAGTGCTATGTCTGTGATGGACCACTGCTTTTTCACTTCTGTGCTTGTAATATTTATGCTGCTGCAGGCAGAATAATACAGCCAAAAAGACTCATTACATTTTAAATGTTTTAATATGATCTTGTATCAGAAAAGTCATCATAAAAATGTTAATATTAAGTAAAAAACTTTTAACAATTAAGTTATTCAGTGCAAAACAGAGCACCATATTGCTTATAAGGTGCTGGAATAAAATGCAGTCATATAAAATGAGTTGTGAATTAAATAATCAATTAAGCTAAGTGGGTGGCTATGCTACTACTTAAATTTATATCTCACCAGTTGTAAGAAATTGCTCACTACTACAGTCTAATGTACACAAAGTCAATAGTTTTTACACATAGCCAGTTCAGGTAAGCTAAAATGTAACATATAAACACCTAATAAAGTGAATGTGGGACTTACTTTATGCTATTGTTGTACAGTTTACTCAAGCTATTAGAGAACATAATGAATTACCAAAAGTGCCAAAGATAAAGTCATACAAAACATAATTCAACTAGAATGCCAACATTTTTTCCAGAAAGCCAACCCCCTTCCTTGCACCCTGAGTGCGGAAGGGCTTGTCCCAACCCATATTTCCCCTACTGGTATATTTGAATCCTGAAGTTGCACTACCTCTGGCATTGGGAAATACATGTTATGCCCTTCCCTAAGGTACTGCAGCCTGTGAGTTACAATACAATAGAAGGCAGAGGCTGGGTGGGTTGTGTCCCCCCACACACGTATGCAGGGGAGCTTGTACTCTGCAAAAACAAAGGTTTTTGAATAACTTCTTTATTATGTGCACTTAGCTGCAATTCTGTGCGCATAGCGTTGTTGACTTGTATACTGACAGACTGAAGAAGATCCATGATAAGAATGAAGCCTTGTCCAGAAATGTCTATCTCTTCTGTTCTTTGCCTTTTGTTGAAAATGTTGCATGGTAAGGTCGCCTTCTTCTAGGGCGCTGACAGGGAGCAATATCTTCCTTGATGTAACCTAAAAAAAGTTGTAAATCAGTAAGTTTTCAAGAAAGAAAAACTGAAAAATTCATAAGTATTCAGGGGTACTGTGCTGCAAGTACATGGCTCTCAATACTAAATGTTTGGTCATCAAAAATATTTAAACTGTTTAGTCCGATGGAAACAATGTGATAAGTCCAAACTTGACAAAATAACATTTATCATTCATGTAAGGACACTGTTCACTAAAGAAGCAAACGTGAAGCACATTGATATATGAATATAACCAAATGGACTTAGAATCCGTAGGTGGAAGAGGCACAGTAGATGGCCCTCAATAATGGGGAAGAGGACACATTAATGGAGTAGAAAGAAAATTACATCTTATTGCAGATGCCAAAAAGTTGTGTTACAGGTGTGAAATACGACAAATACATCTGTGGTAAATGACAGGAAATAATCTGGCAACTACAGAATTGTTCTTGGAACTTCTATAGCATTTGCAATTGAGCAGCCATAAAAAAATGTAAGTCTCAACTGTCCACATTTTCGCAGAATATCCAGATTTTTTGCATCATATTTTTTGTCCTTTCTAAATAAAATGTGTGTTTTTCTGGCAAATCACTGAGGACTGAAGTTACTAAATAATAACAGATATTTGAGTTTCAGACTTCACATCCTTCAGAAAATGCATACTAAAGCATAAAGAATAGTTGTGTAAGAACTTACTATAACCTTAGATGTCCTTCTCTTCCATGTTGCAGTACTCATAACTGTAGGGAGGTTGCTGCCTACAGCACCAGACATCCAGGCACTATACCAAAGTCTTAGGAGCAGGGGTATGTGCTGCGTTGCTTGTCAGGGCCATAAACTGACGTTGGCTATAAAAGTGACGTCTGCATGTACCCCCTTCAGAAATAACTGCCACATACAGTAGTACCCCTGGGGAGCAAGAAAAGGAATCTTTTCAGATCCACATATGCCACCAGGCCAGAGGAACCCAATAAATGTATGTGCCCATTACAGTGTCCTGTTTGAATGGAGAGAAAGTAGGGAAAGTCACTCCAGATGGACAAAACAAAGCAAGAGGGGGTTGGGGGGGCTAAATACTGCAACATGGAAGAGAAGGACATCTAAGGTTATGGTAAGTTCTTACACAACTATTCTATGTCCTTATATTGTCATGTTGCAGTATTCATAACTGTAGGTAGAGTACCCAAGCTTTAGGTATGCTCCTGGGAGGAAGGTAGAGGGGCCTGGTCTATGAGACCCTGCAAAATTGACCTAGCAAACACAGTTCTGTCTCTGGAGACCAAGTCTAGCTTGTAGTGCTTGGTAAAGGTATGGACTGAGGACCAGGTTGCTCCTTCCAGTATGGAAACGTAGTCCACTCCCCTGAAAAAGGCTGCTGAAGAGGCAGCTGTCCTAATAGAACGTGCTCTCACACTGGTAGTTAAAACTTTTCCATGAAAGGTAAACAGGCAGAGATAGCTTTAGAAATCCATGAAGATATAGTCTGTTTAGAGACTGCCTTCCCCAGGGCCCTTGGGTGAAAGGAATCAAACAGCTGTTCAGACTTTCAAATGGATTTGGTCTTGTCCAGGTAATACCTAAGCTGCCTATGAACATACAAGGAATGTAGGGTTGTTTCAGATGGACTTTGAGGTTGAGGGAAAAAAAAACAGGGAGGTTAATGGCTTGACTTAAGGACAGTTCATTAATCACTTTAGGCATGAACGAGGGGTTAGTCCTGAGGGAGACCCTGTCCTTATGAAAGATGAGGCAAGGGGGGGGGTTACCCATCAAGGTCTGGATTTCAGAGACCCTCCTGGCATTTGTGAGGTGAGGGCTACCAGCAGTACTGTTTTCCAAGTACATAGTTTCAGAGGTACTGAGTGGGCTGGTTCAAAAGGAGGTATTGTGAGTTTTTCAAGGACAAAATTTAGGTCCTATGAAGACGGTATCGGTTTTCTAGGTGATCTGATATGGAGGACCCCTCTTAAGCATAGGTTTACCTCTAATCTGGTTTCCAAAGGAGAAACCAAGGGGAGACAGGTGAAAATGGCTGACAAGTGTACCTTAACAGAAGAGTAGGTCAGCCCTGAATGTAGAAGCTCACACAAGAAAGAAAGGACTATAGGTACAGGAATAAGAAAGGGGTCCTGTTTTTTCTTTTGATACCACCTGGAGAGTCTTTTCCATTTTGTCACATAATTTTTTCCTGGTACTAGGTTTCCTGGCCTCCTGCAGGACATTGAGTATGTCCTCTGAATATAGGTGTCTGAAGGGGATCAGAACTCTATCACCCATAGAGTGAGTCTGAGAGTGAGCACCTGAGGGTGTATGAGTGACTCCCTGTCTTGTGTGAGTAGGTCGAATCAGTGGGGTAACCTGTGGTGATTGCCCATGGCTAGTAGATGAATAAGGGGAAACCAATGCTGTCTTGGTCAAAAGGGAGTCACCAGCAGTATTTTTGGTTTGTCCCTCTGAATTTTCAGAAGGACCCTTTGAATCAGTGTGAAGGGGGGAAAGGCATAAAGATACATCCCCGCCCAAGAAAAAGAGAAGGCGTTTACCCTCCATGCCTGTGGATGTGGCTCCCTTGTGCAAAACAGAGGCATCTGCCTGTTCTGGGAGGAGGCAAACAGCTCTGTCTGAGGAATACCCCACCTGTGAATGAGATCCAAAAACACCTCCCTGTGAAGTATCCATTCGTGAGAGGATGTAGAGGTTCTACTGGGAGTGTCCACCATCACATTCTCTGCTGAAGGAATGTAAACTACTTGCAGGTGAATGTGCAATTCTGCTGCCAGGGACCAAATCTGAACTGCCAGGCTGCAGAGCAGGTAGGACCTTGTCCCCTCCTGCTTGTTGATATACCACAGGACAGTCATATTGTCTGTGACAACTTTTAAGGTGCCTGGTAGGAGAATTGGGTGGTAAGTTAGCAAGGCTAAGAGAAGGACCCTCATCTCTTTGATATAGATGTCTCTTTGTCTGAGGGATTACCACTCTCCCTGAACTTTGTTTTGTTTGTGTGGGTTTGCAGGACTGCTCCCCAACCCAGGTCTGAAGCATCTGTGAAGATTTGTTGTGAGGGTGTGGGACTCTGCAAAGATATACCCTGGTTGAGGCGTATGTCTGCAATCTACAACTGCACCTCTTTTTTGAGGCATGGAAGGAGAGGTAGAGGAGTATCCAGGGGGTGTGAATGTTGGTTCAACCAACTCTTCAGCACCATCTGAAATTTTCTCATATGCAGCCTTGCTAAGGTGAGCATGGGTATCAAGGATGCCATGTGGCCTAGGACCCTCAGGAATTCCCTGGCTGATAATGTTTGGAGAGAGAGGAGTGTTTGGATGTAATGTGTGATGGCTTCCGCCTCCTGCCAAGGAATGAAGAGTGCCATCTGGTCTTTTTTTATCCTGCATCCCAAGAAAACCAGGTCTTGGGTGGGTGTCAGGTGAAAATTTTCCTTTTTCACACTGAACCCTAGGTTTGCCAGGGTATTGGATACCATGCCTAGGTGGTGACGGAGGGTACTGCAATCCTGGTGAAGTATCAAGAGGTTGTCTAGGTATGGATATATTTGAATGACCTGCACTCTGCAGTGGGCAATAACTGGAGCTAGGCACCTTGTGAATCCCCTGGGGGCTGTAGAAAGCCCAAATGCCAATGCAAATAACTGAAAATGCAAGGAACCCATAGAAAAGTGTAGGAACTTCCTGTAGCTGGGCTGAATAGGAATATCAAGGTAAGCATCCTTCAGATCCAGGGTTACCATAGGTTCATACTAGACTATCTGCCCTGGGGCAATTATAAGCCTAGCCCGATTCTGTATGGCTTACGCCACCCCTTGATTTGAGTATACTGTGCCCTTTTTAAGGTTTAGTTTACTGTGCCTCTGTCTAATAGTGACACGGGAGTAATCCCTGGGACAAACCTACGATCCCCCATCCACCTATCGAGATTCTTCTTGAAGAGATTCAGTGAGGTGCTCTGCCTCACGTGAACTGGAATTCTATTCCAGAGCGAAGGGAGTCTCTGGGTTATGAACCTGTCCCTCCAGCAAGTTCTATTTATTTCTGTGCTGAGGTTCAAGTCCCTCGAGTGTGTGGCTCTAAGGGATTTAGATTTACTGAGGTGGAGCATGTCCATTAATTCTGGATTTGACATAGCTTTGTATGTCAGGCACAGATCGCCTTGAAGTAGGCGGTATGCAACTGAGTAGAGCTGGAGTTTTTTTAACCGAGCAGCATATGGCATCTGTTTGAGACCCTTGATCCACTTGGTCAGATACTTTTGGGTCTCTCTCTAATTGCTGCAGGTGTCGGGTAAGGTACATCCCAAAAGGGGCATTGTATTCTATGATGGGCCTGATGAGGGATGTATAAATGGGCACAATTACCTCTCTTGATCTAGATGTGAAACCCTTCGTGATGAGGTGGGCTATGTAGAAGGTCTTTCTAACCACTTTGGCAATGTGGTTTTCAAAGGAGAGATTGCTATCAACTTGGGTTCCCAGGTCCCTAATAACTTTCTCTGTACTTAATGGGTTTCCGCCTATGTGGTAATTTGTGGGCACATTGTTTTTGCCAAAGGGTATGACTATACATTTTTTGGCATTTAGCTTTAAACCATGGTGCTGGCACCAGTTATCTGTCTCTGTGAGACCTTTTTGAAGGATGTTTGTGTCAGCTGGAGAGTCGATTATGGCACCCAGTTTGCAGTCGTCTGCAAACTTGGTGAGCCATAGTCCTCCCACGTTTGCCTGTACCTCGGAAAAGTATATACCAAATAAGAGTGGTCCCAGGACAGAACCCTGTGGGACGCCACTTGTGACTGGTTTCGAGTCTGACATGGCTCCAGCAACTCTCACTCTGTGGGTTCTGTCTTTGAGCCAGTTTGCGACTCATCTTGTGACATAGGGGTTTATATTTAAGCTGGACAGCTTATCTATGATGCCCGAGTGCGGTATTGTGTCAAATGCCTTTGCAAATGCCATGAAGGCTTGGTGAGGGATGAGGGGTAGGAGGTGATGAAAGGTGAGAATTTTGAAGGTAGGAACCTTGAGGAATAGATTGAGTACAGACAAATCCAGGATTGGCCTCCACGGGCTATTCTTTCTTGGAACCAAAAACATCCTGGAGTAAAATGCCTTGTTTGCCTTTTCTGAAGATACTTTTCTATGGTGCCCTGAGCTTGAAGCTGATCCAGAACTGGGGGAAAGAGATGAAGCTGACTTGTAAGTGGTTGGGGTATCCCTTGAAAGGAAGGAAGTGTCCCCCATATCATAAAGTATCCTTTCTGACTCAAGCCTTTGAGGTAATTTTCTGCCAGGCAGGAAGGGAAAGGGTGAGGTGGAGGGATAAGGGAGTGGAGTTGGGTAATGGGGTTGAGTCACAGTAGATGAGCTGTGTCCTGGTCAGGCTGCCTCTGAAAGGAAGTTGAAGTGGGGGCGGAAGTTTGCTTAGAAGTGGAGTGTCTCCTAGGTTGATTCCATTCCTTAGCCTGTGAGGCACTGAAATGAGATGACTGCCTCCTAACAAAGGTGGTCCTTTAAGGGTAGTTCCTATGAAACCTAGGAATAGGAGAGACTAACAAATTCTTTAGATTTTGTAGCTCCATGCCCTTTTCCTGTAGGGATTTAAGGAGCTCTGCAGAGGCTGCACTGAAAAGGGCCTTATTATCAAGAGGCGCATCTAACAATATGGTCTAGACATCCATAGGAAGGGGCTGCAACCTCACTCAAGAATATCTTCGCAGGACAGTATCTGAGGCTGCAGATTTGGAGGATATCTCTCCCGCATCATAACTGCACTTTATGGAGTGCCTGATCACCTTAGAGGCGGTAGAGAGCATTGCAGAGAGTTGTGACTTAGCAAGGGAGTCTGGCACATCTGGAATCAGTGCAGAAGCTTTTGATAGCGTATCTAAAACAAACCTAGTCATGTATGTATGATAGTTTAGGGCTCTAATGGCTAGAATTGAAGAAGGATATACCTTCTTTCCTAATCTCTCCACAAATTTGCTGTCTTTGTTAGTGGGAAACAGACAGGTGGAAGGCAGCTGTGTGGGTGATTTACCTGCTGACACTGCAATGACAGCAGGGTCTGCAGGGGGGTTCTTGAACAGGCAGTGTGTATCCTGAGGAACTTTATAAAATCTATCTGGACGTTTAGAAGCTGGGGGCTGAGAATCAGTGGTCTGCGATGCAGACAGAAAAGCATCATGAAAGGTTGGTAGCGGGGGAGGAACTGCAGATGGAGAGGGCTGGTCCATCTGCAATAATTCAAAGCATCTCTTTTTTTCAGAGACATCCAAGGCCTGTCATTCAAAATGTTCTCTCATCAGAGAAATGGTGCCCCCAAAGGAGAATTCCTCTCCTGGAGATTCAGGACTAACAGAGTCCTCCTCCTGAGGGGTAATGAAGTCCTTGAGAGATTCTATTTAGGAGCAATAGGTAAGTGATTCATCAGAGGAAGAGAGTACCTCTTCTGAATCCTCTAAGGCCTGCACAGGTGCAGGGGTTGGTAGAGGTACCTGAGACTGGAGGGCCTGGAAGGCCCTGAAAAGATTTTGGGAAAAAACTTCCCATCCAGGAGCTGGTTCAGGTTCTCTATGTTCCCCATGTTTTAATTTCTGTTTCCTCTTCAGAGGAGTAGAAAGATGTGTTGACTAGCGAGGCCAATGCCTGGGAGGATGGAAAGGCTAGCGTAGGCCCCGCTGACGTCCCGAGCTGTGGTTCCCCTTCTCCATCTGGGGCTGATGGCCGATTAACCTCAGCGGACGTACTCACGTTTCTACTGAACTGACTTCCACTATGGTTCCCAGTTCTAGCTGTGAAATGGGTGTCCGATGAGACCCTGGGCTAACATCTGCCTTGAGTGTCTCACCAGACTCCTGAGGTGCAGCATGGGTTTCAGGCCTAACTTTCTTGGCCTTCTTCCTAGGCGGCTCTTCGGAGGTACCTACTTCACCCTCCATGCCTAACACTAGACAACGGAGCCTCTGATTTTCTAAATAAAGCTTTAAGGCAGCCAGATTAGATATAAAGGGTTTGCAAATATCGCAAGACGTATGGTTGTCGACTTCACCTAAACAGAATAAGCACTTATCATGCATGCCCTTGTATGGAATTTGTCTTCCCCAAGCACACTTCCCTTTCCTAGCTGACATGTGCATTTGAAAAGCAATAAGAAGGAACCAAAATCCCAAAGGGGTACTTATCTGTATTGGAAGGTCAAAACAACGAACGAACTGATTCCCGGAGCTGGTGATCAGAGATACGTAGAACACTGTGGCAGAGAAGTTCTAAAGGGGTATGTGCAGACATCACATTTATAGCCGAAGTGGGTTTACGGCCCTGACAAGCAACACAGCATGTACCCCTGCTCCTAAGACTTTGGTATACTGGCCGGATGTCCTGTGCTGCAGGCAGCAACCTCCCTAGAGTTAGGAATGCTGCAACATGAGACTAGGAGAACAGACTGTTATTCCACCATTGTATAAAAATTTCATTATGTCTATTTTTTATGCATTGTTACTATGTGGAGCTTTTCTCCCCGGGCCTCCTCTGAAAATTGGTTCTGCCCAGTCAGACTTCCCCAGTAAACAAATGTAAAATAAAAAAAATAAATAAAATTTCTAAGTTATAAGTTCAAAATTTGAAATCTGTCCCTATTTTGGGGCATCCCCCCCCATTATTTTTGGCTATGTCCAGATTTATTGTATGAAGAGGATGAGGGGTATGAAGAAAACAGATAGTTTCATAAAAATCACTTCTGAAGGAAATAACTGCTAATTAACTTGTGGGTGGTACAGTTCAACAGTAGCAAGAAACCAAGACAAATTAATTTGACTTTTTTAACAATTACTAAGCACTCCCAGTTAAACCTGCCAGTACCGGTCAGCTAATGACAGTGACAGAATTAAAAACAGATTTCTTTCTGCCTGCTGTATGTGCCAATAATGGTACAGAAAGTCAGGGACACATAAGACAAAGTGTTACACTGTCTTTCTGATAGCACTTGCTAAGTGCATCATTGTTTTGAAAGCTGGTTCATAGGTAGGTACTAGGCTATCTGCCTGAAGACATTTATAAGCCTAGCCAGAATGTGTTGGCTTTCGCCAACCCCTTAGATTAGATCCCTGTGCCTCTGTCCAGCAGAGCCATTGAAGAGATCCCTCGGGTAAACTTTCTGTTTCCCATCCACTTGTCAAGGTTTCTCTTGAAGAGGGTTAGCGAGGAGCTCTGCCTAATGTAGACTGGAATCTTGTTCCAGAGCATGGGAATTCTCTGGGACAGGAATCTATCCCTCCAGCACGTCCTATTTATTGTTGTGGTGAGGTTTAGATCCCTGCAGCATGCGGCTCGAGGGGATATGGTTTTCTTTAGGTGGAGCATGTCCATCAATTCTAGGTTGGACATGGCCTTGTATGTCAGGCAGAGATCACCTCTGAGTAGGCAGTATGCAACAGAGTACAGCTGGAGTTTCTTCAGTTGAGTTGCATAGGGCATCTGCTTGAGGCCAGTGATTCTCTTGGTGAGGTACTTCTGTGGTCTTTCCAGTTGTTGCAGGTGTCTTGTAAGGTACATCCCAAATGGGGCACTGTACTCTATGATGGGTCTGATGAGTGATGCATAGAGGGGCCCAATGACCTCTTTTGATCTGGATGCACGTAGTGCTTCTTTTTTGTAACTAGTAGTACATGGAACAGATAAAGTTTCATGCACTACAAAGAATTAAGATCAGGTCTCTGATCATAACCTATTTTTGTGTTCTTGACATGGATGCCACGATTCACCTTGTGAATTTCTTGGCTTCCATGTCTCGAACACATAAGCTGGTTCTTCGGAAGACAAGGAGTCACCAGAAAGAGATGAAATTGAATAAATTTTGTAGTGAAACCTATGGCTATTATCTCCCTAGCTGACTTCTCTGAAATCAGGAGGAACTACTGATCTAGGAAAAAAAAAAAAGATTATCCAACTCAAGATGTTTGAAGTGAAAGCAGAGTCATAGGTGAGTGTAACCATTACTTCAGAATAAAGTCTATCAAGCCCCATGGCACATGTCCCTGATGTTTCACATGCACTCTGTAATTTATCCATGGTAAAATTTATTGTGAAACTACAACTGTTGTCTACACTGTGCATGCTTTGTCTTCTATAAAAGTGCCAAGACTTTGAGGTATAGTTTCTGGAGTATTTTCGTATGAATGTAGTTAAAAGTTGCTTGACCATTTACATGGCCTTGCCTGCCCTTCTCTTGTAATAGATTGACTGTTTCCTCAGAAAGATCAACTTTATCTAAAGGACATGAAGATGACATTTAAATAACATTGTGACAGGGCTGTAGTGTAACCAATTTTGTCAGATGGCTTTACCAGATACAGCAACATTAGCACATGCATGCTCAGTAATGTACCCACATTCTCACAGTGGCTGCTGCCAAAGAAATTGACTTCCTTAGGCTCATCAACCTGTTTAAGGATTTTGTTGTGATTTTGAAACACATGCGTTTCATTACTAATGACTGACATCCAGAGTAGTGCAGGTGTATACTTTTCCCCAAATCTGTTCACAACTTTTTTCCTGTCATTAAACAATGTGATTAGACTAGGAGCTACTGTTAATCTCCTTGCTGCCTTCACAAAGTTGATCATTGAGTTCACCAAAAGAAATGGCCCTGCACCCTATAACAGCTATTTTTTGTGGGAAGGGGGGTGGGGGTGGGGGGTTGCTGTGAATCTGGCTCAAGGAAGCATTCTCAAATAAACATTCAGATGTTTGTATCTGATGGCTTGAGCTGCTTAATCTACACTCACTCAAAGTATATGGCTAGATATTCTTTATCCCTGTCTGGTTCATAAGATGGCCCTGGGGAATGGTCTCTTTTTCTGAAACTCGACATCTATGATAGATGTGCTAAGGGTAGTAGTTAAGACAAGGTAACTTTTTGCAGCACAGCAACATTTTACTTTTTTTTTAAACAAGAAACATCTTTACTGAATTCTCATTTATGACATAGGCAATCATACATTTATATAAATGAAAACAAACCATATTGATGTATTTTCAGTTGCAAACATTGTACATCACATATAATCTTCTATAAAATCATTGTTGGTCAAACATTACAAATCTCTATCAACTCCTGCCTTCCCTTAAACCTCATTCCTCCTCCAAAACATTATTCTGCATGTACTGTTCCCATAATTTCTATGTAATTTGCTCCTACCCTTTTTCCTTCTAAAAATCTCAATTCCAGTTTTTTGATCACTGTTACTTATTCACTACTTTTAGTATTGTTGGTTTAGACTTCAATTTCCATTTTCTAGTAATTGCTTTTTTGGCAGCCACCAGAATTAAACTCAGTAAAGCCTCACTATGTCTAGGAAATTCCAATTCTGTATCAAAGCTAAAAAATAAAAATTTTTGTAGTTACACCAATTTGCTCACCCAGTATCTCTAACAGAGTAGTTTGCAGGGATTTTTTTAAAGTTTGCCAACTCATTACTCTGCCAGAAAATATGTTCTCAATTACCTCTTTCTTCCCCATCACATCTCCAACATTTGCAATCTACCTGAGGAAATATTCTTGGGGTATAAAAATACCTATGTAAATATTTCAAAGCAAAGATCCCAAATTTTTTAGACTTTGTGCATATTTGGGAGCTATATATATATGTTACCAATGTTTCTTTGTGAATTGCTTATCCAAACTCTCTTCCCAATCCTTTCTAACCTTTGATTGATTTTTATAGTTCTCATGCAGTATTTTATGTGCCCTACTAATTATCTCTTTTTAACAGCAGCTTCTGTTCGAGATTCTACTAAAAACACTACCAGTGCTGGTCTTTCACTTAGGATTCCCCAATTCCCTTCTCTTTGCCTAAACTCTGATACAAGTCCTTTAAAGGAAAGGCAATCTCTAACCTGCAGTTCAAATTCATTCTTTTTTTTTTCAACAAACATCTTTATTAAATTTTCACATACGACATAGGCAACCTTACATTTATATAAATGAAAAACAAACAAAATGACAACACTTTAGTTGAAAACATTACACATCAGACACACCACTGAAACAACTGTAGTTGCAAGCATTATTTTATTTAACATTTGTTGACCGGGAATGTCCGACTAGGTTCCACAGAGCCTGTTTTCAGCGGAGGCCCGAGGAGAAATGCTCCAGATGCATGTCTTTGGAATGTGGGAGGAAACCGGAGTACCCGGAGAAAACCCACGCGAACACAGGGAGAACATGCAAACTCCACGCAGAAGGCACCCCAGCCGAGAATCGAACCGGAGAACCTCTTTATATATCTACATTATATATCACAAGCACTTTATACCCAGTCATTGTCAGTTAAGCATTATATGGATCATTGAAATCCTGCCCCTTAAACCTACTTCCTTTTCTGCATATATTGTTCCCACAATTCCCATTGTTTTCTGGGTCTATATTACCATCTCAAACGGTAAAAATGTCGAATGTCCACACGAGCGAAATCGTACGAAAACAAACTTGTTTTTTTTTTTTGGGTCGCGGTACCGTGAGGATTGGAATATTTGCCCTTTCCTCACTGTAGTGTGACCTCGGAGTTGGAATATATATTTAGCTGGGGGTTGTGGGGGGGCCCAGCCCTCCACAATAGCAAGTTTGTTTTTGTACGTTTTCGCTCATGTGAGTGTTCGACATTTTTACCATTTGAGATGGTAATATACACCCTTGTTTTCCTATGTAGTTTGCTCCTTCCCTTTCCTAAAGATCCCAATTACACTTGTTTTATCTCTGTTACAATATTAACTACTTCTAGTAAAGTCGGTCTAGACTTTGATTTCCATTGTCTAGTAATTGCATTTTTGGCAGCCACCATAATTAGACTCAGTAAGGCTTAACTATGTCTAGGCAATTCTGATTCTGTATCATAGCTCAAAAAATCATCTCCCCAGTTAATTCTGTCTGCTCACCCAGCATCTTCGACAGACAGGGAATCCGTAAATTCTGCCAGCTCATTACACTCCCAAAAAATATGCTCCCAGCCAACTCTTTCTTGCCCATCACACCTCCAACATTTGCAAATTATTTGGAGTCTACTTGGAGTATAAAAATACCTATGTAAACACTTCCAGACAAAGA
Source organism: Protopterus annectens (assembly GCF_019279795.1). Taxonomy (NCBI): domain Eukaryota; kingdom Metazoa; phylum Chordata; order Ceratodontiformes; family Protopteridae; genus Protopterus; species Protopterus annectens. The sequence goes on from NC_056731.1 coordinate 1,135,136,643, forward strand.
TCTCAAATCTTCTAGACTTTGTTGCATAGTTGGGATATATATATATATATATATACACATACATAGGTTTACTATCAAAATTTCAAACCAAACTCCGTCGACTGCACTTTGTTCGAACACGGAAATTCGAACACGGCAATGTCAAACATCAAGCCCCTATCTCGACCCGTGTTAAAACCCGTTCCTAGTTTGGCTTTTGATGTTTGACATTGCCATTTTCGAATTTCTGTGTTCGAACAAAGTGCAGTTGACGGAGTTTGGTTCGAAATTTTGATAGTAAACCATATATATATATATATATATATATATATATATATATATATATATATATACACACACGTATATACATATATACATACATTATATATATATATATATATATATATATATATATATATATATATATATATATATATATATATATATCCCCATTTTCTCTTTGTGAATTGCTTATCCAATCTGTCTTCCCAGTCCTTTCTAAACTCCTCTTGTTGAGTCTTATAATTATCATGCAATATTTTATATGCTTTACTAATTACTCCTTTTTGAATAGCAGCTTCTGTTCCAGATTCTATTAAAAACTCTACCAGTGCGGGTCTTTCATTCAGGAGCCCCGCATTTCTTTCTCTTTGCCTATACTTGGATATCAATCCTTGATAGGGAAGGCAGTCTCTAACCTGCAGTCCAAATAAATTCTTGGCCTCTTCCCATTCTATTACCTTTCCCTTTATAGTTACTTGCTCCCAATACCTTGGCTCCTTTGCCAGTTTTCTCCAATAAATTCCAGTCCCCTCTTGCCTATTATCTGTATCCCTAACCACAGTCATCCCTATCAGCAAAATCTCTTTTCTCCGTTCTCGTGCTGGTTTAGTTCTCAGAATACTCCCCTGAAATTTTATGAATATAATACTCTGTATGATTTTTGTTGTTCTCTTTAAGAGTCTGCATCTAAAATCCCAGTCTTTCTTTATTTCTTGAGCTTCTTCCCTATATCATCATCATTCCTTTCCACTTTGAATTATAGCTTTCTGCTTGTGCTATGTATAACAGCCTTAATGTTGCTGTAAAATATCCTCTCAAACTGGGTAATCCTTGTCTGCCTTGCTCTATTGGAAGAATCAACTTATCCTGGTTGACCCTGCTGTCTTCCCTTCCCAGATAAAATCCTTGAACTCTTTTTTTAATTGAACTCCACAGCTTCTCCTCTGGTTGATAAGAATACGCCTGACCTATGTATAATACTATAAGGGACTAAAAACATTTGAGTGGCTTGTATCTTAGTGTACATATGCATATAACAAAGCTTCCAGTTTCTCAATTTTTGTAGTCTCTTCCCATATATCCTTAGCTACCACAAGAGAGTAATTTATAATCCATACTCCTAAATACTTCATTTTATCATGTCCCCATAAATATGTATACTGTGTGGGTAGATAATTTCCCGCTATTGCCTTTGTTTTAGCTTCATTCATTTTGTATCCCAAGAAGATTTGAAACTGTCTTAAAATGTTCCACAACACTGTAATGTCCTTCTCTGCTTTTGTCATGTATAAAATAATATAATCTGCAAACAGAGCCAGCTTTTCCTGATTACCATGCCAATTATATCCTTGAATTTCTGAGTCCCGTATTTTCTTTTGCCAGTGGTTCAAAATATAATGCAAACAACAAAGAGGAAAGCAGACAACCCTGCCTGGTTCCTCTACTCAAGTAGACGTTATCAGAGAGGACCCCACCTACTTTAAGTTTTGCCTCCGATCCCTCATATATATTTCTAATCAACCTTATAACTGTACAGGGAAAGCAAATGCTTCCATTCCCCTGCTCATGAAGTTACAGTCTACTCTGTCAGATGTTTTTTCTGCATCAAGACCCACAATTAAAAGTAGCATTTTCTTAGATTCTGCTTCCCTCTGGATCATCAATGTTCTATTAATGCTGTCAAATGTTTGCCTGCCATCCACAAAACCACACTGATCCATATCTATCAATTTTGGTATCACTTTTGCCATTCTTTAAGCTATTATAGACATACACACTTTATATTCATGATTTAGTATTGAAATGGGCCTGTATGAAGCTGGATCGGATGGATCTTTACCCTTTAAGGTATTACATTTACTGCAGCCTTCTTCCAGGATGCTGGTACTTCTCCACCTCTTAAAATACTGTTAAACAAAACCTTCCAGATCTTTATCAGTTTTCCCCTCCTAACTTCCAAACTTCCACAGGAATACCATCTATTCCTGGGGACTTTCCTGTAGATTGGTTATACATAGCAATTTCTATCTCATCTCTTCCTATCCTAACCTTTAGTAACTGAAGCTCATCTACCTCTAACATTGGCCTATTTAATTCTTCCATAAACATTGCCGTTTGTATTTTTTCTTGATTTCCACATTTCTCTGCTTTAAACAAATGTTCATAAAATTTCTGAAACATTTCTAATACTTATACAGAATCTCATTATCTTCCCTGTTATAGGCTCCATAAGCTTGGTGACAACCGTTTCCACCTTCTGTTGCCTGAGCTGTTGTGCTAAAAGTTTTTGTCCTCTAGAATTATCAAAAAACAGTTGCTTAACAGCACTCTTTTTAAACTAGTGCATATTATCGAGGTAATCCCTTATTTTCTGTTTAGCATTCTGCAGTTGTTCCTTTTCTTGTTCTGAGAGAATCTCCCTATTTTGCAATACTTTTAAAAAAAGTTATGTACTCACCATAACGTTCCATCTGAGTAGGTAACTTCATTTGTCAGCAACCTGTGGGGGTATCGAATCCGACCTGGATCCGAGCCAGCAGCTTTCCAAGCTAGAGATCCGAGCTCCAAGCTCCTCCCCCTTCCCCATAATATCCTGCTACCTCCTTCCAATCCTCAGATGCGTTTGCCCATCTATATAACCTCACAACCACAAAACAACAACCTGAAAAACCCTAACCTAAGGATTAACAAAGGACTTGATAAACCACCCTAGGGTCCAGGTAATCAAAGAACCAGGTTAGGGGGAAGGAGGCAGGGTCGGTTCCTGACAAATGAAGTTACCTACTCAGATGGAACGTTATGGTGAGTACATAACTTCTTTATCTGAAGTAGTTAACATAATTTGGTCATCAACCTGTGGGACAGAGTCCCCAGCTACCAAAAACTTGGAAGGTCCTCAAGGAAGGATATTTCGGAGCACTGCAGAGCCAAAAGCCGCCCTTCCTCTGGACACTAAATCCAATTTACAGTGAGAGATAAAGGTATGAGAGAATGCCCAAGTAGCCGCAGAAAGTACAGTTGTGTACCTACCATAAATGTAGATGTTCGAGTGTATTCACTGTTGCAGTCATTACACTTGCTAAAAGTTTTTGTCCTCTAGAATTATCAAAAAACAGTTGCTTAACAGCACTCTTTTTAAACTAGTGCATATTATCGAGGTAATCCTTATTTTCTGTTTAGCATTCTGCAGTTGTTCCTTTTCTTGTTCTGAGAGAATTTCCCTATTTTGCAATACTTTAAAAAAAAGTTATGTACTCACCATAACGTTCCATCTGAGTAGGTAACTTCATTTGTCAGCAACCTGTGGGGGTATCGAATCCGACCTCGATCCGAACCAGCAGCTTTCCAAGCTAGAGATCCGAGCTCCAAGCTCCTCCCCTTCCCCATAATACCCTGCTACCTCCTTCCAATCCTCAGATCGCATTTGCCTATCTATATAACCTCACAACCACAAAACAACAACCTGAAAAACCCTAACCTAAGGATTAACAAAGGACTTGATAAACCACCCTAGGGTCCAGGTAATCAAAGAACCAGGTTAGGGGGAAGGAGGCAGGGTCGGTTCCTGACAAATTAAGTTACCTACTCAGATGGAACGTTATGGTGAGTACATAACTTCTTTATTTGAAGTAGTTAACTTAATTTGGTCATCAACCTGTGGGACAGAGTCCCCGGCTACCAAAAACTTGGGAGGTCCTCAAGGAAGGATATTTTGGAGCACTGCAGAGCCAAAAGCCGCCCTTCCTCTGGACACTAAATCCAATTTATAGTGAGAGATAAAGGTATGAGAGGATGCCCAAGTAGCCGCAGAAAGTACAGTTGTGTACCTACCATAAATGTAGATGTTCGAGTGTATTCACTGTTGCAGTCATTACACTTGGGTTATCCTGCTAGCAGGCTACCCACAGTCGGCCTGAATTCCAAAGTCTTGGTCCAGCGTTGGTTGCTGTCGCCTCTTCCCTGACGTCAGTGCGCCAGGGGTATAAAAGATGTAGCCAACGCCATTTTCTTCAGTTTTTCTTGCCCAGATGTCAGGTGCCCCTAAAAGGGTAGGCTAAAAAACATTGCTTATAAAAGCATGCACTAAAATAAACAATACCTTCATCTACAAGCAAATACATCACATAGGTTGTATAGGATAGAGAAGTACAGATAAATCCCAGCAAAGAAAGGGGGATGGTGGGAGGGTAACCTGGACTGCAACACTGAATACACTCGAACATCTACATTTATGGTAGGTACACAACTGTACTATATTAGCGGTGGTGGTGCTGCGGTAGCGCTGTCGCCTCACAGTAAGACGCTGTCCGGTTCGACTCTCAGCTAGAGCATCTTCTGCGTGGAGACATGCGTGAATGGGCGTACCTTCGTTGAAGGTTGTGCATTAGGGCTGGCAACTCAGCATGTAAAAATCAACTGCCAATCATTAGCGGACCGGAGTTCCACTGTGGCGACCCCTAACCGGGAAAAGCCGAAAGACACAACAACAACAACACAACTGTACTATGTTCATCGTGTTTCACTGTTGCAGTCATTACACTTGGGTTGAATCCCAAAGCTGAGGTTGGGTGTCTGGGTCTAAATAGAATTAGGAGTGGCTATAAGGCCCTGCAAGACTGCAGTGGCAAAGCCTGCTCTGGATTTAGAGTAAAGAGGCAAGTGGTAGTGCTTAGTAAAAGTGTGCACTGAAGTCCAAGTTGCTGCCTCCAAAATATCCTTGGTTGGTACTCCTCTGAGGAAGGCTGCTGAGGTGGCTGCTGCCCTGGTAGAATGTGGTCTAATTCCCTTAGGCACTGATTTACCATGTTGTGAATAGCAGAAATGAATGCAGTGTCCTATCCATTTTGAAATAGTCTGCTTTGAGATCGCCTTTCCTTGTGATCCTGCAGCATATGCCACTAAAAGTTGCTCAGTCTTTCTAAAAGCTTTAGTTTTGTCCAAGTAGAAGCACAGCTGTCTGTGTATGTCCAAAGAATGCAGAAGTCTCTCCCCTTTATTCTGCGGGTTTGGGTAAAAAGTAGGCAAATGAATGGTTTGGTTAAGAGCCACAATGGACACTACCTTAGGCATAAATGTTGGGTTTGTCCTTAGAGAAACCCTGTCTGGATGGAAGATAATAAAAGGTTCAACAGCCATTAATGCCTGTAACTCTGAGACTCTTCTTGCTGAAGTTATTGCTAGGAGCAGAGCTGTTTTCCATGATAAGAATTTTATCTCAGCTGTATTGGCTGGCTCAAAAGGAGGCAGTGTGAGGTTTTCCAAGACAAAATTGAGGTTCCATGCAGGTATTGGTGCTCTCCTTGGAGGTCTTATGTTTTTGGTCCCCCTGAGGAACTGCCTAAGCAATGGATATGAAAAAATAGGTGGGTCTGTATTGTAATGAGCTGAAATGGCAGGGGCATGGATCTTAATTGATGAGAAGGATAGGCCTTTGTCCAGCATCTCAGTTAGATATTGTAAAATCTGAGGAATATTTGGAACAAGCATGTCAATTCCTTGTGCCTGGTTCCAAGCACATAATCTCTTCCATTTTTCTGCATAAGATTTTCTGGTGCTGGGCCTTCTGGCCTCCAAAATAACATCCATAACCGCTTTAGAGAGAGGTGTATTCTGAATGGTTACAGTATCCGCCATGCAGCTAGATTCAGAGTTCTGAGTTGGCTGTGCAGGATCGGATTGTTTTGTTGGGTCAGTAAATGAGGAATTTGAGGCAATGTCCAGGCTGGGCCTTGGGACAAGCTCCTTACGATTGGGTACCAGTGTTGGCGAGGCCAATCTGGGGCAATCAGTATCATTTGTGGCTTCTCTTGTCTGACCTTTAGGAGTACCTTGGGGAGGAGAGGCAGTGGAGGAAAGGCATATACTGTAAGGTTGTTCCAGCTGAATGACAGAGCATCCACTTTCCATGCTTGTTTGTGATAAGTCCTTGTGCAGAATCTCTGAAGTTGGCAGTTGTGAGGGGAGGCAAAAAGATCTATGTCTGGGCGTCCCCATTTCCTTGTTATCATGCTGAATATTTGTGGATCTAGTTTCCACTCGTGAGGGTCCATGAGGTTTCTGCTTAGTTCGTCTGCCCGAGAATTTGTTTTTACTGGCAGGAATTGCGCTTGCAGGTGTACTTGGTAAGTCAATGCTGTGTTCCACAAAATCATGAGTTGTCTGCAGAGGGGTAGGAATGTGTGCCCTCCTGCTTGTTTATGTACCACATGACTGTGGTGTTGTCTGTCTTTATCAGCAGCTGTCCTGGATGAAGTAGGTCCGTGAAGGCTGTCAGGGCATTTTGTACAGCTAGCATCTCTTTTTGATTGATGTGTAGATGCCTTTGGCTTGGGGGCCATGTGCCCTGAATACATTTTCCTGCCATGTGGGCCCCCCCAGGCATAATCTGATGCATATGTTGTTAGTATTTGCCTGGCTGTGGGTAAAGTGAATGGCTGTCCCTTGTTGTGGTGACAGGCCTGTGCCCACCATCGAAACTCCTGTTGCAGGCAGGGAATCAGTGAAATTAATGATTCCAGGCTGTGGCAATGTTGAGTCCAAACACTTTTTGGGTACCATTGTAGTTTCCTCATATGCAGTCTTGCATATGGAATTAGCAGAATGCAGGAGGCCATGTAGCCCAGAGCCTGCAGAATTTTTCTTGAGATAAGCCATCTGGGCAGTTGTATTTAAGCTTGCACCCAGCAATATTATCTGTTGAGAGGGTACTAGTTTTGATTTCTTTTTGTTTACTGTGTACCCTATGCAAATTAGCAATCTTTTTACAAACGCCAGATGCTTTAGTAGAATGTCTTTGGCCTCTGCTTGAATAAGGCAGTCGTCCAAGTAGAGATATATTTGAATTCCTCTTTGTCTGCAAAATGCAATTACTGGTGCCAGGCATTTTGTGAAGACCCTGGGCGCAGTAGATAAGCCAAAGGGCAGTGCAGAGAATTGGTAGTGCATTGAGCCAGCTATGAATCTGAGGTATCTTCTGCAAGATTGTCTGATTGGGACATGCAGGTATGCCTCTTTGTGGTCCAAAGTTACAAGCCAAGCCTTTTTGCCCAGCATGGGCAGAAGCTGCTGCAGAGTCAACATTTTGAATTCCGGAACGCCCAGAAAAGTATTTAGAATAGACAGGTCCAGAATCGGTCTCCATGCTTTGTCCTTTCTTGGTACTAAGAAAAGTCTTGAGTAAAATCCTTGTCCCTGCTCTTGTTGTGGCACTGGCTGAATATCCCTCATGCTTTGTGCCTCTGTCCATTGATTGTGTGGCAGGTCTGGCATACCTTTTGCCTTTGGAAGGGTGTGAAAGTGGAACCTGTAGCCCTGAGAGACTACATTTAAGAATCACTTGTCCTGGGTAATCATGTGCCAATTTTGTGAAAAAAGTGCTAGCTTTCCCCCCCAAGGGTGCTGCCAAAAGATAAATGCTTGGCATTGGCAGAGGGAAGTCATTGGGACTGTTTCCTATATGGCTGTGATTTGTCTTCTCCGCTTTTGGAGGTAGAAGCACCCCACTGTTTGGGCCTGTATGAGCCCTGGGGCTGTTGTCTGCCTCTAGGGCTTCTGTATCTGCCTCTTTGTGGCCTGCCTGACACGGGAAAGGACCAATTCTTAGAAGGCCAGTTCCTGCTAAATCTGGGTGGCTGCACCTGTAAGAAATCCTTCACTGTCTGCATAGATTTAGCTTTATCCTCCATTTTCTTCAACACCTCTTCTGCCTTAACACCAAACAAAGTATCATGCTGTAATGGAGCATCTAATAATTTTGCATGATCAGGCAGAGTCTGTTCCTTTAACCAAGCATGCCTTCTAATGACAGAGCCTGTTACAGCGGCCCTGCAAGAGGCCTCCAGTGAATCATAACCACATTGCAAAGTATGTTTTCCCACTTGTTCAGCTGCATGCAATAAATCCTGCAATTCCTTGTTCTCAGCCATTCAGAATGTGTCAACATTTTCTGTTTTAACAGAGACATTAAATATTGCTGATATTTAAGCATATGAAACTGACAATTTAAAGCCCTTACAGCCAAAGTAGCAGAAGTGTAAACTTTTTCCCCCATCTGTCCAGTGTCGTAGAATCTCTATCTGAGGGGACAGGGTTTTTTGCAGTAGCAGCCTTGACCCCTTTGGGACCCTGTGAAATAGTTTCTGGGTCCGCAGCAGGGTTTTTATATAGAAATTTATGAGAATCTGGAACCCTGTAGTATCTGTCTGGCTTAACAGGTGCAGGAGGTAAAGAGTCGGGAGACAGGCCGGACTCTGAAAATACATCATCTACAATGTCTAGAACAGGAGGAATAGCAAGAGGTCTGTGCTGAGGTAGTAAAAGAAAATCTCTGAGCCTTTTCTTAGAATGTGAATAATCTTGGCTCTCCCAGTGGAAATGCTCCCTCATGGTATGCAAGGTTTCCCCAAATGAGTAATCCTCAGGAGGAGAAGCTGAAGGAATAGATTCTTCAGCATAGAGTATCCCTGTTCTGAAGAGGAGTCAGAGGAAATGGAAACCTGATCAGAGGAATCATATTCAGTGTCTTGCCTAGGCCTCTTATCAGGAGGGGCATGGGAACCCCTGATCAAAGTAATTAGGTCTTCGGCCATTTTGAGCATCTGTTTCTTAGGCATGGAAGTCTGTCCTGGAGAGTGCTGTACTTGTTTCCTTGTCTTTAAAACTGTTTTAGTCTTTGATGCTGAAGTTGGCTTGATATAAAGTTGTGTAGGTCTGAAAACACCCTCAGAAGCCGATGCCCGCTCAGAGGCTCCAGACCCATCTGAGGGATTAGTTTCTGAAGCCCCAATCCCTTGAGTATCCAGAGGCCTAGCTGTCTCCACATGGGAGTCGGAGGTGGCCTGTGGCTCTGAGGTAGCGGGTCTCAGGGGCTGCGAAAGTGCCTCACTGAGAACCGGCGAACCGGCGACTGGCCTAGAAGAGGCTTCATTGTCAGTTTTGGACCTCGGATGCCTGTCCTTTCCTTTTTCTTTGCGTTTTTTATGAACTCCGGTCGTCGGCTGTTCTGACGGCATTATGTAGCTAAACCTTTGGTTAAAGTAATGAAAAGCAAAATCGTACCGACGCTTAATAGTGTGTTGGTTAAATCTAGCACAAAACCGACAACTAGCAACGTCGTGGTCAGGCCCTAGGGAAGGAATACAGTAAGAGTGAAAATCCTTATGAGGTATTTGCTTCCCACAAGAAATACAATTGTTAACTTTTTCTGACATCGGTCTAGAGCAAGAAAAAAGTTTCCCCAATGGGGTACTTAGCTTTATAGAAGACTTCAGATCTGAAATTCAATTTCGGAAATCTCAGGAGTCGGCCGACCGGCACTCGCGAACTGCTTTTGCTTCGGGCACCGCGCGGCAAGAAAGACTTAAGAAAATGGCGTCGGCTGCATCTTTTATACCCCTGGCGCACTGACGTCAGGGAAGAGGCGACAGCAACTGATGCCGGACCAAGACTTTGGAATTCAGGCCGACTGCGGGTAGCCTGCCAGCAGGATAACCCAAGTGTAATGACTGCAACAGTGAAACACGATGAACATCAAATGTCATCCAAGGGAACTCTAGACCAGAATACAGCAGATGTAGCCATAGAGTGAGTAGAATGAGCATTAACCCCTATAGGCTCTGGTAGGCCAGATAGTTTGTATGCGAGCAGAATACAATTAGAAATCCATCTGGCCAGAGTCACCTTCAAAACTGGCTTACCCAAGAAGGGTTTTGCAAAGGAAACAAAGAGCTGATCAGACTTGCGGAAGGCAGCTGTTCTCTGTAAATAAAAGCATAACTGTCTATGAACATCTAACAAATGAAGTTTGTACTCCCCTTTGTTTTGATAGTTAGGGAAAAAACTGGGAGATTAATGGACTGATTGATGTTCGCCTCGGAGGCCACTTTGGGAAGAAAAGATGGGTTAGTCCTGAGAGAGACCCTGTCCTTATGGAATACAAGATAAGGGGCTTAACACAGACGGCCTGAAGCTCTGACACCCTCCTAGCTGAGGTAATAGCTACCAAAAAGGCAGTTTTCCAGGACAAGAATTTCAAATTAACAGAAGCTGCAGGTTCAAAAGGTGGTCCAGTTAGAGCCTGAAGGACCAAAGTTAGATCCCATGGAGGGGCGGAGTTCCTAATAGGAGGTCTCAAGAGAAACGTACCTTTCAGAAAGGTCTTACAAATCTTGGTGGAAGTGAGGGGATTGAGATTGTCTCCAATGTGAAAATGGGAGATGGCAGCCATTTGAACCTTTACAGTAGAAGAACTGGCCTCTTGCTGAAAAATATGAGATAAAAAATCGAGCACTGCTGGGATGGGAGCAGTGAAGGGGTCTAAATTCCTATGAGACACCCAAATGGAAAACTGCTTCCATTTACTATTGTAAACCTTCCTGGTAGAAGGCTTATGCGCCACCACCAGGATAGATCTAACTGTGGACGAGATACAGGGAGTCCTAGCAACTAATGGAACTGGATCAGCCAAGCTGAGAGCTTAAGATCGACCAGATTCGGGGATTACAATCCCGAAGGATGACATATCAGATCCGGGATGGGATCCAAGATCCAGAGAGGAGCTATAAGATGAGACCGTAGACACGGGAAACAGGCTTGACGAGGCCAGAATGGGGCTATGAGGATAATCTTGTTCCCCAACCAATGAGCTTTCTATAAGAATTTTGTCATCAACTGAAGAGGAGGATAAGCATAAAGAAGACCGGGTGGCCAAGCATGGACTAGAGCGCCTCTGGGGGCTTCCCCCGGAGGGGGGATTAGAGTGAAAAACTCGCTGCACTTTGCGTTGGAAGGTGACGCGAAGAGATCGCAGCAAGGCTGACCCCACTTGCGGAAGATCTGTTTCGCTACTAAAGGATTCAGAGACCACTCGTAGGGTGAGAGGATAGTTCGACTCAGTTTGTCCGCTAGGATGTTGGACCGACCCGGAATGTGTATTGCTAACAGAAAATGGTTGGTGGATATCGCCCAATCCCAAACTCTCATGGCCTCTCAGCAAAGGGGTTAAGACATGGTTCCCCCCTGTTTGTTGATATACTAGACCACTGACATGTTGTCTGACTGAATTGCAATAGTCCCTGGAGGGAGAAAGGTGTGAAAGGCTTGCAACGCTAGAAGGACCGCCCTCATCTCCAGTACATTTATATGCAGAACGGTCTCTGTCTGAGTCCACGTACCTTGGGCAGTTCTGTCTGCGTAACCCCCCCCCACCCAAGGCGAGAAGCGTCCATGGTTACCGTGGCTTGGGGTTGCGTTATAACAAACGGTCGTCCTTCCCAAAGCTCTTGAGATTGGAGCCACCACATGAGGAAATTTCTGCAAGCTCTGCTGATAGGAATCGATAAGTCCAATGGGTGGTGAAGGATGGACCACTGAACCTGCAAAGTCCACTGGAGAACCCTCATGTGCAAGTGAGCTAAGGGAGTGAGATTGACTGCTGCTGCCATGGACCCTAAGGCTCTCATGAATAACTCCGCTGATGGGGCAGGTGACTGAAGAAGGGCTAGAACGTGTAGGGTCAAACTGCAAAGTCTGTCTGATGTCAAGAAGGCCTTGGTCTGAAGTGTGTCTATTCTGGCCCCTATGAACTCCAAGATTTGAACTGGTTGAAGGGATGACTTCTTGAAGTTTATGGTGATCCCCATTTGGGATGCTAATAGTAGGAAGCAATCCCTGGCTAAGCAGAGTAGATGCCTGGTGGACTCCAAGATTTGAACTGGTTGAAGGGATGACTTCTTGAAGTTTATGGTGATCCCCATTTGGGATGCTAATAGTAGGAAACAATCCCTGGCTAAGCAGAGTAGATGCCTGGTGGGGGCGGTAAGGAGCCAGTCATCTAGGTAAGGAAAAACCTGTATTCCTTTAAATCTCAGGTGGGCCACTACAACTGCCATGACCTTGGTGAACACCCTGGGGGCTGTGGTGAGGCCGAAGGGTAGGACCCCGAACTGGTAATGACTGGCCCCTAGCCGAAAGCGGTGGAACCTCCTGGATCGTCTGTCTATGAGAATATGATAGTACGCATCCTTGAGGTCTATGGAGCACATCCAGTCCTTCTCCTGCAAAAGGGGCAGGATGGATTGAAGCGTGACCATCCGGAATTTCTCCTTGGCAATGAAGAGGTTCATGGTTGAAAGGTTGAGAATCGGCCTTAAGTCCACCATCTTCTTTGGCACCAAAAAGAACCTGGAGTAATTGCCTAATCCGGACTGGGGGGACGTGCTGGATGGCTCTTTTTTCCAGCAGCTTTTTTATCTCTAAAGCTGCAGCCTCCCTCTGCCTGGGTGGTACATCGGGAAGGTGCCTCGACTGAGGAGGTTTGTTTATGAAAGGAACTGAGTAATCTCTGGATATTATTTGAAGCACCCAGCGATCTGTTGTGATGGACTCCCATTCAGCCAGGTGCTTCGAAAAATGCCCACGGACTGCCTCCAGAGAGGAGCAGTCGGGCAACCCCTCAGGGCTGCTGCGTGGGTCGGTCAGAAAAAGGTTCCCATGACCCAAACTTTTTCGGCCCCTCTCTGCCGGAATCCAGCTTGTCCCCCTCTGCCTCTGAAGCACGAAGGGTCTGGAGCGTAATGGGACTGCTGAGACTTCCGGAACAACATCTTCTTTTGTCCTCTCTGGTTCCTGGAAAAGGACCTTTGAGGAGCCGAGAAGCGGATTCCGACGGCAGACAGCATCTTCCCGTCTTTCTCGCTCTGAACCAATGTGTCGCGGACGGTCTTACCGAACAGGGTAGAACCGAAGGGTGCATTTGTGAGGGACGCCTTGAAAGGTTCCAAAAAGTCACAAAGCCAGAGCCAGGCGTGACACCTTAAGGCGATGCCGGACCTGCTGGCTCTAGCGGCTCCTTCCGTGGCATGGGAAAGTAGCCGCATGGACGTGTTTGATACAGATTTCAGAGAGGCCATGCGAGCCGAGAAGGTCAGTTTGTCCTCGGCCGACATGGACTCAGGAGGAGAGACAGCATATTCTTTCACCAGATCCCGCTGAAGTCTAATTACATGGGCCAAATAATTCAGTGCCGTTATGAAAAAGGTAGCTGAAGCAAGCCTCCACTTCCTAATACGATCCATCGTCCGAGACTCCTTATCAGGGGATGGACCAAGGAACGAACTATCCTGAGCAAGTTGCTTCTTGGTGGCTGCTGCCACCACCATGGCATCTATCGGGGAACCCTTACTCCAAGCCGTCCTATCCGCAGGGGAACTAAGAATCCTATCTGGCCTCCTGGGGATTGACTCTACAGTGTCCGGTTTCTTCCATGCCCTGGTAGTGGCTCGGCCGGAGGGGACACCCAAGAGGTAGATGGGCCTGTGAATGCCTCCAGGAATACCGACTCGTCCGAGGAAGGTTTTTGGGCTGACCACCCCTCCTTTTGGTGAAGCATTTGCATAATGTCTCCAAAAGAGACGTCTTTGGGGGGTGACCTGGGGGAACCTTCCGCTTCCTCCAAATCGGTGTCCTCCGTGAGGGACTCAGGGGAGTCCAAGTGCCACCTCTTACACTTACATTTGTGAGGGACTTCCTCGGTGGGGCTGTCCTAGGAGGGTTCACCAACAGGGTCATGTTCCGCCAGTGGAACGGGCTGGGGCGTCAACGCAGGCTGTCCCTGGGACTGGACGATGGAAGACAAGCCTAGCTGCAAGGGAGTGGGGGCGGATCCCGAAGAAAGAGTAGGGGGTCTCGAACCTCTCGAGAGAACCCTCTCCACCACGTCAAAAGCCGAGGATGAACCAATCTCTCTGGGCTCCGTGGTTAACACCCTCAGATCCGGCGCGGGGATTGGCGTCCGAGCCAAAGCGCTCGGACCCGAGAGGTAAGTGTGCTCCGACCGAAACGGAGCTGAAGACACACTGGCCCCCTCGGACCCGACGCACAGCTCTAGGCCCTGAGAGCTCGGATCCGACAAGGGATCCGACAAACTCGAGGGCATGGCCGGCGTCGAGGTAGCAATAATCATCGGCGCCGACTCCCTGACTCCGAGACTCCTCGGATCCGAAGGCTCCAAAACCCGATAGTGAATCGGAGAAGGAGCTATCGGGGCAAAAAGTGGGGTAAACTCCCCCCCAGAGGGGGGGAGGCAGCAACACTCCCATCTGCAGTTGGGTTTGGAGAAAGCGACGCATCATCCGGTCCATCTCAGCGTCGAAGAGGCTACGGGTTGACTTTGAAGAGGCCGCCGAAGCTGGCCGGGAGGGTCGCCACGACGACCTCGAAGATGGCCGGGCCTCCTCCTCCGGGGAGAAGCTCGGAGAATGGAGCCAAGGGGAGGAAGGCCCGGAGACCTTCTGGGGCGACAAGAGCACTTTGGCAGGCGGGGCTGAGGGGTCTGAGTTGGCCCGCTGCTTGTGGCTTCTGTGCCTCTCTTTCTCTCTCTCTCTTTCTCCCTCTCTCTCTCTTATTTTTTTTAGATTCTCTCTCTCCCTGGGAAGAGGTGGGAGGTTGAGTCTCAGCCAGGGGAGGAGGACAGCAGGCTGAGCAGCCGCAGCCACGGCTGTAGCCACCGAGGGAGAGGCGGAAGAAGTTGATTCCGTGGGTAGGAGACCCGCCAGAATCAGCTTATTCCTCCTATCCCTCAGGGCCCGGGGGTTAAAGTCTGCACAAATCTGGCAGCCTGAGGTCAGATGAGGTACCCCCATGCAGAGGACGCATTGAGTGTGGCCATCCGCTGGGGATAGTTTATGGCCACACTCAGTGCACTTAGAAAAGATAGCTTTTGGGGCCTCGGCCATGATTCCTAGATAAAAGACACACACTACTAGGAGTTAAACTACGAGGGACCGAAGGAGTAAAGCTAAGGGATTTAAATTATTAATCTAAACTAACCACACACACTAAAAGTATTAGAGAGATTTGCAAAAATACACTCACAAATCGCCTGAAAACGCTAGGAGCTCGAAAACTCGTGTTTGACCAAGCCGCAGCAAACGAGATCTGGGGATTGGAAGGAGGTCACAGGGTATTATGGGTAAGGGGAGGAGCTTGGTGCTCGGATCTCTAGCTTGGAAAGCTGCTGGCTTGGATCCAGGTCGGTTCCGATACCCCCACAGGTTGATGACCAAATGAAGTTAACTACTTCAGATCATTTGTTAGTCCCTCTAGTTCCAGCTTTTATGTTACATGCATATACTGATTGGCAGGGGCATGAAATAAAGAAATAAAAAGAAAAAATAAAGAAATAAAAATAAAAAAAAAATTATTAAAAATCGCGGACTTTCGCGCATGCGCACTAGTCCGGACTGCTGCTAAGACAGTCTGGAGCATGCGCAGATTGTCTCAGCAGCAGTCCTGACTGGGAAACATGAAGAACAGAGTTCCAAGAAGCCTATGCAGTTTTGAACTGCATAGAATGCCCTGGAACTCGCTGGGAAAACGCGTCGGGGTCGGACTGCAACGTCAGCAGTTCGTCGGGGGAAGGATCTCGGGTCTGGATTGGAGGTTGCTGCAGGGTAATATCTCGCGACGGGCAGGGTCGGATTTGTGCGGATTTTCAGCTGCAGTCTCGTCGGGGGAAGATGCGTTTCATAGGATTTATGGTGGTTTTGCGGACAGGGATTTGGATTTATGGTGGTTTTGCGGACAGGGATTTATTACAGGTAAGTGTGTGGACAGGGATTGATGGTTCGCTACAAGGGTGTGTGTGTGTGTGTGTGTGTGTGTGTGTGTGTGTGTGTGTGTGTGTGAAAATGCCCCAGGTGCAATATACTGGTGGTTAGACTCATGGTGGTGTGGTAGGGAATACCTCAGGCTTGAACCCTGTACCTTGTATGCAGGTGTTAAAGACCTGAATTCCCTACCCACCACCATTTGTAAAAAAATTGCAGATTTTTGCCTCATATTTGATCCGATCTGTTCCTCATAATATCTGTGGTTTGTAAATATTGCAATGCTTGATATTTGATGGTATAGTGGTAGCATTGTTGCCTTACAGCTGCAGGTTCTCAGGTTTGATTCTTGGCTGGGGTGCCTTCTTTGTGGGGGTCTGTATCTTCTCCCTGTGTTTGTGTGGGTTTGCTTTTGTGTCCTCCCATGTTACAGACATGTCTGCATTATTTCTTCCTGGGCCTCTGCTGAAAATTGTTTATTTGTTCCAAGTCAGACTGTCCTGATTAACAAATGTTATATAAAATTGACAGGCATTTGAATTTCAGACTTCAGGTTTCTGAATGTTTAATTCCTTACATATTTGATGGTGCAGTGACAGTATTGTTGCCTCACAGCTATAGGTTTTCTGGTTTGATTCTTGGCTGGGGTGCCTTCTGTGTGGAGTCTGCATCTTATCCCTGTGTTTGTGTGGATTTGCTCTGGTGTCCTGCCATTTTACAAAGACAGGTGTCTATAGTATTTCTCCCTGGGCCTCTGCTGAAAATTGTTTTTGTTCCGTTAGAAGTAAAATTGACAGGCATTTGAATTTCAGACTTCATATTCTTAAGGAAATACATAATAAAATAATTTTATATTCTAGCAATAAATATATAGTAACACAACCTTTTATTATAGCAAGTTTTTAAGTTTATAAGATGACTATTTGAAATTTGTCCTTATTTTTGGGACTGTAATACCGTTATTGGCTTTGTCCAGGTTTTTTGTGCTAAGGTTGACAGCTATGGCAAGGACTGAATTCACTGAATATGTTTGAGGGCTGTATTCCCTCATTACTGGGTTTGTCCAGGTGTTTTGTGCTAAGAGGTTGACAGCTATGGTGAGAACTGAATTCATTAAATGATAGCCATTTAAGTTCCAGTCTTCCTCTCTTTCACAATGCAGCTGATTTGGCGTAGTGGTATGTTGCTCTTGACTGTTTTGCACAGGGACCTTCGCAGTAAAATGTACAGTGGTAACAGCATTTTTCTTTCACAAAGCAGGTGATTTGGCATAGTGGTATGTTGTTCTGACTCTTTTGCACAGGGACCTTGGCAGTAAAATGTATGGTGGTAACACAGCATTTTATTCTAGCAGCTTTCCAAGATTATACAAGCAATGTTTAATGTGTCCCTAGTTTTTGCCCTTTTGACCCACCCCAATAAATGTGGCTTTTTCCAGATTTCTTGTGCTGCGAAGTTGAGATGCAGTTGAGTATTGAGTACATTTTACAAGGAGCTGTTTAGTGCTGATTATGCTAAGTCAGCTCACATTGCTAATAGCACAACAGGTTGTGTACTTGCTTTTGATGCAGAAGGTTGTTGGTTCTACTCCCATAAGGGGTTAATGCTGCCGTACTGAAAGTTAAGATACTATGAGCCTGTTATCAGTTTGCCATCCATTTCCTATTGCAATATTACTAGCTTATTTTTAATGTAATTTAGGCAACTTATTCCTCAGGGGCATCAGACACTTTATTTTTCGATGAAACCATGAAATATAAAGGTGATTAGCAGCAACCTCTTCATTACAGATTTATTTAACGTGGAATTATTTATATTACTTTTTTACTACTTCAGAGATTGTGCATATTTACTGATAATGGTGGACTGTAGAATTGTGCATATTTACTGATAATAGTGGACTGTAGAAGTTTGAGTAGACTTTTATGATGGAAATGTTCTGAATTGGGCAGTTTTGTCATTGGTGCATGCGTTTTGTTTCATTGTTTACTGCAAAAATTTTCAAAGCAATAGGAAGGTGTATCAAAGAGCACATGTATGTTTCATATGCAAGGGGCCTATGATTTGAAAACAGCCCAGAATGAATCTTTATCTGCCACGGGTGTATTTTCTTTGAATGTGGGTTTCAATGTTGTTTCAATGAATGTGAGTTTCAATGGCAGAGAAGTTTTAATGCCAAGTTTGTTTAGCAGATGTCTTAGTGTTTGTGCTGTAAAATGCAAAATAAAACTTTCAAATGAAGTTCAAATCATCATAGAAGTAAATCAGTATGCACATTAGTGTTTATGGTAAATGGAGTGAAACAGCCAAGTAATAGATCATTGGAATGGCTGCAGGGGGAGGCTCCATTCGACCATGGTTTTGTGAGGGGGAAGGGCGGCAAACTTAGGCAGCCCCAGCTGAACCATACCTCCCAACTGTCCAGATTTTCAAAGAATGAATAGATTTTTTGCTTCCTATTTTTAGTTTGTTCCTCATAAAATTTGTGGTTTTCTGGCAAATCATTTAGGAATTGAGTCACTAATGACACACTGAGTTTCAGACTTCATAACCTTCAGAAAAATGCATGCTAAAGTAAGACCTGTTCTATCAACTGTCTCATTTTATACAAGAGCAATTTTTAGTACTGTTTATATGCTCCCCCAATATATTTGGCCTTGTCCTGATTTATTGCATTAACAGGTTGAGAGGTACATGCAAATAAATTGCTTTATAGAATTAGGCATAGCCAAACCTCTCAACTGTCCCTGATTTTGGCTCAAAATATAGCTCTTCCCCTAATGATCCCTCCACAAAATAGCAATTTTGGAAGAAAACATGGAGGGTTTATAATTAAGAAATAACTGTAATAATCCGTTAGATTACTTTTATTTCAGAAATGCATGTAGATTATTTTATTTTGTCAGCCGCTCAAGTTAGTGGTACTAATATTAAAGTGTCCCTTCTTTGACAGGTTCCCAGCTGTATTGTGTTGCTATTTTATATTTTTACATCACATTTTTGGTCCATTTTTCATAAAATTGTGTTTTTTTGGCAAATTAGTGACAAATCATTAAAGACTGAAGTTAGAAAATAATGACAGACATTTGAGTTTCAGATTTCATACCATTCAGAAAATTCATACTAATGCAAGACCTCTATTATCTTTCTAAGTTTATAAGAGCGATATTTTAAAAATTGTCCTTATTTTTGGGCCTTTGACCCATTTTTTTGTATGACTTTATCCAGATTTCTTGCTCTGAGGTTGAGAGGTATGACAAATGTGTCAGGGCCATCACAAGTCAGCCAGAGACATTTCAAACTGTGACATACTTGTTGCACCGCACTCCCCCATGTAGTGACTCTGGATGTGTCGAAGCAAGGCAAGGAGTAGTTATGCAGTGTAAATGTGCAGAGTATCCCCCCGATCCAAGGTAGACATAAGTACTAGAGTGGCTTTTCATCTGTCCTTGATTTTTACAGAATGGTCTGGTTTCTGTCATATTTTTTGTACTGTTGATTTATGCTTATTACTCAAAGTGCCTGTTGCTCTGTGTTTAAGTAGCAATACTTTAATGACCATCAGGTAAGCTTGACTGAGATTGCAATATGCAAGTAAGCTTTAATAAGCATACTGTTAAAGAATTGCCAACATTGAAAGCCTTTCTGTTGCCATGTAGAGAATACTTAACTAGATAATGTATAAGCCTTGGGTATTGAAATGCATATGCCAGTATTTGTAATAAAGAACAGGATTACATTATTTTAAGAGTCTCATTACACTTGGAGACTTCCAGTCATCTCTGCAGACTTACCCGTAAACAGAATGCCAATCATGTGGTCCATAACCTGTACAGTAATCCTTTTAAGCAATGTATCTTGAGCTTATTTCTTGTTTGCTTTTCATTTTTTACTTTGATCATGTTTTCCCCATGAAACAAGTAGATGTCAGGCAGCAGGTCTTTTTTTGGATAAGGAACATTTTTACAAGTGGGGGCATCAGAGATTTCTACTTTCAGCATGTTACTTGGTACTTTAATAAAGCTGAATATAAATTATAATTAGAACTGCAGTGCAAGAAGTGGTTTGAGTTGAGTGCTGCTTGTTTTCTTATACTTGATTTTGACTGGCATTCCATTAATGTATTTAAAAAAAAGTAATTTATTTTTTCATGCCTCACAACCTTTTTTGTTTCCATCTAGATATTAAGCTGTCATGCAGCCAATGCATTGAAATATTTTTATTCTTCTACACTTCATTTTGTCTTGATTGGACTCTCATAATGACGGTATGGCACCCAGGGCAGTATATTTAGTTTTTGTGGTTTTGAGCATAGCTCCTCCCCTTCCCATTGACCCCACCCATTCAGCTGTCTCCTGCAGTCCCCCTTTGATTTGAAGTCACCAGCCGCCACTGCTGATTGGCAGGTTGGTCATTTATACAGTTGTTTCTTGTCTTATCCATTTGCGCCTAAGCCACATCTTAGATAACTTTTTGTTTTTTTGAAAGCCCTCAAAAAGAACATCCCACCACCTACAAAATCCCCCTAAAACTATTAACTTAATAAAACCCATAACTATGTACATTTTCAAATACTTAAGTTTTTGCTTCCTACCAAGAACAAAAGTTCTAAGTTGATAGTCACACAGACAGGCTAGAGTTAACCAAAAAGAAAGGTCAGTCATGCTAAGAAGCATGGTACAGCCTGTGCTATTGGTAAGTGCTATTTGATTTTGTCTATCTTTATAGCTTTCCTAGCTGAGAAAACACTTAAATGCTTTCAGTAAACACTTTATCCAAGCCATTTCTCTTTAGAAAATTGTCACATGCAAACCAGACACAAAACTGCTAGGGGTACCTTGTTTACCAGAAAAAATAATATTCAATATTCTTTTTCATTTACATGCTTTGTAATAAACTTGTTACTGGATAACACCTAGGGTTTAAACCCAGTCATCCCCCCTTTCTCCCTCCATTGCAGTGCCTACAGTTCTTAAAACTGAAGAAAAAGAGAGAAGGGAGAAGAAGAAGAAAAACACCTGTTTATATTTGTATTCCCACTGCATTAAAAAATGAGAAAACTTTACTTTAAGTCTAATTGGTTTTGCATTGTCTTTAAAGTTCTCACAGCTGCAAAAGCTCCTGATTGTTTTCAGAGAACATTATGTCCTAGACAATTTCTCTTTTCTTTTTCTTCTTTTCCCTCAGCCAATCCCCTTCCACCGAGACAGTTACTCTTTACCAGATCGTCTCCATGGAGACATGAAGACCAGCTGCAGAATTGCTACTTGGTATACATACATGCATTTGCTAGAAAAACAAAGCCTCATAATATTCAATACTCTTTTACATTCACTTGCTCTCTCTTTCTCTCTCTCTCTCAAAACTAATCATTCTAAGGTCCTTAATCAGTCATTTCCCCATGCAAGAATGGGAAAAAGCACATTAATTTTACTTTGTCATGCCTTGTTAACCAGGCTCATTTTTATAATTGCACTACCTATATTTCTCAAAACTGTAAAAGAAGAAAGAGAAATGAGGGGATTAAAAGAAAAACAACATCTGTTTACAATCCCCATTACAATTAAAAATAGCATGCAAAGAAAACCATGCAACACAAATTCAGTACTATTAAGAAAAGAAACCATGGGATTCAATAAAGCCTACACGATATGTATTCAATAAAATTCTTACTTCATTTTTGTGTTTTCGAGTCACTCAGAAAGATTACACTAAGTGTACATGTAGTCTACACTTTTTGGTAACCTTTATGTATCCCTGTCAATATTTAAAGCTGCAAAAATATCAGTAGGAAAACTAACATTAGGAGGAAGAAGGTTTGTGTTATGTCTGTGTTGTCTGTTCCTCAGAACAGTGTACAATTAGTGTAAGCTTTATTGAATCCATCCCAAAGTGTTTTCTTTACTTACAGTTAGCTTTCTCCCCCTCTCTTCCCCCCCCCCCTCAAAGCATTTTTCTGAAGCTTAATGACATGAAGTAGGGCATATACTTTAGAGTCCCCCACAAATCCAACACATTTTGAAAAAGTCCAATATTTCCAGATTTTCTTGCTCTGTCATATTTCACAAATATAATAATTGCATTGTAATCAGACATTAAGTTACTGGTTTTATTACTATTCCTCTCCATAGCCCACATCCTGTCTCTTTTTAATTTCCAATGTACTCTCAATTCTTCTAGTCAGCTCTCGTACTCCCTTCCTTCTCTCCAACATTTTCCATTGAAATACTGGAAAAGGTTTTGTAGGTACAGTCTCTCTGTGGTCTTTATTACCAGAGGAACAAGAAGCAGAAACTCCTTTTGTTTCACAGTTCCACTTTTTGTTGGACAAGCTTTTGTATTTCCTCCTTAGCATGCACTTCATGATTGTGTTCCTCCAGGAAGAACACCTTGAAGACAGGTAGATACAGCAGTTTGAATCTCACACCTGTGTCTCAACATTCTCTGAATAATGGAAAGAATATACTTCTCTTTTGCCTGGTGTGCAATGAGTAACATTCTCCACAAACACTCTGCTGTCTCCCACTTTTAGCATTTTGTCCTTCTGCCACAGTTTTGTCAGAATCAACTCCTTCTGCTGGTAGGATTACATCCTTACTATTAAAGGTCTAGGTTGCTTTCTTATAGCTAGGTTTGGAGCGTACACATGATGTGCCCTTTCAACTAATAACTCCTGCTCTGGAATATCAGTCCAGTTGCTTATTTGTGCTTTCATAAAATTAATGCAGTCTATTCCTTCCAGCTTCTCTGGTATAACTGAAAATCTCTGGTTTTCCCAACGTGTCCTGTCCTCTAATTTTATTATTTTTTGAAAATCTCTTCCTGAGCAGTCTCACAGTCAGTCAGCCTTTTCTTCATTTCAGCCTCTGATTTTTGCAGCTTTATCATTTCATCTGAATATCTGTTTAAAGCTTCTTCCATTTTCCAGCCTTTTGTAATGTTGATATACCTTATCATTGTTTTGTTTATTTTAACTAGGCCTGTATGCAGTTGTCTTATACAATCATGTAGGTTATTGGAAGATATGTCTGAAGGTTGCATTGTTTTTAACTGAACAGCTGCAGAACCTTTCCCCAGTCAGTGTTTCTTCGCTTTTTGTAACTGACTTTTATCCAGGTCTTCTGTATTTCTTTATTCCTTGCATCCAGGCAGTGCACTTACTAGCCAGTTGCTGACATTAACCCATAAACACAAGTCTACTGGCCTTCTCTGCTAAGTTTCTGTTTTCACACTGGGAGACCTAGAAACAAGCTGTTACTCAGTGTGCAGCCCTCTTGGAAGTCCAGTCCAAATAAATTCTTGGCCTCTTCTCATTCTATTACCTTTCCTCTGCAATTACTTGCACCATATACTCTTGTTCCTTTACCACTTTTCTCCAGTAAAATCCAGCCCCTTTTTGCCTGTTCTTTGTACCCCTAATTGCAGTTACCCCTATTTGCAGAATCTCTTTTCTCCATTCCCGTGTTGGCTTAGTTCTTAGAATACTTTATGCTACTGTATGAATTCCATATTCTGCACGATTATTCTCCTAAAAGACCTGCATCCAAAATCCTAGTCTATCAGTCTCGCCTTATTTCTTGAGCTTCCCATTGTTTCATCATCATCCCTTTTGACTCTGAATTACAACATTCTGCTTGTGCTATGCAGAGGATCCTTAACTGTATAGCTCTGAAATACTTGTTCAAATCAGAAGGATCAATTTATTCCACTTCACTCTTGCTCTCTTGCCTTCCCAGATAAAACTCTTTAATTCTTAATTAACTGCTATTCACAAATTCTCTGGCTGATAAAAATATGTCTGACCTGTGTATAAAACTAAAGGGATGAAAATAGAAGTTATGTCCTTACCATAACGTTCCATGTGGAGTGTTCATCTCGCCTTTGTTCTTACACATGGGGTTCGGAGCCGATCCTCGGCTCCGTGTCGGCCGCTTGCAAGCTCTGCATCGAGAAGAAGCTCGAGATCACCTAATACCCACAATCCCCCTCTGCCTTTACCTCAGATCTAGTTTGCAAGCAAACCAGCCATAGAGAGCACACACACATACTAAAATTTACATAATCATAGGATCATCCATATACATATAAACATATATATATATATATATATATATACACACAAGTGTATCATACAATACAACTATTGCAACTGCAGAAGGAGAATACTCCAGACCAGGCACCAAATTGAACGTTCTTCCTAAGGGTGGGAAGGGTGGGAGTGTAAGAACAAAGGCGAGATGAACACTCCACATGGAACGTTATGGTAAGGACATAACTTCTATATGTGAGAGTGTTCAATCTCGCCTTTGTTCTTACACATGGGTAGCGTCCCTAGCTCCATGATCCTGAGGAACTCACGGGAGAACGTTCTTGAGCACAGTGGAACCAAAGGTTGCCCTATCCCTAGAAACCCTGTCCACTTTGTAATGAGAGATAAATGTATGTGGTTTAGCCCAAGCAGCAGCCGCACAAATCGTGTCTAATGGTAAGTGAGCTGCGTGAGCTAAAGATGTAGACACTGATCTCGTAGAATGTCCTTTAGGTTTGACTGATAAGGTTTGATTAGAAGCCTCATAAACGTGTGTGATACAATCAGTTAGCCATTTGGAAAGAGTTCGTTTCGTAACTGCTACACCCTTCCTGCTGTCAGCAAAGGCTACAAACAGTTGATCAGATTTCCTGTGATCTTTTGTTCTATCCAAATAAAACCTGAGTTGTCTATGGACATCCAATTTGTGCAACATATTAGAGTGATTTTTGAAAAAGGTGGGTAATTCAATGGACTGATTAATATTATTAGGAGAGCAAACTTTGGGGAGAAAGGATGGATTAGTGCGGAGGGATACTCTGTCAGAGTGGAAAATTAAATAAGGGTGTTTAATAGAAAGAGCCTGAAGCTCAGATACTCGCCTAGCGGATGTAATGGCCACCAGGAATAGAGTTTTCCACGATAAAAATTTCAATGGGCAAACTGAGGCTGGCTCAAAGGGGGGCAACATCAATTTAGAAAGTAAGAGGTTCAGATTCCAAGGTGATGTAGGAATTCTAACTGGAGGTCTGATGTGAAAAGATCCTTTTAAAAAAGCTTTACAAAGTCTGTGAGCCATAATAGGCGCACCACATTCTTCCACATGAAAGTTAGAAATGGCAGCCAATTGCACTCTTAAAGTAGCAAGAGAAGCTCCTTCATGGAACAATTCTGTCAAAAACTCCAAGATCTTGTTCAACGGAGCTATAACAGGGTCCAAATGATGTGAATTAGCCCAGAAGACGAAACGTTTCCATTTACTGGTGTAGGTTTTGTAGTGGAAGCTTTATGAGAAGCCACTAATATATTCTGAACCGCCGGTGTAAGGGAATCAGACCTGGCTAGAAAGGGCAGCCAAGCTGCTAGATGGAGTGATTCGAGGGATGGGTGAGGAACTCCTGACGAGTGAGTCAGTAGATCTGGCTCTGGGTCCAGCATCCAAGGTCCCGAATGCGGTGATGCAATAGAAAGGGGAACCAAATTTGACGAGGCCAGAATGGGGCAATGAGGATTATCGTCCTCTGAAGGTTGTTGGCTTTCTGCAGAAACTTTGCAATCAGGAGAAATGGAGGAAAAGCATACAGGAGACCCGGGGGCCAATCGTGCACCAGCGTCCCTGGGGACTTCCCTGGAGGGTAATAGGGCAAAGTAGCTCCTGCATTTGGCGTTCATTGGAGACGCAAACAGATCGCAGGAAGGCTGGCCCCACTTGCGAAATATCGTGTTCGCAATTGACTGTTTGAGGGACCACTCGTGAGGCAACAGTATTGCTCTGCTCAGCCTGTCGGCTATGACGTTGGATGACCCCGGGATGTGCGTTGCGATCAGAAAGCGACCCATGGACTCCGCCCATTGCCAAATTCTCATGGCCTCTCTGCATAGTTGATAAGACCTGGTTCCCCCTTGCTTGTTTATGTACCAGACTACAGACATGTTGTCTGTCTGAACTGCAATAGTCCCTAGAGAAAGAAGGGGAGCAAAGAGTTGCAACGCTAAAAACACTGCCCTCAACTCCAGAACATTGATGTGCAGATTGTACTCCAAATTGGTCCATTCGCCTTGGACTGTCTGTCCCTGAAAGATGCCCCCCCACCCTATCAGGGAAGCGTCCGTGGTTATCGTCGCTGACGGCGTGGGTAGCACAAATGGTCTTCCGCTGGAAAGGTTGCAAGTCTGAAGCCACCAAGTTAGATGTGATTTGCATGTGTTTGTAATCAGAATTTCGTGTGTCAGAGGTAGCTGTTGGAACGACCATTGTGCAAACAGTAGCCATTGTAGAACTCTCATGTGCAGTCTCCCCAATGGTATCGCAATAAGAGAAGCTGCCATGAGACCCAAGACCTTTAGAACCAGCTTTGCCGGGGATTTTTTGGACGACAGAAGGAGAGAAATGTTGTTTTGAAGTGCGACTATCCTTTCTGGAGGAAGCCTTAGAATCAAATGATGCGTATCTAATTCCGCTCCTATGAATAAGATATGCTGTGATGGCTGTAGTAAAGATTTTTCGAAATTTACGGAAATTCCGAGGTGAATACAAAGTTGTAGGGTGTAATCCCTGGCCTGTATCAGTTGACGCCGGGTGGTGGCACAGGAGCCAGTCGTCCAGATACGGAAACACCTGGAATCCTAGGCATCTCAGATGAGATGCTACCACTGCCATGCATTTGGTGAAAACCCTGGGGGCTAAGGTCAGACCAAAGGGCAGGGCTCGAAACTGGTAGTGACTGGCTCCCAGCCGGAAGCGCAAATGATCCCTGGACGCCCTGGCCATTTTGATGTGGTAGTATGCGTCCTTCAGATCTATTGAGCACATCCAGTCGTCCTTCTGTAGGAATGGAAGGATCGATTGAAGCGTGACCATTCGGAACTTTTCTTTCTTGACAAAGGTGTTGAGGTTGCTTAGGTCCAGAATCGGCCTCCAGTCCCCTGTCTTCTTTGGAACTAAAAAGAACCTTGAGTAAGTCCCGAATCCTATTTGGTCCGCTGGGACTGGTTGGATGACTCTTTTTTTCTAGCAGCTTTGAAATTTCTATAGCTGCTGGGTCTCGCAGATGGGGCGGTACATCTGGGAGTTTTCTCTTTGGAATGGGGGTGGATAGGAATGGTATTTTGTAACCTCTGGTAACAACGCTTTTTACCCAGTTGTCTGTAGTAAAGTTTTGCCAGGCCTGAGGGTATAAAGCTAAGCGACCCCCGACTGCCTCCAGAGCAGGACAGTCGGGCCTCCTCTCAGGAGTGCTGGAAAGGTTTTCCAGGGGGGGTATCCCTGTCACCTTGGTTTTGCGGACCCCCTCTGCCGCCAGGGCGGCGTCTTCCACCTCTGCCCCCTCCTCTGCCTCTAGAGGGGGCATCACCCTGTGTGCCTGGGAAAGATCCTTGGGGTTTTCGAAACCACATTTTCCCACCACGTTGCCCTTTGGAATGCGGTCTGGAAGGGGTGGAAAAACGGACTCCGACAGCAGACAGAGTCTTTCCCTCCTGTTCACACCGGGTAAGGGTCTCCTTTACTTTAGGGCCAAAAAGTGTGGCACCATCAAATGGGGCATTAGGAAAGGAAGACTTGAAGGCTTCCGCAAATGAACATAAGCGCATCCAGGATTGCCTACGAAGAGCAATCGCTGAAGCTGCTGCCCTACTTGATCCTTCGGCTGCGTATGATATCAGCCTCATGGATGAGTTAACAATGGATGTAAGGGTATTTAGATGTGCTGTAACTTTCTCTGAGACCGCAGCATCTGTAGTACCCTGGAGGGTATCTCCCAACTCTTTGACTAGATCCCTCTGTAAGCGTGTAAAATGGGTCAAATAGTTCAGGGATCGCATAGAAAAAGTCGCTGAACTAAAAATGCGCTTCCCGTATCTGTCCATAGTCCTAGAATCTCTGTTAGGCGGATGGACAGATGAGGAAGATTCCGACATCTCCTTTTTCGTGGCCGCTGCCACCACCATGGCGTCCACTGGAACTCCCTTAGTGAGGTAAGCCTTGTCTTGGGGTGCAGTGATGTACTTATTAGGCTTCCTAGGGACCGGTTCCACCGTGTCAGGTGTCTCCCACGCCCTTCGAGCAATCAACTCCATTAACTCCTCAAAGGGCGGAGTGACCCAGGAGGAGGAAGGGCGAGCACCAAATGCCTTCAGCAAGACTGATTCATCCTCAGAAGGGGGGAGGGACTGCCAATCACCTCTCTGCTTCAGGATCTCCAAGATGTCAGAAAAAGAGACATCTTCTGAAGGTGACTTTGGGGACCCTTCTGACTCATCCAAGTCAGTATCGGATGTTAAAGATTCTTGTGGAGAATCTAAGTGTCTCCTCTTACACAATCTTTTCCTAGGGACCTCTTCGGGGGGAGCATCCGAAGAAGCCTCCAAGGAAGAGGGGGTACCCTCCAGGGGTGGCTGAGACACCGGTGCTCGATGCTTGGATGTGGCCGTTGGTGCAGAGGAAGATAACGGTCCTTTATGGGGAGGAGAGGCTGCTTCTACTGATGTGGTTGTCTGGGTAGACAACACCTTCCTCATGAGATCGAAGGCCCCCGGGTCCCGAGTCGAGGAATCTCCCGGTTCCGAAGAAATGGGAAGAATCCCCGAGACAGGCACCGAAGGCATCGACCCCGAGGACGGAGCCGAATCGATCTGCGCCGAGGCCCCGAGAGGAAGAGTCGGAACCGAAACATTGGTTCGACTCTCGGCCCCGGAACCAAGGACGGATCGTCGGCTCCGAGACTCCGGTACCGGATCCGACGGAGTCGAGGTGAAAGGAGCAGACCGAGAAAAGGACGGTTCTGGCACCGAGGGCTCCACAATCAGTAGATCAACCTCTTCCGGCTCCAAAGACTGGACAGGTCTCGGAGGAGGAAGGGATGGAGATAATGGGAGGCCTTCAAGTTTCGACACCAATTGGGTGGAAACCGAGATAAGTTTGGATAGGGCCGAATGTTCCAATAACTTCTGCACCACACGGTCCACATCGATATCGGAGAGCTTAGAAGAGCGGGTCGAAGGAACCGAAGACGGAGCCGACGTCAATAGTGTCGAGGAGGCTCCATCACCGGTTCCAAGACTCGAGGCTCGGAAACTGACAACAGTTGAACACTCGGCCCGAAGTCTGTGGAACCGGTGATCTAACTTTAGTCGAAGAGCTCGGAGCCGATGACTTGGGCTCCGACGTCTTCGATTCCTTCGAGGACTTGGATGCCTGGTCAGAAGCATCCAGAGCCTCCTGAAAGGAAGGTTTTAACAAACCCCTGTCCATTAGTTTCCTGCGCCTATCTGTCATGACCCTCCCACTGAAAGAATGACAAATAGAGCAGTCTTCTTGCAGATGGAGAGGGCCAAGACAGTAGAAACAGGAACTATGATTGTCAGTTACTGACATTTTTTGCCCACATTGGCAACGCTTGAACCCTGATTTGGCCTTTTCAGACATGTCACTATAAGTAGAAAAATAGTCAAATCCAGTAAAAAGTCAAGTCCGGTAAAATTGTCAAATCCAGTAGTGAAAGTCAATCCGGTTGTCAAATCCAATAAGGGGTGGTAGGCCCCGAAGAGAACTCTAACTAAGTTTTATAACTTAACGGTACCGAGATTCCCTTATACCTTACCACACACACACAAAATATCACTAAACAGCTTTATAACACTAAAGTACCAAGAAAAAATACAAGAATAAAATTCTAAATCTTATATCAGGTGCTAGAGCTCGACCCAGTGATGCGAATGCTGCAGCGGCAAACTAGATCTGAGGTAAAGGCAGAGGGGGATTGTGGGTATTAGGTGATCTCGAGCTTCTTCTCGATGCAGAGCTTGCAAGCGGCCGACACGGAGCAGAGGATCGGCTCCGAACCCCATGTGTAAGAACAAAGGCGAGATTGAACACTCTCACATCAAAATTTCACTGCTTGTATCTTGCTATCTATATCCATAAAACTGAGCTTCCAGTTTCTCAGTTTTTGTATTATCTTTTTAGTCTCTTCCACCATATCCTTAGCTGCCATAACAGAATTATTTTTAACCCATACACCTAAGTACTTCATTTTGTCATGTCACCATATATTTGGTTAGTGATGACCCAATCTGTGTGTAGGTACATAGTTTACAGCTATTGCCTTTGTTTAATCCTCATTATTTTTTTTTTATCCTGATAAGACCTGAAACTGTCTTACAATATTCTACAATACTGAAATGTCCTTTTCTAGTTTTGTCAGGTGGAAAATATCATGCAAATAAAGCCAACTTTTCTTGATTACCATACCAATTATTTTCCTTGCATTTCTGAGTCCCTTATTTTCTTTGCCAATGGTTCTAACTGTAACATAAATAAAGAGAAAACAAGAGCACCCCTGCCTGGTTCCTCTGTTTACAGCAAAATATTCTTTTTTTTCTTCTTCTTTCAAACACTTTTACTGAATTATCAGTTGTGACACAGACAAATTTATATTCATATAAAAGTAATCAAACTACATTAACATAAACGTTATAATTCACACATATTGCTATATATATCATATAACCTAAGCAGCATTACATAAATTATTCAATTCCTGCCTTTTTTAAACAAGAAACATCCTTATTAAACCATAATTTACTAAATAGGCAATCATACATACATTGTTTGTGTCTTTTGGCTTTTCCCGGTTAGGGGTCGCCACAGCGGAACTCCGGTCCGCTAATGATTGGTAGTTGATTTTTACGTGCCGAGTTACCAGCTCTGACGCACAACCTTCAACGAAGGTACGCCCATTCATGCATGTCTCCACGCAGAAGACGTTCTAGCTGAGAATCGAACCGGACAGCGTCTTACTGTGAGGCGACAACGCTACTGCAGCACCACCACCGCGGGGCAATCATACATATATATAAATGAAAAAAAAACACACAGACACAATCCTAGTTGGAAGCACTCTATATCGCAAACCACACTGACACAATCCCAGTTGCAAACATTATACATCACTTATAATCTACCCAATCCTTCTCATTCAAACATTACATAGCACATTTAGTCCTGCTGCCTTTTAAATTTCACTCTACCCTTGCATGTATTGTTCCCACAATTCACATTTTTTCCTATGTAGTTTGCTCCTACCCTTTTCTAAAGATCTCAATTCCAGATTTCCATTTTCTAGTAATTGCTTTTTTTTTGCAGCCACCATTATTAGATACAGCAAGCCCTTACCATGTCTAGGCAATTCTGATTCTGTATCATAGCTCAGAAAAATCATCTCCCTCATCACATGAATTTGCCCACCCAGCATTTCTGACAGTGCATCTCACAGGGAATCCTTAAAGTCTGCCAACTCACCGCACTCCCAGAAAACATGTTTCCAATTACCTCTTTCATATTATTCACACCCCCAACATTTGCTGTCTACCCGAGGAAAAATTCTCTGCAGTCTACTTGGGATTTAAAAATATCTATGTAAACATTTCCAGGCAAAAATCCTAACTCTTCTAGATTTTGTTGCATATTTGGGAGACATACATATATCCTTCCCATTGTTTCTTTGTGAATTACTTATCCCATCTCTCTTCACAGTCCTTTCTAACCTCTTCTGATTGACTCATATAGTTATCATGCAATATTTTATATGCTTTACTAATTATTCCTTTTTTAATGGCAGCGTCTGTTTTAGATTCTATTACAAACTCTACCAGTGCTGGTCTTTCATTTAGAAACCCATATTTCTTTCTCTTTGCCTATGCTCTGATATCAAGCCTTGATAAGAAAGGAGATCTCTAACCTGCAGTCCAAATAAATTCTTGGCGTCTTCGAATTCTATCATCTTTCTCTCTCTAGTTGTTTGCTCCGAATACCTTGGTTCCTTTGCAAGTTTTCTCCAATAAATTCTAGCCTCCTCTTGCGTATAGGTTCATAGGTAGATACTAGGCTATCTGCCCTAGGGCATTTATAAGCCTAGCCAGAGTATATTTGGCTTCCGCCTCTCTATTAGATTAGCCTACTGTGCCTCTGTAAAGTAGGTCACAGAAGGTACCCTTTTAAGATTAGTTTACTGTGCCTTTGTCTAGCAGGGACACAGGAGAGATCCCAGGGGTGAATTTGCGATTTCCCATCCACGCCTCCAAATTTCGCTTGAAGAGGGTCAGCGAGGGGCTATGTCTAACATGAATTGGGATTCTATTCCAGAGTGAGGGGAGCCTCTGGGAAATGAATCTGTCCCTCCAGCATGTCCTATTTATTTTTGTGCTGAGGTTTAGGTCCCTGGAGCGTGTAGCTCTAAGGGACTTGGATTTTTTGAGGTGGATGTCTATTAAATCTGTGTTTGACATGGCTTTGTACGTCAGGCATAGATCGCCTCTGAGTAGGCGGTAAGCAACTGAGTAGAGCTGGAGTTTCTTTAGTCGAGCTGCATAGGACATCTGTTTGTAGCCCATGATCCTCTTGGTGAGGTACTTTTGGGGTCTCTCCAGTTGCTGCAGGTGTCGGGTAAGGTACATCCCAAAAGGGGCACTGTATTCAATTATGGGCCTGATGAGTGACGAGTAGAGGGGCACAATGACCTCTCTTGATCTAGATGCGAACCCTTTCGTGATAAGGTGGGCTATATAGAAGGTCTTTCTAACCACTTTGGCAACGTGATTATCAAAGGAGAGATTACTATCTACGTTGGTCCCCAAATCTCTAATTACTTCTTCCGTGCCAATGGATTACCACCTATGTGGTAATTTGTGGGCACCTTGTTTTTCCCAAAGGGGATGACTATGCACTTTTTAGCATTTAGCTTGAGGTCTTGGTTCTGGCACCAAGCATCCGTCTCTGTGAGACCCTTTTGGAGGATGCTTGTGTCAGCTGGAGATTCGATTATGGCCCCCAGTTTGCAGTCATCTGCGAACTTTGTCAGCCATAATCCCCCCGTGTTAGCCTGAACCTCAGAGAAGTATATACCGAACAAGAGAGGTCCCAGAACTGAGCCCTGTGGGATGCCACTTGTAACTGGTTCGGATTCGGGCATGGCACCTGCGATTCTGACCATGTGGGTTCTATCTTTGAGCCAGTTTGCAACCCATCTTGTGATATAGGGGTTGATATTTAAGCTGGTAAGCTTATTTATGATGCCTGAGTGGGGTATTGTGTCGAAGGCTTTTGCCAGGTCCAGGTAGGCTGTGTGGACTACCTTGCCCTCATCTATGACTTTGGTAACTGTTTCAAAGAAATCAACTAGGTTTAAGAGGCAAGATCTGCCCTTAACAAAGCCGAATTGGGTAGGGTCCAGTGTCTGGAGGCTCCCAATGTCTTTGTTTATGAGTTCCATGATAATACACTCCATAGCTTTACAGACCAGACTAGTCAGGCTTATGGGGCGATAGTTTCCGGGGTCCGTTGTGGCACCTTTGTGGAGTGGGACCACTGTAGCTGTACGCCATTCTTTGGGTACATATCCTGTAGTAAGGCTAAGTTTGAACAGTGACTTAATGTGAGGGTTCAGTTCTTCTTGGAGCTCGTGTAAGACACAGCCTGGGACACAGTCCGGTCCCACAGATGCTGTGTTTTTTTGCTTTGGAGAGGGCAGCTTTCACCTGTGCATCTGTGATGTCAGGGAGGTTACATTCAGTTGGGATAGGCGTTTGCTACTTTGGGGGGAAGGAGGGGAGAAGTTTGCGCTGAATCTGTCTGCCAGGATGTTGGCTATGTCTGTATGTTTGGTATATTTTGTACCGTTATGCAACAATTCAGAGCATATCTCGGAGTTTCCGCACATGTTTCTGACATAACTAAAGAAGACCTTGTGATTATCTTTAGTGTCTAGGGCAATTTTTCTTTCGAAACTGTCCTTTGATGATTTTATGAGGGATCAAAGTTTCTTGCTAATACTGATCAGAGATGCCTTCCCTTTTTGGGATTTTGCTCTATCATGTAGTAGCTTCCTCTTTCTGTTGTATAGCTTATTTATGGCCAGGGTCCACCAGACCGGTCTCCTGTTTTTGGAGGAGTGAGTCTTGGTTTTATTTGGGATTGCACGATCCGTGCATTCCTGCAGGTGCTCATAGAATGCATTTGTAAAAGATTCTGCGGATTGGGCTGTATTATCCTCTGGCCCAGGGGCTTTAAAGGATTCCACCTCAGTCTTGAGAAGTGCAAAGTTGGCTTTGGAGAAATTCTTTACAGTGATTTCCTTGGCTGGGGGTGGGGACGGGATATGGATGTTCAGGGAAATTTGTTTATGGTCTGATCTTACCAATGAGGGGTTTACCTCTGGTGTGGAACACAGAGTCCCCATGTTGGTGATGACCAGGTCCAATATGTTGTTCCCTCTTGTGGGAGTGGTGACCAGTTGTTCCATTGCGTTAGGGTTTATAAATTCAAGGAACCGTTGGGCGAGGGTGTTTGGGCTTGAGTAGTTCTCCCAGTAAATGTTTGGGTAGTTGAAGTCACCCAATAACATAGTGTTTGGAGAGACCTTCATATTCTCCAGTGTTCTCAGGAATGCCAAGTGGAGTTCCTGTAATAGGGAGGGTGTTCTGTAGCAGGCTACAAACTGAAAGGCAGTTTTGACCACTGTTAGTTGCACATGGATGGTTTCCAATGCTTCGTGCAGTGCCACTAACCTGGAGGTGCAGGTATATTTGATGAATATAGATACTCCCCCTCCTTTTGTGCTTCGGTCTGAGTTTTGGGGCCAAAACGCATGGTATGAGTTATAACCTGGTAGTGCTGGGGTGCTCTCAGGAGCCTTGAATCAGGTTTCTGTTACTGCATAGACATCGATTTTCTCCATACTGAGGAGAGTCTCGAGTGCGTGCATCTTGAGGTTTAGACTTCTGGCATTGAGTAGCATTACCTTTAGTTTTTCTATCTTTGGGTTGTCTATGGAGGTGGGTTTGTCCTTTGAGCCTTGCCTAAAAAAGGCACTATGGGGGTGGCAAGAGCCTTGGCCAGTATACGAACGCCTAAGGGTGACAGGTGCAAGCCATCCCTAGCAAAGCAACGTGGCTTGTCGAGCATGTCATCCCAGGCTGACAGACACTGGATCCCCTCTGAATGACACCAATACTTTAGCCAATTGTTGAAACTGATCATTTTGTCTTTATACTGTGGCATCATTCTTGGTGAAGGCAAGATGCTACTCAAGGTCAGGGACATACCAGACTGGGCTACATGGTCAGAGAGCTCATCTATGTCTCTTTTCACGTAGTCCAGGGAGGTACGTCTCAGGTCATTCACACCAGCATGGACAATGACGGAGTCATACTTGTACTTGCTTTGGAGTGACCTGAGTGCTTGCATTATGTGGCAGATCCTGGCACCCGACAGGCAGCTTACAGTGACCTTCTCCTTGTTCAGTCTGGTGAGTGGGACGTCAGTGTGCCAGACAATAGAGTCCCCTATAACAAGTGTATTTGGTGTGTTGTTTGGCCTTATGGGCTGTGACTGTGAGGCACACTGATTTTGTGAGATATGTGATTTGTGGGTATTGTTGAGGGGTGGCTGTTGCTTGGATATCTGCTTAGGAGGTCTTTGCTGTTTAGGCAGATTTTTATTTAGAGCCTCCGAGTATGTTTTTGTGTGTTTATGTGTTGGGTATGCAGATGTAATAGATCTGTGTGAGACTGGATTTGTGGTGTGGGTGGTTACCTTTTCCTCTTGACTGACTGTGCCAGTCTTGGGTTGAGAGAGCTCTGCCTCCAGTTTGGCTGTGTAACTGCATCTCTCACATGTATTAGAGTTTGTTGGAAGGAGAAGAGGGTTGTCTGTGTACATAAGGCAATTGTAACATTGCCTCAAAATTCCCAGATTCACCAGCTGGACTGGAGAGTAACCTTGAAACTGACCATTGGACATACCAGATTAGTATAGGGAACTGTTTTTTTTACTGATCAGATTAGGGAAGGGAACTGATTTTTCACTTGATCAGGAAGGACCAATCACTAGTCTAATACTTATGAGAAGTCAAGGAGGGTGTAGTGCTTTAGTTAGTTAGTGTTTCCTTATAAGAGCTGAGAAAGTGCAGGGCTTTAGAAAGAGAATACAGTGATTACTTTGAGAGTTTGAACAGTTCTAAGGGAAAAAGTGAAGAGCAGACTTTGTGGAGCCTGGAATAGTTTAAACCTGTTTAGGCGGCGCTGCCCGACGCTGCTCAGTCATAAAACCGCACAAAAGAGAGTTGTAGGGTTTTAAGAGAGAGAGATCAAGGAGTTTAGAATTGACCCAAAATGGCCAATAAAACTACAGCTTCTAGGTAGTAACCACTCCTCCAGGGACAGGCAGGCTGTTCAGTGTTAACCACTCCCACTGGTGAACACAGAGACTTCCCTTTAGCCCAAGCAAGCACTGGCCTTCTAGAAACTTCCAAACAGTTCAGAACAGCAAATCTGTAACTGAATTTATTGTCTGTACCCCTAATTCAAGTCATCCCTTTCGTCAGAATCTCCTTTCTCCATTCCCGTGTTAGTTTAGTTCTTAGAATGTGTTCTACTACTTTATGGATACAATATTCTGCATGATTATTATTATTCTCCTTAAAGGCCTGCATTCAAAATTCCAGTTTCTCCTTGTTTCTTGAGCTTCCCCTGTGTTTCATCATCATGCCTTTCCACTTTGAATTATAGTTTTCTGCTTGTGCTATGTATAGGAGTCTTCACTATGTAGCTCTGACATACACCTTCAAATTGGGTAATCCCAATCCGCCCTGCTCTACTGGAAGAATCAGCTTATCCCTCTTGACTCTTGTCATCTTCCCCTCCCAGATAATGTCCTTCAGCTCTTTATTAATTGCCACCCACAACTTCTCAACTGGTTGATAAAAATATGCCTGACGTGTACAAGACTAAAGGGACTAAAAACATTTTAACTGCTTGTATCTTACTATCCATATCTATATAGCAAAGCTTCTATGATCTCAGTTTTTGTATTACCTTTTGTTTCAGTCTCTTCCAAGATATCCTTAGCTGCCACACTAGAATAATTTTTAATCCACACTCCTAAATATTGCATTTTATCATGTCCCCATAAATATGGGTATTCCTGGACCAGTTCATGTGTGGGTACATAATTTACCACTACTGCCTTTGTTTTATTTTCATTAATTTTGTATCCCAAAAAAGATGTGAAACTGTCTGAAAATGTTCCACAACACTGTAACGTCTTATTCTGGTTTTGTCAGGTACAAAATAATATCATCTGCAAATAAAGCCAACTTTTCTTAACTGCTATACCAGTTATATCCCTGAATTTCTGAGTCCCATATTTTCTTTGCTAATGGTTCTAAATATAATGCAAATAATAAAGGGGAAAGAGGACACTCCTGCCTGGTTTCTCTGTCCAAGCAGAAATTATCAGAGAGGACCCCACCCATGTTAATTTTCACCTTCGAATTCTCATAATCTCCTAATCAACCTTATAATTTTTTTCAGGAAATGCAAATGCTTCCATTGCCCTGCTCATAAAGTCTAGCTTACTCTGTCAAATGCTTTCCCTGCATCAAGACCCATAACAACAACAATGGTATTTTCTTGCATTCTGCTTCCCTCACGATTATCAGTGTTATGTGAATGTTGTCAAATGTTTGCCTCCCTTCCACAAAACCACACTGATCCATATCTATCAGTTTTGGCATTACATTTGCCATTCTTTCAGCCATTATAGACATGAACACTTTATAATTATGGTTTAGTATTGAAATGGGCCTGTATGAAGCTGGATCTGATGGATTCTTACCCTCTTTAGGTACTACAGCTATCACTGCTTTCTTCCAGGACGGCGACACTTTTTCTCCTGTTAAGATACTGTTAAACAAAACCTTTCAGATCTTCATCATTTTTTTTCCTCTTAGCTTCCAAACTTCCACAGGAATACCATCTATTCCTGGGGACTTTCCTGTAGATTGGTTATATATATCACAATTTTTATCTCTTCTTCTCCTATCCTGTTAGCAACTGAGCCTCATCTGCCTCTAACCTTGGCATATTTAATTCTTCCATAAACATTTCCATTTGTATATTTTTTGATTTTCATATTTCTCTACTTTATAGAGACTATTATAGAATTTTTGAAATATTTCTAATACCTCTACAGGATCTCTTGTTACCTTCTTTGTTATAGGCTTCTTAAGTCTGGCGACAGCCCTTTCCACTTTCTTTTGCCTAAGTCGTTGAACTAAAAGTTTTTGTGCTCTAACGTTATTACTAAAAACAACAGTTGCTTAACAACAACCTTTATAAGCTCAATCATATTATCAAGGTAATCCCTTCTTTTCTGACTAACATTTGGCAGTCAATCCTCTTCTTGTTCTATGAGATCCCCCCTATTCTGCAATACTTTTAAGATTTGTCAGTCCCTCTAAATAATTCTTGTTACTTCTTAGCCATAACTCCTTTTATTTCCAGCCTATTTTTAAACTCACCTTAATTTTATTTCACTCTCTAGCTATACTGTCAGAATAAATTTTCTATCCTCTCTAACAGCTCCTGAATAATCTCCACTAACCATTCCTTAAATTCCTCTCTTTTCAACAGATAGATGGAAAAGTGCCAATGTCTCATTTTTATTTCATTACCCTGTGTTTTTATTTTACCTATTATTGGCACGTGATCTGAAATAGATACTGGGTGGGTATCAAGACCTTCAATTAAATAAACATGTTCCTGTGAAATGTAAATTCTATCTAGTCTAGTCCATTTTTTATATCTTGGGGAATAGTATGTAAATTCACTCTGAACTCCTTTTACTGAATTCACATTTTCCATGCCAAACATTTCCATACATTTCTTCAAAAATCTACCCTCTCTTTGTTATATTTCCCCTTCTGGGCTCCCAAGACACATCTTCACTGCTGCAAATCAAATTCCAGTCCCCACCTATAAGTAATATTCCTTGCTGAAAACTGATTATTTCTCCCAGAATTTTCTTACGCTCCATTACAAAAGTTTTAGGAGAAATGTAAATACATGACAGTGTAATCCTCCTACCTTGCCAGTAGCCCCTTAGCACTACAAATTTTCCACTATTATCTTCTTATATTCTTCTATCACTATTGGAACTCCTCTTGCAATTAATAGAAGTACTCCTCTTTTCATTTGTCCCAGGTATTCTGATGAATAACCATCCTGGAAACCTTTCTTTATCAAATTCATATGTTCAGTTCTTTCTAAGTGTGTCTCCTGTAACATAGCTATTTGCACTCTACATTTTTAATATAGTTCACTACTCTTTCTTTCTTGTTTATTTTTATCTGTGAGGCCATTTACATTTAAAGACATTAGAGAAAGCATCAGTGCATTAAAAAGTTACTATTCTCACCTTTTATGTATAACACCTTTTTTTGTTAAATGTCTAGTTCCAGCTTTTGTGTTACATGCATACACTGTCTGGCAGATCAAACTTTTATACAGTTGTTTCTTGTCATATACATTTGAGCCTATGTCACATATTATAAAACTTTTTGCTTTATTGAAAGTTCTCAAAAAAAAAAAAAACACTCCCCAATACCCCCAACATATTAATTTAATACTAACACGCAAAACTATTGTACACCTTCAAATACTGAAGTTTTACCCTCCTAATAGGAACAAAAGTCTCAAACTGACAGCCACAATGATAGACTTGAGTTAACCTAAAAGAAAGGTCATCCATGCTAAGACGCATGGCGCAGCCTGTGCATCTATTAAGTGCTAATTAGTTTTGTCTTATCTTTACAGTTCTCCCAGCTGGGAAAACCCCTGAATGTTTTCAGAGAACATTCACGACCTTGGGAAAGCTCCTGAATGCTTTCAGAGAACATTATCTACTTTGGGAAAACCCCTGAATGCTTTCAGAGTACATTATCTCCTAGCTAATTTCTCTTTTTTTTCCCTCAGCCAATCATGCTCTACCAGACTGTAGCCAGTTTCTCTTAATCATTTTCCACAAACACTCTGCTGTCTCCCACTTTTAGTACTTTTTCCTTCTGCCACAATTTTGTCACAATCAACTCCTTCTGTTGCTATAACGGCATCTTTACTACTAAAGGCCTAGGTTGCTTTCTTATAGCCGGGTTTGGAGCATACACACAATGTGAACTTTCTACTAACAACTCCTGCTGTGGAATACCAGTCCAGTTGCTTACTTGTGCTTTCATAAAATAAATGCAGTCTGTTCCTTCCAGCTTCTCTGTTATAGCTAAAAAATCTCAGGTTTTTCCCGCGTACTCTGTCCTTTAATTCTATTATTTTTAAACATCTCTTCCTGAGCAGTCTCATATTTAACCAGCCTTTTCTTTATTTCAACCTCGGATTTCTGCAGTTTTATCATCTCATCTGAATATCTGTTTAAAGCATCTTCCATTTTCCAGCCTTTTCTTGTTTGTGTTGATATACTCCATCAGTGTTTTGTTTATTTTAACCAGGTCTGTGCGAAGATGTCTTATATCTTCCTGTAGGTTACTGGAACTCATGTTTGAAGGTTGCACTGCTTTTTGGTGAACAGCTGCAGAACTTTCCCCCAGTCAATGTTTCTTCCTCAATTTTTGTAGCTGATTTTTTCCAGGTCATTTGTATTTCTTTATTCCTGGCATCCAGATAGTGCACTTACTATGTAGTTACTGAAAGGCTCAGTATGTGTTATTCTAAAAGTGTATTAGTTCTGGTTTAAGCACTTGGGCTTCAGGTCAGTTATTTTTCATTAAGACGGTTTGTGGTCTGCCCTCTTGTGGGAGGAGAGGCTAAATTCTGCCCTTCTGAGCTGGGAATTTCTGGTTAAAGGCTTATTGTGCCTGCTTATTTTAACTGTTTCTTTCTAAAATTGGTGTGCCTTGTTTTCTGTAGCATAGACTAGATTCAGGCATGTGGAACCTAGCTTTGTTTGTATAACTTGAGCACTAATCCAGGCCATCTTTTTTGGAGAATCTTCCCCTTGTACCCTAGTGGCAGGAGTGTGCAGTTAGAACTTGTCTGATTGAAGACTGCTGGAACAGGGCTCAGTTTTGAGCTTTTTTTATCAGTTTGCTTGTTTTCTATTGTTATAAAAAATTTCACTTTATTCATCTGCTTTTACTGTATTTGTGTTTCTTCCAACTTTATTACTTTGTTTTGCTTTTGCTGCTTGTTCTTAAAAATACTTAATTGCATTTATTCTGCTGCATTTATTACTGCTTGTTAGTAGCCTGATTAAATTGTAACTGTTATTCTAAGCCTTTGGCTGAAGCACTTGGGCTTCAGACCAGTTGTTTTACATTAAGAAGGTTTGTGGTCTGCACTGTTCTGGCAGGACAGGTAGCTTACATCCTTCTAAATTGGGAGTTGCTGATTGAAGGCTTAGTGTCTCTTATTCTAAAAGTGTATTAGTTCTGGTTTAAGCACTTGGGCTTCGGGCCAGTTATTTTACATTAAGAAGGTGTGGTCTGCACTCCTGTGGGAGGAGAGGGTAGATTCTGCCCTTCTGAGCTGGGAGTTTCTGGTTAAAGGCTTATTGTGCCTGCTTATTCGAACTGTTTCGTTCTGAAATTGGTAAGCCTTATTTACTGTAGCATAGACTAAATCCAGACCTGCTGAATCTAGCTTTGTTTGTATAACATGAGCACTAATTCAGACCATCTTTTTTGGAGAAGGTTCCCCTGCACCCTAGTGGCAGGAGTGTGCAGTAAGAACTTGTCTGATGGAAGACTGCTGGAACAGGGCTCAGTTTTTAGCTTTTTATTCCTTAATTGGTTAATCTGTTTAAATCAGTTTGCTCATTTTCTACTGTTATAATAAAAAAATACACTTTATGCATCACCGCTTAGCGAGGATTAAACTATTCCTGGCGCCATAAAGTCTGCTCTTCAAATTTTCCCTTAGAACTAGCCACTTTTTTTAGTTTCAGCACTCAGATCTGTTTTTTTGAGCTCAGCACTTGTTCAGAGCTCGTTGTAATTACTAAATAAGCTGCAAAGTACTACAGCACTCAACTTTCCTCACTTGTCTAGAGGAAAACAGTTTTTAGTACTTAATAAATAAGCACCTATCCAGGCATGTCTAAGGGTCAGCTCCCGGTGTTTTCTCCTGTCTACCTGATGAATCTGGGCATCTTGGGGCAATGCAGCATTTGCCTTATGTACACAGACAACCCTCCCTTCCTACCACCCAACACTGCAATCTGTGAGAGATGCAGTTATATAGCCAAACTGGAAGCAAAGCTCTCTTCACCCAAGACTGGACTACACAGTCAAGAGGAGAAGGTAAACACTTGCACCACACCACACTCATCACATAGTCCCTCAAAACCTACACCACCAAAACACACACACAGAAACACAAAACACACACCTATATTTGCAAAAGCTCTCAATAAAAATCTGCTCAAGCAACAGAGACCTCCAAAGCAGAAACGCAAGCAACCTTCACCCCCCAGCACAACCCAAATGACACATAGCCCACAAACTTAGTGTGCCACTCAACCACAGCCCATAAGGCATAACAACGTACCCAACACTCTAGTCATAGGTGACTCTATAGTCAGGCACACTGATGTTCCACTCACCAGGCTAAACAAGGAGAAAGTTACTGTCAGCTGCCTATCTGGTGCCAGGATCTGCCACATAACGCATGCACTCAGGTCACTCCACAACAAGTACAAATATGACTCTGTCATTGCCCATGTTGGTGTGAATGACCTGAGACGTACCTCCCTGGACTACATGAAAAGAGACATGGAGGAGCTCTCTGATCTTGTACTCCAGGCAGGTATGGCCCTAGCCTTGAGTAGCATCCTGCCATCACCCAGAATGATACCACAGTACACGGACAAAATGACTGACTTCAACAATTGGCTAAGCTTCTGGTGTCATTCTAAGGGGATCCAGTATCTGTCTGCCTGGGATGACATGATTGACAGACCACGATGCATTACCAGAGATGGACTGCACCTGTTGCTCTTGTGATTCTGCATAGTGGCTAAGGCTCTTGCCATCCCTATAGTGCCTTTTTTAGGCAAGTTTCAAATGACAAATTCACCAGCATAACAGGTACAAGCAAGCAAAATCTGAGGGTCATGCCAATTAATGCTAGAAGTCTAAACTTCAAAATGTATTCATTCGAGGCACTCCTTAAAATGGAGAACATCGACATCTGTGCAGTGACAGAGACTGGGTTCAAGGCTCCAGAGAGCACCCCTGCATTACCATGCTATAATTCATACCACACCTTTCGGCCACCTAACCTGGACCAAAACACTAAAAGCGGAGGCGTGTCCATATTCATTAAGGATATCCACACCTCCATGCTAGTTGCTCAGCATAATGCATCCGAGATTATCCAAATGCAACTAACTCTGGGCAAGACTGCAATTCAAATTGCAACTTGCTACAGATCCTCCGCCATGCCCCAGGATTCCCACTCCTCATTTCCTGATACACTGTGAAATATTAGGGTACAACCCAACACCTTAATAATGGGCAATTTCAACTACCCCACTATTAACTGGGAAAACTACTCATGTACCAACTCTTTTGCTTAACGTTTTCTGGAATTTATAAATTCCAATGCTTTGGATCAACTTATCCACACCCCCACCAGGGGCAGCAATATCCTAGACCTTGTCATTACCAACATGAGCAACCAGTGTTCCACACCAGAAGTCAATTCCTCGTTGGTCAGATTGGACCACAAGCTAATCACCCTAGACATCCACATCCTGCCCCCACCCCCCATTAAGGAAACTACCGTAAAAAACTTCTCCAAAGCCAACTTCACGCTCCTTAAGACAGAAGTGGCAAACTTCACGACACCTATGTAGACGGACAATAGAGGTACGACTGCTGAATCCTACACAAATGTACTTTATAAGCACTTACACGAGTGCATGAATCGTGCTATCCTTAACAGAACCAAGATGCTATCCTTCAAAAAAAGGAAGCCAATCTGGTGGTCCCCTGCCATAAACAAACTCTACAATGCAGGAAAGAAACTGTTGCAAAAAAGAGTAAAATCCCATCATTGGAGGAACTCTCTGGTCAGCCTCAGTAAGAATCTGAGATCCCTCACAAATTCCTCCAAAGCTAGTTACGAAAACAAAACTGCCACTGATTCTAAAGACAGCCACAAAGCATTCCATAACTATGTCAAGAATCTCAATGGCAACACTCAGGTCTGCTCTGAGTTACAGCACAATGGCACTAAATATACAGAACCAACCGATATTGCCAACATCCTAGCAGATAGGTCCAGTGCTAACTTTACCCCCCTCTCACCCCCTAAAGGGCTCCTCTCTATATCGGAAGAATGCAAAGTTCCTGTAATCATGGCTGCACAGGTAAAAAGCACACTCTCCAAAGCCAAGAAGACAGCATCCATGGGACCTAACAACATCCCAGGCTGCGTTCTACACAAACTACAGAATGAACTGGCACCCCACTTAAGTATCATGTTCAGTCATAGCCTCACCTCAGGCTCTGTGCCCACTAAATGGAGCACAGCGACGGTAATCCCACTCCACAAAGGGGAAGCCACCACGGACCCTGGGAACTACCACCCTATTAGCCTAACAAGCCTGGTCTGCAAGGCCATGGAATGTATCATCATGGAACTTATAAACAAAGACACTGGTAATCTCCAAACTCTGGACCCCATCCAGTTCAGGTTTGTAAAAGGCAGATCATGTCTCCTACACCTGACAGACTTCTTTAAAGCAGTCATGAAAGCCATAGACGAGGTTAAGGTGGTTCACACAGCCTAGCTAGATCTCGCAAAAGCTTCTGACACCATCCCCACTCTGGAATTATAGATAAACGCACTAAACTATGTATAAATCCCTATGTCACAAGA
Organism: Protopterus annectens; assembly: GCF_019279795.1. NCBI lineage: Eukaryota > Metazoa > Chordata > Ceratodontiformes > Protopteridae > Protopterus > Protopterus annectens. The sequence goes on from NC_056731.1 coordinate 1,135,181,268, forward strand.
TGGGTTGCCAACTGGCTCACTGACAGAACCCACACTGTGAAAGTAGCAGACTCCAAATCCGACTTCAGACCAGTGACAAGTGGAGTACCACAGGGTTCAGAACTGAGTCCCCTCCTATTTGGTATCTAGTTTTCTGAAGTATAGGCTAACACAGAAGGTCTTTGGCTAATGAAGTTCGCAGATGACTGCAAACTAGGAGCCATAATCGAAACTCCTAATGATGTGGACATCCTACAAAAGGGTCTCACTGAGACAGATGCCTGGTGTTAAAGCCGTGGCCTCAAGCTCAATGCCAAAAAGTGCATTGTCATCCCCTTTTGTAAAAACTCTGTACCCATGAGCTACCACATAGATGGCAGTCTACTTAACATCGAAAGTGTGATAAGAGACCTCGGGACACAGGTGGACTGCAGTTTCTACTTTGATAATCACATTGCCACAGTAGTCAGGAAATCCTTCTACTTGGCACACCTCATAACAAAAGGTTTCTCATCCAGGAAAAAAGAGGTCATTATTCTCCTCTACTCATCACTCATTAGACCCATTATAGAGTACAATGCCCCTTTTGGTATGTACCTCACAAGACATCTACAACAACTGGAAAAAACACAGAAATACCTCACAAAGAGGATTACCAGCTTCAAACAGATGCCCTATGCAGTCCGTCTCAAAAAACTCCAGCTTTACTTCGTCTCATATCGCCTACTCGGAGGCGATCTCTGTCTAACATACAAAACTATGTCAAACCCAGAGCTGTTGGACATGCTCCATTTAAAGAAATCCCAATCCCTCCGAGCTACATGCTCTAGGGACCTAAACCTTGTCACCACAATAAACAGAACATCCTGGAGGGATAGATTCCTGTCCCAGAGACTTCCCATACTCTGGAACAAACTACCTATCTATATCAAACAAAAATCCTCATTAGCACTCCAAGAAAAATCTTGATGATTGGATGGGAAATAGGAAATTCACCTCGGGGATCACCTCTGTGGCTCTGCTTGACAGGGGCACAGGAAAATAATCTTCTTGGGTGGCGAAAGCCAGGGTACCTTTTTGGCTAGGCTTATATAGGCCCTAGGGCCAATAGCCTAGTACCTACCTATGAGCTTATGAACCTATAAACAGAAGTCTACTGTTGTTCTCTGCTAAGTTTCTGTTTTCACACTGGGAGAGCTAGAAATAAGCTGTTACTCAATGTGCAGCCATCTTAGAAGTCCCCTTGTCATATTTCTTTGAGCCTATGTATTGTCTTCCAACATTTGTTTAATTAAAAGTCTTCAAAGAAAAAAAAACAAACACACCCTCAATACTCCCATAAAACTTGTTAACTTAATACTAACACACAGAACTATGTACATCTTCAAATACTGACGATTTACCCTCCTAATAGGAGCAAATGTCCCAAACTGAGAGCCACACTCACAGACCATGCTAAAATGCATGATGTAGCCTGTTCTTCTTTTAAGTGCTGTCTGGTTATGTCTTATCTTTATAGCTCTCCCAGCTGGGAAAACACCTGAATGCTTTCAGGGATCATTACCTCCTAGACAAATTCTCTTTATCAGATTGTATCCATGGAGACAAGTTAACCAGATACAGACTTATTACTAAACATATATTTATTTGTTAGAAACCCCCCTTATAATATTCAATATTCTTTTTCAATGACTTCATTTCTCTTAAAAATTGTTCAAAGGCCCCTGTGCATCCAACCATCACAGAAGAATGAGAAAAAGCACATTAATTTTCTTTTGTCATGCTTTTTAACCAGACTTTTCTTTTTTTTTCAAACACATTTATCGAATTATCACTTGTGACATAGGCAAATTTACATTCATATGAAAGTAATCAAACTATATTAACATAACAAACATTATACTTCACAGATACTGCTATATATCATATAACCTAAGCAATATTACATAAATTATTCAATCCCTGCCTTTTTTTTAAACAAGAAACATCTTTATTAAAACATCACTTACTACACAGGCAATCATACATTTATATACATGAAAATAAACCACACTGACACAATCTTAATTGCAAGCATTTTACATCACAAACCATACTGACATACTCACAGTTGCAAACATTATACATCACTTATAATCTATCCAATCTTTTTCAGTCAAACATTACATAGCTCATGTAAGTCCTGCTGCCTTTTAAACCTCATTCATCCCTTGTATGCACTGGTCCCACAATTCCAATTTTTTCCTATGCAGTTTGATCCTACTCTTTTATAAAGATCTCAAGTCCAGTTGTTTTATCTCTGTTACTATAGTCACTATTTCTAGTATAGTTGGTTTAGATTTTGATTTCCATTTACTAGCAATTGTTTTTTTTGGCAGCCACCATTGTTAGACACAGCAAGGCCTTACAATGTCTACGCAATTCTGATTCTGTATCATAGCTCAGAAAAATCATCTTCCTTGTCAGAGCAATCTGCCCACCCAGCATCTCCAACAGTGCATCCCACAGGGAATCCTTAAAGTCTGCTAACTCACTGCACTCCCAGAAAACACTCTCCCAGTTACCTCTTTCTTCCCTGTCACACCTCCAACATTTGCTGTCTGCCTTGAGGTTTAGGCAAGTTAATCTTTAGAACTTCAGTATATTATGCATTATGTGTATTGTGTTGGCCTTGAAGAGGTGTGATGCGTAGTGTACGATAACTGCTTGGAATTTGGTTTTAGAATAATGTTTAGGTGGACTTGCTACTGAGTATTTAAATTTCAGTACAACACATCTAGACTGGAAACCTTCTACTGGCACCAGCAAGAACTAGTAAACTAATTGTAGTAAAAAAATAAATAAAAGGCTCACTAATTTGATACTACAATCAGTACAAACAGTATCAGTACACTCAATATTAATCAATTTTATTAAAGGTCTTTTAGCTTGGTCGGTAGTTTAAGGGGAGACACATTGCAAAATGATACTTATTTCTTATTGTCAACAGCCATAAACTTTTATAATTTGGTACCACAAGGGAAGATGAAGCATTAGAGATCTCAAGAGTTTGTCAGGGTTGGAAGGGGAGGTAAAGAGGCAAAGAGTTATGTTGACTAGAGGACTGTCCTTGACAGTTGGAATGGAAAGTGAAGATGCAAAGAGTCATGCTGAATGGGAGGACTGTATTTGAGTACTTGATCTTTACAGATATTTCCTTGTTATTTTTTTAACCTCCTTGCCATGGCAAATCCTGTTTAACAGCTCTTTGCTAATTAAATTCTTACTGGAAAAGGAAGCCAAGGAGGAGGACGATAAATTTTTATTTTCTTTAAAAAGGGGGGCATTATGAAATGCAAAAGTCATCCACTGAAAGAACTTCCCTATTCTATACACTTCTTAAGGACCTCAACTACAGAAAGGCCAAATAGAACTTCCTTGTCCTTGTTTAATGAAGAATTTAAAATTTTAGTTTTAACAACTTCAGGAAGGTTTTGAGAATGAAACCAAGACAATCTTCTCATTACAGATCTTGAAGCAGCAGCTCTGGAGCCAGAATCATCATCATCAATAGCACACTTAAAAACATGCTTAGTAACACGAGTAGATATTAATGAGGTACTCAATTACTTTTTTTTACCTCAGAAGTAGGAAGCTTAACAATTAACTGTTGCACATTTTCAAAAGATAAAAGTAAATACTTTGACATACAAGTTTAATAGTTGAAAATCCTGAAATTCAAGGTATCAAAAATATACTTTCATTCCTAACGTCTCAAACGCTTTCCTATCCTTGTCAAAGGAAATGGAGTTTGCACTACTAATTTGTTAAGCAGAAGTAATTTTAAACAGAGAAACTACTACTTGATCTACTATGGGGTTGGAAAACAAATACTTATGAGTCAGAGGCACCCTGTATAATCTGTGAGACATCCTCAGGTCAGGAGGTTGACTATTAGGCAAAGCAGAAGCAGTGAGAAAAACATTCTATAAAATAGAACAGGAGCAAAGAGATGAAGACCTAGGCATATCCAACTGTAGCAAATCATAATATATTCCTGTGTCATAAGAATTTCATTCTGCTCTCACTGAAAAGCCTCTTTCATCTTAGCCAAAGTCTCAGAAAAAGATAAACCTTTAAAAGAGAAACCATACTTTCCTCAGAATGAGAAATGTCAAATTGAGATTTATAAACCAAACACTGCAATGCCCTCTCTTCTGACTGAAAATCGAAGTCAGAGAGAACTCTTTTCCCTTTCTTGCTTAAAGTAATAAAGAACAAGAAGAAAGCACTAATGATCTCCTTAGCAAATCCTAGTAAATCTTTCTGGACCACAGAGGTGGAAACAGGATTCTGGAAGATTTTTCTCAACATGTTCACTTTTCTGCTTTCTTCTTTTTTAGCATTAAGAAATGCAGGCATTAAAATGCAAAAAGAGAAAAAAACCTAAAAAAAGCATATTTTAAGTTAATAGGCTGTAGTCTTGGGTTGGTGAGGTGGGAGATGGGGTGCAAAAGTACATAGATCATAAGATATGTAGAACTGATACGTTAACTTTTGCATAGGTGAATGTCTGGATTAAGACCCTTGGCTTAATCTATTAACATGTTATAAGTGGAAACAAGTAAATAAGAGAACACTGAATACAATGAAAAGTTTCCCTTTAGCAACAAATGTTTCAGCTTGTCTTTAGAAGCCTGCAGCTAAGGACTAAAATATTTTCTCCTACATTTCCATGGAGACAAGCTGATAATAGGACAATAAAAAGCAAGGACACTATTTCCTTCAAGGCTAAATGTTGACATTTTCTGAAAGCATGCAATTTATTTTTCACATCTGGAAGGGGAATAAAGATATAAAAAGAACAGACACCAACTAGTGTAAGTAGAAGCAGAGACAATAGCATGTGTCTTAGCATGGATAACCTAATTTCAGGATAATTAAAGCATGTGTTTGCAGCTGTTTGGGACAATTGCTCCTATTAGGAGGGTCAAACTTCATTATTTGAAGATGAGCATAGTTTTGTGTGTTTGTATTAAGTTGATATGTTATAGGAGTGTTTTAGAGGTGTGTTTGTTTTTTGTTTGAAGCTTTTCATTAAAATAAAAACTCCTGTAACATGTGACATAGGTTCCAATGTTGACGATAAGAAAACCAGAAAAAAGGATTAACTTGCCAAACATTAGTGGGTGCATGTATTGCAAAAAGGTGAAATTAACATTTTAAAAAGCTGTCATATATAACAGGTAGGAATGATAACTTATCACAATGATGACACCTTTCATATTATCTTAAAATGTGAATGGTTTCATGGGTATAGACAAAAAAGAAAGAATATTTAGTTATATTAAGAAATGCAGAGTGCAAATAATAATGCTACAGGAGACTGATTTTGAAAGAAGTGAGCATGCAAATTTGAGAAAAAATGATTTAGGATAGATATTCAGCAGAATATTAGGGACAGACAAAAAGAGGATACTTGCATTAGTTGCTAGAGGAGCTCCAATAGTGACAGAAGAGGGAAGAAATAATAATGGCAGATTTCCAGTAATAAGAGACTACTGGCAAGGGATGAGAATTACAATGGCATGTACTTAAATTCCAAAAGAAAACTATTACACAGAGTAAAAAATTGAAAAATAATCAGCTTTCAGCAGGGAATACTACTTATAGGTGGGGACTGGAATTTGATTTGCAACAACGAGGATGTATCTGGGGGCCTAGAAGGCAAGATATAACAAAAAAGGTTGATTTCTGAAGAACCTTATGACAGCATTTGGTATGGAAGATATGAATTATGTAGTAGGAACTCTTTAGAGAATTTACATATTAATACCCAAGGTACAATAACTGGGCAAGACTAGACATGAAATATATTTTGCAGGAACACGTGCATTTAATGGAAAGTTTCAACACATATCCAATAACTATTACAAATCACACAGCAATAAAAACAAAGATAGAAATGCAGGGTAATGAACTAAGAATGAGACAATAGCACTTTCCCACCCACCTACTTGTCAAAAGAGAGAACTTTAATAAATGAATAGTAGATATTATTTGAGAGTTATTAGGGAAATAAGCTAATGATTGAGATAAAATGAAAATGGTGTTTCAAAACAGGGTAGAAACAAAAAAGAAAGAGATATGTTTAAGAAGTAATAGGAATTATTTTGAGGAGCTGACAAATGTTAAAGTGTTGCAGAATAAAGGGAATCTCACAGAACAAGAAGAGGTGAAAGGAGTGCTGGAGAGAAAATAAGTATCTGGATAATATGCCTGAGTTTAAAAAATTGTTTTAAAGCAACTAGTTTTTGATAATTCTAGAGCACCAGAGCTTTTGGCACAATGACTTAAGCAACAGAAAGCAGAAGGGGTTTTGCCAAACTTAGGGAGTCTATAACAAGAAAAATAATCAGAGATCCTGTAAAATTTGTATTAAAGATATTTTGGAAATTTTATGAAAAATTATATAAAGCAGAGAAATTGAGAAAAGGCACAAATGGAAATATTTATGGAAGACTTAAAAATGTCAAGGTTAGAAGTAGACACGTCTCAACAATTAACAGTTAAGAGAGCAGGAGATAAAATAAAAATGGTAATGTATAACCAAGCTTCAAAAAAGTTACTAGGAAGAGATGGAATTCTGGTGGAAGTCTGAAAGATAGGAAGGAAGAAAGTGATAAAACTCTGGAAGGTTTTGCTTAATTAAAAGGTTATGTCTTACCATAACTTGGCATCTGTGTTGTCTTCCTTCATTCCTTCTCACAACACGGTCTCAGAACTGACCCTCGGATCCGGCTTGGCTACATTCTACAGACTTGGATCTGACTGTCAAGCTCCTCCCTCTTAGCCATAATGCCCCACATCCACCCAAGTACCTCAGATTGAGTTTGCCGATTCCAAACATTCAGCACCCACACATCAAAGGAACGGCAGAAGAGGCTCAGACATGGGACATAAGAGTCCCTGCATCATTCAGGTTTCTCTAGAAGAGAAAGGCAAGGGGATGGTTGGGTGGGAAACTGAGGAGGAATGAAGGAAGACAACACAGATGCCAAGTTATGGTAAGACATAACCTTTTAATCTGATGTTGCCTTTTTCATTCCTCCTCACAATAGGTTCATAGGTTCATACTAGGCTATCTGCCCTGGGGCAATTATAAGCCTAGCCCGATTTTGTTTGGCTTACGCCACCCGTTGATTTGAGTATACTGTGCCCTTTTTACGGTTTAGTTTACTGTGCCTCTGCCTAATAGTGACACGAAAGTAATCTCCGGAACAAACCTACGATCCCCCATCCTCTCATCAAGATTCTTCTTGAAGAGATTCAATGAGGTGCTCTGCCTAACATGAACTGGAATTCTATTCCAGAGCGAAGGGAGCCTCTGGGTTATGAATCTGTCCCTCCAGCAAGTGGCTCTAAGGGATTTAGATTTACTGAGGTGGAGCATGTCCATTAATTCTGGATTGGACATAGCTTTATATGTCAGGCATAGATTGCTTCGAAGTAGGTGGTATGCAACTGAGTAGAGCTGGAGTTTTTTTAACCAAGCAGCATATGGCATCTGTTTGAGTCCCTTGATCCTCTTGGTGAGGTACTTTTGGGGTCTTTCTAATTGCTGCAGGTGTTGGGTAAGGTACATCCCAAAAGGGGCATTGTATTCTATGATGGGCCTGATGAGGGATGAATAAAGGGGCACGATTACCTCTCTTGATCTAGATGTGAATCCTTTCATGATGAGGTGGGCCATGTAGAAGGTCTTTCTAACCACTTTGGCAATGTGGTTGTCAAAGGAGAGATTGCTATCAACTTGGGTCCCCAGATCCCTAATTACTTTCTCTGTACTTAATGGTTTACCACCTATGTGGTAGTTTGTGGGCACATTGTTTTTGCCAAAGGGTATGACTATACACTTTTTGGCATTTAGCTTTAGACCATGGCTCTGGCACCAGTTATCCGTCTCTGTGAGACCTTTTTGAAGGATGTTTGTGTCAGCTGGAGAGTCGATTATGGCGCCTAGTTTGCAGTCATCTGCGAACTTGGTGAGCCATAGTCCTCCCACGTTGGCCTGTACCTCGGAAAAGTATATACCGAACAAGAGCGGTCCCAGGACAGAACCTTGTGGGACACCACTTGTGACTGGTTTCGAGTCTGACATGGCTCCAGCAACTCTCACTCTGTGGGTTCTGTCTTTGAGCCAGTTTGTGACCCATCTTGTGACATAGGGGTTTATATTTAAGCTGGATAGCTTATCTATGATGCCCGCATGGGGTATTGTGTCAAATGCCTTTGCTAGGTCTAGATAGGCTGTGTGGACTATCTTCCCTTCATCTATGGCTTTGGTGACTGTTTCAAAGGAGTCAACCAGGTTCAAAAGGCAGGATCTGCCCTTGACGAAGCCGAATTGGGTAGGATCTAGTGTCTGTAGGTCCCTGATGTCTTTGTTTATGAGCACCATGATGATCCTCTCCATAGCCTTGCAGACTAAGCTAGTCAGGCTTATGGGGCGATAGTTTCCAGGGTCCGTGGAGACTCCACCTTTGTGGAGTGTGACCACTGTTGCTGTACGCCATTCTGTGGGCACATATCCTGTAGTGAGGCTGAGATTGTACAGCTGTTTTATTTGAGGGATTAGTTCTTCTTGGAGTTCATGTAGGATGCAACCCGGGCGCCATCTGGTCCCATGGAAGCAGTGTTTTTTGCTTTGGAGAGGGCAGCCTTCACCTAAGCATCAGAGATGTTTGGGAGGCAGCCCCCTGCCGGGATAGACACTTGCTCTTTTGGGGGGAGGGGGTGGAGAAGTTTGCACTGAACCTGTCCGCCAGGATATTGGCGATGTCTGTGGGTTCAGTGTATTTTTTGTCATTTAGAATCAACTCAGAACAAGTCTGGGAGTTGCATCCCAGGTTCCTAACATAACTGAAAAAAGCCTTATGATTGTCTTTAGTGTCCTGTGCAATTTTTCTCTCAAAGCTGGCCTTGGAGGATTTTATGAGGGATCGGAATTTTTTGCTAGTACTGATCAGAGATGCCTTCCCTATTAGGGATTTTGCTCTATCATGTAGTATCTTCCTCCTTCTGTTGTACAGTCTATTTATGGCTGGGGTCCACCAGACTGGACGCCTGCCTTTGGATGATTGGGTCTTGGTTTTGTTTGGGATTGCTTGATCCATGCATTCCTGGAGATGTCTGTAGAATCCGTTTATATAGGATTCTGCAGTTTGGGCCGTAGTTTCCACTGGCCCTGGGGCCTTGAAAGATTTCACTTCGGTTTTGAGAAGTGAGAAGTTCGCTTTTGAGAAGTTTTTCACTGTGGTTTTCTGGGCTGGGGGTGGGGTCGGGATGTGGATATCCAGTGAAATTAATTTATGGTCTGATCTTACCAATAAAGGATATACTTCTGGTATGGAGCATAGAGTCCCCATGTTGGTAATGATCAGGTCTAGTATGTTATCCCCTCTTGTGGGAGTGGTGACTAGTTGTTCCATAGCATTTGAGTTTATAATTTCCAGGAACCTTTGGGCTAAGGTGCTGGGGCTTGAGTAGTGCTCCCAGTCTATGTTTGGGTAGTTGAAGTCACCCAATATAATGGTGTTCGGAGAGATCTTCATGTTCTCCAATGTTTTCAGGAAAGCCGAGTGGGATTCCTGACTTTGAGAGGGTGGTCTGTAGGATGCTATAAACTGAAAAGCAGCTTTGCCCACTGTTAGTTGCACATGGATGGTCTCCAATACTTCATGCAATGCCACTAACCTGGAGGTGTGGATATCCTTGATAAATATGGAAACTCCCCCTCCTTTTGTGGTTCGGTCTGGGTTTTGGGGCCGAAAAGCATGATATGAGGTATAACCTGGTAGTGCTGGGGTGCTCTCTGGAGCCTTGAACCAGGTTTCTGTCACTGCACAGATATCGATGTTCTCCATACTGAGGAGAGCTTTGAGTGCGTGCATCTTGAGGTTAAGACTTCTGGCATTTAGCAGCATTACCCTTAGTTTCTTGTACCTTGTGCTGTCTATGGAGGTGGGTTTGACTTTTGAGCCTTGCCTAAAAAGGAACTATGGGGGTGGCCAGAGCCTTTGTTAGTATCCAAAAGCCCAGTGGTGACAGGTGCAAGCCGTCCCTAGCGAAGCAACGTGGCTTGTCGAGCATGTCATCCCAGGCTGATAGACACTGGATCCCCTTTGAATGACACCAAAATTTTAGCCAATTGTTAAAATCGATCATTTTGTCTTTGTACTGTGGCATCATTCTAGGTGAGGGTAAGATGCTGCTCAAGGTCAGGGTCATACCGGCCTGGGCTACATGATCAGAGAGCTCCTCTATGTCTCTTTTCATGTAGTCCAGGGAGGTACGTCTCAGGTCATTCACACCAGCGTGTACAATGACTGAGTCATATTTGTATTTGCTTTGGAGTGACCTGAGTGCTTGTGTTATGTGGCGGATCCTAGCGCCCGATAGGCAGCTCACTGTGACCTTCTCCTTGTTCAGCCTGGTGAGTGGGACGTCAGTGTGTCTGACAATAGAGTCACCTATTACAAGAGTATCATAGGTTCATAGGTTCATACTAGGCTATCTGCCCTGGGGCAATTATAAGCCTAGCCCGATTCTGTATGGCTTACGCCACCCCTTGATTTGAGTATACTATGCCCTTTTTAAGGTTTAGTTTACTGTGCCTCTGTCTAATAGTGACACGGGAGTAATCCCTGGGACAAACCTACGATCCCCCATCCACTTATCGAGATTCTTCTTGAAGAGATTCAGTGAGGTGCTCTGCCTCACATGAACTGGAATTCTATTCCAGAGCGAAGGGAGCCTCTGGGTTATGAACCTGTCCCTCCAGCAAGTTCTATTTATTTCTGTGCTGAGGTTCAAGTCCCTCGAGCGTGTGGCTCTAAGGGATTTAGATTTACTGAGGTGGAGCATGTCCATTAATTCTGGATTTGACATAGCTTTGTATGTCAGGCATAGATTGCCTCAAGTAGGCGGTATGCAACTGAGTAAAGCTGGAGTTTTTAACCGAGCAGTATATGGCATCTGTTTGAGACCCTTGATCCTCTTGGTGAGATACTTTTGGGGTCTTTCTAATTGCTGCAGGTGTCGGGTAAGGTACATCCCAAAAGGGGCATTGTATTCTATGATGGGCCTGATGAGGGATGAATAAAGGAACACGATTACCTCTCTTGATCTAGATGTGAAACCCTTCGTGATGAGGTGGGCTATGTAGAAGGTCTTTCTAACCACTTTGGCAATGTGGTTTTCAAAGGAGAGATTGTTATCAACTTGGGTCCCCAGGTCCCTAATAACTTTCTCTGTACTTAATGGGTTTCCGCCTATGTGGTAATTTGTGGGCACATTGTTTTGCCAAAGGGTATGACTATACATTTTTGGCATTTAGCTTTAAACCATGGTGCTGGCACCAGTTATCTGTCTCTGTGAGACCTTTTTGAAGGATGTTTGTGTCAGCTGGAGAGTTGATTATGGCGCCCAGTTTGCAGTCGTCTGCGAACTTGGTGAGCCATAGTCCTCCCACGTTTGCCTGTACCTCGGAAAAGTATATACCGAACAAGAGTGGTCCCAGGACAGAACCCTGTGGGATGCCACTTGTGATCGGTTTCGAGTCTGACATGGCTCCAGCAACTCTCACTCTGTGGGTTCTGTCTTTGAGCCAGTTTGCGACCCATCTTGTGACATAGGGGCTTATATTTAAGCTGGATAGCTTATCTATGATGCCCGAGTGGGGTATTGTGTCAAATGCCTTTGCAAGGTCCAGATAGGCTGTGTGGACTACCTTCCCTTCATCTATGGCTTTGGTGACTGTTTCAAAGAAGTCAACCAGGTTCAAAAGGCAGGATCTGCCCTTGACAAAGCCGAACTGGGTAGGATCTAGTGTCTGTAGGTCCCCAATGTCTTTGTTTATGAGCTGCATGATGATCCTCTCCATAGCCTTGCAGACTAAGCTAGTCAGGCTTATGGGGCAATAGTTTCCAGGGTCCGTAGAGGCTCCACCTTTGTGGAGTGGGACCACTGTTGCTGTACGCCATTCTGTGGGCACATATCCTGTAGTGAGGCTGAGATTGTATAGCTGTTTTATTTGAGGGATTAGTTCCTCTTGTAGTTCATGTAGGACGCAACCTGGGACGCCATCTGGTCCCATGGAAGCAGTGTTTTTTGCTTTGGAGAGGGCAGCCTTCACCTGAGCATCTGAGATGTTTGGGAGGCAGCCCTCTGCCGGGATAGATACTTGCTCTTTTGGGGGTGGAGAAGTTTGCACTGAACCTGTCTGCCAGGATACTGGCGATGTCTGTGGGTTCAGTGTATTTTTTGTCGTTTAGAATCAACTCAGAACAAGTCTGGGAGTTGCATCCCACGTTTCTAACATAACTGAAAAAAGCCTTATGATTGTCTTTGGTGTCCTGTGCAATTTTTCTCTCGAAGCTGGCCTTGGAGGATTTTATGAGGGATCGTAATTTTTTGCTAGTACTGATCAGAGATGCCTTCCCTATTAGGGATTTTGCTCTATCATGTAGTAGCTTCCTCCTTCTGTTGTACAGTTTATTTATGGCAGGGGTCCACCAGACTGGACGCCTGCCTTTGGATGATTGGGTCTTGGTTTTGTTTGGGATAGCATGATCCATGCATTCCTGGAGATGTCCTTAGAATGCATTTATATAGGATTCTGCAGTTTGGGCTGTAGTTTCCACTGGCCCTGGGGCCTTGAAGGATTCCACTTCGGTTTTGAGAAGTGAGAAGTTTGCTTTTGAGAAGTTTTTCACCATGGTTTTCTGGGCTGGGGGTGGGGTCGGGATGTGGACATCCAGTGAAATTAATTTATGGTCTGATCTTACCAATGAGGGATATACTTCTGGTGTGGAGCATAGAGTCCCCATGTTGGTAATGATCAGGTCTAGTATGTTGTCCCCTCTTGTGGTAGTGGTGACTAGTTGTTCTATAGCATTTGAGTTTATAATTTCCAGGAATCTTTGGGCTAAGGTGCTGGGGCTTGAGTAGTGCTTCCAGTCAATGTTTGGGTAGTTGAAGTCGCCCAATATAATGGTGTTTGGAGAGATCTTCATGTTCTCCAATGTTTTCAGGAAAGCCGAATGGGATTCCTGACTTTGAGAGGGTGGTCTGTAGGATGCTATAAACTGAAAAGCAGTCTTGCCCACTGTTAGTTGCACATGGATGGTCTCCGATACTTCGTGCAATGCCACTAACCTGGAGGTGTGGATATCCTTGATAAATATGGAAACTCCCCCTCCTTTTGTGGTTCGGTCCGGGTTTTGGGGCCGAAAAGCATGATATGAGGTATAGCATGATAGTGCTGGGGTGCTCTCTGGAGTCTTGAACCAGGTTTCTGTCACTGCACAGATATCGATGTTCTCCATACTGAGGAGAGCTTCGAGTGCGTGCATCTTGAGGTTAAGACTTCTGGCGTTTAGCAGCATTACCCTTAGTTTCTTGTTCCTTGTGCTGTCTATGGGGGTGGGTTTGACTTTTGAGCCTTGCCTAAAAAAGGCACTATGGGGGTGGCAAGAGCCTTTGCCAATATCCGAAAGCCCAGTGGTGACAGGTGCAAGCCGTCCCTAGCGAAGCAACGTGGCTTGTTGAGCATGTCATCCCAGGCTGACAGACACTGGATCCCCTTTGAATGACACCAAAATTTTAGCCAATTGTTAAAATCGATCATTTTGTCTTTGTACTGTGGCATCATTCTAGGTGAGGGTAAGATGCTGCTCAAGGTCAGGGTCATACCAGCCTGGGCTACATGATCAGAGAGCTCCTCTATGTCTCTTTTCATGTAGTCCAGGGAGGTATGTCTCTGGTCATTCACACCAGCATGTACAATGACTGAGTCATATTTGTATTTGCTTTGGAGTGACCTGAGTGCTTGCGTTATGTGTCGGATCCTAGCACCCGACAGGCAGCTCAGTGTGACCTTCTCTTTATTCAGCCTGGTGAGCGGGACGTCAGTGTGTCTGACAATAGAGTCACCTATAACAAGAGTATCAGGTGTGTTATTCAGCCTTAAGGGCTGTGGCTGCTTGGCAAACTGACTTTGTGGGTTATGTGTTGTGTGTGTTTTGTTTTGAGGTAGCGTTTGCTTGGATGTCTGCTTTGGAGGTCTCTGTTGCTTAGGTAGATTTTTATTTAGAGCCTCCGAGTATGTTTTTGTGTATTTATGTGTTTGGTTCGCTGATGTGGTGGGGATATGTGATACTGGAATTGTGTTGTGTGAGGTTACCTTCTCCTCCTGACTGGTTACACCAGTTTTGAGATGGGAGAGCTCAGCCTCCAGTTTGGCTAAATAGTTGCATCTCTCACATATATTTGAACCTGTTTGGAGGAGGAGAGGGTTGTCCGTGTATATGAGACAGTTGTAACATTGCCTCAAAATTCCCAGATTCACCAGCTGGACTGGAGAGGAAACCATTGACTGACCTTTGGACATGCTAGAGTAATAGGGAAACTGAATTTAAGACGGACCAATAGAGGACAGGGTAATCGTAGAGAGTATAAGAGTAAGTAGTGCTTATGGTTTAATATTGCTAACTTGTAAGATTACTTATTTGGACCAGTGAAGGGCCTTAGGATGAGAATATGGTGTTTAATTTGAGAGATAGAGCAGTTCTAAGGGAAAAAGTGAAGAGCAGACTTTGTGGAGCCAGGAATAGTTTAAACCCAATTAGGCGGCGCTGCCCGTTATTGCGCTATGCACAAAAACGTGCAAAACCGCGCAAAAGGGGGTTTTAAGAGAGGAAGCTCAAGGAGTTTGGAATTGACCCAAAATGGCCAATAAAACTACAGTTTCAAGGCAGTAACCACTACCACAGGGGCAGGCAGGCTGCTCAATGTTTATCACTGCCACTGATGAACAGAGAGACTTCCCTTTAGCCCAAGCAAAAAATGGCCTCCAAGAAACTTACAAACAGTTCAGAACAGCAAGCCTGTAACTGAACTTTTTTAAATCTCAGAAAAGTGGGAAAAAAGTAAGATTTTTTTGTTTTTTGTTTTTTTTAAAGATAGCAGAGGTTCACAAGTATCAACAAGTTATAACAGTGCAGTAAATGACCCCACACTTGCGTGCTAGGCCAGAGACAGATAAAATGCAAGTTTTAAGAAAAAAACGATTTTGAAAATAAGTGCAAACAGGAAATTCAGTAAACAGCTCTAGGTTGTGTTCTAAATACAGTTACCAATGCAGAAATCAAGTTTAACAAGCCAGAAAATGCTCAAAGTAGGCGGCTATGCAGAAAAACTTAGCAAATAATCTGAAGAAAATACTTAAAATCTCAAAAGTGGCTCCTTTCTTCTCTCAGCGTTTTCTCCTCTTGGTGGGTGCTTCACCAACAGCCAACAAGTCTGAAAAGATGCCAAAACCATGAGGCAATCAGGTTTTAAGAGAGGAAGCTCAAGGAGTTTGGAACTGACCCAAAATGGCCAATAAAACTACAGTTTCAAGGCAGTAACCACTCCCACAGGGGCAGGCAGGCTGCTCAATGTTTATCACTGCCACTGATGAACAGAGAGACTTCCCTTTAGCCCAAGCAAAAAATGGCCTCCAAGAAACTTACAAACAGTTCAGAACAGCAAGCCTGTAACTGAACTTTTTTAAATCTCAGAAAAGTGGGAAAAAAGTAAGATTTTTTTGTTTTTTGTTTTTTTTAAAGATAGCAGAGGTTCACAAGTATCAACAAGTTATAACAGTGCAGTAAATGACCCCACACTTGAGTGCTAGGCCAGAGACAGATAAAATGCAAGTTTTAAGAAATAGGGTCAGAGTGCCCAGATATGTAAATCCTGGGTGGCTCTCATGGAAAAATATGCCAGAGCACTATCGAACCAAATGAAGCCCTGTTCCTGGATATGACATCCAACTTGTAATGCGATACAAAGGTATGATTGTTAGACTATGACTCTGCCGCACAAATGTCATCAATGCAAATTCTAGAATAGAAGGATGTAGAAATAGCCATAGCTCTGTTGGAATGTGCCCTAGAAGGTTTAGGCAATTCCAAACTCTTAGATGAGGAAATGTATAAGCTGCAGTCAGATATCCATTTTGCCAAGGTAATTTTTGATACTGTTTGTCCAAGTCTATTAGAGAGAAAGCTACAAAGAGCTCATCAGGCTTCCTGTTTTGTTTGCTCCTGTGCAGGTAAAAACGAAGTTGTCTATGAATGTCTAGAAGATGGAGAACATACTCCCCTTTATTAGAGAAGTTAGGAAAGAACACTGGTAATTGGATAGATTGACTAATATTGTTCTTGGTACCTACTTTGGGCATAAAGAATGGATTGGTGTGTAAGGACACTCTGTATTAATGAAAAAAAAGGAAGGAGGTTTGGAACATAAGGCTTGTAATTCAGAAATTCTCTTAGCAGAAGTAACAGTCACCAAGAGGACTGTATTCCATGACATACTTCACGTTGCAGCTAGCTGCTGGTTCAAAAGGTCCCTGGGTCAAAGCCTGCAACACAAGAGTGAGGTCCCGAGGGGAGGGATGGGTCCTTAACTGGAAGTCTTAATAAGAAAACACCTTTCATGAAGGATTTGCAGAGTCTAAAGGTGAACAAGGAATGGGATTGACTTGCCCTATGAAAACTGGAAATAGCAGCTACTGTATTTGACAGTAGAGAAACTAGCACCTTCATCGAAAACAGTGCTAAGAAACAGCAAAACATCTGAAACTGGTGCTGAGAAAGGATTGATGCTTCTGTTCATGGCCCAAATAACAAATCTCTTCCACTTCTTGTTGTAGACTTTTTAGTGGAAGCCTTTTGTGAGGCTAGGAACATTTTTCAGACTGGGGACGTGAGCCTGGACTGTTTCACTAGGGTTGGAAGTGGAGAAACCAAGCAGTCAATTTGAAGGCTTGAAGGTTAGGACGCTGCATCCCTGATGGGTGAGAAAGGAAGTCCTGACTTGGCTCCAGAATCCAAGGAGGATGTTTGAGATGAGACCATCGGAAGGGGAACCACACCTGACGAGGCCAGAAGGGGGCAATGAAGATGACTGAGCTCTTAAATCTGCTTGCTTTCTGAAGAAACTTCGGAATGAGTGAAAGAGGAGGGTAAGCATATCAGAGACCTGGGGGCCAATCGTGGACTAGTGCATCCCTGGGATACTCCCCCGGAGGAAGGATCAGAGTGAAGAACTTGCTGCATTTATTGTTGAGGAAAGAGGCAAAGAGGTCACAGCAAAGTTGACCCCAAAGGCTGAAGATCATATTCACCACTGATTGAGAGACCACTCATGCTGAACCAAGAGCAATCTGCTGAGTCTGTCCTCCACATCATTCGTTTTCCCCAGGACATGCGTTGCAACTAGAAGGCGGTCTGAAGATATTTCTCATTCCCACAACCTTATGGCCTCCTTGCACAAGGTGTAAGAACTGGTTCCTCCTTATTTGCTGATGTACCATACAACAGACATGGTGTGTACTGCAATGGTCCCCATGGAGAGAACGTCCTGAAAGTCTTGCAACATTAGTAGGACTGCTCTTACCTCTAGGACATTGATATGCAACCTGATCTCAGTAGGGGACCACATGCCTTGGACCATCTTCCCATTGTAATGCCCCCCATCCAAACTCAGATGCATCCGTGGTCACGGTGGCTATCGGGGGCCTGTTCAAGAATAGTCTTCCTAGAATGACATTGTCTGACTGTATCCACCAACTGTGATGATGCCTGCAAATAGGAGTCAACCTGATGCAAAGGGATAATGGCTGATAAAGGACGGACTACTGTGTCGCTATCATCCACTGAAGAACCTGCATGTAAAATCTGACTAGAGGGACCAACAAAATGGCTGCAGACATGGACCCTAGGGTCTGCAGAATTAAGTGAGCTATGGGGGGGGGTCTGTTGGGCTAACAATTCCTGCACCTGATTTCTCAAAACGGTTACTCTGTGAGAAGGAAGAGAAGCTACCTGATCCCTTATACTGAGCTGCGCACCTATGAATTCCAGGTTCTGTACTGGAGTCAGGTTGAATTTTCTCATGTTTATGGTGATGCCCAGGGAGTGTGATAAATGGATTAAATAATCCCTGGCTTGGATTAGCAAATGTCTCATGGGAGTGATCAGGAGCCAATCATCTAAATATGGAAATATCTGGAATCCCCTGAGCCTCAAATGAGCCACTACCACTGCCATGCATTTGGTGAAAATCAGGGGGGGGGGGGGCTGTGGTGAGCCCAAAGAGCAGTGCTCTGAATTGATAATGATTGGATCCCAGCCAGAAGCACGGATATCTCCTGGAGCACCTGTCTATTTTGGTGTGATAGTATGTGTCCTTCAGATTTATCCATAACATCCAGTCAATGTTGTGCAACAGAGGTAGAATCCACTGAACCGTAATCATTTGGAACCTTGATTTCTTTACACATTCGTTTAGTTTGCTTAGATCCAGAATGGGTCTTAGGTCCCCTGTCTTTTTCAGTACCAAGAAGAAGCAGGAGTAGGTTCCGAATCCTCTCTGTTCGGTTGGAACCTTTTGGATGACTCTTTTTAACAACAGTTGTTGGATTTCCTGTGCTGCCTGTTCCCTTTGACTGGGTGGCACATTGGGAAGGCTTTTGAAATTTGGGGGAAGGAGAGAAAAGGGAATGTAATAACCTCTAGATATTATGCTGAGCACCCGATTCTCACTCAACTGGGTCCAGGCTTCTGGGTGCAAAGCTAGCCAGACCCTGACTGCCTCCAGAGATGGACAGTCGGCCAGCACTTCAGGAGTGCTGGTAGGGCTTATTGGGAGGGGGTTCCCTAAAGCCCTGGTTCTGTGGACCCTCTCTGCCTCTAAAGTGGCATCTACCATCAAATCTTCTCCCTCTGCCTCTAGAGAAGGGTTCACCGCGTGGGTCCTGGAAAGGTCCTTGGGATTTGCAAAACCACATTTTCTTACCTCCACGTTGGTTCCTGGAGAAGGACCTCTGTGGGGTAGAAAATTTGATTCCAAAAGCAGAAAGAGTCTTTCCGTTCTTTTGGCTACAGGTAAGATAGTCTTGAATTGACAGCCCAAAAAGGGAAGAGCCATCATAATGGGCATTAATAAACGATGCCTTAAAGGGCTCTGGAAAATCACATAGCCTCATCCAGGCATGTCTCCTTAGGAAAAGTCCTGAACCTGTTGCTCGTGAGGTGCCCTCTGTGGTGTGGGAGATTAACCTCATCGATGAGCTGGCGATGGACGAAAGAGTGGTCAGCTTGGGAGAAACTTTCTTAAATTCCTCCACAGGCATGGACTCTGAGACAGAAGTTGAGAGTTCTTTGATCAGATCTTTATATAGCCGAGTAAAATAAGCCAGAACAACCACCTCAGCAGAAAGGTGGCTGAGGCACAAACGCGCTTCCCCAACCTCTCCAGCACTCTAGACTCCTTGTTAGGCGGATGGGCATTAGCAGTTTCTTCTGCCAGCTCCTTCTTGGTGGCTGTCGTTACCACAATGGCATTGACTACAGGACCCTTATTCCAGTGTTTTCTGTCTGCTGGGGGTACCAGAAACCAATTGGGGCATTTGGGTATGGGCTCGATGGTGTCCTGTTCCTTCCATGCTTGGTGAGACACTAAATCCACCAGTGCATCTGGCGGGGGGGGGGGTCACCCAAGATATAGATGGGCCTGTCCCAAATGCCTCCAAGAGAACTGACTCCTCAGAGGAAGGAGGTTGGGCAGACCACTCACCTTTCTGCTTTAGGATCTCTAAAAAGTCCTCAGAGGAGACATCTTCAGGTGGGATCGGGGGATCCTTCCCCCCTCATCGAAGTCACTATCCTCGGTTAGAGACTCCAACGGGGAGTCCATATGCCTCCTTTTATACATCCTCTTTCTAGGGACTTCCTCAGCTGGGTACTCTGGGGAAGTGTTGGAAGAAGGGGATCCCTCCTAATCAGGGAGTTCTTGGGAGCCGCTTGGGACAGGAAGACTTGTGGCAGAACGAGAGGGAGCAAGGCCTGGATCTGACGAGGGTACAGGGGTGGATTGAGGAACATGTGCTGTCAGATCTCCAACTCGGGAGAAAACCCTCTCCACTATCTGAAAGGCTGAAGGACCAGGAGAAGCCCTTTACGTCTCCCCCAGAGCCGTAACCACCAAGGAAAAATGAGTATGACTCACTCTGGATCCACAGCTTGCAGAAGGGATTGGACTTGAACTGTCGAGTGCTGAGAAGCCTAAGGGAAGTGACAGTTCCGAGAGAGATGGCTCCAACCCCAGTCCCCCAGGAGCCAGCACCGACACCTCAGCTCCGAGACTTGCTCTGCTCTGAAAAGGCCAGAACTGGGCTAGTCAAGGGCATCCTCAGCATCGGGGAGGGGAGATTCCTCTGTGCTGAGCCCGACGCACATGGTAGTCTCGAATCCTGTGACTCTGAAAATGAGGGTCAGATCAGAGAAGGAGTCCTGATGGGATGGCCCAGGTAGTTCACGGATCTGACAGGGGACAGAGCCAAGACTACTCTCATCTGGATCTGGGCCTTGAGAAATATCCTCATCATCCTGTCCATATCCACCTTTGACCAGCTTCTGGAGGACCTGGATGAAGCCGATGGGGGGAGGAGGGCGGTAATGCTTGGGCTTAGAGGAAGGCACAGGAGACCTTGATGAGGTCCTCGGATCCAGAGGTATGGGATCCGATGTAGGAGTTGATGAGGGCATAGGGGAAATAGTAATAATCTCCCTCAGATCTGTAAAGGCTGTAGGATCCAACCTGGGAGGTAACTTCTGTGGATCCAAAGAAGTCAGATCTGTAGATTTCTTGGGCTTCTTGACTTCAAGATAATCCCACGGGGAAACGAGGAGGGACCTTTTTTTAGACTCTTTAGGAGCAGCAGGAGATAAAGAGGAAGAAGCCATAGAAGGGGTCTGAACCACCAGAGCCGAGGAGGGAAACCCCCCCCCTAAAAATAAGCTTATTTCGATGGTCTTAAAGCCCATGGGTTGAAAATGGTACAAATGTTGCACGGCACTACACTTTCAAATGGTCAGCACCCAGGCAGTACAAGCACTCCTTGTGGGCATCCTGGTTAGGGATTTTATGCCCACAAGAAGTGCAGTGTTTAAAGCTGGGTACAGGTTTGTCCACTATGACCTATGAGAAAAGACTGCCAAAACCAACGGTCACCAACTAACAGGTAAGTTCTAATTCTAACTTTTTTTTCAAACACCAAATCTAACTCTAAATTTCTAAACTCTAAATTCTAACTTTACGTTAACTTTAAGCTATTTTGTAAAGTAATGGCAGAAAAAACTAACCTATTTTTTTTTTTTTTGGAAAAGAAGAAAACACATGCGCGCGCGCGCACACACACACACACACACACACACACACACACTCAAAGAGAAAAAGGAGGGAAGAAAAAAAACTAGAAACAACTCTCCAACCCCAATCCTGAGAGAACGAGCTCTGCATCCGGTTCGCTGAAGTAGCAAACAAGGTCTGAGGTACTTGGGTGGATGCGGGGGATTACGGGTAGGAGAGAGGAGCTTGAGAGTTGAATACAAGTCTGTAGAATGTGGCACAGCCAGATCCAAGACCCTATTGTGAGGAGAAATGAAGACAACATCAGATCAGTATTTTAAAAGGAGGGGAAGCACCAACATCATGGAAAATAAAAACTGTGGGGGCTGTAATGCTTAAAGACGGTAAAGACCCATCAGATCCAGCCTCATATAGGCCTATTTCAATTTTAAACCATGATTATAAAGTGTTATGTTATTAATAGCAAAAACAACAATTGTATTCCAAAAATTAATAGATATTTATCACTGTGGTTTTGTGGACAGGAGGCAAACATTTGATGACTAACTCATTCAAGCCTTTAGTGCCTTTTACGTATACTTCCAGTTAACACCCATAGCTCCTTATGGCATTGAGACCTTTCTTGGGTCAGATTTTTTAACTTAGTGACTTAACAGCTTATAATAGACAGGATTAGAAAGGGCTAAAGATTTATTAATAAAATAACACTAAGATTGTTAATCCAGGATGCCGCACAGTAGAAAAGTCTCGATTATCTTATGCTTTTTGATTTTGCATAAAATGCTGTGGAATGTAAGGATATGTGTAGGCTGTAAGAGGTGCAACATTCTACACCACATAGGTATTTATGAGTTAATACAAGAGTGACAATTCAGAGGGAAGCAGAATATAAGAAAATGCTGCTGTTGTTGTGGGTCTTGATGCAGAGAAAGCATCTGACAGAGTAAGCTGTGATTTTATGAGTAGGACAATGGAAGCATTTGTATTTCCTGCTATAATAATAAGGTTAATTAGGATGCTATATGAGGGAATGGAGGCAAAGATCAAAGTGGCCGGGTTTCCCTCTGATAAGTTGTGTCTGAACAGAGGAACCAGGCAGGGGTGTCCCCTTTTCTCTTTGTTATTTGGGTTATATTCAGAACCACTGGCAAAGAAAATAAGGGACTCAGAAATTCAAGGATATATTGGTATGGTATTCAAGAAAAGCTGGTTTTATTTGCAGATGATATTTTTTACCTGAAGGAACTAGAAAAAGATGTCTCAGTGTTGCAGAACACTGATACAGTTCCAAATTTTTTTCAGGATATATAATTAATGAAGATAAAACACAGGCTATAGCTGTAAACTATGTACCCACACATAAAATGAAGTATTTAGGAGTATGGGGTAAAAGGAATTCTGTTACGGCAGCTACGGGTATGTGAGAAGAGACCAAACAAAAGATATTACAAAAACTGAGAAACTGGAAGCTCTTGCCTATAGATATGGTCAAGCAAGATACAAGCACTAAATATGTTTTTACTCCCTTTCGTTTTATACACAGGTCAGACATATTTTTATCAATCAGAGAAGTTGTGGATGGTTCATAGGTTGATACTAGGCTATCTGCCCTAGGGCATTTATAAGCCTAGCCAGAGTGTGTTTGGCTTTCGCCACCCTTTTAGATTAGTTGACTGTGCCTCTATATAGTAGGTCACAGAAGGTATCCCTATTAAGGTTAGTTTACTGTACCTCTGTCTAGCAAGGACACAGAAGAGATCCCAGGGGTAAACTTATGATCTCCCATCCACTCGTCAAGATTCTCTTGAAGACTGTCAGTGAGGGGGCTCTGCCTAACATGGATTAGGATTTTGTTCCAGAGTGAGCGGAGCCTCTGGGATATGAATCTGTCCCTCCAGCATGTCCTATTTATTTCTGTGCTGAGGTTCAAGTCCCTGGAGCGTGTAGCTCTAAGGGACTTGGATTTCCTGAGGTGGAGCATTCCATTAATTCTGGGTTGGACATGGCTTTATACATCAGACACAGATCGCCTCTGAGTAGGCGGTACGCAACTGAATAGAGCAGGAGTTTCTTTAGCCGACCTGCATAGGGCATCTGTTTGAGTCCCTTGATCCTCTTGGTGAGGTACTTTTGGGGTCTTTCCAGTTGCTGTAGGTGTCGGGTAAGGTACATCCCAAACGGGGCATTGTATTCAATTATGGGCCTGATAAGTGATGAGTAGAGGGGCACAATGACCTCACTTGATCTAGATGTGAACCCTTTCGTGATAAGGTGGGCTATATAGAAGGTCTTTCTAACCACTTTGGCAACATGATTGTCAAGGGAGAGATTACTATCTACTTGGGTCCCCAAGTCCCTAATTATTTCTTCCATACTTAATGGATTACCACCTATGTGGTAATTTGTGGGCACTTTGTTTTTCCCAAAGGGGATGACTATGCACTTTTTGGCATTTAGCTTTAGGCCATGGCTCTGGCACCAGTTATCCGTCTCTGTGAGACCCTTTTGGAGGATGCTTGTGTCAGCCGGAGAGTCGATTATGGCACCCAGTTTGCAGTCATCTGCGAACTTGGTCAGCCATAGTCCACCTGTGTTAGCCTGTACCTCGGAGAAATATATACCGAACAAGAGAGGTCCCAGGACTGAGCCTTGTGGGATGCCACCTGTAACTGGTTTAGAGTCTGACATGGCACCTGCAATTCTGACCATGTGGGTTCTATCCCTGAGCCAGTTTGCAACCCATCTTGTGACATAGGGGTTGATATTTAAGCTGGTGAGCTTATTTATGATGCCCGAGTGGGGTATTGTGTCGAAGGCTTTTGTGAGGTCCAGGTAGGCTGTGTGGACTACCTTCCCTTCATCTATGGCTTTGGTAACTGTTTCAAAGAAGTCGACCAGGTTCAAGAGGCGAGATCTGCCCTTAACAAAGCCGAATTGAGTAGGATCCAGTGTCTGGAGTTTCCCAATGTCTTTGTTTATGATTTCCATGATGATACACTCCAAATTCTTGCAGACCAGGCTAGTCAGGCTTATAGGGCGATAGTTTCCGGGGTCCGTTGTGGCATCACCTTTGTGGAGCGGAACCACTGTTGCTGTACACCATTCCTTGGGTACATATCCTGTAGTAAGGCTGAGATTGAACAGTGACTTTATGTGAGGGTTTAGTTCTTCTTGGAGCTCGTGTAAGATGCAACCCGGGACACCATCTGGTCCCATTGATGCTGTGTTTTTTGCTTTGGAGAGGGCAGCTCTCACCTGTGTATCTGTGATCTCAGGGAGGCTACACTCTGTTGGGATAGACATTTGCTTTTTTTGGGGGGGGGGGGGGTTTGCACTGAACCTTTCTGCCAGGATGTTGGCAATGTCTGTGGGTTCAGTGCATTTTTTGTCATTTTGCACTAACTCAGAGCATATCTGGGAGTTGCCTCCCAGGTTCCTGACATAACTAAAGAAGGCCTTGTGATTACCTTTAGTATCTTGTGCAATTTTTCTTTCGAAGCTGGCCTTAGATGATTTTATGAGGGATCGTAGTTTCTTGCTAGTTCTGATCAGAAATGCCTTCCCTTTTTGGGATTTTGCTCTATCATGTAGTAGCTTCCTCCTCCTGTTGTACAGCTTATTTATGGCCAGGGTCCACCAGACAGGTCTCCTGCCTTTGGAGGAGTGAGTCTTGGTTTTATTTGGGATAGCATGCTCCATGCATTCCTGTAGGTGTCCATAGAATGCTTTTGTAAAGGATTCTGCGTTTTGGGCCGTATTTTCCACTGGCCCGAGAGCTTTGAAGGATTCCATCTCGGATTTGAGAAGTGTGAAGTTTGCTTTAGAGAAGTTCTTCACTGTGGTTTTCTTGGCTGGGGGTGGGGACGGAATATGGATGTCCAGTGAGATTAATTTATGGTCTGATTTTACCAATGAGGGGTAAACCTCTGGTGCGGAACATAGAGACCCCATGTTGGTGATGACCAGGTCCAATATGTTTTTCCCTCTTGTGGGAGTGGTGACCAGTTGTTCCATAGCATTTGAGTTTATAAATTCTAGGAACCGTTGGGCGAGGGTGTTGGGGCTTGAGTAGTTTTCCCAATCAATGTTTGGGTAGTTGAAGTCACCCAATATAATGGTGTTTGGAGAGTCCTTCATATTCTCCAGTGTTCTCAGGAAAGCTGAGTAGGGTTCCTGTGTTTGGGAGGGTGGTCTGTAGCAGGCTACAAACTGAAAGGCAGTTTTGCCCACTGTTAGTTGCACTTGGATGGTCTCCGATGCTTCGTGCAGTGCCACTAACCTGGAGGTGTGGGTATCTTTGATGAATATGGATACTCCCCCTCCTTTTGTGGTTCGGTCCGAGTTTTGGGGCCGAAAAGCATGGTATGAAGTATAACCTGGTAGTGCTGGGGTACTTTCGGGAGCCTTGAACCAGGTTTCTGTTACTGCACATAGTGATTAATACATTTTATCTGGGAGGTAAAGAGGGCAAGAGTCAAGTAGGATAAGTTGATCCTTCAAATACAAGGAGGTTTAGGATTACCTGATTTGAATGGATAATTTACAGCTACACAGTTAAGGCTCTTACATGTAATGAAAGCAGAAAGCTATAACTCAAGGTGGAAAGGGATAATGATGAAGCAGGGGGTTAATTCATCAAATAAGGAAAGAGTGGGATTTGGGATGCAGACCCTTAAGGCAAATAATGATAATCACATAGAATATTATATTCAGAAAACAGAAGACAGTATAGCAAGAACTAAGCCAACACAGAAATGGATAGAAGATTCTGCCAATAAGGACTCAATTAGGGGTACAGAAAATAGGCAAGAGTGGGCTGGAATTTGCTGGAAGAAACTGGCAAAGGAACCAATGTAATGGAAACAAATAATTAGAGAGGGAAAGGTAATATAACTGGAAGAGGCCAAGAATGACATTTGGACTGCAGGCTAGAGATTGTCTTCTTTATCAGGGATTGACATCAGAGTATAGGCAAGGAGAATGGGATGAAGGAATCTTAAATGAAGGACCTGCACTGGTTAAATCTAGACCACGACATGATGTTAAAAAGGGATAACTTGCAGGGCATATAAACTATTGCATGAGAACTATAAGAATCAATTAGAGAAGGTGAGAAAAGATTGGGAAGAGAGAGTTGATAAACAATTCACAAAGAAACAATGGAAGGACATATGTATGGCTCCCAAACATGAAACAGAATCTAGAAGATTTAGGATTTTTTGCCTGGAAGTGTTTGCACAGGTACTTTTTTATCCCAAGCGGATTCCAAATAATATTTCCTTGGGTAGGTGGCAAATGCTGGAGGTATAATTGGGCAGAAAGAGGTACCTGGGAACATATGTTCTCAGAGTGCAATGAGTTGGCAGACTTTAAAAATTCCCTACACAATACTCTTTCAGGAATACTGGGCAAGCAAATGAGTGTAACTTAGGAAATTATTTTTCTGAGCTGGGATACAGGATCTGAATTGCCTAGACCTTGTTAAAATTAATTCTAATTAAAATTAACTCTTGCGGCTTCCAAAGAAGTAATTACTAGAAAACAGAAATCAAAGTCTAAACCAACCATACTTGAAGTACTGCATATTGTAATAGAGATAAAAGAACAGGAAGTGGGATCTTTAGAAAAGAGTAGGAGTAAATTATATAGAAAAAATGGAAACTGTGGGAACAATACAGGCAGAAATACGGTTTGAAGGGGGAGAGAGGTTTAAGAGAAAGTATGAATTAAATACTTTAAGTAAATATATATGACGTATAGTGTTTGTAATTGTGAAATTGTTAATATGGCTTGATTATTTTTATATAATAGGAAGTTTGCCTATGTCACAAGTGATAATTCAAGAGAGCTGCCTTTCTTTTTGTTTTGCTTAAAAAAATTATGTCCACTTTTCTTGGGAAACTCCCTGGAAAATGACCAACCCTTAGTAGGCATACCTGTCCCAGATTCAGATACCCCATCACAACTGCATGATGAACCTTAATTTGCCTTTTTCCCCTGAGACCAACAAGAATGGTTCTCTGTTGCCCACCAACAGCATCCCCACATCTGCAGAGCATGTGACTACACCCTGGTTGTGCTGGCTGTAGGTGCAATACCAAGAGAACAGATGAGCTGTTGTAGGAACAAGTGACCAAAGCAGCATCACCCATTAGCAGCTGATGCAAAATAAGAACTAGACTGGCACCCAAAGACTTCCTAACAGTGTTCTTCTTGTGGACAGGGGAAAGTAAAACTACAAAGAACAATGGTTATTCCATGGGTAAGCTGAGAATGAGACCTAAGAGTGGGATAGCAGAACACGAATGTCAGTAAAGGTAAGGTATAGAAAGTACAATTGTGTAAGAACTTACCATAGCAGTAGATATGCTACTGATCATGGTTGCATTATTACTGACAGATGGTATTTTGATGCCCTCCACTGTTACCGATATGTGATGGCCACCACTACCACCAATATGCAACGTCCCCATGCTGGGCCAGTAATCAAGGAGCCTGAATCCTCACCACTGACACTGGAGAGGGACATGCACTTGGAATACAAATGAATACACTCAGTATCTCAAGATGCAGACCTCTCTGCATCAAGTACAATTCCGCTTAAGAGCACACAGGGAATACACTCAGCCAGGGGTCTGACTGTCTCTATATCTGTCTCCCTCCAGGTCCCCAATAAGAATCCCCATTGGTACAGCCGTAGGGTTAAGTCCTCAGTCGAGTGTCCTAGCCAAGTCCTCTGACACCCTCTCTGTGAACCCAGTGCTTCATGTCCCTGCCCCAAGTAGTTGACACACACACTTTTTGAGACAGGAATTTAGCATAGACAGCTACAATACACACCTACATGTTTATGGCAGTGCCTGGGGCTTCCCCTCTTTTTACTGAGCTAATGAACAACAGCTTTTTTCCCAGACCTAATGTATTCGGTCCAATTCAGCACGGTGGGGTGCAATTTTAATGGTTTAACAGCTCATTCAGTTTTAACGGTTTAACAGCTCATTTAGATTTCCCTTATTTTTCTTAAGGCAAGATAGCTGGTTAACCGTTGCTGTCCCAGTATCCTCCATTAAAACATATACATTCAATTCAGTTACAATAATATATGTACGTTTCCTTTCATCTCAGCAGAGTGCACTGTTGATATATTTTAACACAAGCAAATCTCACAAATACATTTTCAGCACAAGCATTGGTACAAATCAGTTTGATGTAAAAATGACATACAATTCTAATACACTTGTAACACAAGCATCTTGTATAAATCAGTTTGATAGTCAATGGACATATCATTCTTTATAAAACTCCGGCTGGCTATGCTGGCACATGCCCACATCATCACAGAGATATCCTGCCAAGGATAGCAGCATGTACGGCCAGCATACCAAAACCTGGACGAGTTCCTGTTGCAGGAATGTCTGATATATGACCTAAGCACAAAGGTGGGAGATGCATAATGGATGTATGTGTGGAAATTACATCAGAACATACTTGTCCCACACCAAAACACTGATGGAGAAGGAGAGGTAACTATGAATATATGTACATGTCCACTATAGAAAAGGAAAAAAATGAGAAAGAGGTCCACCTCAGTAAAGAAAAGACAGAATAAACTCATAGGGCTACAGGAGGGTGGGATCTAATAATGCAACAGTGATCAGTAGGACATCTACTGTTATGGCAAGTTCTTACACAATTATACTATGTTCTTCAAAGATCACTGTTGCAGTATTACTGACAGATGGGGAAGTACTAAAACTGTTCTGAAGGAAGGGAGGAGAGAGGAGGAGTAGAGTTGTGGTCAAGGATGGATCTTGCAAATCCTGCTCTAGCAACAGATTGAGCTTGTAATGCTTAGTAAAACAGTGGACAGAGGGCCAAGTAGCTGCTTTAAGAATAGTTCTAGAATCTAAACCCTTGAAAAAAGCTCCAGCAGAAGCTACTGTCCTGGTGGAATAAGCCTTGATAGAGAAAGAAAGCTACTTGCCACGAAAAGAGTAACACAAGGAAATGGCTTTGGAAATCTAAGGAAAAAGTGGTTTATGTATAGTCTGGAAAACCCAATTTCTTTTTTTGAAAAGACACAAACTTCGGACATGAGTTTTTAGGGAAACTTTTGCTAGGCTAAGAAAGAGCCACTAGGCCGTTAGCCTAGTAACAATCTATGAATCTGTGAAAACAGCTGGTCTAATTTCCTAATGTCCTTAGCTTTGTCCAAGTAAGCCCAAGTTGCCTATGCACATCCAATGTTCTGTCTTCTCTGTTTTGAGGAGAAGAAAAGGAAGAGGGATAACTGATGGACTTGTTCAAGGACAACACATTAATCACTGTGGATATGAAAGAAGGTTTAGTTCTAAAGGTAACCCTATCTTTGCTGAAAACAGGGAAGGGAGGAATAGCCATTACAACTTGCAGCTCAGACACTCTTAGCTGAAGTAAGAACCACTAAAACCACTACAAAGATTTAAGAAAGAAGTGTCACCTTGTTGAAAAGGTGCAAGAGTCATTTTTTCCAGAAAGTAGTTTAGGTCCCAAGAAGGTGGAACAGGTTTTCTATATAGCCTGATGTGGAGGACGGGTCTATATCAGAAAACCGAAAGTTCACATTTTCGAATGTTCTTATATCGACCCCTAATCAGCGAATGCTGACATCATCGAACATTCAGAACAGTGAATTTTTTCCTAGGGAAAAAATTTGCTGTTCCAAAACACATACACACAACACAAGCACACCAAACAAACAGCAATCCACACACATACACCCAAAATCTTACAGCTAACCCTACACTAAACTGTACAAACACCACAAACTATCCACTTACTTTAATCCAAACCCTAACCCTAAGGTCCGTCACTATCACATACTCACCTCACCCGTGCCCTAACCCTAACTCACCTAACCCACCCTAACCCTCACGTCCACACAATCGCACACATACCTCCCTCGCGCCCTAACCCTAACTCATCTAACCCACGCCCAATCGCACACTTACCTGAACCCGACCGGTAACTTTCCACCACAGCGCTGAAAATAGCGAAACAACAGAAACGGACAACCAAATTCTTTCCCTAGGAAAAAAATTGGTTATCTGTCATTTCGCTATTTTCAGCGTTCGCTGAACAGGGGTCGATGTAAGAACATTCGAAAGTATGAACTTTCAGTGTTCTGATATAGACACATGGAGGACGCCTTAAAAAATTTATCTTAAAACATGCAGAAAGAGATGGATCTATAGGGAGACAAGCAGATATGGATGGCAAATGAACTTTAACAGAAGAGTATGCCATGCCAGACTTTAGCAACTCACACTTTGGATGATGATAACTGGAAGAAATTTGCTTTCCACAGTCACATTTCCCTCTCTTCAATGAAATGTGCAATTATTAGAAGTATAAATTAGAAAAGGAAGGGTCCCAAATGTGGTATTTAACTGTCCAATTGCTAGAAAACTGTACTAGTCATAGATCTCACAGATCAACAATAAAGCAAAATTCTGCTTTTGAGTTAGCAGCAAGGAAGTTCTGAGGTAATTTGTGTCCGTACATATTTTATGCACCACCTGCTTTTGGGCTTAGGTCATATGTCGGATGCACAGTGTGAGAGGAAGGCATTCAGGCTTTGGAATGCTGGCCTTACACATGGCTATCCTCAGTAAGGAATTCCATCTATTAGTTAATACTGAAACAATGATACTGGAAGAACATCAAGTAGTACTGAAGTAAGTAAACCACTGACAGTCTGCCACAAGCACAGTGTCCTGCCTCAATATACGAAGGGTCTATATTAAATCAGCGAATACTTAAAATAGCGAACGCTGATTTATCAACCCTTTAAAACTGAAACCTGAAAATCCTGAAGACACGGAACATACAAAAAAAAAAAAAAAAAAAAAAAGTTCAAAACACAAAATAAAGTTGGGGGGGCTTTGCCCACCCTACTTAAATATACCAACTCCGAGATTGCACCACAGTAGAGGAAATGGCAAAGTGCTGAAAATGGCCCAGAGATTTTTTCCCTGGTAAAAAAAAAATCACTATTCCATGTCTTTGGGATTTTCAGGTTTCGGTTTTAAAGGGTCAATAAATCAGTGTTCGCTATTTTAAGCGTTCGCTGATTTAATATAGACCCATATATGAATACACAAGACCTGAAGAAAAACTCTGTCAGAGAACAGAATATTTTACACAAAAAAGTGTACATAAGCATTTACATATAAACTCCCTTGGAAAAACAATAACAGTCCTAAACACAATTAGTTTCCAAAAAATACAATTCATTCACAAACCCCCCCACAAGTTTTCCTCAGGAAAAAACAGATTTAGTAGGTTTTTCTCAATGTGGGACTTATATGACCAATCTTACAGGACTGCTAACCAACTGACAGCTTCATGGGGCCCTCCAAAGGACCACTCTTTTACAACAAAATAGCTGTGAGGATATTCATGCTCTAAATGTGTTTATATGGAGCTCCCGTCAAGTGCCTAACAGAGTGCGTGGATGGCGCCCATAAGCTTTGACAGATGCCCAATCACAAGAGTAAGACCTCAAACAGCTTAAGTTACTGCAACAGTGATCTACAAGTTAAGCAGCTGGAGTTGTATGTAAAAGCAAGAATGGTTGTGAGGAATGGGGTGTGTACATGTGGGGGAAGCTTTAGGACAAAGCCATTAGGAACACTAGATGATAGCAGAGAGAAGTTTTAAAGTAGTAGTAGGACTCAGTCACAAAGTTAATGCACTTTCCTGAACAACAGGAAGAATTAAACTCGAATGACATTATTAACTGACTGCAAGGACATGTTGTCTTATACAGCAGCTCTTACTCCCAGAGTTGGGGTTCTTTCTGAAGCCACAGTTCTGTTTTCCAGGTTATTTTAGAACTCTTGAAAGACAGGATGTAGTTGTGCTATATTACATGGCTAAGGAGCAACTCAACTCTGATGACAAGAAGCTATCAGTTTTGCCAGCATTACCTGCAACAAACACACACTTTTAAAAAATGAATTACTGGGCTGCAGAATACACTAGAAGAGCTTCCTAGTGGTGGTGACTGGACAAAAGCAATAATGTAACTAAAAATGCATAGAAAAGGCATAAGGGAACAACGAGTTAAAATCATGTAGAAAACTTAAAATCAAGTAAGGTTTACTGTATTGTAGTGGGTTAAGAAAAATTGCTGCCAAGTGTGCTATATAACATCTAAATATTTCCACTCCTAAGGTTCCTAAGAGATATTTAAATATTTTTTCTCTTCAGATCACACTGATGTTTTAAAGATCCATTCAGTTCATACAGTACAAAGGTTCATGCTTAAATATGTATGATGTAAACAGTGTGCTACTATTCCTTCATCAAAATACTGAATAAATATCAGGCAGCTCAGCAGCACATGTGGTGTGGCACTACATCTTCACAGCTGGAAGCCTACCATGTGGTATCTGCACGGATCTACTTCACAAGTTCGAAGTTTCAAAACTTTGAACAGCAAATGGTCGAGACCACAAGACTGAAGTTTTAAAACTTTGAAATTGTAATATTAAAAAAAAAAATGTTTACATTTTTGCAGGGGGACAAGCCCCCTGTACCCCACCCCCCTGCTAAATAAATATACCAACTACAAGATTGTACTACAGTAAGGAAAACGGCAAATTTCACGTTTGTATGGCGATCTCCATTCAAAATGGAGAGACCATAAGATAGAAATTTCAGAACTTCTATCTTATGGTTTTGACCTTGTGAAGAGAATCCATCTGGACATCTTCTTTGTATTCACATGGGTATTTGCAAAGTGTTCCAACTTCCTCCCACATTCCAAACACATGCAGTGGGTGAAATGGTGATCCTCCAAACTGCCTACAGATGTGTATGCTGTATGTCTTTGTACATCCTAAGATGAACTGGTGCACCACTCAGGATTATTTATTATTATTTTTTTAACTGTTCATAGGTAGTTACTAGGCTAGCAGTCCAGGGGACCGTTGAGGAGCCTAGCCCAAACTCCCAATTGCCCATCAAGTACTGTAGTAACTTGCTCAAGATCATGGAGTAGGCAAATGTGGGCTGAGGGAATCCAAACTTCTACCACAGAAAAGTACAGTTGTGTACACTTACCATAAATGTAGATGTTCAAGTGTATTATGTTCAAGTGTATTCACTGTTGCAGTCATCACCTGTGGGTTATCCCTGCTGTGGTAGCCCTCGACCGGCACGAATACCAGAGTCAATGTTTTTCTGTGTCGGCTGCTGTCACGTGCTGCGTGACTTCAGGTCGTCACTGCTATAAAGGAGAGCAGCCGACGCCAG
Source organism: Protopterus annectens (assembly GCF_019279795.1). Lineage (NCBI taxonomy): Eukaryota > Metazoa > Chordata > Ceratodontiformes > Protopteridae > Protopterus > Protopterus annectens. The sequence continues at coordinate 1,135,214,790 of NC_056731.1, forward strand.
TACATCAGTTTTTCTTGCCCTAACCCATCAGAGGCCCAAGTAAATATGGTAAAGTGGTCCTGGTGGCTAAAAGCCAACTTTTGAAACTTATGTCTCCCTAAAAAAAGAAGATATAAGGGGGAAGGAGGGTGGGAAACCAAGACTGCAACAATGAATACACTCGAACATCTACATTTATGGTAAGTGTACACAACTGTACTATGTTCTTCGTGTTTCACTGTTGCAGTCATCACCTGTGGGAGGATTCCCAAATTTGAGGACAGGGGTATTAGGCTCAGTAACATACCTAGGAATGGGTCAGCATGCCCTGCAGAACTGCAGAGGCAAACCCTGCCCTAGCCTTAGAAAATAGAGGTAGGTGGTAATGCTTGGTAAAGGTATGGACAGAAGTCCAGGTGGCAGCTTCCAGGATGTCCCTGGTGGGAACTCCTCTGAGGAATGCTGTGGAAGTGGAGGCTGCACTAGTGGAGTGGGTTCTAATAGACTTGGGGGGGGATCCATGCAATCTGTAGCAGAAATGCATACAGTGTGATACCCATTTGGAAATGGTTTATTTAGAAATGGGCTTCTCCTCTGCCCCTGGGGCAAAGCTGAAAAGTAGTTTGTCCGTTCTCCTGAAGGGTTTGGTACGGTCCAGATAGCATCTGAGCTGTCTGTGCACGTCTAGTGAGTGCAAAATTCTCTCCCCCTTGTTTTGAGGGTTAGGAAAGAAGGTGGGTAGATGTATGGCCTGACTGAATACCACCTTGGGCATAAAGGAGGGATTAGTCCTCAGGGAGATCCTGTCTGCATGGAAGATGATGAAGGGCTCAATGGCCATCAGTGCCTGAAGTTCTGAAACTCTCCTGGCTGAGGTGATAGCTAAAAGAAAAACAGTCTTCCACGAGAGGAATCTTAGCTCTGCTGAAGCAGCAGGTTCAAAGGGTGGCAAAGTAAGTATTTCCAAAACATAACTGAGGTCCCAGGCTGGAGAGGGTGGCCTTCTGGGAGGTCTGATATTAGAAGCCCCTCTGAGGAATTGTTTACTCAAAGGATGGGAGAACAGGGTTTTTTCTGTATCAAAATGAACTGAGATGGCTGAGGCATGGTTGTTAATAGAGGAGAAAGAGAGGCCGCTATTAGGTAGCTCCACTAGGTAGTCCAGGATAAGAGGGATGGAAGGTTGTGAGGTATTGCCCACTCTGGACTGGCTCCAGGAGCAAAATCTTTTCCATTTTCCTGCATAAGACTTTCTGGTGCTGGGCCTTCTGGCCTCTGTGATAATGTCTAGGACCTGTTTGCTTAACAGGGGCCCCTTGTTTACCTTTAGAGTATTAGCCATGCTGATAGTTTGAGAGTCTGAAAGTCTGGGTGCAGCACTCCCCCACACCGGAGTTAAGAGGTCTGAGAACAGGGAAAGCTGCCTGGGAGGTGGTGATACTCCCTGGTACAGATTTTTTTCAGCTGATGTTTGAGGTGTGAAGCAAAGAGATCCACCTCTGGGTTCCCCCACTACTGAGTGATCTGTAAAAAGATTTTTCTGGGGAGCTACCATTCGTGGGGGTCCAGTAAGTTTCTGCTTAAGTGGTCTGCCAGGGTGTTGTTGGGCTATCAGGTGTAGTCCCGTGGAAGAGGCTGTCAGCCATAGGTTCATGGCTAGCCTGCACAGACGGTAAGATTGGGTCCCTCCCTGTTTGTTGATGTACCACATTACTGTGGTGTTGCCTGTTTTGATAAGGAGAACCCCGGGCTTGAGATGGGGTTTGAAGGAAGTCAGAGGCTTATGTACTACCATCATTTCCTTCAGGTTGATGCATAAGGAACGTGCTGTGCATTCCAAAGACCTTGGGTGCACCTGCCTTCTAGGTAAGCACCCCAAGCTGTGTCTGAGGCATCGGTCGTAATGGTCCGCCTGGTTGGGTGAAGGAAATACCCTTGTTCAGAGCACAGGCCCTTGCCCACCACAGAAACTTGGCTCTTATACAGGGGATCAGTGGGAGAGAGGTTTCTAGAGGCTGAGGGTGCTGACACCAAAAGTTCTTTAGGTACCACTAAAGTTTTCTCATGTGAAGCCTGGCCAGAGGAATTAGAAGGATGCAAGATGCTATGTACCCCAAGGCTTGGGGGAACTTCCTGGCAATGAGGTGAGTTCTGGAAGTCAGCTGGGTGAAATAGAGAGGCAGGAAGCTCTGTTTTTCTGGGGATAGGAAGGCCATTTGGGATGCTGTGCCCAGCAGTGCTCCCAAGAAAATGATCTTCCTGGAGGGTGTTTGTTTTGATTTCTTCTAGTTAATGGTGTACCCTAAGGAGGTTAGGAGGGGTTTTGACAAAAAGGGGGTCATTGAGGAGCTTTTCTTTGCAGTCTGCCTGAATGAGGCAGTCATCCAGACAAGGGTAAATTTGTATATTTTTCTGCCTGCAGAAGGCTATTGCCGGGGCTAAGCATTTGGTGAATACCCTGGGAGCAGTAGATAAGCCAAAGGGTAGCACAGAGGATTGAAAGTGTTGTGAGCCTGCTCTGAAGTAAAGGAATTTCCTGCAGGATTCCCTTATGGGGATGTAGAGGTAGGCATCTTTTAGATCTAGGGTTACTAACCAGGCATTTTTTGTCAGCATAGGCAGCACCTGCTGTAAGGCTAGCATTTTGAATTTGGGGACCACCACAAAGGTGTTCAGAATGGATAGATCCAGGATGGGGTGCCAAGTGCCCTCTTTTCTGGGAACCAGGAATTTTCTGGAATAAAAGCCTTTGCCTGTTTGATCTGAGGGAACAGGTACTACTGTCCCTTGGGATATGAGAGTTTGGGCTTGCTTCAATGCCTCTGCACACTGATTTGGAGGTAAGTCTGGGTACCCTCTTAGAACTGTGAGTTCGTTGAAGGAGAATTTGTATACCTGAAAAATGATCTTTAAGACTCATTGGTCCTTTGTTACAGAGAGCCAGTTTTCTTTGCAGAGGGAGAGCCTTCCTCCTAGTTTTTGGTGAGCAAAAAGAGGGCAGAGGGGGGTGAGGGAGTCATTAAGAATTTTTGCCATAGAGGGATGGCTTAGAACTCCCTGCCTTTGGAGTGGGAGTGGTCCACTGTTTGGTTCTCTGCTGCCCCTGGGGTGGGAGTCTGGGTGGTCTGTCCCTGCGGGGCTATCCTTGCCCCTGTCTGCTAGGTGCAGGAAAGGACCAGTGTTTTGAAGGAAAATTCTTGCTGAACCAGGAGGTTGTACCTGAAGGAAATCTTTTACTGTTTGCATATATTTTCCTTTGTCTTCCATCTTTTTAAGCACCTCTTCTGCTTTTTCTCCAAACAAGGGGCCCTTATCCAAGGGTGCATCAAGTAATTTAGATTTGACATGACCAGGGAGAGGTGGTTCCTTCAACCATGCATGTCTCCTAATGACAGCTCCTGACACTGCTGCCCTGCTAAGTCTTCTAGGGTGTCATATCCACAGTGTAACGAGTGTTTAGCCACTTGACAAGTACAGTGCAGTAAATCTGCTAACTCTTTCGAATTGGCACAGTCAGGAAAGGTAGACATTTTTTGTTTTAACAGTTCCAAAGTGTGTTGTTGATAATTTAACATGTGGCACTGACAGATGAGAGCTCTAACAGCCAAGGTTGCAGAGGTGTATACTTTTTTACCCCATCTGTCCAGAGCTCTGGAGTCCTTGTCAGAGTAGGATTCTTTGTAGAACTAACCTTAGCTCCTTTTGGTCAATGTATAATGACCTCTGGGTCTGCAGCAGGATTTCTGTATAGGTATTTGTGATAATGTGGTACTCTGCTAATACCTGTCAGGTTTTCTGGGAGCAGGGGGGAGGGCATCAGGAGTTAAACTGGATTCCTGGAAGACATCATCAACCACGTCTAAGATAGGAGGAATGGCCAAGGATCTGTGCTGGGGCAGGTCTAGCAACTCTCTTAGTCTTTTCTTAGACTGAGGGAAGTCCTGGGATTCCCAGTGGAAATGTTCCCTGAGGGTGTGAAGGGTTCCCCAAAGGAAAGATCTTCTGGTGGAGAGGCAGAGGGAATGAATTCCTCTGCATCTGAATACTCATAAGCAGTCAGAGGTTGTTGTTCCTCTTCAAACTCGAATAATCAGATTCCTCAGAATCCTGTTCTGTGAGTATATCAGGAGAAAGGTCTCTTTTCCTTGTTGAAGTTGTGGCCTGACTACCCCTGATAAGGGAGATAAGATCCTCTGCCATTTTAAGGATTTGAGTTTGGGGAGGAGGAGGAAGAGTAACATGGTGGCTAGAGGTAGTGTTCCTGGGTATGGCCTTGCCTCTAGGCCTAAGTGAATCAATCAGTTTGAGAGGAACGGTAGTCGGAAGAGAAGACGTTGTTTTTTTGTCTGGAATTGGTAGTGCGAAAGGCCTACTCGGAAGGCGGTACCTACGTCGCGGCTCCGGACCCAACCGAGGCAGAGATAACCAAAGGCTCAGAAGGCGAAGAAGATATCTGTGGCATAACGGACTACGAAAGGGTCTAGGTAGAGGCCTGCGAAGGTACTGAATAGGGCATCATGGGCCTGGAAAGTGCCTCACCGAATACCAGAGAACTGAAGACCTGCTTAGCGGTAACATCAGCGGAAGGCTTGGCCTTGTGTGGTCTGTCTATATCTTTATCCTTAAGTTTCTTCGAAATGTCTATGGGAGGTTGGCTAACTGACACCATTTCGGAATGCAAAAACGGAAGACGAAAATCCCTGGCTATAATAAGAGCTCTACGACGAACAATTCTCGCATTAAAGAGGGCACAGAACTGGCAACGGGGGACGTCGTGATCTGGGCCTAAACAAGTGACGCAGTATGAGTGAAAGTCTTGGGTGTGGTATTTGCTTTCCACAGGCGAGACAAATGTTAACTTTTTAGGACATCAATTAGTGCAAGAAAAAAAGGATCCCCAATGGGGTACTTAGCTTTAGAAATTTTCAGCTGTAAATCAAAACTCTGGTAGCGACCGACTGGCACACTTGCGAACTGCTTCTGCTACGGGCTCCAGGGCAAGAAAGACTGATGTAATGGCGTTGGCTGCTCTCCTTTATAGCACTGATGACCTGACGTCCCGCAGCATGCGAAAGCAGCCAACGCAGAAAAAACACACAGCAGAGATAACTCACAGGTGATGACTGCAACAGTGAAACATGAAGAACATCTACAGCTCACAGTCTTAACCCTCTTTTCCAACTGTCAGACTGGTAATGAATGCCAGGATAAGTTCTGGCTCCCTCACAAACCTGAACTGGATTAAGCTGCTAATTAGAAAATTAATGAAAAACAATGAATCAAATTCAGCTACAAAACAATAACATTATAAAAAATGACTACTCATCCAAAACGACAACTATTCATTCTCACCTCGGTCTTTGCAGGTCTGTGTAGAAGGAAAACCAACTTCCCAGAAATTTTCTGGTGTGCCAGGGGGAATGTAGCGAAACCTATGTCTTGAACAAGCTGCAAGTTTCTTTTTTCTCTCTTCTTCTGGAAGGTCAGCATAGTACTAGGGAAGAGATTTATTCAAAGTGATTCAAACACTACCAAGATGGCAAACACAAATGTTATTCCATCCTTCCAACGAGAGAAATTTTTTGACAAGAGTCCATTAAATATTTTGTAAGTATAAAAACATAAGGTAATCATAACCTGAGCAAGTTTCAGTTAAAAAGATGTGAAATGTCTGTGGTTCAATAAATCTCTGACATATATTTTTTTAACTGCCCTTACTGATACACAAAGAAATGGGGCAGACTTATACTGAAACTTGATAAAAAAAATCATAAATGAACATTACTAAAGCTTTTACATACAACATATTGAATGTAGAATGGTGAATTCCTCTGTTTTACTTCTAAAAGCTTGAAAGAAGTGACAGTCTGTAAGTCGATATCCATTACACATAAAAAAATAATGAACTATATTGAGTTGGATTCCCACACAATTTATGCAAAGGTTAATGCCCTATTTCAGCTTTGCCAGCCTTAACTGACCGATTGCAGTTCCATAAAATTTGGAGCAAGACAGTATGCCAACTCTTCTAATCATCAACATTTTGCAGTGCTATAAAATTTGCTGCAAAACATATCGAAGAGCTGCAGTTGTGGGATGCAAATTGTATATGATTGTAAATCCACAGCCAAAGGCATACCATGAGCAATTCTGAAAAAAAAAAATAAAAGTCAAGTACTCATATAACTATGCATTTGTGTTGTCCATTTTCATTTTTCCTCAACGTATGGGTCTCGGATCCGTCTCAGCTGCATTCACTTAGACTATCATATCAAACTCCTCCCTTTACCCATAATGCCTCAGAGCCCTGAAATACCTCAGATTGAGTTTGCTGCCCCATAAATATAAGGGCTCATTGTAGCCCTATAAAATGAAATTAAAAGAAAAGATAAAGGAAAGATTAGGGCTCAAACAGGAACAGTGGTTCTAATATCACTATCGGACCACTATCAGATAACAGGTCAGGGGGAAGGAGGTGTGGGAGGAAGTTGAGGAAGAATGAAAGTGGATGGATAACACAGATGCATAGTTATGGCGAATACATAACTTTTATATCTGATGTTGTCATTTTCATTCATTCCTCAATGTATGAGACAGAGTCCCCAACTATGAGAAATAGAAGTTATGTCCTTACCATAACGTTCCATGTGGAGTGTTCATCTCGCCTTTGTTCTTACACATGGGTTCGGAGCCGATCCTCGGCTCCGTGTCGGCCGCTTGCAAGCTCTGCATCGAGAAGAAGCTCGAGATCACCTAATACCCACAATCCCCCTCTGCCTTTACCTCAGATCTAGTTTGCAAGCAAACCAGCCATAGAGAGCACACACACATACCAAAATTTACATAATCATAGGATCATCTATATACATATAAACATATATATATATATATATATATATACACACAAGTGTATCATACAATACAACTATTGCAACTGCAGAAGGAGAATACTCCAGACCGGGCACCAAATTGAACGTTCTTCCTAAGGGTGGGAAGGGTGGGGGTGTAAGAACAAAGGCGAGATGAACACTCCACATGGAACGTTATGGTAAGGACATAACTTCTATATGTGAGAGTGTTCAATCTCGCCTTTGTTCTTACACATGGGTAGCGTCCCTAGCTCCATGATCCTGAGGAATTCACGGGAGAACGTTCTTGAGCACAGTGGAACCAAAGGTTGCCCTATCCCTAGAAACCCTGTCCACTTTGTAATGAGAGATAAATGTATGTGGTTTAGCCCAAGTAGCAGCCGCACAAATCGTGTCTAATGGTAAGCGAGCTGCGTGAGCTAAAGATGTAGACACTGATCTCGTAGAATGTCCTTTAGGTTTGACCGATAAGGTTTGATTAGAAGCCTCATAAACGCGTGTGATACAATCAGTTAGCCATTTGGAAAGAGTTCGTTTCGTAACTGCTACACCCTTCCTGCTGTCAGCAAAGGCTACAAACAGTTGATCAGATTTCCTGTGATCTTTTGTTCTATCCAAATAAAACCTGAGTTGTCTATGGACATCCAATTTGTGCAACATATACTCTAACTTATTAGAGTGATTTTTGAAAAAGGTGGGTAATTCAATGGACTGATTAATACTATTAGTAGAGCAAACTTTGGGGAGAAAGGATGGATTAGTGCAAAGGGATACTCTGTCAGAGTGGAAAATTAAATAAGGGTGTTTAATAGAAAGAGCCTGAAGCTCAGACACTCGCCTAGCGGATGTAATGGCCACCAGGAATAGAGTGTTCCACGATAAAAATTTCAATGGGCAAACTGAGGCTGGCTCAAAAGGGGGCAACATCAATTTAGAAAGTAAGAGGTTCAGATTCCAAGGTGATGTAGGAATTCTAACTGGTGGTCTGATGTGAAAAGATCCTTTTAAAAAAGCTTTACAAAGTCCGTGAGCCATAATAGGCGCACCACATTCTTCCACATGAAAGTTAGAAATGGCAGCCAATTGCACTCTTAAAGTAGCAGGAGAAGCTCCTTCATGGAACAATTCTGTCAAAAACTCCAAGATCTTGTTCAACGGAGCTATAACAGGGTCCAAATGATGTGAATTAGCCCAGAAGACGAAACGTTTCCATTTACTGGTGTAGGTTTTTGTAGTGGAAGCTTTATGAGAAGCCACTAATATATTCTGAACCGCCGGTGTAAGGGAATCAGACCTGGCTAGAAAGGGAAGCGGAGCAGCCAAGCTGTTAGATGGAGTGATTCGAGAGATGGGTGAGGAACTCCTGACGAGTGAGTCAGTAGATCTGGCTCTGGGTCCAGCATCCAAGGTCCCCGAATGCGGTGATGCAATAGAAAGGGGAACCAAATTTGACGAGGCCAGAATGGGGCAATGAGGATTATCGTCCTCTGAAGGTTGTTGGCTTTCTGCAGAAACTTTGCAATCAGGGGAAATGGAGGAAAAGCATACAGGAGACCCGGGGGCCAATCGTGCACCAGCACGTCCCTGGGGACTTCCCCTGGAGGGGGTAATAGGGCAAAGTAGCTCCTGCATTTGGCGTTCATTGGAGACGCAAACAGATCGCAGGAAGGCTGGCCCCACTTGCGAAATATCGTGTTCGCAATTCACTGTTTGAGGGACCACTTGTGAGGCAACAGTATTGCTCTGCTCAGCCTGTCGGCTATGACGTTGGATGACCCCGGGATGTGCGTTGCGATCAGAAAGCGACCCATGGACTCCGCCCATTGCCAAATTCTCATGGCCTCTCTGCATAGTTGATAAGACCTGGTTCTCCCTTGCTTGTTTATGTACCAGACTACAGACATGTTGTCTGTCTGAACTGCAATAGTCCCTAGAGGAAGAAGGGGAGCAAAGTGTTGCAACGCTAAAAACACTGCCCTCAACTCCAGAACATTGATGTGCAGATTGTACTCCAAATTGGTCCATTCGCCTTGGACTGTCTGTCCCTGAAAGATGCCCCCCCACCCTATCAGGGAAGCGTCCGTGGTTATCGTCGCTGACGTGGGTAGCACAAATGGTCTTCCGCTGGAAAGGTTGCAAGTCTGAAGCCACCAAGTTAGATGTGATTTGCATGTGTTTGTAATCAGAATTTCGTGTGTCAGAGGTAGCTGTTGGAATGACCATTGTGCAAACAGTAGCCATTGTAGAACTCTCATGTGCAGTCTTCCCAATGGTATCGCAATAAGAGAAGCTGCCATGAGACCCAAGACCTTTAGAACCAGCTTTGCCGGGGATTTTTTGGACGACAGAAGGAGAGAAATGTTGTTTTGAAGTGCGACTATCCTTTCTGGAGGAAGCCTTAGAATCAAATGATGCGTATCTAATTCGCTCCTATGAATAAGATATGCTGTGATGGCTGTAGTAAAGATTTTTCAAATTTACGGAAATTCGAGGTGAATACAAAGTTGTAGGGTGTAATCCCTGGCCTGTATCAGTTGGCCGGGTGGTGGCAGACAGGAGCCAGTCGTCCAGATACGGAAACACCTGGAATCCTAGGCGTCTCAGATGAGACGCTACCACTGCCATGCATTTGGTGAAAACCCTGGGGCTGAGGTCAGACCAAAGGGCAGGGCTCGAAACTGGTAGTGACTGGCTCCCAGCCGGAAGCGCAAATGATCCCTGGACGCCCTGGCCATTTTGATGTGGTAGTATGCGTCCTTCAGATCTATTGAGCACATCCAGTCGTCCTTCTGTAGGAATGGAAGGATCGATTGAAGCGTGACCATTCGGAACTTTTCTTTCTTGACAAAGGTGTTGAGGTTGCTTAGGTCCAGAATCGGCCTCCTGTCCCCTGTCTTCTTTGGAACTAAAAAGAACCTTGAGTAAGTCCCGAATCCTATTTGGTCCGCTGGGACTGGTTGGATGACTCTTTTTTCTAGCAGCTTTGAAATTTCTATAGCTGCTGGGTCTCGCAGATGGGGCAGTACATCTGGGAGTTTTCTCTTTGGAATGGGGGTGGATAGGAATGGTATTTTGTAACCTCTGGTAACAACGCTTTTTACCCAGTTGTCTGTAGTAAAGTTTTGCCAGGCCAGAGGGTATAAAGCTAAGCGACCCCCGACTGCCTCCAGAGCAGGACAGTCGGGCCTCCTCTCAGGAGTGCTGGAAAGGTTTTCCAGGGGGGGTATCCCTGTCACCTTGGTTTTGCGGACCCCTCTGCCACCAGGGCGGCGTCTTCCACCTCTGCCCCTCCTCTGCCTCTAGAGGGGCATCACCCTGTGTGCCTGGGAAAGATCCTTGGGGTTTTCGAAACCACATTTTCCCACCACGTTGCCCTTTGGGGTACGGTCTGGAAGGGGTGGAAAAACGGACTCCGACAGCAGACGGAGTCTTTCCCTCCTGTTCACACCGGGTAAGGGTCTCCTTTACTTTAGGGCCAAAAAGTGTGGCACCATCAAATGGGGCGTTAGTAAAGGAAGACTTGAAGGCTTCCGCAAATGAACATAAGCGCATCCAGGATTACCTACGAAGAGCAATCGCTGAAGCTGCTGCCCTACTCGATCCTTCGGCTGCGTATGATATCAGCCTCATGGATGAGTTAACAATGGATGTAAGGGTATTTAGATGTGCTGTAACTTTCTCTGAGACCGCAGCATCTGTAGTACCCTGGAGGGTATCTCCCAACTCTTTGACTAGATCCCTCTGTAAGCGTGTAAAATGGGTCAAATAGTTCAGGGATCGCATAGAAAAAGCCGCTGAACTAAAAATGCGCTTCCCGTATCTGTCCATAGTCCTAGAATCTCTGTTAGGCGGATGGACAGATGAGGAAGATTCCGACATCTCCTTTTTCGTGGCTGCTGCCACCACCATGGCGTCCACTGGAACTCCCTTTGTGAGGTAAGCCTTGTCTTGGGGTGCAGTGATGTACTTATTAGGCTTCCTAGGGACCGGTTCCACCGTGTCAGGTGTCTCCCACGCCCTTGAGCAATCAACTCCATTAACTCATCAAAGGGCGGAGTGACCCAGGAGGAGGAAGGGCGAGCACCAAATGCCTTCAGCAAGACTGACTCATCCTCAGAAGGGGGGATGGACTGCCAATCACCTCTCTGCTTCAGGATCTCCAAGATGTCAGAAAAGAGACATCTTCTGAAGGTGACTTTGGGGACCCTTCTGACTCATCCAAGTCAGTATCGGATGTTAAAGATTCTTGTGGAGAATCTAAGTGTCTCCTCTTACACAATCTTTTCCTAGGGACCTCTTCGGGGAGCATCCGAAGAAGCTTCCGAGGAAGAGGGGCACCCTCCAGGGTGGCTGAGACACCGGTGCTTTCGACGCTTGGATGTGGCCGTTGGTGCAGAGGAAGATAATGGTCCTTTATGGGGAGGAGAGGCTGCTTCTACTGATGTGGTTGTCTGGGTAGACAACACCTTCCTCATGAGATCGAAGGCCCCGGGTCCCGGATCGAGGAATCTCCCGGTTCGAAGAAATGGGAAGAATCCCGAGACAGGCACCGAAGGCATCGACCCCGAGGACGGAGCCGAATCGATCCGCGCCGAGGCCCCGAGAGGAAGAGTCGGAACCGAAACGTCGGTTCGACTCTCGGCCCCGGAACCAAGGACGGATCGTCGGCTCCGAGACTCCGGTACCGGATCCGACGGAGTCGAGGTGAAAGGAGCAGACCGAGAAAAGGACGGTTCTGGCACCGAGGGCTCCACAATCAGTAGATCAACCTCTTCCGGCTCCAAAGACTGGACAGGTCTCGGAGGAGGAAGGGATGGAGATAATGGGAGGCCTTCAAGTTTCGACACCAATTGGGTGGAAACCGAGATAAGTTTGGATAGGGTCGAATGTTCCAATAACTTCTGCACCACACGGTCCACATCGATATCGGAGAGCTTAGAAGAACGGGTCGAAGGAACCGAAGACGGAGCCGACCTCAATAGTGTCGAGGGAGGGAGCTCCATCACCGGTTCCAAGACTCGAGGCTCGGAAACTGACAACAGTTGAACACTCGGCCCCGAAGTCTGTGGAACCGGTGATCTAACTTTAGTCGAAGAGCTCGGAGTCGATGACTTGGGCTCCGACGTCTTCGATTCCTTCGAGGACTTGGATGCCTGGTCAGAAGCATCCAGAGCCTCCTGAAAGGAAGGTTTTAACAAACCCCTGTCCATTAGTTTCCTGCGCCTATCTGTCATGACCCTCCCACTGAAAGAATGACAAATAGAGCAGTCTTCTTGCAGATGGAGAGGGCCAAGACAGTAGACACAGGAACTATGATTGTCAGTTACTGACATTTTTTGCCCACATTGGCAACGCTTGAACCCTGATTTGGCCTTTTCAGACATGTCACTATAAGTAGAAAAATAGTCAAATCCAGTAAAAAGTCAAGTCCGGTAAAATTGTCAAATCCAGTAGTGAAAGTCAGTCCGGTTGTCAAATCCAATAAGGGGTGGTAGGCCCCGAAGAGAACTCTAACTAAGTTTTATAACTTAACGGTACCGAGATTCCCTTATACCTTACCACACACACACAAATTATCACTAAACAGCTTTATAACACTAAAGTACCAAGAAAAAATACAAGAATAAAATTCTAAATCTTATCTCAGGTGCTCGAGCTCGACCCAGTGATGCGAACGCTGCAGCGGCAAACTAGATCTGAGGTAAAGGCAGAGGGGGATTGTGGGTATTAGGTGATCTCGAGCTTCTTCTCGATGCAGAGCTTGCAAGCGGCCGACACGGAGCTGAGGATCGGCTCCGAACCCATGTGTAAGAACAAAGGCGAGATTGAACACTCTCACATCTGTAGGCGGCCCTCATGGAAGGATATTCCAAAGTAATGTAGAGCCAAAGTTAATCTGCCTCTGGAAATCAAATCCAACTTGTAACATGCTATAAGGATATGGGCATTGGACCAAGTGGCTGCAGCACAAATATCATCAATAGAAGCCCTGGACCAGAAAGCAGACGAAGTAGCCATGGATCTAGTTTAGTTTTTGGAGGTTTGGGCAAGGACAGACATCATTGACTACAAACAAACGATATGCAATCTGTTAACCACTTTGCTAAGGTAACTTTGGAAATTGGTTTTCCCAACCTACTGGGAGCAAAGGAAATGAACAACTGATCAGTTTTTCTAAAATCCCTTATCCTATTAAGATATAAGCAGAGCTCTATTTGCACATGTAAGAGATGAAGCATATATATTCACCTTTGTTACAGAAATATGAGAAGAACACAGGTAAGTTGATGACTTGATTGACATTCGCTTCTGAGGCTACTTTGGGCAGAAAGAATGGATTAGTACTTAAAGTGACATTATCTTTGTAAAAGATCAAGTAAGGGGATTTTGAGGAGAGTGCTTAGAATTCAGAATCTTGCCTTGCTTAAGTAATGGTCACTCGAAAAACTGTTTTCCAAGAGAGAAACTTGACATCAGACTTGGCCGAAGGCTCAAAAGGGGTCTGAATCACACCTGCAGTAACAGCTAAGATTCCAGGGTGGAGTAGAGTCTTTAACTGGAGGTCTAAGCAAAAAGGGACCTTTAAGGAATGCTATGCACAGCTTAGAAGAAGTTAGAGAGAAAGTATTATCACCAGTAAGATAATTCAAAATGGTTGCTAACTGGACTTTGATAGTGGGAAAAGTAGCCCCTTATTGAAAAATTGAAGTAAAAAAAATCTAAGATACCCAGAATAGGTGCAGAAAAAGGATCCAAGTCTCTCTGGTAGGCTCAGTAAAAAAAAAAAATCTTTTTCATTTACTCCCTTGAAATTTTCTAGTGGAGTCGTTTTTGGATGATAGCAGTATATGACGGACCGAGGAGGAAAGCCTGGGCAGTCTAACCATTAATGGAAGTGGAGAAACCATGTGATCAACTTGAGGCCTGCAATGTCCAGATGTGTCATCCCAGAGGGATGAGAAATTAAATCTGGACTGGGGTCCAGAATCCAGGACGGACGTAGAACATGAGACCACAGGAAGTGAAACCATACCTGACGGGTTCAAATCGGGTCAATGAGGATAACCTTGCTCTTCAACTGAAGCGCTTTATGAAGAAATTTAGGCATTAGAGATACAGGGGAATAAATATAAAGGATACTGGAGGGCCAAACCTGGACTAGAGCTTCTCTTGGTACTTCCCGGGGTGGGGATGGGGGGTGATCAGGGCAAAGAACCTGCTGCACTTGTTGAGGGAGAGGCGAATAGATCGCAGCAAGGTTGACCCCATAGATGGAAAATCCTTTCCACTACTGACTGATTGAGAAACCACCCGTGAGGCATCAGAATGGACCTGTTGAGTTCATCCACTAGCACAGAGGTTCCCAAAGTGTGGGTCGCAAGCTGATTTTGGGTGGGTCACATCTGGCCAGAAGTCTTCAACATAAAAAAACAACTTCTTAACACCGTGGTGGTACCGTCTTTTCCTTTAAGGAGAACCATGCGTACATTGCATGCATACACACAAACCCAGATGTAAACCCATTCTCCACTCACACTTGGAATTTAAACTAGCTGCTCCATTTATAGAGAAGGTAAGTGCATGTGTGCGTTTGTGAGTATAATTTAAACTAGTGGTTTCATGTTTGTTTTTGTATGGAAGAGAAAGTGTGTGTATGTGTATCTGTGTATTTAATTTAAACTAACCATTCTGTTAGTATGAGAGATAGTGTGTCTGTATCGCTGTATGAAAGAGAAGGTGTGTTTGTGTGTATGTATACTGCTGTGTGAGAGAGCAGATGTGTATATGTGTCGGTTGCTGTGTGAGAGCTTAGAGAAGGTAGTTGTGTGTGTGTGTGTGTGTGTATGTGTGTGTGTGTGTGAGTGAAAGCAAAGAGAAAGTAGGTGTGTGCATGTTTAACATACCTCTGAACTGTCCAGATTTAGACTCATAGTTTTGGTCTGTTTCTCATACAATTTGTGGTTTTGTGACAAATCACAGAGGAATGAGGTCACTAATCAATGATATATATATATATATATATATATATATATATATATATATATATATATACACACACACACACACACACACACACACACACACAAGTTTCAGACTTCATATCCTTAGAAAATGTAAGCTAACACAAATCCTGTTAAAGCAACTTTCTAAGTGAAAAAGTGCAATATTTGAAATCTATCCCTATTTTTGGCCATTTGTATCCATGTTATTTTAGGCTTTGTCCAGATTTCTTGCACTAAGAGTTTGAGAAGTATGCATACCTCTCAACTGTCCAGATTTTTGCCTCATATTTTTGACCTATTTCTCATAAAAATGTGCGGTTTCCTGGCAAATCACCAAAGATTGAAACAACTAAATAATGTCATACATTTGAGTTTCAAACTTCATTTCATTCAGAAAATACATGCCAAGACAAATGCTGTTATTCTAGCAATTTTCTAAGTCTGTAAGAGTAATATTTATCTCTCCCTATTTTGGGCTTTTTGCCCCAGCCCTATTATTTTAGGCTTTGTCCAGATTTCTTGTGCTAAGAGGTTGAGAGGTACGGAGGCATGGTATGTAATGCCCTAGCTGCTGATTATTTGGTGCATTTTAAGGGGGAATAGGGGTTCTGCATTCCTGAGTGTGTCCTCCTTTGTATAAGATGCCTAGTAACTATGAACTTATTGTCAGTTTCTCAATCCTTCCCTATTGCAATATTACCAGCTTACCAATTTTTCTTTAATGTAATGTAGGCAGTTAATTCTTCAAGGGCAGCAGGCACTGAATTTGTGGATGAAACACTGAAATGTAAAGTCGTTTGCCAGTAGCAGCCTCTTCATTAGTTACAAATCTCTTTAATATACAATTAATCAGATGAATTTTACTTCTGCAGAGATTGCGCTTATTGACTGATACTAGTGGATTGTAATGACAGAAGTTTGAGTGGCCTTTTATGGTTAAAATGTTCTGAAATGGGCGGTTTTGTCATTATTGGGTCATACATTTTGTTTCATTGTTTAATGAAGAAATGTTAAAAACTACAAATTTAAAACACGCTCTAACAAGTGATGCTGTATTATACAAGGAATATAATTTAATATAATCAGGAAGGTGAATCAAAGAACACACATGCATGCATGGCTCTAAAACTGTGTGCAAGGAGCCTAAGGTTTGGGAATTGTGGGAACAATACATACAAGGGAAGAATGAGGTTTAAAAGGCGGCAGGACTTAAATGAGCTGAGTGAGAAAAATTGGGTAGATTATAAGTGATGTATAATGTGTGCTGCTAGGAGTGTGTCAGTATGGTTTGTGATGTAAAATGCTTGCAACTAGGATTGTGTCAATGTGATTTGTTTTCATTTATATAAATGTATGATTGCCTATGTGGTAAGTGGTGGTTTAATAAAGATGTTTCTTGTTTTAAAAAAAGGCAGGAATCGAATTATTTATGTATTGTTGATTTGGTTATATGATGTATAGCAATATATGTGAAGTATAATGTTTGTTATGTTAATATAGTTTGATTACTTTTATATGAATACAAATTTGCCTATGTCACAAGTGATAATTCAATAAAGGTGTCTGAAAAAATAGACCTCCAAAATGCAACACAGGCACTACTTCCTCACATAGCACAAGGAGTCCGAAAATTACAGATGCTGAGCCCGTAAAGCAGGCAATGACCCAACCAAACAAGAATACAGCCTAAAGGTAAACTTAATTCTCCACTGGCCAGATGCATTGTATTTGAATGTGGGTTTTAATGCTGTTTCAATGAATGTGAGTTTCAGTGGCAGAAAAGTTTACTGCTCATGCTAAGTTTGTTTTCACTGTGAGACTGTATTGTTTATTTAGCAAACGGCTATCAGTGATTGTGTGTTTTATTTGAATATCTGTAATCACTGTAGAAGTAAATAAGAAAACAGTATGCATACTGATAGGTTTGAACAGTGTTCATGGTAACTGGGGAGAAATAGCCAAGTAATGGAACTGGTATGGCTGGGGAGGGGGCTGCTCTGGGGGTCCCCCATCTAGAGCCCCATTTGAGCATGATCCGGCTCTGTTAATACTTAAAGTATGAGAGTAGCTTACATGGCCCATTTAAATCCTGAAAAAAACACTTTGTGGTGGCAGCTTCTTCTCTTTAAGGAAGACCATGTATGCATGCTGAAGCAAGTAGTGGGTCGCAAAAAAATTACTATCTTCAAAAGTGGGCCTTGGCCCATAAAAGTTGGATTTCCCTGGAAAGTGCTTTGCCATAAGAAAGTGGATGGAGGTGATCACCCACTACCACACTCTCATTGCCTCTTGGCACAGAGGATAGGATTGTGTTCTCCCCTGTTCGTTGATGTGCAAAACTACCAACATGTTGTCTGTTTGGACAGCAATCATTCCTGGAGGAACAGTCCTGAAAAGCCTGTAATGCTAGAAGGACCAGCCTCATCTTCAGGACACTGATATGCAGATTGGTCTCTTCTGCGGACCACGTGCCTTGGACTGTCTGTCCCAAGAAATGCCTCCCCATCTCAAATGGGAGGCTTTTCTGATCAACTTGGCTACCAGGGGTGGAAGCACAAAGGGGCATCCTTGACATACTTCACTGGCCTGTAGCCACCAATGCAGGGAATCCTTGCAAACCAGAGAAAGTTTTATTGGATGGCGTAGAGGCTGTAGAAGAACTGACCACTGAACAGCTAGAGTCCACGGAAGAACATGCATATGGAATTGAGCTATTGGGACTATGGTAAGAGCCACCACCATTGATCCTAAAGCCTGAATAACTAGTTTTGCTGGCAAAGAAGTATGAAAAAAGAATCTGTCTCACTTGCAGTCTTATGGACTGTACTCTGTTTGATGGACGAAAGGCCGTTTGTCTAGTGGTATCCAGGCGAGCTCCTATAAACTCCAAGATTTGAATGGGTTGTAGTTGAGACTTAGCATAACTGACTGTGATTCCAAAAAACTGACAAAATTGGAGTAAGTAGTTTCTTGCCTTCTCAAAGAGATGCCTGGTAGGAACAGTTAGGAACCAGATGAGTCGAGGTAAGGAAAGATTCTGAATGTGAGCAGTCTGAAGTGAACTGCTACCACTGTCATGCACTTGGTGAACACCCTTGGGGCCGTGGTGAGACTAAAGGGCAGGAGTCTGAACTGGTAATGACTGGCCCCAAGCCGAAAGTGCAGGAATCTCAGAAAGTGCCTGTTCATTTTCAAGTGATAGTATGCATCCTAGAGATTGACAAAGCACATCCAATTGTCCCTTTGTAGAAAGGGTCAAATGGAATGAACCATGACCACCTAGAACTTGCAGATCTTCACAAACTGATTTTAGATTGCTGAGGTCCAGAATGGGTCTCAGGTCCCCTGTTTTCTTTGGTACTAAAAAGAACCTTGAGTAAGTTCTGAATCCTCTCTGGTCTGGTGGGACCTCCTGGATGACTCTCTTGTCTAGCAGTCTTTGAATTCCTAAGGCTGCTACCTCCATCTGAGTGGGTAGAACACTGAGGAGCTTTTTTGTTTGATTGGTGGGATTTGCAAAAAAGGAATGAAATAGCCTCTGGATATAATCTTTTGCACCCAACTGTCTTTTGTGCCTGATGCCCAGGCTTCTGGGGGCATAGACAAGCGCACCCCCTCTGACCGTCTCCAGAGAAGAGCAGTTGGGCAAACCTTTAGGACACTGAAAGGGTTTATCTAAGAAAGTCATTTGAAACTCTTTGTTTTGTGGGCCACCACTGCCACGACGGCAGCATCTTCAATGGAACCTTCCCCTCATGAGTCCTGGAAAGGGCCTTGTGACTTTTGGAACCACATATTTTTATCACTGCACTGATTTCTAGAAAAATATCTCTGCATGGTTGAAAAACGCATTCCCACAGCAGACAAGGTCTTTCCATCTTGCTCACTATGGGAGAGTGTACCTTTTACTGCAGGGTCAAACAGGGAAGATCCATCAATGGCAGCACTGACAAATGAAGATTTGAAGGGCTCCACAAAGTCAGATAAGCGCATCCAAGCATGTGTTCTGATGGCTATGCCTGAACTTGCTGCCCATGAGGAACCTTCAGTTGTATGAGAGATTAACCTCATGGATGTGTTAGAAATAGACTGACGGGTGGCCAACTGCAAAGACAGCTGTTTATGCTCCTCTGCTGACATAGACCCAGGAAGAGACTTGGAGAGTTCTTTAATCAAGTCTCTGCAATCTGGTGAAATGTGTCAAACTATTACACAACCATAAAGCAAAGGTCACTGAGGTGTAAACTCACTTTCCAAGCCTGCCCACTGCCCTGAACTCTCAGTTAGGAGGATAGACAGAAGAGCTCTGTTCTGCTAGCTCTTTCTTAGTGGCCACTGCCACAACCACAGCATCCACAGGAACTCCCTTACTCCAATAAAGTCCGTCTATGGACAGAACAATAAATTTATCAGAGTGACGAGGCTTGGGTTGTACAGAATCTGGCTCCTTCCATGCCCGGTGAGACACAAGATCTATAAGGTCATAAGCCGAGGGAGTACCCTAGGATGTAGAAGGCTTGGACCTGAAGGCTTCTAGGAACACTGATTCCTAATGGGGAAGGGGGATAAGAAGACCTTCCACCTTTCTGGCTAAGGATCTCTAGAATGTCTCCTAAGGAGACCATCTTCTGGTGCAGATCTTGAGGACCCCTCCCCTTCATCAAAGTTGCTGCCTTCATTGATATGGAGAGGTATCAGGAGAGAGGGGAAGTTCCTGCAGAGGAACTGTCTGGAAGCTCGAATGGGCCGGCTGTCACTGGGGGATAGGTTGATGAGGCTCAGAACTCAGATGTGAAGGGAGTAGGGTGGAAACATCCGAAGATATGAGAGTAGACTGGACTCTTGGGAGACAGAGAACCCTCTCCACCACCTCGAAAGGAGAAGGACTGGGAGAAGCTGTTGCTGGCCTAACTGGAGATGAAGCTCCAAGAGCCACCAAGCCCCTACTCTGCCTGGATTCCCACCCTGAGGGAGGAGTCAGACCCGAATTATCCAGCACTGAAGTGCTGATGGGAAACTATGGCTCTGAAAACAGTGGACAGTGGAGTTGAAACCATCACCCTGGATCTGGTGCCAAAGCTTCAGCTCCAAGACTCGTCCTGCTCTACTGGGATCAGCGCTGAATGAGTCAGGGATGCTGTCAGAGTTAAAGACCTAGCTGTCTTCGGAACCAACACTTTAACTCTTGGAATTCTTAGATAGGAGGTCTCCAAAATAACTGGACAGATTGGAGAAGGACACACAACAGGATGAGACAGAGGCTGGAGGCTCACGGTTCTGATGGGAGATGGTAAACCCCCATCTGAATTTGAGTCCTGAGGAACTTAATCATCATACTATCCACAGCTGCCTCGGAAAGACTCCAGAAGGACTTGATAGAGGATGATGTAGAAGGGGGATGTGAAACTCTCTTCGGAGTCTCTTCTACAAAGGGGGATCAGAGTCATGTAGAAATAGGTTCTGGAGAAAAAACAGGACTCTAAATCTAAGGAGATTTGAGTGTTCTGATGTCAGATTCAATCTTTTTGGTAACTTAGCTGGTGGCTCCGAGGCTGGAGCAGGTTTCACAGATCGGGCAGGAAAGCATTTTCTGTGCTCCCTGGAGTTTGAAGAGGATTTTTGTTTCTTAATGGGGATTTGAGTCCCTGAACAGAAGCAGCAGTGGAATAAGCAGACACAAACAGCAATCCTTTTAACAGCAACTTGTTGCTACAATCGCTCAAGGCCAGAGAATTGAAACTCACACAAATCTGGCAGGAGGTTTCAAGGTGGGCTGCTCATAAACAATACACACACTCCCTGTGGGCATCAGAATTGGGTATCTAAGTCCACAGGAAGTGCACTTTTTAAAACCTGTTGGCTTCTCAGCCATATTAAACAAGAAGGTAGAAAAATCAGTCAGATTTCTTTTTTCTTTCTTTTTTTGGGAAAATAAAAAAATAGAAATATAGAAGCAAAGGGAAAAAGAAAAAAAATACCAGCAATGGTATATACGAAAATAGCCTATGTATGGTTAGGAAAAAGTTTAATAAGAAAAAGAGTGATTTACCAACAATAGTAATGATAATACCCACAATAAATGGGTACGAGGACTGAAAAACAAAGCAGAGAACAAAACCCAAAACTAGAACGGGGAGGAAGGATGAAAAATGCAGAAGGAATATATATGTGTGTGTGTGTGTGTATAATAAGTTTTGTCAAGTTTAACTCACAGGTAGTTGTAACAACACCCCAAAAAAGGTTGAGAGAGCACAATCCACGTCTGAAGCGAAGAAGCGGCAAACAAGATCTGAGGTATTTCAAGGCTCTGAGGCATTGTGGGTACAGGGAGGAGCTCAAGAGTTGGATCCGAAAGTCTAAGTGAATGCAGCCGAGCTTGATCCCAGGATGGATTTGAGACCCATATGTTGAGGAATGAATGAAAATGACAACATCAGATTGAAAGTTAAGTACTTTAGCATACGCTAGGTCTTTCTCATTTACATCTGTCCAATATGACACACAGGTCCTCAGAGCAGATCATTGGATCTGACCCAGCAACATAAATACTCCAGCCTCAAGCCCCTTAAGACTAATGGATCTGTTCCTCTAACTACCTCAGATCTTGGTTGAGGGTCAATATTATATAAGCGAACGCTCAACATTGCGAACACTATATTATCAACCCAAATTCCACGAAAAGACAAAATACCGAACAAACAGATCAGCGATTTTTTTCCCACAGAAAAAAATCACTAATCCATTAACAAAACACACAAAATAAAGTGGGGGGGCTTTACCCCCCCCCCCACTATACCAACTCTGAGATTGCACCACAGTGGTGGAAATGACAAAGTCACGAAAACGGCTTGAAGTTCAGAAATCCTCCTGGCTGACATGATAGCTACTAGAAAAATAGTTTTCCAGGACAGGAATTTTAGATGAGCTGAAGAAGCCAGTGTAAAGGATGGTTTAGTTACAGTTAAGTAGGATATGGGTCTTTGATGGGAGATCTAAACAGAAAAATTCCTTTCATAAAAATCTTATAGACCTTGTGTGAGGCTAGAGAATGGCCTCTGAAGCCTACATGCAAATTAGAAATCACCACAAGCTGGACCTTTTTGGTCAAATAACTAGAGCCAGAATGTGAGATGGAGCAAATGAAGGATATTAGATATCAGAGCTGAGAAGGGATATATATGTTGAATGCCTGCCCAAGTAGTGAATCACTTCATTTACTGCAGTAGATACTAAGCATGAACTCCTTTTGTGAAGCAGTAAGGATTTGAATTCTCTCTGCTAAGAGAGAGAGAGAGAGAGAAAGAAAGCGAGGACGTGATTCATGGCCATTACTGGTATTGGAGAAACCAAGTGGTTAGCTTTAGATCTGGAATGTCCAGGTAATGCTTCCTGGATGGGTGAGTGACTAGATCTGAAATACGATCCAGAAGCCAAGAGGGCTTCTGTAGATATGCTCTCAGGAAGAAGACCAGATTTGTTTGAGCCGGAAGGGGGTTATGAAGATGACCGCTACCTTGCGCTTCTTAGCTTTACACAGAAATTGGGGAATAAGCAGGAGAGGGGGGAATCAAGGCAAAGAAGCTGCACCCAGTGTTTTGGATAGAGATGACTAGGTCACAGCAAGGCTTGCCCCATGATGAAATAGCTGACTGGGTATCATTGTCTTGACGGGCCACTAATGAGATGTAAACAGAATCTTGCTGCACCTGTCCACCAAGCAAATGCAAACTCTGGGGATGTTTGTTACCATATGAAAGCTCTATGAGGAGATTGCATATTGCAAGACCCTCACAGCTTCCTGACACACGGGTTATGATCTGATGATCTGACTGATGTATCAAACTACTGTCAAAGTGTCTGTTTGGATGGAGATCACATCCTAGGGAATATGGTCCTAGAAACTGCCCTCACCTCCAAGACATTTATATGCGAATTTACATCTGTGCCTGACCATTGACCTTGCACTATCCTTCCCTCATAATGTCCCACCCCCTCCACTGTAGAGAGAAGGCATCCATGGTCACCATTGCTACCAGGTTTGGGATCATAAAGGGTATGCCAGCAAAGACCATTGGCAAAGCTAGCCACCACCTGAGATGAGATGTTCAAGAATCTGTGATTATTACAGTTTTGGACACAGAATGCAGGCTTTGAGGCCACTGAACTTGTAGGAGATAAAATTCTCATGTGAAAGGGGCTAAACTGAAACATTATAAATGAAGAAGCCATGAGACCAATACTCTCAGCACCAAGACCAGGGAATAGTGGAGATGAGTGACTGGATAGCCTCTCTTAAGGTCTGAAGTCTTTCCAGTGTTAGAGAAACTATGAATTGGATTGTATCTTCCCTGTACCCTATAAAAGAGACAGTCTGTGTGTCATCAGGCAGTACTTCTGAAGACTGCCTGTAATGCCCAATGAAACACAAAGACTGAGGAGATAATTACTGGCTTAGAAGAGAGACTCCATTGAGGGGGCAGATGGAAGCCAATCATCCAGGTATGGAAAGATCTTGTACCTCATGAGTTGTATGTGGGCTGCCATGATGGCCACTTTGGCGGCTATGGTGACTCCAAATGGCAGGACCCTGAACTGATAATGATTGGCTCCTATGTGGAAACATAGATACTTCCACAACACCTGCACAATCTTGATGTGAAAGTAGATATTTTGGAGCTATATGGAGCATATCCAATTGTTTGTCCTGAGACAAGGTAGCACTGAATGCACCATGAACCTGACCATCCTGAAGTGGGTCTTGTGAACTTATCTGTTAAGGAGACTTGGGTCCAAGATCAGCCTGAGGTCCTTTGCTTTCTTGGGACCCACATTAACTTTCAATAGAAGACTGACCCATTCTGGTGGGACCTTCTGGATTGCTTCCCCCCCCCCCCAGAAGACAGTTTCTCTCTTTCTCTCTTTTACAGCTGCATCACTCTTTACTGGGAGGATGAATGGAAGCAGAGTCATCTGAGAGTTCCGGTTTTCCAACTGCTGCCACAATGCTGGAGTTTACGGCTGGGGCCTTGGACCAGAAAGATCTATCCTTTGACAGGTGAAGAATTCTGCCTAGTATTCTGGGGACTGCTTGCCAACTGTCCAGTTCCTGCTGATCATGAGGTTAATTAGTTTGTCTGCTGAAGGTACCACCCAGGATGTAGATGATGTGGAGCCATAAGCTTCAAAAAGAACAATCGCGTACTGAAAGGTAGAGGTTGACAGCTTAAGCTTCCCTCTGATGCATTAACTCCGAGATGTTGCAAAAAGAGGTGTCTTCTGGTGGGAATTACAGGGAACTGTCTCAATCTTCTGAGTCAGAATCTATGGGGAGAGATTCAGAAAAGGGGATCTAGGTGCTTACTCTTCCACACCCTCTTCTTTGGAATGTCAAGTGATGAGTCTCAGAGGACCTAGCCTGCCAACGGGTACATGGAATGAGATTCATGACCTGGCTCTGACCCAATGGCGCTTGATGAGAAGGAGGCATAAAGTACAGTTTTGTACCTACCATAAATGCAGATGTTAGAGTGTCTTCACTGCTGCAGTCATTACACTTGGGTTATCCTGCTGTCAGGTGGTCCCATAGTCGGCATGAGTTCCAAAGTCTTGGTCCGGTGTCAGTTGCTGTCGCTTCTTCCCTGACGTCAGTGCGCCAGTGGTATATAAGATGCAGCCGACGCCATTTTCTTCAGTTTTTCTTGCCCCAGATGTCAGGTGCCTCCAAATAGGTAGGCAATACATATTGCTAATAAAGCATACATGAAAAATAAAACCAAAAAGTTCAGCTACCAGCAAATACACCACATAGGTAGTATAGGGTAGAAAAGTGTAGATAAGTCCTGGCTAAGAAAGAGGGGATGGAGGGAGGGTAACCTGGACTGCAGCAGTGAAGACACTCGAATATCTACATTTATGGTAGGTACAAAACTGTACTATGTTCATCGTGTTTCACTGCTGCAGTCATTACACTTGGGTTGAATCCCAAAGCTGAGACAGGGTGGCTGGATCTAGATCAGATTTGGTGTGGCTATGAGGCCCTGCAGTACTGCAGTGGCAAAGCCTGCTCTGGATCTGGAGTAACGAGGCAAGTGGTAATGCTTGGTAAAGGTGTGCACTGAACGCCAAGTTGCAGCTTCCAAAATGTCCTTGGTAGCTACTCCTCTAAGATAGGCAGTAGAAGTTGCAGTTGCCCTGGTAGAATGTGGTCTTATGTTAGATGGTACAGGCTTTCCATACTGTGTGTAGCAGAACCGGATACAGTGTCCTACACTTTGAAATGGTCTGCTTTGAAATAGCCTTTCCCTGTGATCTTGTAGCATAGGATACAAACAGTTGCTCAGTTTTCCTGAAAGCTTTTGTTTTGTCCAAGTAGAAGCGTAATTGTCTGTGTATGTCCAAGGAATGTAGAATTCTCTCCCCTTTATTCTGGGGATTTGGATAAAATGTTGGCAAGTGAATAGTTAAGAGCCACACTGGATACCACCTTAGGCATAAATGAAGGGTTTGTTCTTAAAGAAACCCTGTCTTGGTGAAAAATGATAAAGGGCTCCATTGCCATTAATGCCTGTAGTTCTGAAACTCTTCGTGCTGAGGTTATTGCCAGTAACAGAGCAGTTTTCCATGATATATATTTTATTTCTTCTGTATTGGCTGGCTCAAAGGGAGGTAAAGTGAGTTTTTCCAAGACAAAGTTGAGGTCCCAAGTAGGTGCTGGTGCTCTCCAGGGCGGTCTTATGTTTTTAGCCCCTCTGAGGTACTGCTTTAGCAATGGATGTGAGAAAATAGGAGGATCTGTGTTGTAATGAGCCAAGATGGCAGAAGCGTGGATCTTAATGGATGAGAAGGATAGTCCTTTGTCCAGCATCTCAGTTAAGTATTGTAGTATCTGAGGAATATTAGGGACAAGAGGGTCAAGGCTTTGAGCCTGGTTCCAGGCACAGAATCTCTTCCACTTTTCTGAATAAGATTTCCTGGTGCTAGGCCTCCTGGCCTCCAAAATGACATCCATAACAGCTTTAGAGAGAGGTGTTGCCTGTTTGGCTAATGAATTTGCCATGCCGCCAGGGATAAGGTTTTGAGCTGACTGTGCAGGATCTGATTGTTTTGTTGAGTCAGAAGGTGTGGAATTTGAGCAAAATCCAAGGTGGGCCTTGAGCTAAGTTCTTTAAGATTGGGTACCAATGCTGGCGTGGCCAGTCTGGAGCAATCAGAATCATCTGTGGTTTTTCTTGTCTGGCTTTGAGGAGAACCTTCAAAAGGAGAGGCAGAGGAGGGAAGGCATAAACGTGCAGGCCTTTCCAGCTGAACAAAAGAGCATCCACTTTCCATGCTAGTGTGTGATAAGTCCTTGTGCATTATTTTTGTAGTTGGAAGTTCAGTGGGGAGGCAGAGAGATCTATGTCCGGGCACCCTCATGCTTGCATTACCATGCTGAAAACTTGCAGATTTAATTTCCACTCCTGAGGATCCATGATGTTTCTGCTTAGTCCATCTGCCAGAGTGTTTTTCTTTCCTGGCAGGAATTGTGCTTGCAGATGAACTTGATAAGTTACAGCTGTGTTCCACAAGGTCATGGCTTGTCTGCATAGGGGGTAAGAATGAGTGCCCCCTTGCTTGTTTATGTACCACATTACTGTGGTGTTGTCTGTCTTTAAAAGTAATTGTCCTGGATGCAGAAAGTCCTTGAAGGCTGTTAGGGCATTTTGTACAGCCAACATCTCTTTTTGATTGATGTGTAGATGTAGTTAGTCTGTGGTTCATTTGTCCTGAATACATTTTCCTGCCATGTGTGCTCCCCATGCGTAATCCGAAGCATCTGTTGTTAGAGTCTGCCTGGCTGTGGGTAGAGTGAAAGGCTGACCCTTGTTGAGGTGACATGCCTGTGCCCACCATTGAAACTCCTGTTGCAGGCAGGGAATTAGTGGTATTTCCGTTTCCAAGCTGTGTGAGTGTTGAGTCCAAGCACTTTTTAGGTAGCATTGTAATTTCCTCATATGCAGTCTGGTATATGGAATTAGAAGTATGCAGAATGCCATAAATCCCAAGGCCTGCAGAATTTTTCTTGCAGGGAGTTGGGACTTTGTTGCCATTAATTGAAAATACTGAGTCAGTTGTCCTTGTCTGTCTGGCGTGAGATAAGCCATCTGGGACGGTGTATTTAAGCAGGCACCCAGGAATATTATCTCTTGTGAGGGCACTAGTTTTGATTTCTTTTCGTTTACTGTGTACCCTAGGCAACTTAACTTTTTTACAAACGCCAGATGCTTTAGAAGAATGTCCTTGTTCTCTGCTTGAATCAGGCAGTCGTCCAGGTATTGATATATTTGAATTCCTTTTTGTCTGCAAAATGCAATTACTGGTGCCAGGCACTTTGTGAAGACCCTGGGAGCAGTAGATAAGCCAAAGGGCAGTGCAGAGAATTGGTAGTGCATTGAACTAGCTATGAATCTGAGGTATCTTCTGCAGTTTTGTCTGATAGGGACATGCAGGTATGCCTCTTTGAGGTCCAAGGTAACAAGCCAAGCTTTCTTGCCCAACATGGGAAGGAGCTGCTGTAATGTCAACATTTTGAACTTCAGAACATCCAGGTAGGTATTTAGAGTCGAAAGGTCTAGAATGGGTCTCCAGGCTTTGTCCTTTCTGGGTACCAGGAAGAGTCTTGAGTAAAAACCTTGTCCTTGTTCCTGCTGAGGTACTTTTTGAATTGCTCTCATGTCCATGAGGGCTGCAATTTGTTTTTGTGCCTCTGCTCATTGATTTTGTGGCAGGTCTGGCATTCTTTTTAACCTTGGTAAAGTGTGAAAGTGGAACCTGTAACCTTGAGACACAATATTCAGCACCCATTTGTCCTGGGTGATTGTTTGCCAGTTTTGTGAAAAAAGTGCTAGTTTCCCCCCTAAGGGAGCTGCCAACAGGGTAGAGTTTGGCATTGTAAGGGGAAGTTCATTGAGATTGTTTCCTGTAAGGTTGTGACTTGTCCTCACCTCCTTTGGGTGTTGAAGCGTCCCACTGTCGTGGTCTGTAAGATCCTTGGGGCTGAGATCTGCCTCTTGGGCGTCTGTATCTGCCTCTTTGTGGCCTGCCTGACACTGGAAAGGACCAATTTTTAGTAGGCCAATTTCTGCTAAATCTTGGAGGCTGTATCTGTAAGAAATCCTTCACTGTTTGCATTGATTTTGCCATATCCTCCATTTTCTTTAAAACCTCCTCAGCTTTAAGACCAAATAAAATATCTTGCTGTAAAGGAGCATCTAACAATTTCGCCTTGATATGATCTGGTAATGTTTGTTCCTTTAACCAAGTATGCCTTTGAATCACAGATCCTGTAACTGCTGCTCTACAAGAAGCTTCTAATGAATCAAAACCACATTGCAATGTATGTTTTCCCACTTGTTCAGCTGCATGCAATAAATCCTGCATTTCCTTAAAATCAGGTTGTTCTGCACTTGTACTCATTTTCTGTTTTAACTGAGACAGTAAATATTGTTGATATTTAAGCATGTGAAACTGGCAGTTTAAAGCCCTCACTGCTAAAGTTGCAGAGGTGTAAACTTTCTTCCCCCATCTGTCTAATGCTCTGGAATCCCTGTCCCAAGGGAACTGGATTTTTGGCTGTGGAGGCCTTTACCCCTTTAGGACCCTGGGAAATAGTTTCTGGGTCAGCAGTAGGGTTTTTGTAAAGAAATTTGTGAGAGTCAGTGACTCTGTAGTACCTGTCTGGCTTGACTGGAGCAGGGGGTAAAGAATCTGGACTTAAACTGGATTCAGAGAACACATCGTCCACAATATCCAACACTGGCAGAATAGCAAGGGGCCTGTGTTGAGGCAATAAAAGAAAATCTCTGAGCCTTTTCTTGGACTCTGAGTAATCCTGGCCCTCGTAGTGGAAATGCTCCCTCATGGTGTGCAAAGTTTCCCCAAAAGAGTAATCCTAAGGAGGAGAGGCTGAAGGAATAGATTCTTCAGCATCAGAGTCCTCATAGGTGGGTAAGGAATATCCCTGGTCTGAAGAGGAGTCAGAATATACAGAAATCTGGTCAGAGGAATCATAGTCTGTATCCTGCCTAGGCCTTTTATCAGGAGGGGGATGGGTACCCCTGATCAGAGTAATTAAGTCTTCGGCCATTTTGAGCATCTGCTTTTTAGGCATGGAGGCCTGTCCAGGTGAATGCTGTACTTGCTTCTTTTTCTTTAAAATTGCTTTAGACTTGGCTGTAGATGCAATGGTAAGTTGAGTAAGTCTGAAAACACCCTCAGAAGCCGAAGCCTGCTCAGCGGCTCCGGACCCATCTGAAGGGTTAGTCTCCGTAGGCCCAACACCTTGAGTATCCAGAGGCCTAGGCAACTCCACGTGGCTCTGAGGTAGCGGGTGTCAGGGGCTGCGAAAGCGCCTCACTGAGAAAAGAGGCTGCGTCGTCAGTTTTGGGCCTCGGATGCCTGTCCTTATCCTTATCTTTGCGTTTTTTGTGAATTCCGGTCGTCGGTTGTTCCGACGGCATGGTATAATTAAACCTTCAGCCAAAATAATGGCATGCAAAATCAAACCGACGTTTAATAGTGCGTTTGTTAAATCTAGCACAAAACCGACAACTAGTGACGTCGTGATGTGGTCCTAGGCATGGAATACAGTAAGAATGAAAATCCTTATAAGGTATTTGCTTCCCACAAGAAATACAGTTATTAACTTTTACTGACATCGGTCTGAGGCAAGAAAAAAGTTTCCCCAATGGGGTACTTAGCTTTATTGAAGACTTTGGATCTGAAATCAAATTTGAAATCTCAGGAGTCGGCCGACCGGCACTTGCGAACTGCTTTTGCTTCGGGCAGCGCACGGCAAGAAAGACTGAAGAAAATGGCGTCGGCTGCATCTTATATACCCCTGGCGCACTGACGTCAGGGAAGAAGCGACAGCAACCGACGCTGGACCAAGACTTTGGAACTCAGGCCGACTACGGGACCGCCTGACGGCAGGATAACCCAAGTGTAATGACTGCAGCAGTGAAACACGATGAACATCAGAGAGAGAGAGAGAGAGAGAGAGAAAGACAGAGAACATCTGGGTGGAACTGCAGCTGGGGGAAACCTATGAAAGTTGCAACTGGGGAACCAACCATCCCCAACAACACCTGGAAAGCCAGTCCAATCTCAGTCAGATCCGATGAGCTTACTTGAATTGTTGGACCTGACCCTTCCTTCGGAGAGATGATTCCAATCCCACTAGTGAGCTTCGCAATCTTGAGCATAGATGCTTCCGATGAGGGGATTGTGACCAAGTGGTCTAAACCCTAACACCCCGAAAGGAGCAACACAGCTGAAGATGGAGCCAAAGCTGGCATCTCAAGACCATCTCTACTCTGACAGTGGCACTGAGAAAGTGGGATCCATAAATACTGGAGCCACAACTGTTGGAGGAATTAGCAACAAGGACACTGGTTCCTTGGAAAGAGCAAGATCCAAAGGCACCAGAACCGATGTATGGATTGGTGAAGGCATCAGGATGTGGGCAAAACCAGAGGATCCAATCACCCAAATCAGCCAAAATGTAACATAGCAACTTTACCTTCTTACCGCTGCAGTGGTTCAGTATGATCTTCAGTTGCAGAATGCGAGGAGACAGAAATCCCAGAATTGTTCACTTCCACTAATCAAAAACAAATATCAACTGAAATGGGTGTCATTCTTCAAACTGCTAGGTAGCAGCAATCAGGCTAAAGTAAGACTACAGTTATGTCTGTGGACGAGACAGAATAGCTTAAAACTGGTGATGGTGGAAGAAACCTGACAAAGGGACAAACTCTATGCCATGGCAAGTTGCAACTTAACCTACAAAGGACAGTGGTGGTGGTGGTTGGTGCTAGGCTAGAAAGGTGCATTTAAATAACTATATCGTTAAAGTAACATGGAAGGAGGAGGGCCTGTCAAAGAAACAGAAGAGGGAAGTAAGTTTTCATGCAGTCAACAGAAGGTGAAAAAAGACCCATAAGGTAGCAAAGGAAAAATAGAGGTGATTCACTGCATATCTGGGCAGTAAGTGCAAAGGGGGACACTGAGCTGGAAGTTATTCATTTGACATTTGTTAACCGGGTTAGTCCAACTGAGCCAGGTTCCCATTTTCAGAGGGGACCCTAGGAGAAAACCTCCGGATTATTTACAAGCCTTTAAGTAATACAACAATGAAGAAAGTCGTAAAAATAAAAACATATAATAAGAGATATAAAATTAATAGATTACGTCATTACATACAAAAAAAAAGGTGAAACTGTGATCAGTGAAGTAGGAAGGGAAGGTAGATATTGTTAGTATCACAGAGACATGGGACAATCACATGAGAAGGTGGGCCCTGGGAATATCTAAGTACGGGCTGTTCAGGAATGACACAAGGGGAAAGAGATGGAGGCAGAGCAATGACCTACATAAATAAGGGCATCAATATGAGGTTACAGAAGAGGAGGAACACTGCCCTCCAGAAGGGGGCAAGGGAGAGACTGAAGAAAACAAAAAAGGAGTGGGGGTAACAGCAAGAGGGCAACCCTAATGGGGCATATGAATCTGACAGGCACTAAGTGGGTGACTCCAAGGTAGACAAGATGTGGGGGGTGACTGAGGTCTTGAATCAATGAGGGGTTCAGCCAGTTGTTGAAGAACTATACCAAAATGGGTATAATTCTAGACAAACATCTAAAAAGGAAGGGGGCATGGATATCCCATGAAATCACAGAAGACCATATGAGAAAAAAAGCAAAGGCACCAAATGAATACTTTGCTTTAGCTTTCAAGTTTTCACAAAGAAAAACAGGGAGAGGGTGCAATGACAGTAGTGCAGTAAGGCAGTTCAGGGATGGCAATGGACAAACAACAGGAAATAAAGAAGAGGTTGAGAAGAGGGAACTGCCAACCTTTAGGGAAAATAAAGCAAATGAACCACATATGTTACCTCCTAGAGTCTTCAGCAATCTGCTCAGTGTACTGGTTGATCCCTTGATGGAGCTCTTCAATAGATCACTGGCCATCAATGAAGTATCTGTGGACTGGAGGCTAGCAAGTGTGGTACCCTTGTATGGAAAAGGGAACTGAGAAGGAAAGTGGAGGAGAAATTCATGAAGGGAATCTGAAGAAGGCATGTTAACTTTCTTGCTTTCCTACAGGGCAAGGATCTGTAGCACTGCGAACTAACACTAGGTTGTCAGATGAAGCTGATATTTAAACTTGATGTAGTATTATGACTGTGATACAGGTAAACTTGCTAGAGTTGTAGCAGCAGGCAAGGTCTACCGGACTTCCCCAAGGCCTCTGACAAGGTCTCACACAAGCAGCTGCTAGTAAAATTGGACAGGGATGGGGAAATAGGACCAAGATTGACAAACTGGTCTGCTGCATGTATGGATGGTATGATACAAAGCATTGTGGTGAGGATGATGATAAAATGAATAAGGAAATTATCCAAAGCAACACCATAGTGGTCAGTCCTGGGTTCACTACTCCAGTGGGAGTGTTTCAGATATACTTGAAGGAATTCAAAACTGGACAAAGTTCTTCAATAATGACAGTATCTAATCTAGAATCTGAAAAGGATTACCCAGGAGATACAAAGTTTGTAGCTGTGCCTAAATACTTATAAATGCAAAGCATTATACCTGGGCAACAACAACTAGTGTGAAATATCAGCAGGTTGGGGGGGGGGGGGCAGTCAAGATGGTAGTGAGTAGAACAGATGGTGACAGAGCAGGAAAAGGATACAAAGGCGTTAAAATACACCTGGGCTAGACCATCAGGAACAGAGAAGGCAGTGACAGCAGCAAACAGATTGCTACAGTGTATCTTCAGTGGGCAGAATCCAGAAGTAAACAGCTCTACTGGCCTTGATTAGGTCACATCTTCAGTATGATGTCCAGCTCTGGAAGCCATATAAGGAAAAGGACATGAGGATGCCGGACATGGCCAGAAAAAAATCACCATAAAGTTTATGGGATGAAGGGAAAAGGCTATAACAATCTAAATGAGCCAAAGGACTTCTCACTACAGATCAAAAGGGAAGAGGGTACATGATAAGCGTGCAAAAGATCATGTCGGATGATGTGAAGGGGTCAACCTAAACATGAAGGATGAAGAGTAAAAATGGGTTATAAATAGAAGACGATGGGGTCTAACTACTCACTAGCTCTTTGAACATACATTTTCATATAGAAGGACTGCAAACACATGGAACAAACAAGAATGGGTGAGGAAGAAATAATCCATCATGTGTATCCAATAAGGCATGGAGCAGGGAAAGAATGGATAAAACAGAAAGGGTGGATGGGAGGTAGAATGCTGAATGCACTTAAAGCGTAATCTAGACAGGCTTACTATCCCCTTCTGCATTCAAGCAAATGTAATGTGATATATACAACAGATGGCTGTGTAACAAATAACTGTCATGTACTATAAAATATTTGCTGAAATGCATATCGCAAACAGTCATCTAATAAATAAGTTAAGATGGAAATAAAAATAACAATGAAAGCTATAATAATGAGTCTGATAGGAAACTGCAAAATGCATTGACTTAAATGAAAAGTCTTTCTTTGTACAGATAATGACTACTGACCGCATTTACATCTTATGACAGCCATCATCAACCCATACACTGCTGCAGAACAATAACAATGTTAGGGGAATACAAAGTCAATCATTGGGATTTTTTTGAACTAATGAAATTCCAATTTCAGTTTGTAAGAGCATCCAGAAGTGACATCCAGTAAATGTCAAAGAACATTTCTTGGATGTTCAACATTTGTGCCATACTGCACAAAATTACAGCAGTCAAACATAGCTGTCTGCCCACCAGGCAGCTTTAAATATACCACCACAACTACAGCCATTATAAAAAGACTATCAACAGAAGGAAGATCATATGGAAGGCAATGGTGCAGCAGAACAAGGGCAGCATGTTTAAGGTATGTAGGCCAGAATACTCAGGCACTACTGATATGGTAGCACCTTGAAGAAAACTACATACCAAGATAAACAATCTGTGCAGAGTACATCAAGAAGTAATGAGATGCTAACAATCCAAAAGCGTATCCAAAAGGTACCAAAAATCAACTAGTAAACACAAAAGGTACCCAGGTCTGGTGAAACAATACAGCAACAGAAAGTTGTAAGGTAAAATGCTTTAATCCAAAAGTAAATACTGTAATCACGAACAAATCAACAAAAAACCATTAACGCCTCCAATATTATGTTTTCGTTTGAAAAGACTTCGTCAGATGTGTGCTGAGCTTATGTGAAATAAGACAACTGTCTCATGTGTTTAGCTGGCTATCACAAATTAATAACTGTAGCTGTATCCTTGATCCTTCGTGATGGCTTTTACTGTCATACCCACATGCGTATTTCTGAGCTCGCTACAGTGCGATTGCTTTTCCTGTGCAGTAGTGGAGATGCACTTAACCACAGTATTACAGTGGCTCTACATGTAAAAGCATTCTGATCAGTGCATGTTTTTTGCACCTACTGCATTAGACATGACTATGTTAAAACCTAGAGAGTGGGCTACATGTGTCAATTCAATATCAGCACAAGTAGACAGGTAGGAGGTCACAAGCAGGACACAGTGGGTGGCACACATAAGGTAAGCAGTACAACCTGCAAGGGTGAGATTTTAGAACATATAAGTGTGCCAACAATGTATAAATGGCAGTGAAAACTCTCCATGACTTAAAACATTTGAAACCTCCCCCAGATCATGCTCAGGTGTGCTGCTGCATGAACCAACCACTCTCATTGCCATGGCAAGCCTGGATACACCACTGTGGGACATTAATGTGAAGGTGCAGAATCTTAGAGGCAGACTGCGGAGTATAGCTTCACAAGAATCACTGATAGATGTATTCAAGTAGACAAAACACCATTAACGGCTGAATCTGGTGTCTATAATGCCTTCAACTCAGTCAGACACAACATCAATCTTGCACTCCTATGCCAACCTTACAGTGGGCAATGAAGGAAAAAGCTAGATCCCAAACACCATGTTATACCTGACAAATGATGGCTATATGTCATATAGGCAAGTATGAAATACTAAATGGGTATCACTATTTCAAGATAGTGCCTGTTTATATTACCATGCATGCTCATCACCATATCACAACGGCAGTTGTCATCATCACCATGCATAGTGCCAAGCTTGTGAAATGCACCAATACTACCTAGCTGAGGACATGATCTACTGACATAAATATTAGCTGAACATTATGGGACATGCAGCTGCATAGGCAGGTCACCTACTGCAACATCCCATGATCACTGTTTGTGACTCTGCCAGATAAAACCCTTTTCAGATGTAATGGTAATAACAAATCAGTAAGTTTATAGACTGGTATGGTGTGGATAACATCAGTTATCTACCTGGAACTCCCCCTTGAAGGTGCTTATCAGAGTCTACTATGTCTTTTACCTTCATCTGCACTGTTAGGAGTGAACCAATATTAAGAAATTAAGAAACGTTGTTGAGGTCCCATCATTTAAAGATTTTAAATCCATTGAGTGCAGTCTCAATGCTGTGAGTTGTAAACTTAAAACCAAATTGAAACAGATCGAGACTCTAAAATGGATCCAAGCTGATTACATTTTCCTTTCTCTATCATCTTCCCGATAAAGAGAAAGTTAGAGATTGGGTAGTAACTTTCTAAAATTTCCAGGTCTAGGGATGTTTTCTTATAGACAGGCATCATCAAAGCCTCCTTAAAACTTGAGGAAAATAAAAAAAGATCTCAAAGAGCATTGTGCTGCTCTAAAAACGAAGGTGTCTGGAATATATAGGCAAGACATTAATAGACTGGTTAGCCCACACTCAAGACCACAAGTAGTGTGACACAGTCCTGGAAGCATCTGAATAAAACCTGCACAACTGAGAACATCAACTTCATCTGAAATACAATCTGGTGTAGCTTTGAAAAGACATAATAGAAAACCAACTGTGCATCCCAGGAACAGTAATCCACCTACTGGACATCACTCTGTCTAAGAAAGAAAGAGCAGCTAAACCACAGTCATGTGCAGTAAAAGCCTTCCAAGTATTTGTAGAGGCTGAGCTGCATAATATGTTGACCACTTGGAAGTGCACAGCTAGTTGATTCCTTGGAGCAGACAGCTCACTGAACAGACAGTCTGTTTACTGGAGATCTCCATTTACTACATGGAAAAATGCATGTCCAGTGCCAGTCTATTACCCAAAAGGTGACTACACCTCCTCCAGTGCTCTATCCTTCACCACTTTTTCCTGCACAAGCAGTGCAGATTAGAATCATACCATGTCACCTTCAAAGCAACAAAAGAAAATAATGAAAATGAATTATTAGTTATGTACTTACCATAACTTGGTATCTATGTTGTCTTCTTTCATTCCTCCTCATGAATGGGTTATGGATCTTTCCTTGGTTCCAACTCAGCCATTTTTCTTCAGACTAGGATCCAAGTCTCAGCTCTTCCCACTACCCACAATGCCCTGCACTACAAACAATCTCCTCCTCAGATCAAGTTTGCTGCCCATAGTTAATAGAGAGTAAAAGGTAGAAGGAAATTTAAATAGACAGTCATATATATATATATCTATATGTAACTCCATAACCAGCGACTCAACAGACCCAGGAACCACAGCAACCAAAAAAAAAAAATTCTCTCCAGGTCTTCTAGAACACCAGGAAAGGGGATGGCAGGGTGTGAAGGTGAGGAGGAATGAAAGAAGACAGCACAGATGCCAAGTTATGGTAAGTGTGTAATTAATAAATCTTCTGATGTCTCTTTTGTTCTTCCTCACAAATGGGTAGAGTTCCCAGCTATGCAACTCCTGGGTGGTCTCAAGGAAGGATATGCCGGAGCACAGCCAAACTGAATGAAGCCCCGCTGCGGAACACAAGATCTAATTTATAATATGCTACAAATGTGTTAGCATTAGCCCAAGTGGCTGCAGCACAGATGTCATCTAACAAGGCCCTAGAAGAAAAGGCAGATGAGGTAGACATAGACCTGGTGGAATGGGCCTTAAGAAGGCGAGGTAGTAGCTGCAATCCATTTTTATTATAAATGAAGGTGATACAGTCTGTAATCCACTTGGCAAAAGTAACCTTTGAAACTGCCTGACCTAGACGGCTGGCAGAGAAGGAAACAAATAACTAATCTGACTTTTGAAAAGACTTACTCCTGTGCAAGTAAAAATTTAACTGTCTGTGAACATCTAACAAATACAACAATCGTTCTCCATCACTAGAAAAATTAGCGAAAAAGACTTGTAGTTGGACAGCTTGGTTAACACTGGCCTTAGTAGCTACCTTGGGCATAAAGGAAGGCTTTGTATGAAGGGACACTCTATCCTTGTGGAAAATTATGTACGATGACTTAGAGAAGAAAGGCCTGAATTTCAGATTCTCTTAACTGTGGTCATGGTAACAAGAACAACTGTCTTCCATGAAAGAAATTTTAGGTCACAGTCACCCGCTGATTCAAAGGGTTTTTGAGTTAAGCTCTGCAAAACC
Organism: Protopterus annectens; assembly: GCF_019279795.1. Classification (NCBI taxonomy): domain Eukaryota; kingdom Metazoa; phylum Chordata; order Ceratodontiformes; family Protopteridae; genus Protopterus; species Protopterus annectens. Next base: position 1,135,252,155 of record NC_056731.1, read on the forward strand.
ATGGTGAGATCCCATGGTGGAGATGGATCCTTTACCGGAGGCCTGAGGAGAAAAAACCCTTTCAAGAAGGCCTTGCATAATTTGGAAGAAGCTGAAGGACAGCTGAGAACGCTGCCAGAATGTGAATTAGAGATAGCCGCTAACTGGAGTTTGATGGTGAAGAAATTAGCTCCTTCTTTGAAAAGAGACCCCAGGAAATGCAGAATATCAGCAATAGGTGCTGACAAAGGGTCAATGTTTTCTTTACAAGCCCAGAAGACAAATCTCTTCCATTTGCTACCGTAAACCTTTTTAGCAGATGTTTTTTGGGATGCTAAAATAATATCTTTGGACTGGGGAAGCAAGCCTGGACCTTTGAATTATCACCGGAAGTGGAGAAACCAAGTGGTCAGTTTCAGGGACATCAGATTGGGGTGATAAAGGAGATCCTGTTTGGGTTACAGAATTCATGGAGGATACTTCAGGTGAGACCAGACGAATGGGAACCAAATCTGATAAGGCCAATAGGGGGCAATGAGGATTACTGAGGACTTCATATGCTTCGCTTTCTGGAGAAACTTTGGGATCAACAGCAGGGGGGATAAGCACAGAGGAGACCAGAGGCCAATCATGAATCAGAGCATCCCTCAGGAATTCCTCCGTAGAGGGAATCAGATTGATGCAGTTGTTGCACTTGCTGTTCTGGGAGAAAGCAAACAGGTCACAGCAAGGTTGGCCCCAATGGCTGATGATTAAGTCCATGACTGATTGGTCAAGAGACTACTCCATAAGGAGTCAGAATGGACTTGCTGAGCTTGTCTGCTAGGACGCTGGATTTCCCTGGTATGTGTCTTGCAAGTAGAAAGCAGTCTGAAGACATCACCCATTCCCAAACCCTTATGGCCTCTCTGCACAGGGGGCAAGAGCATTTTCCTTCTTGTTTGTTGATGTACCACACCACTGACATGTTGTCTGTGTGAATCACAATAGTTCCTAGAGGGAGAACGTCCTGAAAGGCTTGCAACATGAGGAGGACAGCTCTCATCTCCAAAACACTGATATGCAATCCAGTCTGTGTGTGTGTATCCACGTGCCTTGGACCATCTTTTCCTTGTAATCCACCCCAAATGGGAAACATCCGTGGTCACCATGAATGAGGGGGGTGGGAGAAGGAAAGGCCTGCCTAACATCAGGTCATCTGACAGGAGCCAACACTGAAGGTGCCTTCTACAAACTGGAGTCAGCTTGATAGGAGGAGAGAGAGGCTGGTAGAGTACAGACCACTGAGCAACCAGAGTCCATTGAAGGACTGGCATAAGGGGAACTAGTGGGATGGCTGCTGCCATAGAGCCTAAAGTTTGGAGAATTAGCCTTGCTGAAGAAGAAGTTTGGCTCAACACTGTTTGTACATGATCTCTCAAGGTTAGAACGCAATGAGAGGGAAGAGTGGCAAATCTGGTTGACTGTGTCCAAGGTAGCTCCAGTGAACTCTAAAGTTTGCACAGGGGAAAGATTTGACTTTGCCAGATTTACAGTAATCCCCAGATGGTTGGCAAGATTGAAAATGTAATCCCTGGCCTGTATTAGCCGATGTCTGGTTGTGGCAGCAAAGTGCCAGTTGTCCAGGTAAGTAAACATCTGGAATCCCTGCAGTCTGAGGTGAGCTGCGACTACTGTCATGCATGTGGTAAAAACCCTGGGGGCTGTGGTGAGTCCAAAAGGCAGTGCCCAGAATTGAAAGTGACTGGGTCCCAGCTGGAAGCGCAGATGACTCCAGCAGCTTCTGTCTATTTTGATGTGATAGTACGCATCCTTTAAGTCCACAAAGCACATCCAATCATCCTTCCACAGCAGCGGAAGAATGCTGCCCCTTCACCATTTGGAACTTCACTTTCTTTACTAGCAAGTTTAACTTGCTTAGATCCAGAATGGATAGCAGGTCTCTGGTTTTCTTTGACACTAAAAAGAAGCGAGAGTAAGTTCCAAATCCTCTTCGTGTGGTCGGGACCTCTTGGATTACTCTTTTTTGCAGCAGACTTAGAATTTCTGCTACTGCAAACTCCCTCTGACTGGGTGGAATGTCAGGGAGCCTCTTTGACCTCTCCAGAGAAAAGTTTGAAAGGGAATAGTGTAACCCCTGGATATAATCTCTAACACCCGCTTGCTTTGTGTTATATTTATTTATTTACATTTGTTTACCAGGATAGTCCACTGGGCAAGGTGAGCCCATTTTCAGTGGAGGCTCAGGGAGAAAAGCTCCAGACAGAGTATAACTCTTACACAATACAAACACAGAATCATATGGGACAAACATTATACATAGCTATATTGGTCCAGGTGGCAGGGTGTAGAGAGAACTGACCCCCAACTGACTCCAGATATGAGCAGTTGGGCAGTGCTTCAGGAGCGGTGAAAGGGCCTACCAGAGAAAAGTTCCCTGAGGGTCTGATTCTGCAGAACCCCGCTGCCTCTAGGGCAGTGTCTCCCATTGAAACTTCCTCCTCTGTCCCAAGAGGAAGAATCTCCACGTTGATCTTGGGAAGACTCCTGGATTTACGGAACCAGGTTTTCCTTCCACTGCACTGATTTCTAGAGAATGTGTGCTGTAGAGTGGAGAATTTGACCCCGATGACAGACAACGTCTTCCCCTCTTGCTCGCTGTGGATTAGGGTCTCTGACCGATGGACTGAGGAGTGAGGATCCATCGAAGGTGGTGTTAACAAAAAATTCCTTAAAGGGCTCCGTAAAAATCACAAAACCTCATTCAGGTATGTTGCAGAATGGCAATGCCTGAGCCAGCTGCCCAAGAGGTGCCTTCCATGGAATGGGAAATCAGCCTCATGGAAAAATTGGATAAGGACGAAAGAGTAGCCAGTCGGGGAGAGACTTTCTTGAAGTCCTCCAACGACATGATCGCTGCCAGAAAGTCCGACAGCTCTTTCACCAGGTCCCTCTGCAAGTGAGTAAAATGTGCCATGTAGTTCAATGCCCTCAACGAGAAGGTGGCTGAGGCGTAAACACATTTACCAGATCTGTCCTTCACTCTGGACTCCCTGTTCGGCAGATGGACAGTGAAGCCCTGCTCCGCTAGCTCCCTTTTGGTAGCTGCTGCCACAACCATGGCATCCACTAGAATGCCCTTACTCCAATAAGGTCTGTCTTTGGGGGGGATGACAAAAATTTGTCAGGGCACTTGGGGATCGGTTCGACCGAGTCCGGCTCCTTCCAGGCCCAGCTGGACATCAAATCTACTAACTCATCTACTGAGGAAACCACGCAAGATGTAGATGGGCCCATCCCGAAGGCCTCCAAAATATACAAACTCCTCAGAGGAGGGAGGTTGGGCTGACCAAATACCTCCCTATCGCAGAATATCTAAAATATCTCTGAAGGAGACGTCCTCCAGTTGTGATCTGGGCAATCCCTCCCCTTCATCAAAGTCTGTATCCTCGGTAACTGACTCTGAGGGGGGAGTCAATGTGCCTCCTTTTGCATGTCCTCTTACAAGGAATCTCCTCTGAAGGGTGCTCAGGGGAGGTCTCAGAAGGGGAAGGGTCTCCCTCTGAGGGAACTAATTTGGACGGGCTGACTTGGGACAGGAATGACAGGCTTAAGTCCCTGAACCAAAGCAAGTTGGCTCAAAGGGACTGGATCACTGTGGGTAGAAAAAGACCTTTCTGTCTAGGAATGCCAAAGGTCTTGGAGGAAACCCTCTCCAACTCTACTGGAGCCAAGGCTACAGAAAAAGAGAGGGCCAGAATCCTTGAGTCCTGGGTCCCTGGTAGAATTGGACCCGAACTGTCCAGCCCGAAGCACTGAGAGGAAGAGATGGCTCTGACAATGTAGGAGGTGAACCCCTCTCCCCACATCCAATGGGGACATCCCGGATCCAAGACTCGCTACGATCTGAAGACAACGGCACTGAGGAGATCAAGGCAACGGTTGGACTGGAGGAAGGCGGGATCCGTACACTCAATCCTGGATTCCTCGATCAGCCATGACCCTGTGACTCTGACGCCGAAGGATGGATCAGAGAAGGCGATTGGAATTGAAGGGAGAGACTTGCAGAACCCAAATGGGGATGAAGCCGAGAAGACCTCCAGCTGGATCTGAGTCTTGAGGATCTTCATGATCATCCTGTCCATGTCGGCCTCCAAAAGACTCCTAGAAGACCTGAAGAAAGCTTACAGAGGGGAATCTGTTGTACATCAGGGAGCAGAGCTGACTGAAACCCCAGGACTGGTGAAGGGCCCTCACTGTCAGGTCCGTAGGTTTAGGATCCAAAGAGGAGGGGGCGGCAGTTTCAGGTGAGCTGGTGATCATCACGGACCTGGATGGATCTGAAGAGAGCTTTGGATCCGTCTGAGCTGAAGTAGGCCTGTGATCCAAAGATGTCGGATTTGAGGGCCTCCCAACCTTCGCAGGCAGCTCCAAAGATGCCCTTGAAGATTTGTGAGGGCACAATTTTGGAGTCAGAGGCTCTTGCACGGCTCTTAGAGGGGGTTTGAGCCCCTGGAGAGGAAAAGGGCAAAAGGTCCTTCAAAATCAGCTTGTTTCTGACTGCAGATTCTCTTCACCCAAGCAGGAAACACATAAAGATGTGCATGGAATGTTGGAACTTACATCCACATTCTGACTACTGTTTAAACTCAGAAGGTTTGTCAGCCATCACAAAAAGAATCTTTTTGCACTCACACAAAAACAAAAGGGGAAAGACAAGCAGAGAATGGCTAAAAAAGAAAGTTTTTTTTTTTTGGAAGAAGAGAAGAAGCAGGGGAGCCTAACAGAAAAATGACTACCCAGAGCACGGGAAAATTTTAGATAAGCTTTAGATAAGAAAGGTCCATAAAGGTAAGTAAGAAAAAACCCACACACACTATAAAAGGAGTAGGGGAGGTCTTTAAGATAAGAAAAAGAAAAAGGGCACTTATCTGGAAAGGAGATACCAGTGAATGCTTGAGACTCAGGCAACCATGTCTGATTCCGCTGGCGGCAAATGAGATCTGAGGAGATTGGTTGGAGTGCAGGGCACTGTGAGTAGTGGGAGAAGCTCGAGACTTTGATCCTAGTCTGAACAATAGTGGCCCAGTCAGATCCAAGGACGAATCCATAACCCAATTCGTGAGGAGGAATGAAACAGACGATACACCTGTCAAATCCCCTGATAATGTAATTAAAAGGGAAATAAAGGATAAAACTGAAATAAGCAAAAGGATGATATTTTTGTACAAAATAAACTCTTTTTCCTTATAAAAAAATCCACACTTAATTAAGCTAGCATGAGCCTCATAAAAAAAAAAAAACAAAAAACAAAACAAAACAATCTCACAAGTTAGATCAAACAGAACCCATGATAATATAACCAATCTCCATCAAAACAGATTTTAACAAGACAATTTTTCAGAGCAAATGTCATGGGGAACAAATTTTAGAAATTTACTGCATCATTTATTCTCTATAACAGAGAACAGCATTCCTCCATTATCAAAGAATCATGATCAAAACATACCCCCAAAAAGAGGATAACTGGCAAACCAGAATTTATTTCAGCTATTCCTCTTTTGCTGCCAAAACCTTTAATCTAAGCCCTAATAACATTTAGACAAAAGCACACATGTTCCTAATTATGAAAATACAAAAGGAACATCCTAAATTTGATTAATCATAACATAATTGCGTAAGACAACAACAAAGGTATGCCACCAGAACTCCTTAGGATTGATCAATCTCTACACAAAAAAATGTTAAGAACAACCTTCTCCATGTATAAAGATGAAAGGAATACAGACATGCTTCAAACTGTACTCTTGCAAAGCTATCAAATATTTTTTCATATGCAAATCAAGCAAGAGACCCCCCCCCTCTAATCATGACCAAAAATCTGGGTGACAATTCTTTTACACAGAATAAAACAGCCATACTACCCTTTTCCTCTACATATGGAGTTAACCAATATGCTATACTAGCCTGGAAACACAACTGCAAAACCTATGCCGAAATTTCATAATCTGAGAAAGCTGTCACCTTTACTCTTCCAAATAAAATGTCCAATCCAATTCATACATCAAATGCATACAACCCAGGTACTATTCATTCAAAAAAGCCACTCAAATTCCTAACTGGCAATCATAAAAGTACTCACTACCATCTTCAAAAGAAGCACTGGACCTACAATTAGAAAAGGCATTGTGAACCTCTTCCACTGTCAATGCATGGCTAAGCAACACTCTAGGTTGTGAAGGAATTAGTTGGAAACAATAAGTATTCACTAGGTAGGGAACTTCAACTGTATCAAACGTATACTGCAAATACTGTTGCACATCAACCCTGTCATCTAACCTATCAGAAACAGACTACCCAACAACTATATAAAGCTGTCTTCCTCACTTTCACAGCAAAGAAAACAAAAATCATCTTTTTGTGACCTCAAAGTAGAAACTTCTGATGCCAAATGTCCTACAAACATTCCTTATTTTGGGATAAGATCTGATGCGCCTATGCCAGCTTTATGGCATACAAGCATAATGTCCGTCCTGACTATGTCGCAGGCAACCTCAGTTCAAATAGCATCTTGGGCACTTATAGCAGCTTGTTTGGGAGAATGAGTGTGAGCAGCTAATGTCAGCTACCCAATCCTGGGTAGATAGAGGCAGCTGTGGAAGGCGGTGGCTCTGACTCGCCACGTAAGTGAAAACTTAAGGGAGTACTGGGTGTTTCACCCAATGGAGCACAAGACTAGCAAGATCAAGTTGCCATGCCCAAGTCATAGAGTAAGACAAGGAGAATTCATTGTGTGGACAGCAGAGCATGGAAAAGCCATCACAGGGGATGCAGGGCTCCGCCGTGGGAAAGGGTAGGCTATGCCACAGGCCAGCAAACTGGTTCTATCCCTCCCACCCAACCCTTGCTGCAGAACTGATGAACAAATAGGGATTCCTGGGCAGGAATAAATGTGCTATATAGTTTTCCTCTAGTTCAAGGCTTTCTGACTGCTGCTACTGCTGAACAAGTGGGCTGGCGGGGTGCGGACAAAGAAGACACTGGGCTTGGCCCTGCATGGATAGGGGAGTAGTACTGTGATAAAAACAAAGCAAAGAAAAAATTTAAAAAATGTAGTTCCTAAAACAATACTGCATTATTTATCTCCACAGCAAACAAAAATGATACAACCTTATATAATGTCTATTCACAGAAGCCTATAAAACCAACTTTTTCCATTCATATTCCAGCAGCAACTTCACCTTCAAATTACTCCACCAAATTAACTACTGTTCATAAATATTTTTTGCCCTACATGGTCCTACCAAACAGTGCACAGTATTAACTTTACCACAGTACCTTTGAAAATTTCAAAAACTCTCTATCAATATGCTAAATCCCAAAACCAAACCTAAACCCCATATGAGACATTAAGACAGTGATCTCAGCAACTTGTCAAATCATGTCTCAAAAAAATAAAACAAACAGGATTCAAAAGCACCAAAAAGTGTTATCAAAATAAAGTACAGTTGTGTTAATTAAACTCACCACAACAGTAGATGTTTGAATGATCACTGCTGCAGTAGCCTTAGCTATGTGGGTTATATCCTGCTAAGGATATAACAGATGGCCAGCTTTCGAAGCTTAAGGGCACCTTCCAAGTGACCGAACTGGAGAACTGAAGAAAAACAGTGGTTTGGACTTTCAGAGTTTTCATGTTAACTAAAGCAGGTAGGGAGGCTAGAGTCCTGAAAAAGACAATGCCAGAAAATCATATATCCTCACCCTGGCAAAAAAACCATACAAAAATAAAGGGGATAGAGCAAGCCTGGATTTAGAAAAAAAATAGTGTCTTCCCCAAAGCATCCCATTCACAAATCCCAAAGACTAGAAACTGTAAAGTCAGGGGATGTAGATGCTGGGGCAATACAGATTACAGACACCGATAGATTTTTATCCAGTGAAGTGTAGCAAAATGAATAATGAGAAAAAAGATGCCATTGGACCCAGAATCCTGAGGAATTCCCTAGCTGAAACAGTGGTTTAAGTGTAAAAACTCAGGAATAGATCTACATTCAGGTGGACCTTTTCCTATGGAAGAAACACTATTTGAACTGAATTATCCCAGAAACAATCATAAAAACAATCCTGTGAGAATAAGCCAGACAAGACATCAGTATATTCTCCTGAAATTCCAGTCTATGTAGGAGATTCCTTATCAAAGTGAGAGATTCCTGACAACTAAAGAAAGGCAAATCACCTCCATAAGAAAAAAATATGACCACCGCCAGTGTTTGCCAAAGTGGGAGTCTTTAATTAATCATACAGTCTTACTAGACTATACTAGTTCTGTTGGTGAGGGTATAGTTTTTGGAAACTTTCTGTCATAGCTTTTTAAATGTTTGCTTACAAACACCTTCCTGGGTCAGTTTAAATTCCCTTTAAAAGAAGGCAATAGGGGAAGCATTAAAGTCTTTGGCTGACAGAGAAGGAAGGCTAAAAATCTGAGATCTTCCATGAATCAGCATACCTCCCTCATTACATTTAACAAGGATCTCAGTAGCAGGTTGTCCAAAACGAATTCTCTATCCAAAGATGAAGCCAAAATATCATACTTGATATCATCTAGAAGATTTTGAGAACACAGACGGGCAATATTCTCAAAGCAGTTCAAGTGGCAGCAACCTGCAAGTAGCATCAGAGGAATCATATGCACATTTTAAATGACGGGTAGGCACTTAAGTCGCAGAAGCAACCAAACTGGACAAAGCAGACCTCATCGGAAGAGTAAATAAATCATAAAACATTCTGAGCACTCTCACAAGAGGCAAGCATAAACTTCAATATATGAGCTTGACAACTGAGAATGTGAAAAACAATTGCTGCAGAAGAATACACTTGTTTTCCCAGTTTATTAGAAGCATTCATATCCTTGTCAGAAGGAGAAGGATTAGTATTAACCAAATACTACACAGCAGGAGGATTCACTAAAACACAGCCGCTGGGTATAATGTGGGATGAGTGTATAAAAACTTAAAAGACTGATGCACTTTATACAGTCTACCTGCTATTTTGGGGACAGCAAGCTGGCTGTCAGGAAATTACAGGTTGTGATAAAAACATCCTACAATGCAGATAGAACAGGAGGAACAAGAGTAGGTTCTGGAAATCCCAGTTGTAACAAAACATAATACTTCCTAAGCGACTGTGAAACATAACTGTTTTCCCATTAAAATAGCTGATTCATTCTGGAAATAGTTTCAGAGAAAGAGAATCCTTCAAAAGTACTGTCTTAAGTCATACTCTCCTCAGAATCTAATTTTTTTAGAATTCCAGCAGAGCTACAAGGCTCTCAGTCTGCAGACTATTACAAGCCTATACAACAAGCAGAGGTTAGGATCAAACCATGCATCTTGTATTTGTGAGGTAAAGAACGTAACCATTATACCAAGCCCTAAATCAAAATTCTATGGAGACAATACATAATCTGTGCCATAAGAAATATTTTGAGGTTGAAACTCTTTAATCTCTTCAGAAAATGAAGAATCCTGTTTACTTTTACCTGAAACAGCCATACAGGAAGGATCAAGAACATGCACTAAACCCGCAGCTAAGACAATAAACTGCTATTGTCCAAGGCAACTGAAGCATGTATTCTTTTAACAGGAATTTCTGAAGAAACAGAGCCACTTTTTTCAGCAAAAACTTCCCTAGGGGTGGGTACAGTGTTCTGGCTAAGCAGAGTGACAGTGTCTGCATTTTCACCCAGGACCAACAAGAGTGGCTCTCCCTTGCCTACTGAAAGTGTTCTAACAGCTGCACAGGATGTGACTAACCACTGGCACATGGTGGTTGTAAGGAATACACAGGCAGGATCCAAGGAAAAAGATTACTGGTCCAAGGAACCAGCTTTGGCCACAGCTGAGTCATCCCCTGAGGCTGAGGCACTTTATCAATCTGCTGTGGTGGCAAAGGATGCTTAACATATTGCTTTTTTGTGGCTGGAAGAAAGTAAAACTGAGCAATCAGGAATATGTTCCATTGTTAAGCTGAAAAAGGTGCCCGATTCCCAGGGAAGCCTAAAAGCAATAGTTAGTAAAACAAGTAACCTGTAAAAAAGTAACTTTTCCCTCATTAAAACACAGTAAAAACACTTAAAACATTTACCTCAGTCCCCACAAGTAAAATAATAACATTTTTACCACAGAAAAAATAAACTCAGTTAAATTAATCTTTTACCACAAAAGTAAAAGTTATGCTCCTGGTTAAAAGTGTACAAAAGTCATGTGAAAGTAATTAAAACATGTTCTCCTAGTGCAATTAATCAGGTTTACAGAAAAAATAAGTTTTCTGTCATAAAGTGCAGTCGATGATTTATCCCTCAAAGGAAACATATCTACTCAGCAACAGAATAGTGTTAGCTGACCATTAATCCTCCAAAGTCTGCAGAGAAGCACTCTTTTTGGAGACGGGAAACCTCTGAAGGGCTTGGCACCCAAATCTAACTTTTAGTCAGCTCAGTTCAAGCAAACTAATGGTTTGGGCAAGCAGAATGTGCCTTGAAGCTTTGGAAGCTGACAAGCAGTTACATCCTTAGCAGGATATAACCCATATAGCTTATGCTACTGTTGCAGTGATTCATATAAAGAATATCCACTGTTGCCCAAGCCTGACAGCAGTCACCAAAATGATTTTTGGAGTACTTCTGAATCTTCAGAATGACCTTGGATATCAGTAGAAAGGGAGGAATGGCATACAGGAACATTCCTCTCAGGAAACGAGAAAGCATCTGTTTTTTTGGCCTTCTTGAATGGAGTCAAGAAGCAGAATTTTGCCAAATGATTGTTGTGAAAGGAGACAGATAAATCCATTTGAAGTGTTCAACTGGATCAATTGCTGGAAGACCCCCGATTCAGTTTCCATTTGTGAGGGTCTGTCAGGCCCTGTAAGCTTGTCTGCCAACAAATTTTGTTTTGATGGGACATAAGATGCCTGTAGAGAGAGACTTTGTTGAAAAGCAATAGCCCAGGCTACTGTAGCTAGTCTGCACAGAGGACAAGATCTTATTCACCTTGTTTGTTTATGTATGGCATTACTGTGGTATTGGTGCCATAAGACCTATTATCCTGAGTAATTCCCTTGCTGAAACATTTGTACGAGTATAACATTTCAGGAATACATGAAGATAGAGATATATTTTGTCCTGTGGAAGAAAGGCTCCCTAGGCTAGGGGTTGGCATAATGATTAAAATGCTACAGAGTATGATTCTCATTTTGAGAAGAAAGGCTTGTAAAGACACCCTGGGGTCATTAGCCTAGTAATCACATATTTCTGACTATGTGAAGAGAAACATGACTGAACTCTCAGATTGTGTGTCCCAGGCAGGTACGTCCCTAGCCCTAACCAGCATTCTACCTTCACCTAGGATGATGCCACAATACAGAGAAAATTATTGATTTCAATAATTGGCTTAGCTTCTGGTGTCACTCCAGGGGGGATCCAGTATCTGTCTGCCTGGAAAAACATGGTCGACAGAACACACTGCTTTGGAAGAGATTGCCTTCACCTGTCTCCTCAAGGCTTTCAGATACTGGCAAAGATGCTTGCCTCCCCCATAGTGTCTTTTTTAAGCAATGTCAAAACAACAAAAATTCTGACGTAAAGACATTCACTAAAGACAAACTCAAGGTCATGCTGCTTAATGCTAGGAGCTTTAACAGTAAAAGCACTCCCTAGAAGCACTTCTCACCTTGGAAGATGCAGACATTTGTGCAGTCACTGAGACTTAGTTCAAGGCCACTGACAGCAGCCTCGACCATACAAGGCTACAATGCCTTTCACATGTTCAGACCCCAAAACAAGCATGAAAGAACCAGAGGTGGAGGTGTATCCATCTTCATTAAATCCAAATACACCTCAAGACTGGTGAAACAGTACGTCTCTCTTGAGCTATTCCAGGTATAATTAACTATAGGCAAACTACAGCTCCACATCATTGCTAGCTACAGGTCTCCTACCATGAACCAGGAGAAGCACACTACCTATCTGGATTTGCTAAAGTCGGTCAGAATACAGCCAGAAACCTTAGCCATGGGAGATTTCAACTATCCTTCCATTGACTGGGCAACTTGCATGAGCACAAACATGATTGCTATGAGGTTTCTGGACTTTCAAATGCCTTGGAAAAGTTGGTCCACACCCCCACAAGGGGCTCAAATGACGTGGACCTAGTGCTCACCAACATGGGGGGGGGGATGTCACTGCACTATCTCCTGTGTGTTGCCCTTCTTGGTAAAGTCAGATCATAAATCTGTCTCATTTGAGGTAGAGATTAAACCTGACACCCCCACAGGAGCAAAAAAAAAAAAAAAAATGAAAAATTTCTTCAAAGCAAAATAGGGATGGTATAAAAAGTTTCAAAGCTCCTGCCAACAATGACTCCTATGCAGGAATACACAAATGCCCCATACAGCCACTTAAACAAATGCAGTGACTCTGCTGTACCCAACAGGAACAAATCCAGGTCTTCCTGAAAAAACAAGCCACCCTGGTGGACTGTACGTGTAAATAAACTATATAACAAAAGAAAAACTGATATCTAAGAACAGGAGGGAACTTAATCAAAAGAGGAAGAATACCCTCCACAGCTTGAGAAGCAAATCAGGTATCGTGTTAAGTCCTCTAAGGCTAGCTACTAGCAAGTCTAAATTAGCATACCTAGCTAAAGACAATCATAAGGCATTCGTTAGCAATGTCCATAACCTGAAAGGGAATGCCCAGCTGTGTGCTGAACTTATAGAGGATAGCATCACTCACACTGAACCTGAGGAAATTGCCAACCTGCTAGCCAACAGAATTGGCAATACCTTTACCCTCCTGTCCCCGCCAGACATATCCCAAAGCACCAGTCCTCTACAGAGTATCTCCAAAGAACAAGTCATACAAGCACCCTCCAAGGCCAAAAACACAGACTCTATGGGACCAGATAACATCCCAGGCTGCTTACTAAACAATCTAAAACAAGACCTAGCAGAATCACTCTGCACTCTCTTTAACCATAGCCTGATAACTGGCTTTGTCCTGGCAGAGTGGAGAACAGCAACAGTAATCCCCTTGCACAAAGGGGGTCCATCAACTGACCCTGGGAACTGTCGACCCAGAAGCCTAACCCATCCTTATCTGCAAGGCCATGTAAAGACTCATCATGGACCTTATCCACAAGGGCTTAGGCGACCTTCAAACCCTTGACCCAACCCATTTTGGTTTTATCAGGGGTAGATCTTGCTTAGTAAATCTAGTCGACTTCTAGAAGAATGCCACCAAAGCCCTAGTGAGTGCAAAACAGTACATACTGTCTATCTTGATTTAGCCAAGGCCTTTTACACAAAATCCCATTCAGGTATCACAGAGAAACTCTCCCAGCTAATGAGTAACGTATACATTACTAGATGGGTAGCAAACTGGCTCAGTGACAGAACCGCACACTGTCAAAGTTGGGGAGTCCACCTCCACAAGTAGGCCAGTTACCAGTGGGGTACCACAAAGATCTGTGCTGGGCCCTCTACTGTTTAGAGTCTGTCTGAAGTCCAGGCAAAGGTAGATGGCTTGTGGCTTACCAAGTTTGAAGATGACTGTAAACTAGGTGCAATCACAGAGTCTCCCAATGATGTTAACATATTACAGAAGAAACTGACACAGGCAAATGATTGGTGCCAAACACATGGACTAAAACTTAATGCAAAAAAATGCCTCATTATCCCCTTTGGCAAAGAAGTAGCCCCTACTACTTATGGTATGGCTAGCACTCCCCTAAGCTCAACCTCAGTGGTGCGAGACCTGAGAATACAGGTTGATAGCAATCTAAATTTCAATCACCATATGTCCATAGTAGTATGAAAAGAATTCTACATGGCGCATCTCATAAATAGGGGCGTTGCATCCAAGGACATGGAGGTTACAGCTCCGCTGTACTCGACCCTTATCATACCACTAATTTAGTACAATGCTCCTTTCTGCATGTACCTCACCAGACACCTGGAGCAAATGGAGAGACCACAGAGGTTTCCAACCAAGAGAATACAAGGCCTCCAAAACATGACATACATGGAAAGACTGAAAGCCCTATCATTGTACTCTGTATCATGCAGGCTACTGAGAGGTGACCTGCACCTGTCCTACAGAGCAGTCTCGGACCCTGCCCTAATGGAAATGCTGCACATCTGGAAATCAAATGGGACAAGAAAAACTCATTCCAGGGATCTCAACCTAGTCTGTGACATTAACAGAACATGCTGAAGAGACGGATATATCTCCTAGCGATTGCCACTCCTCTGGAATAAGCTCCAACTCCATGTGAAGCAGAGCTCCTCAATGACCCAATTCAAGCACAACCTTGACAACTGTATGGGTGACTGTAAATTCATCCTGGGGATGGCACCTATGTCCCCTATGGACAGGAGCAGTCAGTGTTGATCACAGAATCGCTCTAAGAATGACCATCTAACTATGGTCAGTAAGGGTACTCAGGTCATTACATGGCCAGGCTGTAAAGGTCCTAGGGCCATTAGCCTAGTAACCTCGTATGAACCTATGACTGAGGTATGTAGGAGACAGCCCAAGAATACAATCCTGTGAGGAGTCAATCAAGACTTTTGGATGTTCTTCTGGAACCCCAGTCTATGTAGGAATCTCTCACCCAAGTGAGAGTTTCCTGACGCATTGACAAAGATTATGTAGAGATAAGAAAGTTGTCTAAATAAGGACAAATGTGAATACCCTGCAGTCTGCAGTAGGCTATCACTGGAGCAAAACACTTTGTAAATACCCCTGGAGCAGTGCATAACAAGGTAATGCAAAAAACTGAAAGTGAGATCCAGACACAGAAGACCTTAACAAATGACAGAAATCAGGATATATAGGATTGTGATGGTAAGCATCCTTTAAATCTGAGGTCACCAGAAATCTTAAATATGGAATGAGTGGTTACAGATTATGAACAGATAAGAATTTTGAACTTGGGCACTAATTTAAACTGGTTTAAAAAGGAAAGATCCAGAACTAGTCTCCATGAGGCTTCTTTCTTTGGCATCAGAAACATTCTTGGATAAAAACCCTACACCTTTCTGAGGAGGAGGGACCACTTCTTTAACCCAGTTAGTAAATGCTGAATGATAGGAGGAAAAAGAGAAGTTTGATCTGGCAGATGTGGAGGATTCCATTGGAAGGGAGGGAGAGATTCTCACTGCCATCTGTGTTCACAATGAATCACAACTCATTGGTCTGAAACTACCTGTTGCAGAAGAGATAAATGGGGGTTCAGATTTTGTGGAAGAATTAAAGGCTTGCCAAGGTTTGAAGGTGGGAAGGATTTTGAAGATAACCATCCAGACTCGTTAGACTGGTGTTTACTCTGGGGGGTTCCTCCCTTCCCTTCTTGGAACCTCATTTGCCATTGCTTTTTAAAAATTGGTTACCAGCAACTTGCCATGTTTGCTTATTGTGCTTTTTGCAAAAGGTTGTAGCATTAAACCCTTTGATAAACTTGGAATTTGAAGGCTGAAAAATCCATGAAACTCCCTGAATCAGCTTGCCTCTCTTCTCACACTTTTTAAGGACAACTGCAGCAAATGGTCCAAAAACTACCTCTCAATTCAAAATTTCAGCTTTAACATACTCAGGAATACATTGAGTATGCAACTAAGGAAACTTCCTCATAACAGTTCCTGTAGCAACAACCCTAGAAGTGTCACCGGCCAAATGATATGCACAATTCAAAAAGGGGGTAAGCCACTTGAAACACAGAAGCAATAAGATTACACAAATATGTTTTCCCCAGAAAAAGGAAAATATGCCATAATGTTCCTCATAGTCTCAAAAAAAAGGCAAGCATACACTTCAACATATGAGCTTGACAGCTGAGAATTCTAAAAATACGTGTTGCAGAATACACTTCCTCCCCAAATACATCAAAACTGTTCCCATCCTTGTCAGAAGGGGAGGCATTAGCATTAACCAGATGTCTGACAGCAGATGGGTTGGGTTTACCAGAGAAATTACTGCTGGGTCTGACCTGGAGTTAGAATATAAAAACTTGTAAGGCCGAAGAACTTCATATAATATGCCTGCTTTCTTGGGGGCAAAAGGCTGGCTGACAGACAAGTTACAGGCTACAATTAATATATCTTCTAGTGCTAGAAGAACACATGGTACTAGAGTAGATTCAGGAAATTCTAGTTGCAGTAAATCATATTTCTTAAGAGAAAGTAGAATATCATTTTGTTCAGACCAAAAATAAAAGTTATGCACTCACCATAACATTCGTCTGTGTTGTCCATTTTCATTCCTCCTCAACAAATGGGTTTGTATCCGATACTTGGATCCAACTAGGCCACTTTATTTAGATTCTAGGATCTGACTCTCAAGCTCCTCCCTTAACCATAATGCCTTGACAACTGAGTTATCTCAGATCAAGTTTGTTACTATTATACTGTATCATTATAAGGTATCATAAACTAACTATGACACAACAGTGACAGATGAAAGATCAGAAGCTCAAACAGGAACTATGGTTCTTATCAACAATTCCATTACGTCTATCCAAAAAAGACATGGATAGGGAAAGTGAGAGGGGAAGTTCAGGAAGAATGGAAATGGACAACACAGATGGAAAATTAAAGCGAGTATATAACCTTCATACCTGATGTTGTCATTTTCATTTGTTCCTCAACGAATGTGACAGTCCCCAGGGAAGGTAACCTTGGGTGCCCCTCATGTAAGGATGTTCTGGGAAACCGCAGAACCGAATGCAGCTCTGTTTCTGGAAATGATATCCAATTTGTAATGAGAAATAAACGTATGAACATTAGACCATTTAGCAGCTGCACAAATTTTGCGTGACTGGAGCAAGGTATAGCATTTTTTCACTTTTTTAAAAAGTTTTGCTTACTCTCTGGGGCCTGGATAGTGCTGCTTTGAAGGCCGGATTTGGCGCCAGGACCGGACATTGTGCACCACTGACATAGATGGTCCAGACCTGAAGGCTTCAAAGAACACTGATTCCTTCTGGGGAGGGGTTTGGGAAGACCAACCACCTTTCTGGTGAAGGATCTCTTAAGGTGTCTCCAAATGAGACATCCTCAAGTGGAGACCTAGGGACCCCTTTTCCTGCATCCAAATTGGCATCTTCTGTGAGGGATTCCTCTGTGGAATCCAAGTGCCTCCTCTTGCATGACCTCTTCCGAGGAACCTCTTCAGTGGGGTGTTCTGGAGAGGTTTTGGAAGAAGCAGAGAGTTCCTTCATGGGAACTGCTTGGAAGTTCATATGGGCTGGCTGTGCAGGATGAGTAGACTTAAACACAGGATCCCAAGAGGAAACAGGGAATAGATCCGAAGGTGCAAGAGTTGATACTGCTCTGCGGTGAGAAAACATCCTCTCCACCACCTTGAAAGCAGCAGGACCAGGAGAAACCCAGGACAATCCAACCATAGCTGAGACTCTCTGAGCAGATGATTCAAGGCCATCCCCAACTCTCCATTCTGAAGGAGGGGTTGGAGCCAAGCTGTCCAACGCTGAAGCTCCAAGGGGAATCGATGGCTCTGAAAGCTTCAGAGTCAAAGTCAACCCCTCGAATCCAACAATGAAGTTTCAACTCCAAGAACCATCATGCTCCAGAGGGATAGGAGACGATCAGATCAGGGAAGTCACCAGAGTGGAAGATAATCTTTGGATCCAACAGTTCAACTCTCAGGGATCTTGGATCTAAGGACTCCGAAACAGTAGGTTGGATTGGAGAAGGAACGATAAGTTGGAAAGAAGGTTTAAGACTCATTGATCTGATGGGAGACAGACCCTGCAAGACCCCAATGGGATCTCTGTTCTAAGGAATTTTCTCATCATCCTATCCATCTCTACCTCAGAAAGACTTCAGGAGGACCTAATGGAGAAAGAAGTAGAAGGTGGTCTGAAAGCCTTTTTAGGAGTCTCCTGAAGAAAGGGAGACCTGAACCTCAGGGATACAGATTCTGGGGAAAACCTTGGACTACGGAGCTGAGGACACTTGGTAACAGCAGCCATCAGATCTGTAGTTCTGGAAACCTTCTTAGGAGGCTCCGATGCAAGCACTGGCTTAGTAGACCACACAGGGGAATGTTTAAGATACTCCCTAGGCTCCTTGGATTTATGAGAGGTGGTTTTAGCACCTGATGAAGTACCAGTGGAAGCTGCAGAAGCTGGAAGGAGTCTTTTTAAAACTAGCTAATGACCCTGGCATTAAATGTCACACAACTGGAGCAAGAGGTTCCAACTGTGACGGCCTAAACAATAAATGCACTCCCTGTGGGCATCAGAGTTGGGAATCTTATGCCCATAGGAAGTACACTTTTTGAATCCAGTAGGCTTTTCAGCCATACTACAAAGCAACACGGCAGAGAAGACTACAAACAAGGGAGAAATGAAAAAGGTTGTTTTTTTTATAAGAATTATAACAATTGGAAAAGATTTACACCAACAATGATATGACTAGAGAATACCTCAAAGCAAGGTAACAGAGGAGAAAGTTGTCAACAATGGTAACGAAGATTACTAAAGAAAATTGTAATTTGGTATCTAGTGAAAAAAATACAAGTTTTTGTACTCACTAAATCCAAACCAGCTCAAGATATCACAATCCCGTCCAAACCTGAAGAGTGACAAACGAGATCTGAGGTAACGTAGTAGTCAGGAGCAGTTTACTATCATATTTGCGAACGTCATTTAGACGAACGCAACATTTTCCGACAAATATTGTCGGAAATCAAAACACAGAGCAACCGAAATATCGAACGGAGCAGTTCAGCAATGTCGAATATCGACTTTGCTGAAATGCTCACATCTGCCCACAACTAACAATAATGTTTGCAGGGGGGCAAAGCCCCCCTGCAACCCCCACTCCCCTACTTATTTATACAAACTCCGAGATCGCACTACAGTGAGGGTAAGGGAACATTGCCCGATCCCCACTATAGTGCGATCTGCACTGCAATGCTGAAGCTGACAATAGCGGCTGTTCGCTCATATCAGCGTCGACATTGTGGTGATCAAACTCTCAGTTCGAGAAAATGATTTTCACAAATATTCGATCGTTTTAATGACAATCGAATATGTGATAGTAAACCGTTAGGAGCATTATGGGTGAGGGAGGAACTCGAGAGTCAGATCCTAGAATCTAAAGAAAGTGGCAGTCAGATCAGAGGATCGGGTCCAAACCCATTCTTTGAGGAATGAATGAAAATGACAACAGATCAAGTGATTCATTCTGGAAACAGTTTCAGATAAAACTTCACAGTCATTTTGTGGTTCAAAATCTTGAACCTCTTCAGAAAATGAAGAATCCCTTTTTCTTTTACCAGCAACAACAAAACTGGAAGGGTAAAGAGCCTGGCCAAATAAATCACTCCTGTCCAAAGTCACTAAGACAGGAGAAGACATATGTTTAATTTTTTTGGTAGCAAATTCTGAAAAAGTAAAATTACATTTGACAGACAAAATCTCCCTAGGCACAGGCATCAGGGAATGGCAAGGTAAAGAGGTATTTCTCATTCCTTCTTCCAAGACCGACAGGAGTGGTTCTCTCACCCTTGCCCTTCAAAGGCACTCCAACAGAGGAGCTAACGCCCAAATCCATGCTGACTGTAGGGACTACACCAGGAGACAAGGAAAAAGATGAATGGTCTGATGAAGCAGAAATGGCCACAGCAAAGTCACCTACCTGTGGCTAAAGCACTTAAGCCATCTGCTGTGTTGGCAAAAGCTGCTTATTAATTATTTTCTTTTTGTAGCTGGAAGAAGGAAGAACCAAAGAATGAGTATCTTGTTGTACTGCATAGCCAAAAAAGATGCCTACTTCCCTTGAAAGCCTGGCAGCAGTACTTGATAAAACAGGTAAGTAGTAAAAAGTTACTATCTCCATCAAAAACATAGTAAAAAGCACTTTAAACACTTACCTCAGTCCCCAAAAGTAAAGTAACAAAACTTTAACCAAGAAAAAAAGTAGGTTTAAATTACTTTTAACAACCTTTTTTTCCAACAAAAGTAAAACATAGTGATTTTGTTTAAGTTACTAAAAGTTAAGTTATAGTCTATAAAAACACTTTCCCCAGTTTACAATAATTAAATTCACAGAAAAAAATCACTTCCTGTCATAAAATTAAAAAGTAAAAGTTTTTTTTTTTCTGGGCTGAGACTGAAATAGGTCAGGACTGATCAGTGCTTTACCCGGTAAACAAATTTAAATAAATAAATCTACCTAGCAATGGAAAGCATGAGCTGCGCATCAATCTTTAAAAGCCCACAAATGAAGGACCCTTTGGTGGCAGGAAAGCTCTGAAGGGCTTGGTGCCCAAAAAATAAGTTATGTCCTTACCATAACGTTCTGTCTGTGTTGCCAATCTTCATTCATTCTAGACAGATAGGCTTGGTTCCAACCTCTCGGAACCAACTTTGCCATTATACATAGCTTGCACCAGCTAAAACTCTTGAGCTAAGGCTCTACTCACAATACCCCTCTTCTCATTACCTCAGATCGACTTTTCAGAGAAGTAGAGAAAATACAGAAGCTCTGCCTAAGGTATAACCCTTTAACATCCCAGGAATAGGTCCGATCCTCCAGGAGTCTCTTGGAGGAGGCAGGAGGGTGGGTTGTCAAGAATGAATGAAGACTGGCAACACAGATGGAACATTATGTTAAGGACATAACTTCTTTATCTGATGTTGTTAACCTTCATTCATTCTTGACAGATTGGACAGAGTCCATAGCTGCTTTATGTCCAGGCCGGCCCTAAGGAAGGATATTCCTGAGTACCATAAAGCCAAAGGATTGTCTTCCCCTGGAGACCATATCTAATTTGTAATGAGTGATAAAGCTATGATGAGTGGCCCATGTTGCGGCTGCACATATTTCTTCCATGGAGCCCTTGGAATGAAAGACAGCTGAAGTGGAAACAGATCTGGTTGAATATGATCTAATTGGAGCAGGTGGTTTGAGTTTATTCCGATTGTAGACAAAGGTAACAGAATCTCTAAGCCATCTTAATAAGGTAACTTTTGATACCAGTTTACCCAATCTAGGTCCTGAAAAGGATACAAATATTTGGTCCGACTTTCTAGAAGATTTTGTTCTGTCCAGGTAAAAATGCAACTGTCTGTGGATATCCAGCAGGTATAACCAGTTTTCTCCTTTGTTTGAAAAATGTGGAAAAAAGAATGGCAAGTCTATAGACTGGTTAATATTAGATTCCACTACCACTTTAGGGAGGAAGGATGGAATTGGTTCTTAAGGACACTCTCTTTTTGAAAAATGATGTAAGGGTGCTTTACACATAAAGCTTGCAATTCGGAAATTCTCCTGGCAGATGTGATAGGCACCAGGAAAAGGGTTTTCCAGGACAAAAACGAAGTCGCAAGTAGCTGCTGGCTCAAATGGCTGCCGAACTAGATTTTGTAAGACTAAGGTCAAACCGCATGGCACTACAGGGTCTTTGAATGGGGGTTTTAAATGTAAGGCGCCTTTAAGAAACATTTTGCACAAACGATGAGACATCAAGGAATGTGCATCAAGTCTGTCGTGACAACTGGAAATAGAGGCTAAATAAACTTTAATTGTGGAAGTAGAGGCTCCCGATTCAAATAAGGCCGCTAAGTATTCCAGGACCTTATCGACTGTTGCTAAGAAAGGATCTATGTTGTTTGAGCAGGCTCAAATTGAAATCTTTTTCATTTGCATTGGTAAAGCTTTCTAGTAGACGATTTATGGGAAGCCAGAAGAATCCTTTGTACTGAAGAGGATAAGTTATTCTGTCTGGCAATTACCGGAATTGGAGATATCAAGCTGTCAGCTTGAGATTATGAAGATTGGGATGCACCAAGCCCTAAGGGTGAGATAAAGTACAGTTGTGTACACTTACCATAAATGTAGATGTTCGAGTGTATTCACTGTTGCAGTCATTGCATTTGGGTAATCCTGCTGGCAGGTTGCCCTCAGTCAGCCTGAATTCCAAAGTCTTGGGTCCTGCGTCGGCTGCTGTCGCCCCTTCCCTGACGTCAGGTCGTCAGGGGTATAAAAGAAGCAGCTGACGCCATTTTCTTCAGTTTTTCTTGCCACAGATGTCAGGTGCCCCCTAAAAGGGTAGCCAAAATTTATATATATAAAATACATGCACCGATATAAACTTTACCTTCATCTACAAGCAAATGCACCACATAGGTTGTATAAATCAGAGAAGGAAAGATAAGTTCCAGCAGAAAAAAAGGGGGATGGCAGGTGGGTAACCTGGACTGCAACAGTGAATACACTCGAACATCTACATTTATGGTAAGTGTACACAACTGTACTATGTTCTTCGTGTTTCACTGTTGCAGTCATAACATTTGGGTAGAGTCCCAAAGCTATGGTTGGGAAGCTGGAGCTAAACAGCATTAGGAGCGGCTATGAGGCCCTGCAGAACTGTAGTAGAAAAGCCTGCCCTGGATTTAGAGTAGAGTGACAGATGAAAGTGCTTTGTAAAGGTGTGCACTGAACTCCAAGTAGCAGCCTCTAAAATGTCTTTGGTTGGTACTCCACTGAGAAAGGCTGCTGAAGTGGCTGCAGCTCTGGTTGAATGTGGCCTAACGCTCTTAGGCACTGGCTTGCCATGTTGAAAATAGCAGAAATGAATGCAGCGGCCTATCCACTTTGAAATAGTCTGCTTTGAGATAGCCTTTCCTTGTGATTCTGCAGCATATGCCAGTAGTAATTGCTCTGTCTTCCTGAAAGCTTTGGTTCTGTCCAAGTAAAATCTAAGCTGTCTTGTGTACATCCAAGGAATGCAGAATTCTCTCCCCCTTGTTCTGTGGATTTGGATAAAAAGTTGGCAGATGAATAGTTTGGTTAAGAGCCACAATGGACACCACTTTAGGTATAAATGTCAGGTTTGTCCTCAGAGAGACCCTGTCTGGATAAAACATGATAAAAGGTTCCACAGCCATGAGTGCCTGTAGCTCTGAAACTCGTCTTGCAGAAGTTGTTGCTAGGAGCAGAGCTGTTTTCCAAGATAAAAACTTTATATCAGCAGTAGCAGCTAGCTCAAAAGGAGGCAGGGTGAGTTTTTCCAAGACATAGTTGAGGTCCCATGCAGGTATTGGTGAGCTCCTTGGAGGCCTTAAATTTTTGGCTCCTCTGAGGTACTGCGTAATTAAGGATGAGAAAAGATTGGTGGCTCTGTATTGTAATGAGCCGAAATGGCAGAGGCATGAATTACAATGGTTGAAAAAGATAGGCCTTTGTCCAGCATCTCAGTTAAGTATTGCAAAATCTGAGGAACATTTGTTACAGCAGTTCCTTGTGCCTGGCTCCAAGCACATAATCTCTTCCATTTTCCAGTATAAGATTTTCTAGTATTAGGCCTTTTGCCTTCCAAAATGACATCCATCACAGCTTTACTGAGAGGTGTGTTTTGTATGATTACATTATCCGCCATGCTATTGGCTGTGCAGGATCTGATGGTTTTACTGGGACAGTAGATGGGGTATTTGAGGTAAGGTCCAAGCTGGGCATTGAGACAAATTCCTTAGGATTGGATACCAGTACTGGCGGGGCCAGTCTGGGGCAATCAGTATCACCTTTGGCTTCTCCTGTCTGACCTTTAGGAGTACCTTGGGGAGGAGTGGCAGTGGAGGAAAGGCATATACTGATAGGTTTTTCCAGCTGAAAGATAGGGCATCCATTTTCCATGCTTGTCTGTGATAAGTCCTTGTGCAGAATCTTTTTAGTTGGTAGTTGTGAGGGGAGGCAAATAGATCTATGTCCGGGCATCCCCATTTCCT
The DNA here is from genome assembly GCF_019279795.1 of Protopterus annectens. Taxonomy (NCBI): domain Eukaryota; kingdom Metazoa; phylum Chordata; order Ceratodontiformes; family Protopteridae; genus Protopterus; species Protopterus annectens. The sequence goes on from NC_056731.1 coordinate 1,135,275,950, forward strand.
TGTTATCATGCTGAAGACTTGTGGATCCAGCTGCCACTCGTGGGGATCCATGAGGTTTCTGCTTAGTTCATCTGCCAGAGTATTTTCCTTTCCTGGTAGGAATTGTGCCTGCAGATGTACTTGGTAAGTCAATGCTGTGTCCCACAAAGTCATGGCTAGTCTGCAAAGGGGGTAAGAATGTTTGCCCCCCTGCTTGTTTATATACATGACAGTGGTGTTGTCTGTCTTTATCAGTAGTTGTCTCGGATGAAGTAGGTCCTTGAAGGCTGTCAGGGCATTTTGAACAGCTAGCATCGCTTTTTGATTGATATGTAGATGCATTCGGTTTGAGGACCATGTGCCCTGAATGCATCTTCCTGCCATGTGGGCCCCCCAGGCATAATCTGATGCATCCGTTGTTAGTGTCTGCCTGACTGGGGGTAATGTGAATGGCTGTCCCTTGTTCTGGTGACAAGCCTTCGCCCACCATTGAAACTCCTGTTGCAGGCAGGGAATGAGAGTAATCATTGTCTCCAGGCTGTGGCAATGTTGAGTCCAAACACTTTTTAGGAACCAGTGAAGTTTCCTCATATGCAGTCTTGCATATGGAATTAGTAGGATGCAGGATGCCATGAAGCCCAAAGCCTGCAGAATTTTTCTTGCAGATAACTGGGCCTTTGTTGCCAACATCTTGAAATAGGTAGTCAGTTGCCTTTGCTTGTCTGGCGTGAGATAAGCCATCTGGGCAGTTGTATTTAAGCTTGCACCCAGGAATATTATCTCTTGAGAGGGTACTAGTTTTGATTTCTTTTCACTGACTGTGTACCCTAGGCATGTTAGAAGTCTTTTCACAAATGCCAGATGTTGTAGAAGAATGTCCTTGTTCTCTGCTTGAATTAGACAGTTGTCCAAGTAAGGATATATTTGTATTCCTCTTTGTCTGCAGAATGTGATTACTGGTGCCAGGCACTTTGTAAAGACCTTGGGTGCAATAGATAAGCCAAAGGGCAGTGCAGAGAATTGGTAATGCATTGAGCCAGCCTTGAATCTGAGGTATCTTCTGCATGATTGTCTGATTGGGACATGCAGGTATGCCTCTTTTAGGTCTAAAGTCACATGCCAAGCATTCTTGCCCAGCATGGGCAAAAGCTGCTGCAAAGTTAACATTTTGAATTTTTGTATGGGTACCAAGAGCAGTGTTGAGTAAAATCCTTGTCCCTGCTCTTGCTCTGGTACTTGTTGAATGGCCCCCATGTCCATCAGGGATGAGACTTGATTTTGTGTCTCTGCCCATTGATTTTTTGGCAGATCTGCCGTTTGCCTTTGCCAGGGTATGGAAATGGAACTTGTAGCCTTGTGACACTATGTTTAGAACCCACTTGCCCTGGGTTATAATGTGCCAATTTTGAGAAAAAAGTGCTAATTTTCCCCCTAAGGGTGCTGCCAGGGGATAAGTGCTTGGTGCAGGCAGGGGGAAGTCATTGGGACTGTTTCCTGTAAGGTTGTGATTTGTCTTCTCCAACTTTGGAGGTAGAAGCACCCCATTGCTTTGACCTGTATGAACCTTGCGCCTGGGATCTGCCTCTAGGGCGTCTGGATCTGCCCCTTTGAGGTCTGTCTGACACAGGAAAGGACCAATTCTTTGTAGGCCAGTGTCTACTAAACCTAGGTGGCTGTACTTGTAAAAAAAAAATATTTCACAGTTTGCACAGATTTAGCTTTGTCCTCCATTTTCTTTGACACCTCTTCTGCCTTAACACCAGACAAAGTATCATGCTGTAAAGGTGCATCTAATAATTTAACTTTCACATGATCAGGCAGAAAGCATGCCTCCCAGTTACAGAACCCGAAACTGCGGACCTGCAGGAGGCCTCCAAAGAATCAAAACCATATTGCAAAGTATGCTTTCCAACTTGTTCAGCTGCATGCAATAAATCCTGCATTTCCTTGTTTTCTGCACATTCAGAGTTTAACAACATTTTCTGTTTAAGCACTGCCATGACATGTTGCTGATATTTGAGCATATGAAACTGACAGTTTAAGGCCCTTATAGCCAAGGTAGCAGATGTGTAAACCTTTTTTACCCATCTATCCAGTACCCTAGAATCTCTGTCAGAGGGGGTTGGGTTTTTTGCAGCGGAAGCCTTAACTCCTTTGGGACCCTGTGAAATAGTCTCTGGGTCTGCAGCAGGGTTTTTAAAAAGGAATTTATGAGAGTCAGGAACCCTGTAATATCTATTAGGCTTAACAGGAGCTGGAGGCAAGGAGTCAGGGGTAAGACTAGACTCCGAAAACACATCATCTACAATGTCTAACACAGGTGGAATGGCTAGAGGCCTGTGTTGAGGAAGTAAAAGGAAATCTCTGAGCCTCTTTTTAGATTCTGAAAAATCTTGGCTCTCCCAGTGGAATTGCTTCCTCATGGTATGCAAGGTTTCCCCAAAAGAATAGTCCTCTGGAGGAGAAGCTGAAGGTATAGGTTCTTCAACATCAGAATCGTCATAGGGGGGAAGAGAATATTCCTGATCAGAAGAGGAATCAGAAGAAATAGAAACCCGATCTGAAGATTCAGTCAGTCTCTTGCCTAGGCCTCTTATCAGGAGGGGGATGGTAACCCCTGATCAAGGTAATCAAGTCTTCGGCCATTTTGAGCATCTGTTTTTTGGGTATAGAGGCCTGTCCACGTGGCTCTTCAGTTTGTTTCTTTGCTTTAGAAGGTGCTTTAGTCTTTGCCTTTGAAGCTGAAGTCGGTTTAATGTAAATAGGTTTAGGTTTGAATACACCCTCAGAAGACGGTGCCTGCTCAGCAGCTCCAGACCCATCTGAGGGAATAGTATCCAAGGCTCCAATACCTTGAGTTTCCAGCGGCATGGCCGACTCCACGTGGGAGTCGGTAGCGGCCTGCGACTCTAAAGTAGCGGGAGTAGCGGGAGTCAGGGGCTGTGAAAGCGCCTCACTGAGAACCGGCGAGCTGGCGACTGGCTTAGGAGAAGCTTTGTCGTCGGTTTTGGGCCTCGGTTGTTTATCTCTCTCCTTTTCTTTGTGTTTTTTGTAAACTCCGGTAGTTGGATGGCTATCTGACGACATTTCTGGATAATTAAACCGGTGTCCAAAAATCATACCGACGCTTAATAATGTGTTGGTTAAATCTAGCACAAAACCGACAACTAGAAATGTTGTGATCAGGGCCTAGGCAAGGAATACAGAAAGAATGAAAGTTCTTATGAGGTATTTGCTTTCCACAACAAATACAATTATTTTACTTTTTTGACATTGGTCTGGAGCAAGAAAAAAGTTTCCCCAATGGGGTACTTAGCTTTATTGATCTGAAATTCGAACACGATATTCTCAGGAGTTGGCTGACCGGCACGTGTGAACTGCTTCTGCTTCGGGCACCGTGGGGCAAGAAAGACTGAAGAAAATGGCGTTGGTTGCTTCTTTTATACAGCTGACGACCTGACGTCAGGGAAGGGGCGACAGCAGCCGACGCAGGACCCAAGACTTTGGAATTCAGGCCGACTGAGGGCAACCTGCCAGCAGGAGTACCCAAATGTAATGACTGCAACAGTGAAACACGAAGAACATCATGTCTGGAGCCGGGTCCGGAATCCAAGGGCTGTGAACCAGACTTGGTGGGGCCAATAGTGTGCAATGAGAATTACCTTGCTTCTCAATCTTTGGGCTTTCCTCAAAAACTGGGGAATCAGTGGAATAGGGTGAAAGAAGGCATAAAGAAGTTCAGAGGGCCAATCAAGGAGAAGTGCATCTCTCGGGGACTCCCCATGAGGGGGAATTAGGGCAGAGTAGCTGCTGAATTTTCTATTTGTTGGACAGGCGAACAGATCGTAGCATGGCTGGCCCAAATGATGAAACATCTTCATCGCTATTGCTGTGGTTGAGAGACCACTTGTGAGGCAGCAGTATGCATCTGCTCAACTTGTCCGTAATCATGTTGCATTTCCCTGGGATATGCGTTGCTACCAGAAAGTTGTTGGAAGGAATAACCCATTGCCAAATTCTTACAGTTTCCTGATATAGTGGGTAGGATCTGGTTCCTCCTTGTTTGTTGATATACTAGACTACTGACATGTTGTCTGATTGGATTGCAAATGTCCCCAAAGGAAGAGCAGACTAGAACACTTGCAAAGCTAAAAGCAGTGCCCTCAATTCTAGGACGTTGATATACAAATTGGCCTCTTGCGGGTACCAAGTGCCTTGGACAGTCCTCCCCAGATAATGCCCTTCCACCTGATCTGGAAAGCGTCCCTGGTCACTATGGCTCTGGGCGGAAGGTGAGAAAAGGTGCGACCCCATAGATTTTCTTCTGGCTTCATCCACCAAGATAAATCTTTTTTGCAGCAATTTGTTATCAGGATTAGGTGGGACATTGGATGCATTAGAATCAACCATTGTGACGCTAAGATCCATTTAAGCAGCGTCATGTGATATCTTGTTTGGGGTATTAAGGTTATAGTTGGTGCTACGGATTCCAGAGTTTGCAGTATAAGGCGAACAGGAACTTTGTTTTGGGAAATGATCACTTGACCTTGTGACCTCAGCTTCATCAACCTGTGGAGAGGAAGGGAGGCTACACAAGAAATTGTATTCAGTCTAGCTCCTATGAACTATAGATCTTGCGTAGGAGTCAGCTGTGAATTCTCCTTGTTTACTGAAATGCCTAGAGTCTCTGCGAGGTGTAGCATGAAGTCTGTGGCGTAAAGCAGTAGATGCCTGGAGGGGGCGATGAGAAGACAGTCGTCTAGATATGGAAAAACTCAGAATTCTCGCAGTCTCAAGTGAGCTGTTACTACTACCATGCATTTAATGAACACCCTGGTAGGCTGTGGTGAGACCGAAGGGCAGTGCTCGCAATGGGTAATGACTGGCTCCTAGCCAGAAGCGGAGATATCTTCTGGAGTGCTTGTCTATCTTTATGTGGTAATACACATCCTGAAGATCTACAGAGCACATACAATCATCCTTCTTCAGAAAGGGAAGGATGGACTGAACTACGAGCATTTGGAATTTTGTCTGTTGTACAAATTTGTTCAATAGGCTGAGATCCAGACTTGGTCTCCAGTCCCTTCTCTTTTTTGGCACTGAAAGAATCTTGAGTAAAATCTGGATCCTATTCGGCCTGGATGACTCTTTTTAGAAGCAGCGTTTGGATTTCTACTGCTGCTAGATCCCTCAGACTGGGTGGAACATCGGGGATTCGCTTTTGAAGTCTTGCAAAGAGACTGAATGGAATATGATAACCTCTGGTGATAATTTTCTGCACCCAGGTATCTGAAGTTATCATAAGCCAGGTAGATTAGTGCACTGAAAATCTTCCCCCAACTGCTTCCAGAGGTAAGCAATCGGCCCTCCATTCAGGACCGCGGGTAGGGCTGTCTGGAAAAGGAATCTCTGGAGCCCTGATTACGCGGACCCCCTCTGCCACAGGGAGGATGTCTTCCAGTAGATTTCCCCCTCTGCCCTGGGGGGAGTACTCAATACGTTTGTCGCGAAAAGGCCCTTGGAATTTTTTGAACCAAATTTTCCCACTCCTCCGATTCCTAGAATAGGAAATACCATTAGGTAAAGTAGAAAAACGAATGTTCACGGCAGAAATGGTCTTTCCATCCTTCTCACACCTGGCTGTTGTGTCTCTAACTTTTGGGCTAAACAAAGAGGATGTGTCAACTGGAGTATTGACAAAGGAAGGCTTAAAGGGTTCTGCAAAATTACACAAGCTCATCCAGGCATGTCGCCTTATGGCAACACCTCTACCCACTGCCCTAGATGTCCCGTCGGCTGCATGGGCGTTGATCCACATGGAAGCGTTTGAGATAGACTCCAGAGTGGCTAGCTGCGATGCAACCTTGTCCCGTTCCTCGTCAGACACAGCTCCTGCAAAGGTGTCTGAAAGCTCAGTCATCAGATCCCTTTGGAATCTAGTAAAATATGCCAAGAAGTTCAAGGACTTAATAGCAAAGGTCAATGAGACAAAAACTCGCTTCTCACATCTGTCTATTGTCCTAGACTCTCGGTTAGAAGGATGGACAGTTGAACTCTCCTTGGTGAATTCCTTTCTGGTGGCTGCCGCCACCACCATTGCATCTACTTCTAGATCCTTTGGGGTTGTTAAAATTGTATCGGGCCTCCGGGGAATGGGCTCTATGGAATCAGGAGCCTTCCATGCCCATTGAACAATCAGCTTAATTATATCATCCGTGGGTGCGGTTACCCAAGAAGTAGAGGGGAGGCCACAAAAAGCTTGCAGGAACGCAGATACCTCAGAGGATGGATTTGAGGGCTTCCAATCACCCCTCTGTTTCAGTATTTCTTTGGAGACATCTTCAGGGGGAGACCGGGGAGAACCTTCCCCTTCATCATAATCGAGTCTTCGGTGACTCATTCTTCTGAAAAATCGAGGTGCTTCCTCTTGCATGTCCTCTTATGGGGTGGCTCCTCAGGGGAAATTCTAAAGAAGACTCCATAGAGAGGGGACCCTGAAAAGGGGTGTCTTGCAGCTCGTGTGCCCGCTGTCCAGACATAGTAGACTGTGACAGCTGCAAACCAGAGGATATGAAAATATGGCACTCCGATGAGGATTGAGCTAGCTGGGGCCTGCTGAGGCCAAAGCTCTTTCCATGATCTAGACTTGAAAAGGGATGGGAGCCCGGAACTGAGAAAGACAACCTCGTAGCTGAAGTCACACCCTGCTCCGATGAGTCGTCACCCAGAGCAGGAGCCAGGAGAGGGCTCAAAACCACCATGGTTCAGAGAGTCGAAGATGGCACTGTAGAAACAACTGGAACCGTACAAAGGGTCTTGGAATCGACAGACAAACCACAGTCCCAGGTGTGCAATGGATTCAAAGGAGCCAAAGACAACTGAGATGATCCCAGTGCCAAGGTGAAGTCCACTGTCGGCACCGAGGTAGCTGGTACTGGGAGCACTGAAATGGAGGTCTCCAAACCTTGGAAGGAGATTGAAGGAGGATAAACTGGTAGAGTCCTTGGAGAGTAAGTCTCAGCACCGAGAGGGAGACAGGTCTGTGTAGGTGCGTGAAGACCCCCGGCTGCCAAAAGCTGATCCACCGACTTAACTACATCCATTTAGAAAAGACTCCTGGAAGAACGGATCAACATTCCCGAAGGGGGGGGGTTAGACCTATCCACAAAGGAGCTAGGAAGTTGACCCAAGAACAGGTCTACTGAAGGGGAATATCTAGTCTTCGGAAGTATTACTGGTTCAACTCTCAGCACCATAGGTTGCTGTGCAGAAAGGGAAGCGGGAAATGAGTGAGAAGAAAGTGATGCTGGTGCAGAAACTATTGTTGGTCAAAGGCGCTGAAACAGTTGGTGCCAAAGTAGTCTGAATCGGTTCAATAACCGTTGGTACTAATAGACACTCAGCCATTGTTGGTCCAAATATGCTGATTCTGTTAGTTTAGGTACTTTGGATTTTGGTTCTGAGGAGACAGATGGAACCTGTGACTTATAAGACTTTACCTCATGCGCCGATGGTGAGGTCGGCACAGAATGACTCCTCTTTTTGGTATCTGGCTTTCAAGATTTAGAAGCCTCAGCCTTAGAGAGGGCTTCACTAAAAGAACACTTCAACAAGCCATTCAAAATGAGTTTATTACTCCTCTCTGCTAAAGAAAGCCCACTAAAGCCCTGGTAAATTTTACAAGTAATGTTCAGATGTGGGGCACCCAAACAGTATATGCAAGAAAGATGCCTATCAGAACTGGGTATCTTTCTGCCACAGTCCTGACATTGCTTGAAACCGGATGTCCCTTTTTGTTTTTCTGCCATATTGAGTTCACACTCGCTCACCCACACACAGGCAGAAAGGAGAGAAAAAGAAAATAACTTTTTTTTTTAGACAAGATGTATCAGCAATGGTGTACCAGAAATACCCATGGGGTAAGGAGAGTGAAAGGAAGAAGATACCAATGATGGTATCCAAGGACTACCAACAGTAGGAAGAAAAAAGGAGGGAAGACCTGTTACCAACAATGGTAACTAGAAATACCATTAGGTAAAGGGGGTGGGTAATAACACAGTAGAAAACAAACACAAAAAGAATAGTGAGTTATCAAAGAAATACAAGAAGCTATCTAGCAAAAACGCTAGAAAAAGGCACTAATAAAGTACAAAAGAAAAGCAGTTAACTGACAGTATCGCCTGATGCATCCAATTTTCAGAGCGGCAAAGAAGATCTGAGGTATTGGGAAGAAGGGTACTGTGGGTAGAGCCTTAACTCGAGAGTTTTTGGCTGGTGCGAGCTATGTATAATGGCCAAGTTGGATCTGAGGGGGTTGGAAATGAACCCATCTGTCAAGAATGAATGAAGACTGACATCATCAGATCACACTTTTTCTTCAGTTCAGCTTCTCAGATTGAATGTGTGGAAGGTGCCCTTGAAGCATTGGTAGCTTGCCTCCTGTTATGTCCTTAGCAGGATATAACCCATATAGCTAAGGCTACTATAGCAGTGATCAAATAATAAAAATAAAGAAGTTATGTACTTACCATAGCGTTCCATCTGTGTTGTCGATTTTCACTCTTCCTCACCTGTGGGTCTCAGATCTGATCTTCGGATCTGGCTCAGCCACATCTTCTAGACTTTGGATCCTAATCTCGACCTCCTCCCTCTTCCCATAATGCACCACCCTGTCCCTATTTCCTCAGATTGAGTTTGCTGCCTATTGCCTATAACTTTTAGACAAAAAGCAGGACAGGTAAGGAAAACAAGCCCAGACCTGGAATATGAAGACTGTATTATCCTCCACATATTACTCTGAAAATGAGTAGGCCGGGGATGCCTGGGACAGAAGGTAGGAAGAATGAAAATGGACAATACAGATGAAACATTATGGTAAGTACATACCTTCTTTATCTGATGTTGTCCTTTTCATTTTTCCTCACCTGTGGGTCAGGATTCCTAGCACTGTAACTCTTGGGAGGCCCTCAAAGAAGGATAAGGATATGCAAAAGCACTGTCAGAACAAAGAAAGCTCTAAATTTTGGAGACAATGCCGAAAAATTGAAGCGTCACACTGGAAGGAGTATCTGAACCAATGATTGTAAGATAAACAGAAGCTTAGGTAGAGGGTTAGAAGTGATAATCCTAAATGTGTCCAAGTTGCTGTATGATGACAGGGGAATTACAGGCCATCTTGGAAAACTTCAGTGAACAAACTTAGTAATCTCTTGCCAAAGTAACGAAGAGGATTTCTTAACACGAGCACTTAGGAGGAAGGGTAGATAAGTAGGTTGCTAGACATTCGACACCTTAGGTCTCATGCAATAGTCTGGAAGATTAATATTGGACTTTGTAACTACTTAGGTTAAATAGGGATAGATAGGTGTGGAAGGATATGTTCTTTTTAAGAAAGATAATATGAGGATGCTTGGTAAACAGGGTCTAAAAGTCTATAATTCGTTTCACAACGGTATTTGATACCAAGAGGAATATTTTCCATGAAGAGAGGGTTTGACCAGAAAGGGACTGATGTCAAGACTAAAAGTCGAAAAAGGGCTAATGCTAGACTGGAAGCTCTAGTGGGTAATGTTATGAGGTTGGAGCATTCTTAAGTAAGCATGCACTCCTTTTATAGCTGGAGGGCATCCTGAATTACCGCATTTAATAAGGAGGAGAGGAGGGCAGTTTGTCCTGCAAAAAGTTCTCCATCTGTGTACTCATCAAATACCACATTTGCCATATCAGGTGTATGTTAGGAAAGGAGATGGAGAATAATACGAATAAACTATAGTGACGTATGGACTAAAGAAGAAATTAGCATAAGGAAATATTGCTAGCTAGAAGAATGAAAACTGACATTGATTTAGTAGTTAAATGATAGTTTACATTAAGCAACAAGTATATAGTTTGAAAATCCGGATGTATTTTACAAAAGGTGATCACTCTAGCTTTGTAAAGTTGATAATTCAGAGGTTGAGGACAGTGAAACTACTGTGTATGGCATAAGTGAAAAACAAGCAAGTAAAGCCCCAGGTGGTAAAAGTTAAATGTGGAGCCACAGCCACTTGAAATTGGATAAGATACGCTTGGGAAGCTTAGGTGACTAGGTGACTATGAAGAACAATAATCTGGATGGAAGAACCTGTATTTCCAAAAGTCAAGTAGATGGATGACAGAACTGTAATTCTTGTTATGCTCGGGAGGCTTAGGTGACTATGAAGAACAATTATCTGAATGGAAGAACCTGTATTTCCAAAAGCCAGGTAGATGGGTGATGGAACTGTAATTCTTGTTATGTGATACTGTGAAACATGAAGACGTACAAATCACATAATTCATCCTGCATAAGAAGAGTAAAAGTCTAACATGCAAAGCATCCATGTGTTTGATTTCTTAGTAGTAGTCAAGATACACTTTATACAGGACATAGTTTAAGTAGAGTTTTGTATGCCAAAGGAGTCCAAAGAAAGGGAGATGACTCTTTCTAGGCCAGTAGGAGCAATGATGAATAGATAATAAGATAATAAAATAATAAAACCATAGGAGGTTGCTAAGCTAATAGCCCTGGAGATCCTACAAGCCAAGTCAAGATTTGTTTGATTTCGCTCATACCTTGATGCTAAGTTCAGACGGAGCTTAACATCTGTTTTCCTTGTTCAGAAAGGACAGAGGTGAGTCCTCCTGAGATAATTTACGGTTTGCTGTTTCATCATCTACATTACACTTAAAAAGGTTTCAGTGATGGACTTTTGCTTCGCTTAGATTGACCTCCAGAAAAAGGAGAATTTTAGTGAGATAAATCCATATCTCTAGAATGTCCTACTGACGTTGCAAGTTATGTTAAGATCACTAGAATAACATACCTCCTAGCTTGTCAGTACCTGTGAGTGCCTGTATCACTGATTGTTTTTGTTGGTCTCTTCTGCTCCTTCCTCCTTCTCAGCATTGTCCCCCTTTGGATATTTCCCCCACCTCCACACATTCCACTCAGTCCCCTCCTCCCTCCCCTTCCTCTCTCTAAGTCTATATCTAGTGGTGTTACTTGTGGCGCTGTTTCTTTTTACATTAACTTTCCTACCCCTCGGTCACTATTGCAGTACGCTGCGTGTGAGCTCACCAGTAAGTTACAGTGCCGGATTACTTTGTATGTGTTAAACAGCTTTGTATAATATGTTTTGGTCATACTGCTCTGTTCATTGCTCTGTAATTACACAGTTACTGTTGCCAAGTCTCATTGTTTGCACTGTGCCTGGCCTGCTCCACCTTCTTGTATCCCTGTCTAATTTTAATATTTAATTACAAATGCAAGCATGCTAATTGTTTTTTGCCTGTAATTCCCATCCTTGCAGTACTTGCTAAACAGCGTGGAAACTCTCTACCTGGGCACAACCTGGTCAGAACTTCCCTAATTAGTTTTGCTTTCCAAATGTGTATGAGCATTTAAATCTAATAACGTACATGCTCCTATGTGGCAAACGCTTACCAGAGTACTATAGCTTTACCCACATCCTCCCAGGTCAGAGCCTGCTAAACTAAGCTCATTCTTACTGTGTGCGGGCATTTAATGTGTTTAGTTTCTGCTCCTGTTTAGTATTTGGCACTTCTGCTTTGCTACCTGACCTAACTAATTACTACAATACAGTTCAATAGCGTACCATATTTTCAATGGCATGTAACACTTAGAGTGTGTCCAGCAGTGCCTTCCTCCCATATAGTTTACTGTAAAACATCTTTCTCCCCTACCACGATACCACACACACAGGGTGCCCCGGTATTACTAAACAATTCAGTCTGACCACCCCTATTAATATAACAGAAGTTTGGGAAATACAAATAGCCCCAATACATACAGGATGTAAACACAGTAGCAGCAGTCATTTTATGTGTTGTTCCCCTGACTAGCTCTTGCAACTGGTGTGGTCAAAGGGATACAGCATATTTTTTACAGTAATGCTGTGTGTGTGCAATAATTCTGCTGTGGTCACTTCTGGCTGTAAATTGTATTAGCTCATGCTGTAGTCTGTAATCTAAAAAGTGAATATGCTGCTGCTGTTAGTTCTTATGCAGCACCTTGTATTTGTTTATGTTGACTGTTGAATGAATATATTCCTGCTGTTAGTTCTCCTAGAGCACCTTGTTTTTGTATATGTACCCACTACCTATTGAATTGCAATTAACTGTGCTGCTTCCATCTAATGCTTTTATTTCTCACTGGAACTGCTCTCATATTTCTACTCTGAACTGTCATTCCCTCTTCTTTGTGCTGTACTTATCACATGTAACTGGATCTCTCCAGCCTGTCCTATTACTGCCTCTCTCAGTTCTCTCATGCCTCTATATTAAAAGTACTTATCTCTCTTTTTTCAGCTTGCTCGGGCATTTTTCTCTTGGGTTTCCCCTTCTACAGCTCCATTTAAACCGTGGAACACACCTCCCCAAAGAAGAAATCCAGGGATATTCTAAAAACAACCCCCTCCATCAGCGTGTATGTGCAATCATTTTTGTTAAAGCTTATTTTTACGGTGTTTGTATTGCTAACCCTTGTTAGCACACTAGCAGTTCTGCAGCAGTCCCCTTTTCTCCAACTCTCTCCTCTCCAGCCGCTTCACTCCCTGTTATAAATAAATTTAGCATTTTACTTTTCTCAGGAACACCATTAGGTGGCAATATATTCCCACTCATTGTATTAAGCAACTTTCAGTACTTTTTCCCTGCTCCCTGCAGCTCTAAGACTTGTTATCCTTTCCCATTGTTTTTTGCACAACTGTCACACCTGTTACAATTCTGCTTGAATGAGATAAAACCTTAACCCATAAATAACATACCTCCAAGCTTGCCAGTACCTTTGAGTGCTCGGGAGTGCCTGTATCACTGATTGTTTTTGTTGGTCTCTTCTGCTCCTTCCTCTTTCTCAGCTCTGCCTGCCTGGGCTCACTCCGCTCCCCTACCCTGTCCTCAATTCCCACCTGCCCCTAGTTCCTCTACACTTAAAACCCCAAAACCACACCCCTCTAGCATTCAGCCTATCTGAACAGTCCTCACTCACCTCCTCATCCACTAACCCCTCCTGCTTCCACTACCCAGGACCCTCCCCTTACCTATTCTTACTTTCTGTCCTTCTCCATTCTTACTACCAAAGACTTCACACCACTTTACCTTCTGCTAATTCCTTCTCCACTCTGGATATCCCCACTGCATACTATAACCATACACTACCATGCAAATCAAACCTACACATACTCTACAATTAATAAGCCTACCTTTCCTCCTCTACTGCCTACTCCACCTTACCAGACTACCTGAATTTTCGTACTCTCCTCTCTATCATACTACTTCAATATATGCTTTAAAAGAATCTCACCTCTCAACTTATATCTCTTCTCACTTCTACTACTACAATACTTTACTAGAAAGATTCTTCCTGATATCTGTAATACAGTCCCAATCTCTCACAATCCATATCTCTCCAACTACCCTGCTCTCAACTCCAACTCCAATAAATCTAATGATCTTGCCTCCTTCCTACTCCAACTAATCTCTATCCTCCTCTCTGGTGACATACATCTTAATCTCGGACCCTCAGACAACCATGCTTCTAACCCTAACTTGTCTTCCCCACCCTCCCACCATAAATCTCTCCATTTTGCTACCATTAAAACCCAAAGTTTATGCAATAATGCTCCTACTCTTCATGCCTGGCTATCCCATTACCATCCTGATGTTCTTTCTATCACTAAAATGTGGCTAAAACCCCACATAAACAACTCCAAAATTAACCCTCCCAACTACAAGATTATAAGAAATGACAGAATTCTAAAGAAAGGTGGTGGAGTAGCCCTACTTTTCTCCTCCTCCCTAACAGTGACACCCTATACCAAGCCTATACCCCAATTTGCAACAGCTGAACTAACCCTAGCCCTCCTAAAAATTAATAACCATAAAAACAATTTTATAGCTGCCCTATATATTCCACCAGGAAATAACATCCCCATTCTTGAAGATATCCTCTCTTGGTTCTAATCCAATATACGCAATGAAACTATATGCCTAGGTGATATAAATATAAAACTGGACTTCTACTAAATCACCTACATCACCTCAGAATATAAACTTGTGCAACTGCACCCAAATAATTACTTCTCCAGCCAGATTTAATAAAGACAACTCCGGTAGTATTCTGGACTGGAAATTAGTTTCTCACTCCAGCTCCATTTCTGACAAGGGCACCCTACCCGACTCCCTCAGCGATCATCTTCCTGCCTTTGCTCGTTGCTCACCATCCTCCCTCCATCTTCACCACAACTACATCAACTCGTACCCTAAAAAAATTAAACCTTCAAACTTTCTCTGACTCATTAAAACATATGAATTGGAACCCTGTAAAAGCCCTCCCTCTAATTGACACGGTTAAATACTTCAATACTACATTCAATAAACTACAAGATAGCTTCGCTCCCACCAGAACTAAAAGAATCAAAACCAAATCCACCCCTTGGCTAACTAAAGCAACTATTACATTCATGCATCTCCGAGATAAATCCTGGAAGCATTACCAAAAATCTAAACCACCTAACACCCTCACTGTATATGCGCAACTTCATAATAAAGTGAAAAAAAATCGCCTCAGGCCAAACGTCCTGCTATGCCAAGCTTCAAAATAATCATAGATCCAACCCCCAAAATTTTTGGAACAGTATATCTGCTCTCCTCTCTCCTGGCAAAAAAGACCATCCCTGCCTTCACCCTAACTCTCCAGATCACATCTTAGCTACCCAATTCAACTCCTTCTTTACTGATTCAATAGCCAAGCTCACCACATCATTCTCCAATAACACTTCTACTCCACCCTCATCCCACATCCTCAACTCTAGTCCCACTGTCAGCAACTCTACTCATCTCCCCCCCTTTACCATACAACCCGTCTCTCTACACACCATAAAAAACTTCTACTAAAACTAAAACCATTCTCTCATGCCCCAGACAACCTTCCATCTAACATTCTCAAGCTATTTGCTGATGACATAGCTTTTCCCATCACCATACTTATCAACTGTTCAGTCCAAGAATCCTATGTACCCCTCTTCTGGAGAAAAGCATTCATCATTCCCCTCCACAAAGGGGGCAACAATACTGAAATCTCCAACTTCTGTCCAATAGCCATCCTGTCCCCTATCTCAAAAGTCCTTGAAAAATGCATATACTTGCAACTCCTTCCCTACCTCCTAGACAATCAACTTCTCTCCCCTACTCAACATGGATTTAGACCAGGACATAGTACTACCACTGCCCTTCTGTCCTTCTTTGACATCATCAACCACGTCCGAGACTCTGGCAACATTGCATCTACCCTTCTCCTAGACTTATCAAAGGTCTTTAATACTATTTCCCACAACAGTCTCTTGCCCAAACTCTCTCTTCTCAACCCCCCCCCCCCATCAACTGATTTTCCAGTTATCTTTCTAATAGACAACAAGCCGTCAAGTGGAACAATAATACATCTTCCTTCCTTCACACTCCAAAAGGAGTTCCACAAGGCTCAATACTAGGTCCCTTACTTTTTAACATCTTCATTAATAATTTTTATCAGTGCATTCCTAATACCAAACTTGTCCAATACACGGATGATTCCACCATAATCTGCTATGCTCAATCTCTTCCCCAAACTCACGCAACTAGCACAAGATGCCTTCTCTTGTATACAGTCTAGGATGCTGAATAATCACCTTGCTCTCAATGCATCCAAAACCAAAATCGTGATCTTTAGCCCATCTAAAAACACCTCTATCGATAAAAATTCCTTCTCCGTAGTCAGTTAGAATAAGATTCCCATTGAAATTGTCTCCCATACAAAACTTCTAGGTGTTATCATTAATGAACATTTAAAGTTTGACATTCATATACAAACTAGTATTAAGAAAACACACCAAAAGATTGGAATGCTTTATCGTCACAGTCGTTATCTCCTTCCCTCATCCAAACATATACTCTCTATTTCCTACCTCATCCCCTCTCTCTTGTATGGAGCCCCTTTCCTCAGCAACCTTCAATCCTCCCTAAAGTCAAAACTGTCAACCTGCTACAATAAAGTCTCTAAGTTTGTTACTGGGACCAAATCCTCTTCCCACCACTGTGACGCACTCCACTCTATGAACTGGCTGGAAGTCCCCCACTATTTCCCTTACATTCAACTGTTAACTCATCTTCAAACTCTCTAACTGCCCTTCCCTCTACTCCATACTCACCTTGCATCATCTTGACAGATTACTCAGGTCCAGTAACCAGAACCTACTTGAAGTGTACAAACCCTTACATGCCTTAGGGCAATTTCTCCTGCCTTTTTCCCTTGCTCGTCTATGGAATTCACCTCCCCCACATTCGAATCACCGAAAACCACTTCGCCTTCAATACTATGCTCCATTCCCATCTCTCTTCTCACTGAGAATGCTCAAACTCTCATCCCACTTGACTCCCTCTAATTCATTTCTGCTCCCCCATCCTTTTTCTTTTTTCCTTTCCCAAAACTCTGCCTGTCTCCCTTCATTTCATTTGTATTCCCTCCATCTTTTTTTCCTTTCTCATAACTCAACCTATTTACCTCTCACTGTTAATAGAAGTTATGTCCTTACCATAACGTTCCATGTGGAGTGTTCATCTCGCCTTTGTTCTTACACATGGGCTCGGAGCCGATCCTCGGCTCCGTGCCGGCCTCTTGCAAGCTCTGCATCGAGAAGAAGCTCGAGACAATCTAATACCCACAATCCCCCTCTGCCTTTACCTCAGATCTAGTTTGCAAGCAAACCAACCTACATAATAGCCCATTCATGCCATACACCTATACATATATAAACAGACACATATAAAGTATATGTGTATACCAACTATGTACACAGAATAATGACAGTAGCAAAAATGCTTCTGGCCAGGCATCAAGAACGTTCTTCCTAAGGGTGGGAGGGTGGGACTGTAAGAACAAAGCGAGATGAACACTCCACATGGAGCGTTATGGTAAGGACATAACTTCTATATGTGATAGTGTTCAATCTAGCCGTTGTTCTTACACATGGGTAGCGTCCTAGCTCCTTGATCCTGAGGAACTCACGGGAGGACGTTCTTGAGCACAGTGGAACCAAAGGTTGCCCTGTCCCTAGAAACCTTGTCTACTTTATAATGAGAAATAAATGTATGTGGCTTAGACCAGGTAGCAGCTGCACAAATAGCATCCAGAGGTAGGCGAGCTGCATGAGCCAAAGACGTAGATATTGATCTTGTGGAATGTCCTTTGGGTTTGTGTAAAAGGGGTTGATCTGCAGAATCGTAGACATAGATTATACAATCCGTTAACCACTTAGAAAGAGTTCTTTTGGTAACTGCAAGTCCTTTCCTGCTATCAGCAAAAGCCACAAAGAGTTGATCTGTTTTCCTGTGATCTTTTGTTCTATCCAAATAAAACCTTAGCTGTCTGTGAACATCCAATTTGTGTAACATATACTCCATTTTGTTGGAGTGTTTTTTGAAGAAAGTGGGTAATTCAATGGACTGATTAATATTGTTAATAGAACACACTTTAGGGAGGAAGGATGAATTGGTTGAAGAGAAACTCTGTCAGAGTGAAAGATCAAATAAGGGTGCTTGATGGAGAGAGCCTGAAGTTCAGACACTCGTCTAGCAGAAGTAATGGCTACCAGAAGAGAGTTTTCCAGGACAAAAATTTTAATGGGCAAGAAGAGGCAGGTTCAAAGGGGGCAACATTAATTTAGATAGCAACAAGTTTAGACTCCAAGGTGGCGTAGGAGATCTGACCGGTGGTCTAATATGAAAAACTCCTTTTAAAAGGCTTTACAAAGTCTGTGAGCCATGATAGGAGCTCCACATTCTTCCACATGGAAATTGAAATGGCAGCCAATTGAACTCTTAGAGTAGCAGGAGAAGCACCCTGATGAAATAAGTCTGTTAAGAACTCTAATATCTTATTCAAAGGAGCTATAAAGGGATCAGCGTGGTGTGTATTAGCCCAGAATACAAACCGTTTCCATTGCTAGTATATGTTTTAGTAGTGGAAGCTTTATCTGAAGCCACTAATATATCCTGGACTGCTGGTGACAAG
This sequence comes from Protopterus annectens, assembly GCF_019279795.1. Lineage (NCBI taxonomy): Eukaryota > Metazoa > Chordata > Ceratodontiformes > Protopteridae > Protopterus > Protopterus annectens. The sequence continues at coordinate 1,135,294,014 of NC_056731.1, forward strand.
AGATCAGACCTGGCTAAGTTGGGAATTGGAGCAGCCAAGCTGCTAGATGGAGTGACAGGAGCGGGATGGGGAACCCCTGACGAGTGAGTCAATAGATCTGGCTCTGGGTCCAGAATCCAGGGTCCCCGAATGCAGTGAATTTTCAGGAAGGAAACCAAATTTGTGAGGCCAGAATGGAGCAATGAGGATTATCGTCCTGTGAAGGTTCCTGGCTTTCTGGAGAAATTTGACATCAGAGGAAATGGGGAAATGCGTATAGGAGTCCCGGGGCCAATCGTAAACCAGTCGTCCTGGGGACTTCCCTGGAGGGTAATAGGGCAAAGTAGCTCCTGCATTTGGCATTCATTGGAGGCAAACAGGTCGCAGGAAGGCTGGCCCCACGTCGAAAAATCCTTTTCGCCACTGACTGTTTTAGAGACCACTCGTGCGGTAACAGAATTGCTCTGCTCAGCCTGTCGGCTATGGCGTTGGATGACCCGGGATGTGCGTTGCTATTAGAAAGCGACCGTGGACTCCGCCCACTGCCAAATTCTCATGGCCTCTCTGCATAGTTGATAGGACTTGGTTCCCCTTGTTTGTTTATGTACCAGACTACCGACATGTTGTCCGTCTGAACTGCAATAGTCCCTAGAGGAAGAAGGGGAGCAAAGTGTTGCAACGCTAGAAACACTGCCCTCAACTCTAGAACATTGATGTGCAGATTGTACTCCAAATTGGTCCATTCGCCTTGGACTGTCTGTCCCTGAAAGATGCCCCCCCACCCTATCAGGGAAGCGTCCGTGGTCACCGTAACTGTGGGCGTGGCTTGCACAAACGGCCTCCTGGGAAAGGTTGCGTTTGGAGCCACCAGTTTAGATCTGTTTTGCAAGTCTTTGTTATGAGAATCTCGTGTGTTAGAGGTAGTTGTTGAAATGACCATTGAGCAAACAGTAGCCATTGTAGAACTCTCATGTGCAGCCTTCCCAGTGGAATTGCAATAAGGGAGGCTGACATGAGGCCCAACACCTTCAGTACTAGTTTTGCAGGAGATTTCCTTGACAAGAGTAGAAGACGTATGTGAGTCTGCAGTGATAATATCCTTTCTGGGGGAAGCCTCAGAATTAATTGACATGTGTTTAACTCTGCTCCTATGAACAAGATATTTTGTGATGGCTGAAGTAAGGATTTTCCGAAATTCACGGAGATCCCTAGGTGAACACACAGTTGAAGAACATAGTCTCTGACCTGCAGTAGTTGGCCTTGGTGGTGGCGAAAGGAGCCAGTCGTCCAGATCACGGAAACACCTGGAATCCCTGGCGTCTCAAGTGAGGCGCTACCACTGCCATGCATTTGGTGAAGACCCTGGGGGCTGAGGTCAGACCAAAGGGCAGGGCTCGAAATTGAAAGTGACTGGCTCCCAGCCGGCGCAAATGATCTCGGGATGCCCTGGCCATTTTGATGTGGTAGTATGCATCCTCTAGATCTATTGAGCACATCCACTCGTCCTTCTGTAAGAATGGAAGGATCGATTGAAGCGTGACCATTGAACTTTTCTTTCTTGACGAAAGTATTGAGGTAGCTTAGGTCTAGAATGGGCCTCCAGTCCCCTGTTTTCTTTGGAACTAAAAGAACCTTGAGTAAGTCCCGAATCCTTGCTGGTCCGCTGGGACTGGCTGGATGACTCTTTTTCTAGCAACTTTGAAATTTCTAAAGCTGCTGGCTCTCGCAGATGGGGGTACATCTGGGAGTCTTTTCTTGGTATGGGATAGGATAGGAAGGGTATGGAGTAACCTCTGGTGACTCGCTTTTACCCACTTGTCTGTAGTTATATCTTGCCAGGCCTGAGGGTATAAAGCTAAGCGACCCCGACTGCCTCCAGAGCAGGACAGTCGGGCCTCCTCTCAGGAGTGCTGGAAAGGTTTACCAGGAGTGTTTCCCTGTCACCTTGATGTTGCGGACCCCCTCTGCCGCCAGGCGGCGTCTTCCACCTCTGCCCCTCCTCTGCCTCTAGAGGGGCATCACCCTGTGTGCCCGAGAAAGACCCTTGGGGTTTTGAAACCACATTTTCCCACCGCGTTGCCCTTTGGGGTGCGGTCTGGTTGGGGTGGAAAAGCGGACTCCGACAGCAGACAGAGTCTTTCCCTCTTGTTCACACGGGTAAGGGTCTCCTTTACCTTGGGGCCAAAAGAGTGGCACCGTCAAATGGGGCGTTTGTAAAGGAAGACTTGAAGGCTTCCAAAGGAGCATAAGCATCCAGGATTGTCTCACGAAGAGCAATCGCTGAAGCTGCTGCCCTACTCGAACCTTCGCTGCGTAGGAAATCAGCCTCATGGACGAGTTCACAATGGATGTAAGGGTATTAAGTTGCGCTGTCACTTTCTCTGAGACAGCTGCATCTGTAGCACCCTGGAGGGTATCTCCCAACTCTTTGACTAGATCCCTCTGCAGACGTGTAAAATGGGTCAAATAGTTCAGGGACCGCATGGAAAAAGCCGCTGAACTAAAAATGCGCTTCCCATATCTATCCATCGTCCTAGAATCTTTATTAGGCGGATGGACGGATGAAGAAGACTCCGACATCTCCTTTTTCGTGGCTGCAGCCACCACCATAGCGTCTACTGGAACTCCTTTTGTAAGGTAGGACTTATCCTGAGGTGCTGTGATGTACTTGTTCGGTTTTCTTGGAACAGGTTCCACTGTGTCAGGAGTCTCCACGCCCTTGAGCAATAAGTTCCATTAGTTCGTCGAGAAGGCGGAGTGACCCAGGAGGAGGAAGGGCGAGCACCAAATGCCTTCAGCAGAACTGACTCATCCTCAGAAGGGGAAGGGACTGCCAGTCACCTCTCTGTTTCAGGATCTCCAAAATGTCTGAAAAGAGACATCTTCTGAAGGTGACTTAGGGGACCCTCTGACTCATCTAAGTCAGTATCAGATGTCAAGGATTCCTGTGGAGAATCCAAGTGTCTCCTCTTACACAGTCTCTTCCTAGGGACTTCCTCGTGGGGAGCATCCGAAGAAGCCTCGGAGGAAGAGGGGGCTCCCTCCAGGGGTGGCTGAGGCACTGGTGCCCGGCAGCTTGGATGTGGCCGTGGGTGCAGATGAAGACAAAGGCCCTTTATGGGGAGGAGAAACTGCTTCCACTGATGTGGTTGTCTGGGTAGACAACACCTTCCTCATCAGGTCGAACGCTCCCGGGTCCCGCATCGAAGAGTCTCCGGTTCGAAGAAATGGGAAGAATCCCGACACGGGCACGAAGGCATCGACCCGAGGACGGAGCGAATCGATCCGTGCGAGGCCCGAGGGAGAGTCGGAACCGACCGTCGGTTCGACTCGGCCCGGAACCAAGAACAGACTGTCGGCTCCGAGACTCCGGTGCGGGTCCGGAGTCGAGTGAGGAACAGACCGAGAAAAGGGCGGTTCTGGACCGAGGGCTCCACAATCAGCAGATCAGCCTCTTCGGCTCCAAAGACTGAATCGGTCTCGGAGGAGGAATGGATGGAGATACAGGAAGGCCTTCAAGTTTGACACCAACTGGGTGGAAACGAAATAAGTTTAGAGAGGGCGAATGCTCCAACAACTTCTGCACCACGCGATCCACATCGACATCCGAAAGTTTGGAGGAAGAGCGGGTCGAAGGAACCGAAGGCGGAGCCGACCTCAATATGGCGAAGGAGGGAGCTCCATCACGGTTCCAAGACTCGAGGCTCAGGAACCGACACCAGTTGAACACTCGGCCCGAAGTCTGTGGAACCGGTGATCTAACCTTTGAAGAAGAGCTCGGAGCCGATGACTTAGGCTCCGGCGTCTTCGATTCCTTAGAGGACTTGATGCCTGGTCAGAAGCATCCAAAGCCTCTTGGAAAGCCGGTTTCAATAGACCTCTGTCCATCAGTTTCCTGCGCCTATCTGTCATGACCCTCCCACTAAAAGAGTGACAGATGGAGCAATCCTCTTGTAAGTGGAGAGGGCCAAGGCAGTAGACGCAGGAACTATGGTTGTCAGTGACCGACATTTTTTGGCCACACTGACAACGCTTGAAACCAGACTTTGCCTTCTCAGACATTGTAGAATAATATACAACTCCAGAAAAACACAGTCAAATCCGAGAAAAATTAGTCACAATCAGGTAAATGTCAAATCCGGTAGAAATTTGTCACAATATGGAAAGATGTGAAGGGTGTAGGCCCGATACAAAATACCGAAAATAAGGTTAACGGTACCAAAGAATTACGGAACCACAACACAATCACACTTGTTAATACTGATAATATCAACTAGAATAGAATCCTTAATAAAATACAACAAAAAAAGTTATATCTTAGCTTAGAAACTCTCGAGCTAGCTCCCAACGATGCGTATGCAGCAGCGGCAAACTAGATCTGAGGTAAAGGCAGAGGGGGGTTGTGGGTATTAGATTGTCTCGAGCTTCTTCTCGATGCAGAGCTTGCAAGAGGCCGGCACGGAGCCGAGGATCGGCTCCGAGCCCATGTGTAAGAACAAACGGCGAGATTGAACACTATCACATTACTCTCCTCCTCTAATTCTTCCTGCCTCTCGTCTCATGAAACTACGAGTGCATATATGCCTGCAGTCCATATTATACTTGTGTACTCCAAAAAACTGATGTTTTAATTTCTTTCAATACTTTGTTACATCACCTTGCTCAAATGTTATTTTGTCATCTATTTTACTGTGTTTTAGTAGGTTTTGAAAATTATACTGTACTTGTTAACGTTGATATTAGCTTTGTAATAACTGTATATGGATCTTTTCTCCCCAAGCCTCCATTGAAAACAGGCTCATTTGTTGTCCAATGGACGTTCCCGGTTAACAAACTGCAAATAAATAAATAAATAAAATAGAGTGAGTGTAGCGAATGCCATTAGACTTGTTAATGTGCAGTATTTCCAGCAGGGCAGAATTTGAAGTTGCTTTAAAACCTAGGGAAAGATCTCCACTAAGAGTCTGTAAGACATCTGGAATAGAGACAGCTCTATCAAATAAGGCAAGATCCTCAAAGATTCTCCCTAAAGGGGAATTAGGGTAAAGAAACTGCTGCACTGTAGTTCTAAAGGGTACGCAAAAAATCGCAGCCAGGATGGCTCAATTAACAGAGTAGCCGTCTTCCTCTGACTCTGTAGAGATAGATATAGTTTAAGTAGAATTCTCTTGTTCTAGGGAGAAGCACAGCCACATACATGCTGTGGGACCCCATGAATGGAGGCAACAAACAATGACTTCCAATGAAGTCAGTCGAAGAAACACAGCACCATGCATGAGCAACCAAGGGCATCCAGTCATTGGCGTCTGAAAATGAAATGTACTCTGGTGAATGAGACATGATCTGCTTCGAAATACAAAGAAAAGATGATGGGCTTGAGAGGGGAGTACAGTTCCACTCGACAACCACAAAGGTACAAAGAAATTAGTGGGCTGTAGAAGACCCAGCACTGAACATCCGAGGTAAATCAGTGATACCCAGGTTGGAGGTAGCTGCTAGCCTGTTGCTCAGAGGGCAAAGAGGGAAGGGGACTGAACACCAAGTCAAGTATGCGTTATCCAATCTTACTACCGCATCCATAGGAACTCCACATTCCATAGGAGGCTAAGGGAAGGGGACTGTAAGCATAAAAACCCAAGAAGTTATAAAGAGATAAGAAGGACAGAGAATTTAGCAATGAATGACCCCACTGGGCTTGAATGAACTAGCGAATACTGAGGTGAAACCGAATGCAAGGGACTAGTACCCTCAGACTCATCTCCATCGTAGGGTTTTAGTCTGAACAGGAATTAAGGATTGGCAATCATAGAGGAGTAATGCCTGAAGAAAAATAACAGAATAACAGACATTTTTGATTCAGAGAATTCATGCTAATACAAAAAAAAATTTGTTTATCCATGTACTCTCTAAGTCTGCCAGAGGAACACTGGAGAAAGGTCCTGATATTCTAACCTTTGTCCACTGAAAAATGGTGGCTAGAAATGTTGCTCTAAAGGTTGTTGGATCCAAAGAACACCTTGGACTCGAAGGGATTCTCACAAATTCAACCTCTTCAGATCCAAAGGTGTCGTACCTGATGAAAAACCTAACTAAATATCGGCTCTGAGGAACACCTCAGATCCAAAAGAATGCATACAAATTCAACCCTGTCAGATCTGTACATGTTGGGATCACAGAAAAGAACCTCAACAACTTGTCAGATTCGAGGTGAAGAATGCCTACAAGTTCAACCATTTCAGATCCAAAAGTGTTGGATCTGAGAAAAAAGTTCAACAGGTTGTTAGATCAGAGAAACACCTCGGATTCAAAAGAATATCTGATGGATCTGTCCCCAGGATCCGAAAAAGAGAGTTATTCAGCAGATTGGATTAGAGGAAAGAAAGAGAGGTTAAGATCCAAAGGAGGCTGTTAGCGCATAACTGCAAACTCCTTGAAGCATGAATTTAGAGTGGCAGTGCGTCAGTTGTATCTGAGGAGTACGATCCGATGACTAAATGTAGATTTGAGGAAGGAAATATGATGGGCTGAATTTATCAGACCCATGGGAGACCTGGGGTCTGAGAGATGCCCTTGGAACTTCGGGTCCAAGTCCATGGATCTGAGTTCCTGACCAATTATTAGAGTTTCTTTTGGACGGGGGGGGGGGGGTTGAGCCCCAAAGAAACCACATCAAAGAGACTCCGAAGGCAGATGCATGATCAATCTCTCTTCCTCTTGGTTGTTCTTCTTCTTTTTTTTTTTTTTAAAGAAGCAATGTTTCCCCATGGTGTTTCTATCATCCTTAAAGAGAAAAGAAATTAATTTTTCCATTTATAGAATTTAAACCACCTAGCTACTGGAGATCGCAGTGCTAATGTCGGGACTACACACTCTGAACAGCACAGACAGACATGCCCATATCAATACATCCAAGGAGGCATGGCAAGATTGCATACAGAGAAGGCAAGAAGACAGACCAAGCACACAGCCATACAAAGAAGAAGCCCAGCAGAACATCTACCCAGCATGCCACACAAAGCAACCAAGCCTCAGGAGGCCACTACCACGACCGCACTGAAAGTGAGGAACACTTCTCCCTTCCTTTTCCTATTTTGTGCTTGATGCTGAAAAGTAAGACAAGGCAGCAAGCCACAGTAACTACACTCTAGGCAGAAATAACCAAAAAACTGATCTCTCAGACAAAGGGAGAAGGGACTGAAGCTCTGAGAAACAAAGTTGTGAAAAGGGCCAATCAACAACAATAAGGGCACCAAAAACACACAGACTACCTAAAAACAAGAGATTGTGGCATTGTACAGTGATAGATATGCATGAAAACTGTGAAAATCCTTACCAAGCATTTTGTGAAAGATATAAAGTCTAAAATTTGAGTGTCCGTCTCTATCAAGTGAACTCAGTCCCCACTGATTAGCCAGAAATCTACAAATTTATGAGGAATAGTCTAAAACTATGAGGTGAAAAACTGGACAGTTGACAGCTACAGCACAGAAGTCAGCAACACACAAGCCAGCATCAGACCGTGGCACACTCGTACCCTTTGAAGTAAAGGAAATCTGCCAAAAGAGAAGGTTGGGATGTCAGCCAAAGTGAACCCCATGCTGTTTAACTAGAAAGTCGATAGCATAATAGGTTTTGCACAGCTGAGATTTTTTTTTTGAAAAAAGAAAACAGACAAGAAAAAAGGAGAAAAAATCTGGACATTCTGCTAAACCCTATGCACATAACATACCTCTCAATGCATCTGGACAAGACAAATCAATGGGGGACAAAGGTAAAAAAAATAGGGACAAATTTGAAATCCCACTCTTGTGAACTTAGACAGTTGCTAGACCACAAAACAGAGGGAAGAAGGGATCATCAACAAAGATCAAAAGTAGATGGAAAAAGAAAGAAGATACAATAAAAATAAACTAACTACAGTTTAATATCTAGGAATCCTTTGTCTTAATTTTTCATGCGGCAAATGAGATCTGAGGAGACAGGAGCAGGGTGGTGCATTATGAGAAGAGGGAGGAGCTTGAGATTAGGATCAAAGTGTAGAAGATGCGGCCGAGCCGGATCTGAGGATCGGATCCGAAACCCACAGGTGAGGAAGAATGAAACGGACATCAGACCTACTGTTATGTTAGGCACCTTATGCAACTCAACTATCTTCTTTAGGGAGGTACTGTAACAATAAAGCCCAACACATGGACAAAATCCTAGAAAGTACTCCGTTACACTTGGGAAGTAGACAGTTACATGATCCTGCATAGCACAGTCTTGCCAAACACAGTCCTGCTTCTTGACTGTGCGTACAATGTTCAGTGTTTTGTGACGATGTGGACTATAGTTTGTGTGGCAGCTTCTAAAATATCAAGAGCAAAAGCATTTCTACAGTACGCTGTTGAACATACTGCTGCTCTATTGGAATGTGCCCTAACATTGCCTTGTAAAGTTTTATTGTACTTAAAGCAAACAATGATGCAGAGCGCTAGCCACTTTGATAAGGTTTGGTTGTTTACACGAAGGCCTTATTTCCCTTTCTTAAAGGAAATAATTTGTCTTCTTGAAGGCAAAATTTTCGTGCAGTACTATCTTGGTTGTTCAGGATATGCAGAAGACAGTCCCTTTCATTTTGATAGTAGTGATAAAAATGGATCTGAGCAGATTGGCTGATTACAGTCTGCTGAGGCCATCTTTAGTATGGAGGAATTAATCTTCAGATACACCCTTTTGTTAACTAAGACTGCATAAAGTGACATGTATGCTTGTAACTCTTGAAATCACTCTTTCCAAGGATATAACTACAAAGAGCGTTTTCCAAGACAGGTAATTCATATCCATTCCATCAGGTGGTTCAGATTAATATAAGATTGGTTTGGCACTACTTATAGGGAGGCTCATACATAAGCAGAAACTGCAAAAAATATGTATTTGATGAAAGAATATGCCCAGAAATTGCAGACGTATAAGTAATGAAACCAAATGCAAAGTCAGATTCAAATTCAAAGCTGAGGTAATAAAAAAAACCTGGGGAATGGACAGTCCAGTCGATCTAGGACTTTTGTGACAGCCCACAAGGCAAAGCTAATTTACTTCTGTAGCTAAGATTTACATGTGGTATTTTAACGCCCTTTAAAATGTTTAGCACTTGACTATTAAGCGGGTCACTATATGGAATTTAAAATGCATCTGACAAATTGAGAGAGTCAGTGTGTTAAGTCTGTAATGTAGTACTGTGCCCTGTTGCAAAATTAGTAAGGACTTGCAAGGAAGTAATGGTCTGGGAGTTACAGTGGCTAGTTTTGTTGAAAGAGTTATCTTCATCAAGGAAAAATATTAAGAATCACATTTTTTTGTGCCTTGCTTTGCTTTAAATAGAGCTTTCTGAAACAGTGGACATGAAAAGAAGCCATAACATGTTTGAGTGCACAGAACTGAAATCTGTCTTTTCTCCAAAATGTCTGTTGAAGAAGGGAGCAAAAGGTTTGAAGTTGAATGTTGAAATGTGTGGCAAATGGGTAGACCTGTAGCATGCCTCAGTCTAAGCGATGTCTTGATAGGTCTACAGATGATGTTACCCATTTGTGAGCCAGAGTTGTACGTTATGAAAATCTGCTAGTTTGTTTGTAGGCCTAGAATGCGTAGTCTTGAGAGATACAGACTGTGCAGTGTCTCAGTGCCACATTGAAACCGTCTCTTCGCAAAGTTGAAAATGTATGGTTCCTTAAAGTTTCTCCAAGCTTGTGACAGGCCACATTGATGTGATGTTGTCTGTACTGATTTAAAAGTGACCCAAAAGGAAGCTGTCTTGAAAAAAGAAAGCTACTGCACATTATTTCCATCCCTTTCCGGTCAAAGTACAGGGACCTTTCCTGGCGAAACCAGATGTCCTACACAGAGAGGCTGGTGAATCTGGCTTCTCAAGCACAGTCTAAATTGTTAGTTGAAAGCTGCTGAGTTACTGTCAGATAAAACAAAGGCATATCTTTCGAGAAGTTATTTGGTTCTGTCCACCACAGATATTTTTTTAAAGATGTGGGAAGAGGAATCACAGTCTCCAGATAATGTGATGACTGGTCCTGACATTTTTGAGGGTCCAATGAGGTCTGCTTATATGAAGCAATGAATAAAGAACTAGGAAATGCAAGAAGAACCAAACAATAGGACCCTTATGAAAGTACAGTTGTGTAAGTAAACTTATAACAGTAGATGTTTGAATAATCATTTTGCAATAGCCTTAGCAATATAGGTTATATCCTGCCAAGGATATAAGAGCCGAATAGCTTCCAAAACTTTAGGACACCTTCCACATGCCCAAACTGTCAAGCAGTTCAAGCTGAATTGACAAGTCTGGGCTTGAAGACCTTCAAAGCTTTCCTGCCAGCAGAGAGAGGGAGGGTGAGCACTGAAAGGGCAATGCTAGAAACAAAAAGTAAATAAATAAATAAACAAATAAATGTCCTCACCCTGTCATAAAAAACACATCAAAAACACAAGCGGGAAGGAGGGATGGAGCAGCTACTGCAGACATGATCATTCCAACAGCTATTGTCATGGTACATTTACTTACACAACTGTACTATGTTCATCATATTGATCACTGCTGCAGTACGCCTTAGCTATATGGGTAGATCACCCTATGTTACTACATTTTGAAGGTGGAAGGAGACGAGCCCCTGGAAAATGGTCAAAGCAAAGCCAGACCTGGACCTAGAGAAGGAATCAAATTTATAGTTGCTTGTACAGGTATATACAGAAGACTATGAAAAAGCCATAGATGAAGCGAAATTTTCCATGTTGCAATATTCTGCATATGGGTTTACTCTTCTAGTCTCACGTATGTACGGCCAGTATCCAAAAGCTTTCAGTCTCTCCAAGGTGTGTGAGATGTCTGATGGGGCCAAGAGTACATGGGCCATAAAGGTGACATCGCCACACACCAACCCTCAGAACAGAAGGCCCCAGTCATAGCCAGTCCTAGTAAGGGCAATGCCATATCATTGCCCTCCAGATAGGGAAGTCATTGGCTGACAAGAGGGGGAAGGAGGGTGGGAAAGAATACTGCAACATGGAAGAGAAGGACATCTATGGTTATGGTAAGATTTTACACAACTTTTCTATGTCCTTCTATTCCCATGTTGCAGTATTCTGCATATGGGTGAGTGCCAAAGCTCACTGAGATTGGGTTGGTAGTCTAGAGGCAGACTCCAGGAATCCATGAAGGATAGCTCTTGTGAACCCTGCCCTGGATCTAGAGATGTGGTCAAGTCTGTAGTGTTTGGTGAAGGTGTGGACCGAAGACCAAGTAGCAGCCTCCAGGATAGTAGAGGTATCCAGGCCCTTAAAGAAGGCACCTGAAGAGGCTATGGCTCTTGTGGAATGAGCTTTAACTGTACCCTGCAGAGACTTACCATGGAATTGGTAGCAGAAGGTGATGGCCTTGGAGATCCAAGTAGAAATAGTCTGCTTGGACACTGCCTTCCCCAGGGCTCTAAGGTGGAAGGATACGAAAAGTTGGTCAGCCTGTCTGATAGACTTGGTGTTGTGCAGGTAGAATCTGATTTGTCTGTGTACATTCAGGAAATGCAGCACTCTGTCACTGTCTCCTTGTGGGTTTGGGAAAAAGATAGGTAAGTGTATGGCCTGATTGAGGGACAGGTCATTGACTACCTTGGGCGTGAAGGACAGGTTTGTCCTGAGGGCAAGCCTGTCCTTGTGGAAAATAAGACCTGGAGGAATAGTCATAAGGGCTTGAAGTTCAGACATTCTTCTGGCTGAGGTTAGGGCCACTAACAGAACAGTTTTCCAAGTACAATGCTTTAGGGAAGCTTTATCTGCTGGCTCAAAGGGCGGGCGCGTAAGCTTATTGAGCACGTAGTTAAGGTCCCAAGGCAGAGGGGAGGATTTCCTGGGGGTCTGAGGTGAAGTACCCCTTTAATGAAAAGTTTGGAAGGAAGTCTGTATGCTAATGGGAGATTCAGAGGCAGGCATGCAGAAATAGCAGACAGATGGGCTTTGATGGATGGATAAGCCAACCCAGTCTGTAGTAGCTCACACAAATAACATAACACTACAGGGGGGTTGCTAAGAAGTGGGTCCAGCTGCCTTTTATGACACCAAATAGTGAGCCTTTTCCACTTTGAAAGATATGATTTTCGTGTATTTGGTTTCCTGGCCTCCTGCAGGGCATTGAGTATGTCCTCAGTGTAAAGGTGCCTGAAGGGGATCAGAATCCTATCAACCATAGGGTTGGTTGAAGCTGCCACTGTGGATGAATTAGTGACCCCTTGTGCTGTGTGAGAAGGTCCACTCTGGGGGTAACTTGTGGTGATTGCCCTTGGACAAATGTAGGACTAAGGGGAACCAGTGCTGTCTGGGTCAGTAGGGAGTCACCAACACGATATTTGGATTGTCCTGCTGTATTTTGGTGTCCTGGTGCAGAAGCAAGGAAGTTGCTTGTTGATGGTGGAGGCAAACAGGTTTATTTGAGGTATGAGGTTACCTGTGGACCATATGCAGGAAGATATCTCTGTGAAGCATCCATTTGTAGTTGTTTGTGCTGGTTCTGCTCAAATAATCTGCCTGTGAGTTGTGGAGAGAGGAAATGAAGGTCCCCTGCAGGGTTATTCCCTGTGAGGTGGCCAATTCCCAAACCAAAAGGGCTAGTCTGCAAAGCAGGTAGGACTTGGTCCCTCCCCATTTGTTGATATACCACAGTACAATGGTGTTGCCTGTGTATATCAGAAGTGGTCCCTGTTGTAGGAAAGGGAGAAATGCCTGGAGGGCTAGAAGGATTGCCCTCATCTCTTTGGCACTGATGTGTTCTGATTTGAGGTGATTTGGCCACAGGCCCTGCACCTTTCGTGGCCGAGGGTGGCTCCCCACCCCAGGTTTGAGGCATCTGTGTGCATGACCTGAGTGGGTTGAAGTAGTTGGAGAGAAAGGCCTGGGTTGTGATTCACCTAATCCAACCACCACACTATTTCCTTTTTAAGGCAGGGTTGTAGGGGGATAATGTGCTCCAGAGGATGGCTGTATTGCTTCCAAACTGACCGAAAATACCATTGCAACTTTCTCATGTGCAGTCTTGCTAAAGGAAGCATGGGTATGGTAGCTGCCATGTAGCTCAGAAGTTTGAAATACTGCCTTGCAGTCAACTCTGTGGAGTGAAGTACCAAGAGGAGATGTTCTGTCAATGAACTCACTTTTGGTGGGAGCACGTATAACTCCATGAGATCTGAGTGGATCTCGCACCCGAGAAATACAATGTCTTGGGTTGGTTGAAGACAACATTTTGGGAGGTTTATGTGAAATCCCAGTGATTGAAGGAGGGTTAACACAAAGTGGATGTGCCCTTGGAGGGTTTCTTGGCTGGCAGCGTGGATCACCATGTCATCCAGGTTACGGAATATCTGTATTCCCTTTGTCCTGCAGTAAACCACCACTGGTGCCAAGCATTTGGTGAAGATTCTGAGTGCAGTGGAGAGTCCAAAGGGCAAGGCAGAGAATTGCAAGTGAGAAGAACCCACCAAGAATCTCAAGTATTTCCTGTGGGTGGGTTTGATCGGGATGTGGGGATAAGCATCCTTTATATCTAATGTAGCCAGGAATCCCTGTGGAATTATGAGAGGGAAAGAGGCTGGCAGGGTCAGCATTTTGAAGGTAGGGACCTTTAGAAAAAGGTTGAGATAGGAGAGGTCTAGAAGAGGTCTCCAGGGTCCGTCCTTCCTGGGGACCAGGAAGAGCCTCGAGTAGAATCCTCTTCCTTTTGCAGTCGAGGGGACTGTCCCTATGGTACCCTGATCTAACAGGGTTTGCACTACCGAAGAAGGCAATGAGAGTAGTAAGCAAACCAATGATGTTTAATCCAGAAGCAAACACTCACAAGGTACTGAAAAGTACACACAAACTGCAAACCAACAATAAAAATAAAGCGCTTTTCGTCCTGTCTAGCTTTCTACTCTCATTGCCTTCTTCACTAGTTTGTTGTCTTTACCTCCAGCAGTTTGCTAGGGTTTGCACTACTGGTTGCAAGAGGTGCAGCTGCTTAGCAGGTAGTCGTGGTATGCCTCCAGGACATAAAAAAAGAAGTTATGTCTTACCATAACGTTCCATCTGTATTGTTGATCCTCGTTCAGTCATTACGTATGGGTATCGGTTCCCCTCTCCCTGTTACCTCAGATTGAGTTTGCAAGTGAAAGAAGGTAGAGGCTACCTCTGGTCAAACAACCTAAGAGAACTGGATGATGACATCCACTAGAAACTACAGGAGGGGGAAGGAGGGAGGGTCATAATGACTGAACAAGGATCAACAATACAGATGGAACGTTATGGTAAGACATAACTTCTTTATCTGATATTGTTAATCCTCGTTCATTCCTTACGCATGGGACAGAGTCCCCAGCTACCTTTATTCCTGGGAGGCTCTCATGGAAGGGCATTCCTGAGCACCATAGAACTGAAAGATGCTCTTCCCCTAGAGGCCAAATCCAATTTGTAATGATTGATGAAAGTATGAGCCGTAGCCCAAGTTGCAGCTGCACAGATGTCATGTAAAGTAGCTCTGGCATGGAAGGCAGCAGAAGTTGCCACCGACCTTGTTGAATGAGCTTTCATGATAGTAGGCAATGAAATGTTATGTTGTGTGTAAATAAAGGTCACACAGTCATTTAACCATCTAGCTAATGTGACCTTAGCAACAGCTGATCCTAATCTAGGTCCAGAAAAGGCCAAAAATAACTGGAAAGATTTACGAAACGGGTTTAGTACTGTTTAGGTAAAAACAGATTTGTCTGTGAATATCAAGGGTATGTAGGAAATACTCTCCTCTGTTTGAATGGTTGGGAAAGAAAAGTGGCAATTCAATGGTTTGACTAATGGACATTTCAGAGATCACTTTAGGTAGAAATGACGGATTAGTTCTCGGAGACACACTATCTCTATGAAAAATCAAGTACGGACTCTTGATACATAAAGCTTGAAGTTCAGAAATACATCTGGCAGAAGTAATAATGACCAAAAACAAGGTTTTCCATGACAAATACTTGAGGTCACAAGAAGAGGCTGGTCTAAAGGTGCCATTGTCAGAGCTTGCAGAACTAATGATAAATCCCATGGTTGAATAGGCTCTCTAAAAGGTGGCTTCAGATGATTCACACCTTTTATGAAGGTCTTGCACAATTTATGGGACATAAGAGAGGAATCTTGGACACCCTCATGAAAATTAGAAATTGCAGCCAAATGAACTCTAATGGTAGAGGCCGATAGACCTGATTGAAACAGGTCGGCCAGATAGTCTAGTATAATTGACACTGGTGCTGAAAAGGGGTCTACTTGTTTATCTTTCAGCCAAAAGGTAAATCTTTTCCACTTGCTCAGATAAGTAATTCTAGTGGAGGACTTATGAGAAGCAATGAGAATATCACGTACTGGTAAAGAAAGATCATTCTGCCTGGCAATCAAGGGAAATGGAGTAGCCAAGCCGTTAGCTTCAAGCTGTTCAGTTTGGGATGAATCAGGTTCTGTGGGTGTGAGATCAACTGAGGGATTGGATGGAGGATCCATGGTCGATCTAGTAGGTGAGACCAAAGGAATGGGAACCAAATCTGTCGTGGCCAATATGGTGCTATGAGGATTACCTTGCTCTTCAACCGCCGGGCTTTCTTCAGAAACTGGGGAATGAGAGGAAAGGGCGGAAAGGCATAGAGAAGACCCGAGGGCCAATCGTGGACTAGACTGTCCCTGGGTGACTGTCCCGGAGGGGGAATCGAGGCGAAGTAGTTGCTACATTTGTAGTTGGCCGGGGAAGCAAAGAGGTAGCAGCAAGGACGGCCCCAGCGGTGGAAGATCTCCGACGCTATCAAGGGATTCAGGGACCACTCGTGAGGTTGTAGAATGCACCTGCTGAGTCTGTCTGTTATCACGCTGGAACTCTCGGGAATGAGCATTGCTAGAAGAAAACAGTTGGTAGCCATTGCCCATTGCCATATCCTCATGGCCTCTCGACAAAGGGTAAGATTTGGTTCCACCTTGCTTGTTGATGTACCAGACCACCGCCATGTTGTCTGATTGAATCGCAATTGTCCCAGACGGCAGCAGGGGATGGAATGCTTGCAATACCAAAAGCACCGCGCTCAGCTCTAGAACATTTATATGCAGATGGGCCTCCGGTTGGGACCAAGTGCCTTGGGCTGTCTGTCACCGACATAGTCCCCCACCCCAGGGAGGCGTCCATGTTCACTGTGGCCTTGGGTTGCTGGGGGGAAAAAGGGTGAGACCATTGAGAGAGAGATTGTGCGTCATCCACCAATTTAAATCCTGTTTGCACCTGCGGGTTACTCGAATCATGGCTGAAAGAGGATGCTGAAAGGGATACCATTGGGTGAGCAGTAGCCATTGTAGAAGCCTCATGTGAAACCTGGCCAGAGGAACAATGGTGATGGACGCTGCCTGGAACACAACAGCTGTAGCACTGAGTGAGCTGTGGATTTTTCCTTTGAAAGGAATGGAATTAGTTGTTGCTTTATCTTTAAAATTCTGTGCTCTGGAATAGCCGCTCTGCAGTTTTTTGTGTCCAAGATAATCCCTATGAATTTTGTCGACTGAGATGGGGTGAGATTGGATTTCTGCCAGTTTATGGTTATGCCTAGCCTTTGAGCAGCGAGGAGAGAGTATGCCAGGGCTTTTTCCAGTAGATGTCTGGTGGGGGCGGAAATGAGCCAGTCGTCTAGGTACGGAAACACCTGGAATCCTTGAAGTCACAAGTGAGCTGTGACAACTGCCATGCACTTTGTGAACACTCTGGGGGCTGTAGAGAGTCCGAAGGGCAGTACTCTGAACTGGTAGTGACTGGCTCCCACACGGAAGCGCAGAAATCTTCTTGACGGCCTGTCCACCTTTATGTGGTAGTACGCATCTTAAAGATCTATAGAACACATCCAATCGTCTTTTTCCAAAAGCGGGAGGATAGACTGTATAGTGACCATCCGGAATTTTTGTATTCTCACAAACTTTTTCAATACACTGAGGTCCAAAATTGGTCTCCAGTCCCCGGTTTTCTTTGGCACCAAAAATAGTCTTGAGTAGAATCCAGATCCTATCTGGTCTGGAGGGACTATTTGGATGACTATTTTTCTTAGCAGCTTTTCTATCTGTAGTGCTGCTTCTTCCCTTTGACTGGGTGGAATGTCGGGAAGATTTTTTGATGGGATGGGACAAAAATCAAAGGGGATATGATAACCTCTGGGTTATGATCCTTTATACCCAAGAATTGGTGGTGATGGTTAGCCAGGCAGAAGGGTACAAGGAGAAACGGCCCCAAGCACCTCCAGAGGAAAGGAGTTGGGCTGTTCTTCAGGAATGCTGGTAGGATTGACCAGGGAAAGAATCCCTGGAACCCTGGTTACGCGGTCCCCCTCTGCCTCGAAAGGAGCATCTTCCCTGTGAGTTTCCCCCTCTGCCTCTGGGGGAGAACTCAGCCTGTGTGTCACAGAAAGGACCCTGAGATTTCTTGAACCATATCTTCCCACTCTTTAGGTTTCGGGAGAAAGAACGTTGAGGGGAAGAATAACGGACACTTACGGCAGAAAGGGTCTTACCGTCTTGTTCACATCTGGCCAGTGTGCTTTTAACTTTGGGCCCAAACAATGAGGAGGGCTCAATGGGGGCATTAAGAAAGGAAGACGTAAAACATTCCACGAAGTTGCACAAGTGCATCCAGGAGTGTCGTCTCAAGACCGCAGCTGAACCCGCCGCTCTAGCTGCTCCTTCTGATGCGTGAGACATCAATCGCATAGAGGAGTTAGATATAGACTCAATGGTGGCCAGCTGAGAGGCCACTTTGTCACGGACCTCATCACACACTGCACCAGCCAAGGTTTCAGAGAGCTCAGAGACCAGATCCTTTTGAAGCCTGGTAAAATGTGCAATATAATTCAATGACCTGATAGCAAAGGTCGCTGAAGCAAAAGTGCTCTTCCCTATTCTGTCCAGTGCCCAGGACTCTCTGTTAGGTGGATGGACAGTCTGGCTTTCTTCTTCTGCCAGATCCTTTTTTGTTGCGGCCACCACTACCAAAGCCACCACTACCAAAGCATTTACAAGACCTTTGGACCAATGGGGATCTGAAGCAGGAGGGGACAAGATCTTATCAGGCCTCAAGGGAGTAGCTTCAACAGTATCAGGGGCCTTCCAAGCATGCTGCACGATGAACTTGACAAGTTCATCAGCAGGTGGAGTAACCCAGTAGGTCGGGGGCCGGGAGCGAAAAGCCTGCAGGAACACAGATTCCTCAGGGGTCGGATTAGAGGGCTGCCAGTCACCTCTCTGTTTCAGGATTTCAAGTATATCGCCAAAGGATACCTCAGAGGGTGACCAAGGGGATCCTTCCCCCTCATCGAAATCTGTGTCTTCGGTGAGAGACTCATCTGTGGAGTCCATGTGCTTCCTCTTACACTAACTTTTCCGGTGGACCTCCTCAGCGGGAGAAGCTGGGGAAGACAACGGAAAAGGGGATTCCTGAGGGAATATGTCCTGAGGCCCTTGCACCCGGTGTCCGCTAGGTGCGGCTTGTGAGACCACTGTACCAGAGGAGGGCAGAGGTATAGGCAGTCCAGTTTCGCCAGCAGCAGCGAAAGCCTTCTCCATCAGTTGGAAGGCTGGTCCACCCGGAGAGGAGTGTATGTCGAGGACAGGGGGCACTCCTCCCCTGAGTAGCTCAGACTGCCGACTCGGAGTCCCTGGATGGCTGTGGAGCAGCAAGCTATGCGTATCACAGCTGACATCCTGGGTCATAGCAAAACTTTCCTGCAACGAAGGCAACTGCGATTCCTTAGTGAGATCCATAAAGGGAACCACAGAAGGGGAAGACTGTGCTATATCCATGGACTTCAAAGGCAATTAAGGAGGAGAATAAGAAGGTGTCTTTGGAGATGGGTGATCACCTCCCAAGGAAGGATAGTTCCTTGGGGGTGGAATACCTCTGGTCAAGAATGCCTGGTCCACAAGACGCAACACATCATGTTCAGAAAGACTTCTAGTGGTCCTCACCCAGACTGAGGGAGAAACAGGCCTGTCCACAAAAGAGGCAGACTCGGAGCACATCTCATCTGATCGCATCAAGGACAATGGTGCAGAGAAAGACTAAACTACTGTAGTCTGCAGATGTCACTGTCTGCACCGATGTCATTGTCTGCACCGACACAGGGATTGGTGCAGAAGTAGTTGTTGGTGCCGAAACTGGAACCGACAAAACTGGAGCCAGTGATAAAGGCCTCGGTTTCGAGGAAGATCTCGGAGCCGACGCAGTCAAGGTCTGCGCCAATTGAACAGTCGGTGCCGACACAGTGGTAAAGGTCTGAACCGAGGAGCCCCTCGGTGCTGATATGTAGAAGGCTGCAGGAGAGGACGGAGCCGAAATCACTAATGGAGCCGAAGGCTTCGGTGACGAAGGTCTGTTCACCAAAAGCACCGGGGCTGACTGAGAGAGCTCTGGAGCCGAAATTTTAGCCTTTTTAGATTTTGGTTGTTGAGAGTCCCCAGCCGGGGACGAAGGCAAGGATTTAGCCTTAATAGAAACATGCATTTTCTTATGGGCTTTAGGAGGGGTTGAGACCTCTGACCCAGAAATAGACTCTGAAAAGGGAGATTTTAGAAGTCCCTTCAGTATCAGCTTATTTTTCCTTTCTAACAAAGTTCTATTAGAAAAATTTTCACATATAGTACAAGGTGGTTCAACAGATAAATGGGAAGCTCCCAAGCAATAAACACATAAAGAGTGTACATCAGAAGTAGGCAGTTTGTGTACACAATCAGAACACCGCTTAAACCCTGGACCACCCTTTTTATCTGCCATATTAACAAAAAGAAAAGTACCAACAATGGTACAAGAGAGTACCCGAAGGTATGAAAAAGAAAGGAAAGGGATTAGCAATGATGGTAAGGAGAAATGACCTCGCGGTAAAAAGGGTAAGTAAAGGACAGAGAAGAAAACCTGAAATTATGAATGCTAGATGCGATAGGACAAGAGACAATAAATATTAACTTTTCTGACAGAAAAGCAATTTGTAAAGCAATTAAACAACAATTGACTTTTCTTAGCTCAAGAGAAGTAGCTTGACACGACAGGTGACAACGCGGCAAACAAAATCTGAGGTAACAGGGAGAGGGGGAACTGTGGGTAAGAGTTTAGCTCGAGAGTTTGAAGCTGACGCGAGCTTGGAAAATGGCTGGTTCGGTTCCGAGCTCGGAACCGATACCCATACATAAGGAATGAACGAGGATTAACAATACCAGATTAACTGTTTTGAAGTATGGGCAAGACCACTTGTCTGAGGTGAGATGGGTCCAAAGATAGAGACAGTGAGAGAGGCGACCAGACAGTGGTACAGAAGGAGGGGGGGAGGCAGGGGTGGCAGGTAGTCAGATGCTACCTGCCCTGTCTTGAAAGGGAGTTCTCGGGCTAGAGGGAGTGGATGCTCTTGTTGGAGGAGGTTGTTTCCTTGTGGGCTTATGAGGCCTTGAAGGAGGAGCAGGACGGGAGTGCTTCCTAATAAACTGAGTTTCTCCTGGATAGTTTCTGTGAAACTTAGGGATTGGTAAGACCAGTAAATGTTTAAAGTCCTGCATTCCTTTGCCGTTTTGCTGCAGAGACTTGAAAAGGTCTGCTACTTTAGTACCAAAACATGCAGCATTGTCCAAGGGAGCATCAGTCAGCTTTGCCCTGAAACCATCTGGCAGGGGTTGTAGGTAACACCACTAGTATCTGCAGATGCTGATTGCTGCTAACCTGGCTGAGGATTCAGCAGCATCATAACTGCACTTGATAGAGTGTCTGGTGACCTGGGAACAGAGAGCCAGGAGAAAAGACAGTGATGTTTTGGCAGGGAAGTCTGGAAAAATTGCCAGGTGTTTGGTGGCAGATTCTAAGAGGGACAAGTCATACTTGGCCATGTGAGTCTGGTAGTTTGTGGCTCTAAAGGCCAAGGCAGCCTAACCTTTTCATCATCTTGCTGTCTTTGTCAGCAGGGAGAATGATGGTAGGAGTTTGGAGGCTTTGTCCGTAGAGACTAATATAGTGGCAGGATCAGCAGGTGGGAACTTAATCAGGTGCTTAGCAGTGTCAGGCACCTTGTAAAGCCTGTCTGGTCTGCATGGGGCAGGAGGTTGGGAGTCAGGGTTCAGAGATGCTGAAGAGAAGGCATCTAAAAAGGCAGGCAGGATAGGAGGAACAGTAGATGGGCTGGGGGTTTCCATTTGAATGAGGTTGTAATACCTCAAGTCTTCAACTGGGGAGTCAGGGTTCATTGACTCTTCCTCTGGGGATCCGTATCCCAAGGGGGAAGATAGTTGAGACATGTAAGACAGTGATTCCTCTAAGAAATCTGAAAGGACTTCTTCTCTAGTAACTGCCTCAGTAGAGGAGAAGTGGAACCAATAACAGCAGTGATAGGCATCAGTGCCATAAAGGCGCTGAAAAGTCTTGGACTGAAAGCCTGCCAATCAGGCACGCTTTCTGTTGTGGGGGAAATATGTTTTCTCTTCTTTTAAGTGGCCTGGTGGACGTCTGCCTAGAAACCGGTGATTGCAAGGGTTCGGAGAGCTCAGACGGTTCCTCAGAAAATGCAGCCCCCCGGCATCGGAAACTGGCACTGGAATAGCCTCTGTGGACATGCCCTCGCCTAAGGACAGTGCGGCATCCTTAGAGGTACCCATGACATCCAGACTGGCAGGTCCAGATCCTGGAACCAGGCCAATGTCGGCCACAGGTTGGGGATCGGTCAGAAGAGGCTCAGCAGTAGGCGAAGGCCATAAGGTCCTGGCCTTCTTTTTTTTTAGTAGTTCTGCATAGACATCTGAGGAGCCCTCCATCTATAAAGTAAGCTGCTTCAGATGTTGGTTTTCAAGGTAAAGATTAAGCGCATGCAAGCGACTTTGTAGTGGCCTAGGCATGAACGCCTGGCAAATAGGGCAGGTCTTATGGATGTGCGACTGTCCCAAACAGAAAAGGAACATCTTGTGGGCGTCCTTATGAGGGATCCGGCGTCCGCACTGACACTTACCCTTTCTGGATGACATGAACAAGCAATACTAATTTTTAGAAGGACCAAAAAGGTCCCCAACAGGGTAATTATTTTATGAAACAAATCCGATGTCAGCACTAGCAGAAACATCTGGCGTATGACTGGCTGCTAAAAAGTTCTGCGAGCTGGTGCGTGCTGACATCACCTTTATGGCCCACGTACTCTTGGCCATGTCAGATGTCTCACACACCTTGGAGGAAGTGAAAGCTTTTGGATACTGGCCGTATGTACGCGATACTAGAGGAGTAAACTCATATGCAGAATACTGCAACATGGGAATAGGACGACATCTGGAGCTAGACACTTTGTGAACACACTTGGTACAGTAGATAGTCCAAAGGGGAAGGCAGAGAAATTATAATCTGATCCATACACACAAAAACCTTAAGAAACATCTGAAGTCTGGATAAACAATGATGAAAACATGTTTTAAGTCTAGTGTTACCAGGAAATTTGAAAGAGGAAAAAGAGATAACAGGTTGTGAAGTGACATAATTTTGATTTGGGCATTATCACAAACAGGTTTAAGAAAGAATGATTCAGAACTAGTCTCCAAGCATTTTCTTTCTTGGTATTAGAAACATTTCTTGAATAAAAACCCTTCCTCAATGGGGAAGGAGGAACTGGTTTTATCACTCCCTGGGACAACATGTGATGGAGAAAGTACAGTTGTGTGCACTTACCATAAATGTAGATGTTCAAGTGTATTCACTGTTGCAGTCATCACTTGTGGGTTATCCCTGCTGTGGCAGCTCTCGGCCAGCCCAAATACCAGAGTCAATGTTTTTTCTATGTCGGCTGCTGTCGCTTGTTGACTGACATCAGGTCATCAGTGCTATAAAGCAAAGCAGCCGACACCATTACATCAGTTTTTCTTGCCCTAACCAGTCAGAACCCCAAGGAAATATGGTAAAATGGCCCTGGTGGTTAAAAGCCACTATAAGAAGGTTATGTCTCTGTAAGGAAAGAGGATATAAGGGGGAAGGAGGGAAGGAAACCAGGACTGCAACAGTGAATACACTCGAACATCTACATTTACGGTAAGTGCACACAACTGTACTATGTTGTTCGTATTTCATTGTTGCAGTCATCACCTGCGGGAGGATTCCCAAAGTTAAGGAGAGGGGTGGAAGGATTAGTTAGAGACCTAGGCATGGGTAAGCAAGCCCTGCAGAACTGCAGAGGTAAACACTGCCCTAGCCTTAGAGAAAAGAGGTAGGTGGTAATGCTTTGTAAAGGTATGGACAGAGGCCCAGGTGGCAGCTTCCAAGAGGTCTCCAGTGGGAACTCCTCTGAGGAATACTGTGGAAGTGGTGGCTGCCCTAGTGGAATGGGTACGAACAGACTTGGGGGGGGGGGTCTCCCAAATCTGTAGCCAAAATGGATACAGTGTGATATCCCTTTGGAAATGGTTTGCTTGGAAATGGGCTTCCCCACTGCCCCTGGGGCAAAGCTGACAGAAAGTTGGTCTGTTTTCCTGAAGGGTTTTGTATGGTCCAAGTAGTATCTGAGCTGTCTGTACACATCTAGTGAGTGCAGAAATCTTTCCCCCTTGTTTTGAGGGTTAAGTAAGAAGTGGGTAGATGAATGGCCTGGTTAAGAGCACATTAGATACCACCTTGGGCATAAAGGATGGATTAGTCCTCAGGGACACCCTGTCTGCATGGAAAATGATGACGGACTCAATGGCCATCAGTGCCTGAAGTTCTGAAACCCTTCTGGCTGAGGTGATAGCTAGTAGGAAAGCAGTCTTCCAGGAGAGGTATTTTATTTCTGCTGAAGCAGCAGGTTTGAAGGGTGGTAGGGTTAGTTTTTCCAAAACTTAATTCAGGTCCAGGCTGGCATGGGTGGCCTTCTGGGGGGGTCTGATATTAGAAGCCCCTCTGAGGAATTGTTTAATCAAAGGATGTGAGAACAGGGGCTGGTCTGTATCGAAATGAGCTGAAATGGCTGAGGTGTGGATTTTAATAGAAGAGAAGGAGAAGCCACTATTTAGCAACTCCGCTAGATAGTCCAGGATAAGAGGGACAGGAGGTTGTGAGGAACTGCCCCCTCTGGACTGGCTCCAGGAGCATAATCTTTTCCATTTCCCTGCGTAAGATTTTCTGTGCCTTCTGGCCTCTGTGATAATGTCTAGGACCTGTTTGATTAACAGGGGCACCTTGTTTGCCTTTAGAGTATTAGCCATGCTGACACAGTTTGGGAGTCTGCAAGTCTGGGTGTAGCATCCTTCCTCCCCACCTGAGTCAAGCAGTCTGAGATCAGGGGAAGCTGACTGGGAGGTTGTGGTGTCAGGCTGAGCAGCAAGGGGAACTAATGCTGTCTGAGCCACTCCTGAGTGACTTGCAAAAAAAGATTTTTCTGTGGAGCTGCCATTTGTGGGGGTCCAGTAAGTTTCTGCTTAAGTGGTCTGCCAGGGTGTTGTTGATCCCTGGTAGGTTAGGTGTAATCCCATGGAGGAGGCTGTCAGCCAGAGGTTCACGTCTAGCCTGCACAGAGGGTAAGATTGGGTCCCTCCCTGTTTGTTGATGTACCACATTACTGTGGTGTTGTCTGTTTTGATAAGGAGAATCCCTGGCCTGAGATGGGGTTAGAAGGATGTCAGAGCCTTTTGTACTGCCACCATTTCCTTCTAGTTGATGTATAAGGGAAGGTGCTGGGCATCCCAAAGACCTTGGATGCACCTGGCTGCTAGATGAGTGCCCCAAGCAATGTCTGAGGCATCAGTGGTGATGGTCTGCCCTGTAGGGCGAAGGATGAAGGGAAGAACCTTGTTTGTGGCACAGGCCCTAGCCCACCAAAGAAACTTGGCCCTTATACAGGGGATCAGAGGGAGAGAGGTCTCTACAGGCTGAGAGTGCTGACACCAAAGGTTCTTTAGATACCACTGAAGTTTTCTCATGTGGAGCCTGGCCAGAGGAATTAGAAGGATGCAAGATGCCATATACCCCAAGGTTTGCAGGAACTTCTTCGCCATGAGGTAACTTCTGGATGCAAGCTGGGTGAAATACAGAGGCAGGAAGCTCTGCTTTTCTGGCGATAGGAAGGCCATTTAGGATGCTGTGTTCAGCAGTGCTCCCAAGAAAATGATCCTCCTGGAGGGTGTTTGCTTTAATTTCTTCTCGCTGATTGTGAACCCTAAGGAAGTTAGGAGAGTTTTGACAAAGAGGAGGTCCTGGAGCAGCTTTTCTTTGCACTCTGCGTGAATGAGGCAGTCATCCAGATAAGGGTAAATCTGTATATTTCTCTGTCTGTAAAATGCTATGGCCAGGGCTAAGCATTTGCTGAATACCCTGGAAGCAGCAGACAAGCCA
The DNA here is from genome assembly GCF_019279795.1 of Protopterus annectens. Lineage (NCBI taxonomy): Eukaryota > Metazoa > Chordata > Ceratodontiformes > Protopteridae > Protopterus > Protopterus annectens. Next base: position 1,135,319,371 of record NC_056731.1, read on the forward strand.
AAGGGAAGTGCAGAGAACTGAAAGCTTTGTGAGCCTGCTCTGAAGTGCAGGAATTTCCTGCAGGATTCCCTTATGGGGATGTGGAGGTAGGCGTAGAGAACTGAATGTGTTGTGAGCCTGCTCTGAAGCGCAGGGATTTCCTGTAGGATTCCCTTATGGGGATGTGGATTTAGGCATCTTTTAGGTCTTGCGTCACTAACCAGGCATTTTTTGTCAGCACAGGCAGTAGCTGCTGCAAAGTTAGCATTTTGAATTTGAGGACCAACAGGGAGGTGTTCAGAATGGATCGATCCAGGATGGGGCGCCAAGTGCCCTCTTTTCTGGGAACAAGGAATAGTCTGGAATAAAAGCCTTTGCCTGTTTAATCTGTAGGAACAGATTCTACTGCCCCCTGGGATATGAAGGTTTGGACTTGTTTCAATGCCTCTGCCCACTGATTTGGAGGTTAAGTATGGGTACGCGACAAAAAACAGGAACCAAAGCAAATACACCACCAAGAAACCAAAACCAGAAAAAAAGACCTCCTTGGAACTAAACCTCCCTTTATTTAGCACTTTCATCAGCGTGTAACAGTTGACTTCTCCAGAATAATTAACACACTAAGAAAAGAGTTTAGAGAACATCATGTGACTAACAAAAGCAAATCAGAAGACAGGTTCAGTAAGAATGCTAATCAAAAACATCAAACAGAATCAATTAAACTTTAAACTAAAACCCTTCCTAACTTATTTCTAACTATTTCAAACAAAAAATCCATATCCTAATCAATATATGCTGTATTTAAAAACACAATATAAAACAGTGAAAAAGACTCCATTAGACCATGTAGGAACGCAGTTTTAAAAGGCTGCTTAGGCTCAAACCATCATTTATCCCAGGATATACATGTGCGTTGAGTCTTACCTGCCAACATAGCTCCTTAAATTCAAGCAAATCTTCCCATGGCCCACCTCAGGGATCTTGGGGTACTTTTTCTACCACTAAAAATTTAAAACCATGTGTTGGGATATTTTTCTGTGTGTCTGAATAGCGTACTGTTAGAATTATGATTTCTAATATCTCTAATATGTTCGTATATTCTTTCTCTAAGTTTTCTCTTAGTTTTTTCCGATGTAAAAGCCCTTACATTCTGAACATACGGCAGCATAAACAACCCCCTGAGTATTAAAGGAGTACTTACCTTGTGCTTTGATGGCGGTATGATTAATCTTCATTTTGTTAGTGTATGTAATAAAACTACACTGTGCACAAAAACCACATTTTTTAGTACCTAAAGCTACATGTTGGGGAGGAACACTACCTTTACCTTCCAACAAGTTTTTGATCGTCATCCCTCTCTTAAAAAACAACTGTGGTCTTAAACCCACTTTTCCTAACATTCCATCGTGACCTTGAAAAATACGCCAGTTTTTCAATAAAATATCATATATACTCTGATGATCCACAGAAAATCTAGTAACAAAAGAACAGGAATAATCCTTGACATTATTATCTAGTTCAGGGGAAAAGGTTCTAACCAAATTTGTTACAAAACCTACTCTATTGTTGTTCAATAGAAGTACAATACTGCCCCTCCCTCTTTTAGTACAAACTTATTTCTGTATCCTCTCTAACAAATTGGATGGATACTCTCCAGATCTAAACATCTCCATCAACATGTCACATTGGGTATAAAAGTCATCATCCTTACTGACCATCCGTGCAAGTCTTACGAATTGGCCATTGACTAAATCTTTTTTGACATGTATGGGACGGTTACTATGATACTGTAAAAGACTATTACAATAGGTGGGCTTTCTGTAAAGATCACTTAAAAATTGTGAGTTTGAATCCTTTTTAATTAACACATCCAAAAAGTCTGGGTACCCTCTTGGAATTGTGAGTTAGTTGAAAGAGAATTTGTATCCCTGAAAAATGATCCTTAACACCCATTGGTCCTTTGTTACAGAGAGACAATTTTCTTTGCAGAGGTAGAGCCTTCCTCCTAGCTTTTGGTGAGTGAAAGGAGGGCAGAGGGGTAGAGGGAGTCATTGAGAGTTTTTATCATAGAAGGATGGCTTAGAACTCACTACCTTTGGGGTGGAAGTGATCCACTGTTCGGTTCTCTGCTGTCCCTGGGATAGGGGCCTGGGTAGTCTGTCCCTGCGGGGCTTACCTTGCCTCTGTCTGCTAGGAGCAGGAAAGGACCAGTGCTTAGAGGGAAAATTCCTGCTGAACCTAGGAGGTTGAACCTGAAAGAAATATTTTACTGTTTGCATAGATTTTGCTTTGTCTTCCATCTTTTTAAGCACCTCTTCTGCTTTTACTCCAAACAAGCGGTCCTTATCCAAGAGTGCATCAACTAATTTAGACTTGATATGATCAGGGAGAGGTTGTTTCTTCAACCATGCATGTCTCCTAATAACAGATCCTGTCACCGCTGCCCTGCTAGAGGCTTCTAGGGCATCATATCCACAGTGTAATGAGTGTTTGGCCACTTGACAATTAGAGTGCAGTAAATCTGCTAACTCTTTCGAATTGGCACAGTCAGGAAAGGTAGAAATCTTTTGCTTTAATAGTTCCAAAGTGTGTTGTTGATATTTTAACATACAGAACTGACAGTTGAGTGCTCTGAAACCTAAGGTTGCAGAGGTGTATACTTTTTTACTCCATCTGTCCAGTGGTCTGGAATCCTTGTCAGAAGGAGTAGGATTCTTTGCAGAACTAGCCTTAGCTCATTTAGGTCCCTGTGTAATGACCTCCGGGTCTGTAGCAGGATTTCTGTACAGGCATTTGTGAGAATCTGGTACTCTGTAATACCCGTCAGGTTTACTGGGAGCAGGTGGGAGGGGCTAAGCTGGATTCATGGAAAATATCCACCACTTCTAAGATAGGTAGGATGGCCAGGGGTCTGTGCTGGGGCAGGTCTAGAAACTCTCTGACTCTTTTCTTAGACTGAGGGAAGTCCTGAGATTCCCAGTGGAAATGTTCCCTAAGGGTATGAAGGGTTTCCCCAAAGGAAAGGTCTTCTGGTGGGGAGGCAGAAGGAATGGATTCATCTGCATCTGAATCCTCAAAAGCAGTCAGAGGTTGTTGCTCCTCTTCAAAATCTGAATAATCAGATTCCTCAGAATCCTGCTCTGTCATAAGTTCAGGAGAAGGGGGTCTTTTCCTTTTAGAAGTTGTGGCCTGACTGCTCCTGATAAGGGAGATAAGATCCTCTGCCATCTTAAGCATTTGCCTTGGGGTGGTAGAGCAGGAGCAAGATGGTGGCTAGAGGCATATTTTCTAGGAATGGCCTGGCTTCTAGGCCTAAGTGTACCCATCAGTCTGAGAGAAACGGTAGTCAGATAAGAAGATGTCATTTTTTTGTCTAGTATCGGTAGTGCGAATGGCCTCCTCGGAAGCCGGTGCCTGGGTCGCAGCTCTGGACCCAACTGAGGCAGAAACAACCAAAGGCTCGGAAGACGAAGAAGTTTTCTGCGGCATACTGGACTCTGAAAGGGTCTCGGTAGAGGCCTGTGTAGATATCATATCGGGCATCAGGGGCTGCGAAAGCACCTCACTGAATTCCTGAGAACTGATGACCTACTTAGCAGTAGCATCGTCAGAAGGCTTAGCCTCGTGTGGTTTATCTCTCTCATTATCTCTATGTTTTTTCAGAATGTCTATGGATTGTTGGCTGACATACGCCATTTTGGAATGCGAAGACAGAAGACGAAAATACCTGCCTACAATGAGAGCTCTACGACGAATGGTTCTCAGGTTAAAGAGAGCACAGAACCGGCAAGGGGGGAAGTTGTGGTTTGGGCCTAAACAAGTGACGCAGTATGAATGGAAGTCTCGGTGTGGGATTTGCTTTCCGCAAAGAGACAATTGTTAACTTTTTCAGACATCAGTTAGTGCAAGAAAAAAGGGTCCACAATGGGGTACTTAGCTTTAGACATTTTCAGCTATAATCCGAGCTTGGTAGCGACCGACCAGCACACTTGCGAACTGCTTCTGCTACGGGCTCCACCGCAAGAAAGACTGGTTCAATGGCGTCAGCTACCTTGCTTTACAGCACTGATGACCTGACGTCAGTCAACAAGCGACAGCAGCCAATGCAGAAAAAACATTGACTCTGGTATTCTGGCTGGCCGAGGGCTACCACAGCATGGATAACCCACAGGTGGTGACTGCAACAGTGAAACACAAAGAACATCCAGAGTCTGATCAGGAGGATGAGGAATGACCTCCTGGAATGGAGGAATTTCCTTCAACTGCTGTCTGTAACCTTGATGAATGATCTTCACAACCCATTTGTCTGAAACTATCCATTGCCAAAGAGAAAAATGGAGATTCAGATTTTCTGGACGAAAAAAGGGGTCAGGATGGGAGATGGGGACAAGGTCTCTTGAGCAATCATTCAGACTTGTTGGACTGTCCTTGGTTTTGGGAGGTTTGAGGCTGTTTTTGGAACTTCTTGCCATCTCATCTCAAATGTTTACTTGTGTCTTGCCCAAATTTGATGAGGAGTTAGAGAATCCCTTAGAAAATCTGGAAAAGGAGGGCTGACAAATCTGAGAGATTCTCTGGATCAGCTTATCCCTTTCATCAGACTTTTTGATCATCTCTCTGCAGCACAGGAGCCAAAAACTAAATATCTATCCAAAGGGGAATTTAAAATCTCGTTTTTAACATTATCTGGGAGATTGTGAGAATGTAGCCATGCAAACATTCTCAAAACAGTAGTAGTAAGCCTGGAAAAGGTATTAACAGACTCATAAACATATGTTGTAAACAATGTTTAGTGACCTGTGCAATAGAAGAAACTAAATTATTAAAAGTAGATGTTTCCTCACAGGAAGAAACTGCAGATAAAACATTGTTCATACTTTCGCAATTAGTCACAACAAACTTTAACATAAGCCTGACAATTCAAACTTCTGAAAATCGTAGTCACAGAAGTATACACCCCCCCCCCCATACTTATCAATAATTTTCCCATCCTTATCAAAAAGAGCAGGATTGGAATTAACCAAGTGTTAACCAAGCAGGGGGATCAACTAAAGTTGCAGATGCTGGGTCAGGTTTGGGAATAGTCTATAAAAACTAAAATGACTGAGAAACTGTATAATCCTATCTGCCTTTCTAGGGGCAGTTGTCTATCAGGAAAACTGCTGTCAGTAGCGCACACATTCTCTAAAGTAGATAGAACAGGAGGAATGGGTATAAGTTCTGCAAATTTCTTCTGTAACAATTCATTGTATTTTCTTAGGGACTGAGAAACCACAGTGTTCTCCCAATGAAAACACTGGCATGTTCAAGAACTAGTCTTAGAGAAACAGAAAACTCAAAAATGGAGAATCAGAAACTGAGCTCTCCTCTAAGTCTGAATCAGAAATGTGAGGAGAAAACCCTGTAGTTGTCCCTTCAACTTCTTGTTCAGATTCAGAATCTTTAATCCCTTCAGGAAAAGAGGTGTCCCTCTTTCTTTAACCAGAAACAACTTTACAAGAAGCATCAATAGCTTGAATTAAACCCTGATACAGGCCCAGCAAAATACTCCTGTATAAGGAAATATGAGAAGGAGTGGACACATGCTTAGTTTGATGTTGGACAGGAAAAATGGGGTCAAATATGAATACTAATGGCAGCAGCTGCTTCTTCAGGGATGGGCACAGCATTCTGACACAACAGGGAAGCTTCCCTGTTCTCTCTCCCAGGACAGAAATAAATGGCTCTCCCTTGCCCAGTGAGGGGACCTCAACACCCCCAGTGCATGCAGCAAACCCCTGGTCCATAGTGGCTATAGGTGTTACACCAGAGAGAGACTACATTTACAGTCAAATGGACATTGACATTGCCAGAATTCACTCGAATGAAAGCTCAAGTTATGTTGATCATACCTCCTAACAACTGTCCCTGATTCTGAATCAAATTTTAGCTCCCTGTTCCTCTTAATTCCTCCTAAAATTTGTGATGTTAGGAGAAAGGATGATGAATTACACTTAACAAATGATATTTATTGTTATAGACTTCTTTACTTCAGAAAATATATCTTATTCTGTCAATGTAAAGTTAATAGTACTAATATTTTAAAAGTGTTCTTGATTGTCCCTGATTATTTCTGGATTTACACCTGACTCTGTTAAGATCTGTCCCTGACTGGTTGAGCTATGGGACTCACTTTCACAAAAGGCACTGACTGTGAACAACACACTCATTCACCACACTCTACACCAATCCACAGTAAAATGCATTATCCTAAAACTGTGAAAATCACTGTCAAAGTTTTCTTGACGCATGAAAACTAGAGCTAAGAGAAAATTTAGTGCCACATCGCCTTAAGACACACTTTCAACAGAATCACCAATAGATATATCATTTCAGATTTAGTACACCAGGCTAGGGTTGCCACCTTTACAAATTCCCAAAGTGGGGCAATTGTGATACAAACATCAGATTTTGCAAGCCAAAACATACTCATGGTCAGTACAAGGGACAGAACTTCACTTTTTTTTTGCCTAAATAAAGGTTTATTTTTGTTGCATTTTAGTTTCTTATTCTGTTTCTTATAACATTCAGATGCTTCAGATACAGAATAACTGTTTTATGCAACTATTACATAAAATGTAGGAAATAATTTCGCCCTAATACCTCAGGACATTTGCCATTTTTACAACTTTTCTGCAGGACACAACTGCCCAAAGAGGGACTGTCCCTCGCAAAGTGGGACAGGTGGTAACCCTACACCAGGCCATTCTATAATAGACCATTTTTTTTCCTGACTCACAGCTGACTATCAGCTGCCCTCAGCTTTTCTCATCATTCACTGGGTCTACTGGACCTGCCTTAGCCTCGCTGGGCTCAATCCAGCCATAGTCATGGGTTACTGAGGAAATCAGGGGTACTGGTACAGCATTGTGTTGCATGCTGATGAGTGTTCCCCAAGTTCCCTTTTGGCAACACCAAGAACACTGCCCTAAGGAGGAGCATACTCATTTTTACACATGCACAACATCCCAAATGAGTGTCTCTCTGCTCACGTGGTACGGAGTTCGTGAGGCCTAAATGCATATTGCAACAAAGTCTTTAGGCTGCCTCCCTTATAGGTACATACTAGGCTAGCTGTCCTTGTGGGCCATTTTAAGCCTAGCTAATTTCTTTCATAGGTGAAAATTAAACCATGTACCTTGTGTATTTGAAGTAAATGCCTTAACCATTATGCCAACCCCAACCCTAGAATCTCCCTAGAACCTCTCACCAGAATGAAACAATCAACATTAGCCATTCACAATCAAACTCCACCTGGTGCTCTTGAGCACATATACTCACCCTCAAAACATACACTAAGCACCTCCCGGAGATTCACAGCATTGAGCTAAAAATCAGTGACAATTGACAAATTGGGGCTTACCTCAATAAAAACAATCAAACTCAAAATAATGCTACCCATGCTGTACTCAGCATTGGTAGTGCTTTCCAAGCTCTCCTGATATATTTTTCTCTCAAAAGAAACAAGCTCCTCCTACCCTCTGTGGAAACATGTAAGCACTCTAGAGTAAAGGAAATAATGCAACCCTCATCCTGAAAACGATCTGCAAATCTTTTTATAAAAGAACTGCCCAACTACAATGTCTTGCAATAGTCTTTCCTCATGATAAATGTTTAAATCTTTCTTTTAAGCACTATGACATGTAGCACCATCTCAACTCGTATTCCAGCCAACCTTAATGCTTAGATATGCAGACCTGACCTAACAGAAAGCACTCACAGCCTGCAGGTCTGGTCTGAATCAAGTTATCAGTTACTCAAAAAAAACAAACAAAAAAAAAAACACTTGTCATTGTGGCTCAGCTTTTTCTTGGCTTTTTAAACTGCTGGATCACAAGCTGGAGCCAAGCTTCAGATGGCTCTCGCTTACCCAACTCTAGCTTTCAGAAAATATTTTTCACAATGGTGTCCATCAGGCAAATGTTGTCTGATAAATTATCATTAATCCTGTCACTGAGATATGCACACCAGAGAACTCCAAGTCTGGTGCTGCCATTCAGAACTCCTCTTCTATATCTAGTAGAAATGATTTTAGTGATACCATCCTGAATGCATTTGTCAGCACAAAGGCATTTAGGTTTGACAAATCTGGCTCTGGCAGTGGTATTAAAAAGTATGTCCTTTTTGATGGCCAGGAAATAGCCTGGAATAGAAGTCCTGACCTCTTGGAGGGGTGGTGTCCACTGGATGTCTTCTTTAATAACAAGTGATTCACCTGTAGCCCAGCCTATACTCTGTGATGTTATGGGTTTGTGGAAGAGAATGAGACAGTACTGTCTACAGAAAGTCTGTTGCACAGCATTGAGCTACTGTATGTAATATCCAACCCACTTCTATGTGCTCATTTCTTGCCAAGAAGACAGTTGCCACTGAAATCTTCCTCTCAGGTTTATTGGCAATGGACCTGCAGCATGGTACAGCATGCAGTCAGGTACAATATCTGACAGTATCTTCTCTTTCCTACTGACTCTGATGTAACAGGATTGCTTTTTTTTCTTCCTATAGCGTTTTGAGCAACTAGGCTGCCAGACATAGTTTTTCTGTAAACTGACCTCTTACTTGTACAGTAACTTCTCTGAAACTGTGGACATGAAGCATGATAGATTTCATTAAGAGACAAGCTTGTCTTCATTCTCTTTTCTAACTCAGCTACTGTATCATTAGCTTGCTGACTGAATAGCATATCCTGAGTGAACAGGGCAGCTAATAGCTAGCATGTGACATCCTCAGGATAAGATACTAAGTTTCTTCAGTATATCGTTGTTATCAGAATGTGAACTTCTGCAAAGTCTCCTATATTTTGTCCTAGAAAAAGCTCTAATAAGCAATCATGTGGACCCTAACACTTGCAGCCCTTGGGGACAAATTACTTACGTGTGTGTGTACATACACATACATTATATACATATATATATATATATATATATATATATATATACATACACATCTAAAGTTCATAACGTCAAAGCTCAAAACATTGAGACCATAACATCTAAAACTCATAAAGTCTAAAACTCATAAAATTGAATTTCATAACATTGAAACTTTGCATCACAACTCCAAAACCTACAAAACACATGTAAATAACACCCCCTCCACATAAAACAACACCAAAGTAGTAAACACACTTTGTACTATGTTTCAGCAGGTGGGGCAAGCCCCCCTGCACCTCCCATGTGCAAAGTTTCAATGTTATGAAAGTTGATGTTATGGGTTTTAGATGTTATGATCTCAATGTTCTGAGCTTAGATGTTATGACCATTCGATGTTCTGAAGGGGATCCATATATATAATATGTACATGTCATTTAGGAGAGTAAACCAGAAGAATGGGGCTATAAATCTTTATGGTCTGAATCTAGGTATGGTAAAGATTCAGTCTGAAACATTGAGAAATTAAGGTTTCACGTTTTATTATGCCATCATTGCTTCTTTTCTATAAGACAAGCAGATGTACCTTGGTCTAGAGGAGAAACCAGTGTGGGTTCATGCTACTGCCTAGTCATTTGCTGAACACTATTAAAATATTTCTAAGACAAAAGCAGCAAAAAAAAAGTTTTTGTAGAAGACTCCAAAGTGGGTAAAGTTTGTTTAGAATGGGCAACATTAGGCTTGTTCACAATAATACATTCTGGATTTGCCATGTCTTGCACTTGTATTATTTCAAATGCCTTCAACATAGGTTCACAGTTAATTACTGGGCACGTAGTCAAGGAGACCACTGGGGAGCCTAGCACAGTTTCTCAACTAACCTATAAGATTGTCTGTTTAAGCAACTTGTTCAGAATCTCACAGCAGGCAAATGGAGACTAATGGAATCAAATCTTGAACTACAGGAATTCTTTTGTTAACAGCTTATAGCCTCAATCCTCTGCATTAAGTGTAACTGGAGCACTGAAGTCACAGAGTATTCCCTTAGTATCAGTGCCTTGTTAGATAGTTCCTCTACCTTCAACCAGTTGTCCCAGTTGTTCCAAGAAAATGAGAGCCAGGTATTTCCACATTAGGTGACAGCCCTACAGCCAATTCATTCCTACCTAGAAACTCTCATCAGCCCTTCATTCTTTGCTGAAAGTCAGATAGTAGGCAGCAGATCTTCTTGCCGGTCTGGCGGCAGAGCAGCCTATCCTTTCCCTCTGAAAGCATGCCCTCCACTCTCCGCAACTCCTCTGAGCATACAATTCCTATGTCTCAAGGAGATATTTGCCTCCATTCACCAATTTCACCTCAGCTATTTACTCTGAATGTACTGTGGTAGAGTAAGCCCGGCTGACACAGAACTCAGCTTGGTGAATAAGAAGTTATGTACCTACCATAACGTTCCATGTTAGTTGTCTTCTTCTCGCCTTCTTTCTTGCTGGATGGGATCGGAGCCGACCCTCGGCTCCGACTCGGCCAATACTAAAGCTCGAGAGCTTATTCCACTGGCTCGAGGCTCTCCTATATCCCAAAATGCTAGGCGGTAACTACTCAGATCTCGTTTGATAGCTAAAACCAAGCAGTTCTGGTCTCCATAGAATGGAGAAGAGAGAAAAAGAACCAACCTCTATATATAAAACTGTAGGTAAACTACCACAAATATAAAAAGGGAGAATAGAGGTGGTAGAACATGTGGGAAGGAAAAAATCCCAATGGAAGATCCCAAATATTCCTATCGGTCTGTCCAGACTAGGGGGAAGGAGGGTGGGACGCAAGAAAGAAGGCGAGAAGAAGACAACTAACATGGAACGTTATGGTAGGTACATAACTTCTTAATGTTAAGTTGTCAATCTCGCCTTCATTCTTGCTGGATGGGACCGCGTCCCTAGCACCTTACCCCGGGTGGCCTATCGGAACAGACTCTTGAGAACAGTGGAACCAAAGTTGGCACGGTTTCTGGAGGCCATATCCAATTTGTAATGCAAAATAAAGGTATGAGGAGAAGCCCATGTGGCTGCTGCACAAATGGAATCTATTGGTAGCATGTCCTGAAAAGCTACAGATGTAGCTAATGCCCTAGTTGAATGAGCTCTAGGTCTTGAAGGCAGTTTTTGATGTCTGATTTCATAGATGAAGGTAATTATAGAGGTAAGCCATCTTGAAAGGGACACTTTAGTAACTGGAAGGCCCAATTTCCTTTCTGCATAAGACAGGAAAAGCTGATCAGATTTCCTGAACTGTTTAGTCCTGTCTAAATAATATCTAAGTTGGCGGTGAACATCTAGAAAATGTAACTTTTGTTCCGACCTGTTGGAATAATCAGGGAAGAAGACGGGGAGATCAATCGTCTGGTTTAGGTTTGCCTCAGAGGAAACCTTAGGCAAGAAGGACGGATTAGTCTGGAGGGACACCCTGTCTTTATGGAAAACTAAGTAAGGAGGACGACTGCAAAGAGCATGAAGTTCAGATACCCTTCTAGCTGATGTTATGGCTACTAGAAAAAGTGTTTTCCATGAGAGCAACTTAAGAGGGCATGAAGCCGCTGGTTCGAAGGGGGGGAGAATCAAGGATGCTATGACCAAATTCAAGTCCCATTGAGGTGGGGGATCTCTGATTGGGGGCTTGAGCAGAAAAACACCTCTTAAAAAGTCTTTGCAGAGTTTATGGGACATGATACTGGAGTCCGAGACACCTACATGAAAGTTAGATATAGCAGCTAGTTGTACTCTAATGGTAGATGAGGAAGAGCCTAAATGAAAGAGCTCAGCCAGAAAGTCTAGGATAGACTGGATAGGTGCAGTGAAGGGGTCCATATTTTTTGATGCTGCCCGGAAGGAAAAACGTTTCCACTTACTATTATAAATCCTCCTGGTAGAAGACTTGTGAGAGGCTATCAGGATGTTACGGACCGAATGAGAGATTAAGGGAAGCCTGGATAGGGTAGGAGTCGGAGAAACCACGCTGTGAGGTTGAGAGATTGAAGGGAGTGGTGCAGCTGGCCCGACTGGTGGGTCAAAAGATCTGGCACCGGGTCCAGATGCCAAGGCTGCTCCAACAGGTAATGATGGAGGAACGGAAACCATATCTGTCGAGGCCAGTAAGGGGCAATGAGGATCATGGTGACTCTCAAGGCGATAGCTTTCTGAATTAATTGAGAGATCAGTGGAAAGGGGGGGAAAGCATACAGAAGTCCCCGGGGCCAATCGTGGACTAGAGCGCCTCTGGTGGGATGGCCTGGTAAAGGGAAGAGAGTGAAGAAGTCGTGACACTTGCTGTTTTGGGGAGTAGCAAAAAGATCGCAGCAAGGCCGGCCCCATCTTTGAAAGACTTCTTCCAGCACTGATTTTTTTAGAGACCACTCGTAAGGCATGAGAATGGCCCTGCTCAACTTGTCCGCAATCACGTTGGACTTCCCAGGAATGTGCGTTGCTATCAGAAAACGCTGAGAAGAAATCGCCCACTGCCAAAGTCTGAGTGCCTCTCAACATAAGGGGTAGGACTTGGTTCCACCCTGTTTGTTGATGTACCACACTATGGACATGTTGTCCATCTGAATTGCAATAGTCCCTGTGGGAAGAGAGTCCTGAAGGGCTTGCAACGCTAAAAGCACTGCTCTCATCTCTAAGACATTTATGTGCAAGTTGCACTCAAAAGGTTGCCACGTGCCCTGGACTGTCCTGCCCTGATAATGCCCCCCCCCACCCGATCAGGGAGGCGTCCATTGTCACCGTGGCGATTGGGGGGGGGGAATGAAGGGACTGCCCTGGAGACCTTGAGGTGATGTGATCCACCAAGACAGGTGATTCTTGCATGACTGAGTTAGTAGAATGATGTGAGACATCGGGAGCTGTTGGAAGGACCATTGAGTAAACAGCATCCACTGGAGGATCCGCATGTGAAAACGAGCTAAGGGGAGAAGTGTAATAGTAGCTGCCATGAGTCCTAATACCTTCAAGACTACCCTGGCTTTGACCTTGTTGCATTGAAGTAGAAGGTAAACTTGTTTGTGGATATCTAATACTCTTTGCTCTGTAAGTCTGGTGGAAAGATGGACTGTGTCTAAGGTGGCGCCTATAAAGGTAATAGATTGACAAGGCGACAAGGCAGATTTTTCGAAATTTATTGAAATGCCTAGAGCTTGGCAAGTTTGGATGGTGAAGTCTCTGGATAGAAGCAGTTGATGTCTGGTGGTGGCGGTAAGGAGCCAGTCGTCCAAATATGCAAACACCTGGAATCCTTGACGTCTCAAGTGAGCCACGACCACTGCCATGCATTTGGTAAACACTCGGGGGGCTGTAGTGAGACCAAAGGGCAGGGCTCTGAACTGGTAGTTACTGGCTCCCAGCCTGAAGTGGAGAAACCTCCTGGAGCGTCTGTGCATTTTGATATGGTAGTACGCATCCTGAAGGTCTATCGAGCACATCCAATTGTCCTGACCCAAGAAGGGTAGAATGGACTGTAGCGTGACCATCCGGAATTTTGTTTTTTTGATATAATTGTTTAACTTGCTGAGATCCAGTATTGGTCTCCAGTCCCTGTTTTTGGAACCAAAAAGAATTTGGAGTAGATTCCGGATCCTTGCTGGTCTGCTGGGACTGGTTGGATAGCTCTTTTTGAGAGCAGCTTTGAAATTTCTAATGCTGCTTGTTCCCTTAGACTGGGTGGAACATCTGGAAGGGATCCTTTGGGTTGGGATGGGATGTGAATAAAGGGAATTTTGTAACCCTCGGATATGATTGACTGTACCCATTTGTCTTGAGTGAGGGAAAGCCAGGCTTTTGGGTACAGTGATAATCTTCCCCCGACTGCCTCCGAAGGTGGACAGCCGGGCAGCTCCTCAGGGATGCTGAAAGGGTTTATCAGAGAAAATTTCTCTGCTACCCTGGTTTTGCAGACCACCTCTGCCCCTAGGGCGGCATCTATTGTTATTCCCCCCTCTGCCTCTAGAGGGGAATCGACCTTGTGCGTCAGATGAGACTCCCTGTGGTTTGCGGAACCACACTTTTCCTCCCCTCTGACCTTTCGGATAAGGTCTAGAAAGGGTAGAAAAACGGACTCCCATGGCAGAGAGAGTCTTACCTTCCTGCTCACACCTAGTCAATGTATCCTTCACCTAAGGTCCAAACAACGTTGAGCCATCAAAGGGGGAATTGGTGAAGGACGCCTTGAAAAGGTCCGCAAAATTGCAAAGCCGCATCCAGGCGTGACGTTGTAAAGCTACACCTGTGCCTGCGGCCCTACTCGCCCCATCAGCCGCATATGAGATAAGCCGCATGGAGGAGTTGACAATCGAATTCAGGGTTGCCAACTGGGAGTTCATTTTGTCTTGGAACCCCTCAGCTGTTGGATCCTGCATGGCCTCACCCATATCCTTGAGCAAATCCCTCTGGAGACAGGTTAAGTGACACAAGTAGTTCAGCGACTGCATGGAAAAGGTCACTGATGAAAACATCCGCTTACCGTACCTGTCCATGGTCCTAGACTCCTTATTAGGAGGATGGACAGGTACCGAAGGATCGGCTAACTCCTTCTTAGTGGCTGTGGCCACTACCATGGCATCAACAGAGACACCTTTAGATAGAAACTCTTTCTCTTTAGGGGCAGTAATAAATTTTGACGGCCTCCTTGGGGTAGGTTCCACTGAATCAGGGGCCGTCCAAGCCTTCCTTGCCACCGCTTCCATAAGGGGGTCAAGGGGAGGGGACACCCAGGAGGTGGAAGGGCGAGAGCCAAACGCCTCAAGGTAAACCGACTCGTCCTCTGAAGGGTTAAGGGCGGGCCAGTTCCCCCTCTGTTTCAGAATTTCAAGGATGTCAGCAAAAGAGACATCCTCAGAGGGGGACCGAGGGGAACCTTCAGATTCCTCCAAGTCGGTGTCTGAGGTGATAGACTCAGGGGAGTCAATGTGCTTCCTCTTGCACTGTCTCTTCCGAGGGGGTTCTCCTACCGGATCAGGAGAGGCCTCGGAAGAGGAGGATATTCCCAATGGGGAAACCTGAGGAGCTGGCTCTCTACGGTCTGTTACAAGGGGTGGGTAGAAACCACCGCAGGCACTGAAGAGGGAGGAGCTGACGGAGCCGACTGTGGGGTAGACACTGGGTCTAGCACGCTCCGCATGACCTCGAAGGCGCCCCTATCAGCCAAGGCCGGAGGTCCCCGCTCCGAGGAGACAAGGACCCCCCTCGGCACCGGCAGGGACGGCTCCGAGGCCGATGTCGGAGCCGAACTCACCAGCGCCGACGCCCCGAGAGGGAGAACGGGGTCAGACAAGGGTCCGATGCCACTCGCCCCCTCGGAGCCGACGAGGGAAGCCCGGCGCCGAGATCCCTCCAAGGAGGAAATCGGAGCAGACGACGGAGCCAAAAGGGAAGGTATCGGCTCCGAAGCACCGACAGCCATGGCTCCGATGAGCCCCGAACTCAAAGGAGTCGAAGGAGGAATAGAATCAGGGATGGGAATAGCTGCTGACTGTTGAGTAGGGCTATGCAGCATTTGGGCCAGTGCCTCGAACTTGAGAAGTCTACTTACCACCCTTTGTAAGTCATGGTCGGACAGCCTGGAGGATCGAGATGAATGAGACCTATGGCTCCGCTCCGACAGAAGAGGGGATCCCGGAGCCGAGTGGATGGAGCCAATGGAAGGGGATCTAGACCCTTTCTTTGAAGGTGGCTCAGATAAACCTATCGGAGCCAACTGAGTCTTGACAACCTCGGCTCCGGCCGGAGCCGAGGTAACGGTATGAGACTTCGAAACAGCGACTCCAGCCAGAGCCGATGTCGTAGCAGCTTTAATGCTCCCAGGGGATGGCTCTGAAGCTGGAGCCGACGGCCTGGAAGTCTTAGAAGGCTTCCCCGACGCAGACTGGGTCGGGGGGCCTTCAGGCTTTAACAAGCCTCGAAGTATGAGCTTGTTTTTGCGTTCCTGTAGGACTCTAGGGCTGAATGCATGACAAACAGCACATGAGTCCTGCAGGTGCAAAGGTCCCAGGCAATAGACACAAGAAGTGTGACCGTCTGTCAGAGACATTTTCTGACAGCACGAATCACACTTCTTGAAGCCTGAGACCTTGGAGTCTTTAGACATCCTGAAAAGGCTGTATAAAAACACAAACACAACACACAGACACACCCTTTAACCAATAAAAATCCAGTCACACTGAAAGGACAGGGGAAAAAAAAAAAAAAAAAAGGGAGTGGGCCAAAGGCTTAAAAGTTAAAAAGGGGATAAAACGGGAATTCAAACACAAGGGGGACCCGATTTAAACTAAAGGGATACTCTGTATAAAAACTAAACTAAATAGAAAAAATAGGGGTAGAAATTTGAAGTTTTTTAACAAGAAAACTCACTAACCTGCCAGAGCCGGTAGAAGAAAGCACCTCGTCAGCTAAGTGGCAAACGAGATCTGAGTAGTTACCGCCTAGCATTGTGGGATATAGGGGAGCCTCGAGCCGGTGGAATAAGCTCTCGAGCTTTAGTATTGGCCAAGTCGGAGCCGAGGGTCGGCTCCGAACCCATCCAGCAAGAATGAAAGCGAGATTGACAACTTAACATCACATAGTACTCCCACTAAATATCACCCATATGGCAAGCCAGAGCCACCTCATCCAGTATGCTCATGGTGGCAGTAGCCACTCACTCCTATCCTTCCACTAGTCAGTCTTAGGTCACCTAAAGTGCAGTCAGGCCTTTATCCCAATATACAACAAACACAGCTTAAGGTCCCTGTTTCTGGAAGCCAACAAACTGTACATATATCATCCTTAGCAATACTAATTGAGAACTATGTATTTTATTTGATTCTAATACAACCTCCTTAATTTTCTCAGTCTTACCAGACTTAGCTTATCTTTCTCTACTTTTACTCTTTCTCTCTTCCCACATTATTTATTATGCTTAACACTCTACCTTTTTTCCTTTGAATGTTTTTTAAAGAAATTTTAAGGATTTCAAAGGTAAGGTAAGAGGAAAGTGTTACTGTCTTACTCAAGTAGCCTTGTTAAACGCCAGACAAACCTCATAAGAGCAATTTGTTTTACCATAACCACACTTGTTGAATGATTTATGGGGAGAAGACAAACTTAACTTCTTCCAATTGCCAGTAAGATTTTCATTTCAGGATATTAGAATTTTCATCAAAAAAGGCCAACATATGCAGAGAAAAATGTCTGTGATGCAATGCTAAAAGACCCAAGGTATTCAAATGGTGAGAAAAACTAAAGGCAGTGCATGTCCGTGTTGGTTATATTTGAGGGTCTCACTCTGCCTATGTTAGTATCATTGTAGGCATGACACCAGCATTTATCATCCCAGGAAAAAGAAGTTATGTACTCACCATAATGTTCCATGTGAGTTGTTCATCTCGCCTTCATTCTTACAGATGGGTTCGAAGCTGATCCTTGGCTCCGAGTCGGCCTACTACAAAGCTCGTGGTCTTCAGACAGCTCAAGGCCAAATACCTATACCATGATGCACCTGGAGTTACCTCAGATCTTGTTTGCTTCATATAATAATACCATATGTCATTCTATCACTCTTAGGAGAAAGCTATAGAAGGACTGAGCAACCAGGAAGAATCTAGTATCTCAGTCCTCGAAAAAAAAAACCTTGGAGGAGGTAGGAGGGTGAGTAGTAAGAATGAAGGTAAGATGAACAACTCACATGGAGCGTTATGGTGAGCACATAACTTCTTTATGTGAAGTTGTTCTATCTCGCCATTCATTCTTACAGATGGGTAGCGTCCTAAGCACCATCTTTCTCGGGTGGCTCATGGGAGTATGTTTTTCCGGACAGTAGACCCAAAGGAGGCCCTGTCAACTTTGTAATGAGTGATAAAGTTATGAGGTCTTGACCAAGTGGCTGCTGCGCAAATGTTGTCTATAGGAAGCCTAGTAGAAAAAGCAGAAGATGTGGACACTGCTCTAGTAGAATGGGCCTTAATTTTGTGTTGTAAGGGCATATTAGCAGTTGAATAAACAAATGTGGTACAATCAGATAACCATTTAGACAGAGTTGTTTTTGCCACTGGCATACCTTTTCTGGAATCTGAAAAGGAAACGAAAAGCTGTTCTGATTTTCTGAAATCTTTAGTCCTATCCAAGTAAAATTTGAGTTGTCTGTGAACATCAAGCTTGTGCAGCATACACTCTAAGTTGTTGGTGTGTTTGGGAAAGAACACTGGCAAATCTATAATCTGGTTCAGATGAGTTTCAGTACAAACTTTGGGCAAGAATGATGGATTTGTTCGTAGGGAGACTCTATCAGCATGGAAAATCAAATAAAGAGGCTTTATGGACAAGGCCTGAAGCTCTGGCACTCTATGGGCAGAAGTGATGGCTACTAAAAAGATAGTCTTCCCTGATAAAAATTTCAAATTGCAGGAGGAAGCTGGTTTAAAAGGTGTGAGAATAATGCGTGAAAGCATAAAATTTAGATTCCAAGGGGTATAAGGGGATTTCACAGGTGGTCTGAGTTTATGTGACATTATGTTCAATCCTTAAAAGCCAAGGTGAAAATTAGACATAGCAGCAAGTTGAACCTGAACTGTTGCTGCTGCATCCCCTTTATTGAAAAGCATAGTCAAGAACTCTAATTTGGAGGCAATAAGGGCCTGGTAGAGATCAGTGTTATTTTGAGAGGCCCATATAGAAAATCTGTTCCATTTGCTAGGATATAGCTTCCTAGTAGAGGATTTATGAGAAGATATCAGAATCTGCTGTGTTTCATTAGAGAGGTTATGAAACCTGGCTATGTTGGGAACTGGAGCAGCCAAGCTGTCAATTTCAGGGACTGAAGAGAGGGATGAAGATCCCCCAACGAATGGGTCAGAGGATCTGGGACTGGGTCCAGAACCCAAGGGTCTTGCAAATGATGAAGTCGAAGGAAGGGGAACCAAATCTGACGAGGCCAATGAGGGGCTATTAATATGATGGTCCTTCCCAGGGCTTTTGCTTTCTGTAATACTTTGGGTATCAAGGGAATTGGTGGGAATGCATAGAGGAGACCCGGAGGCCAATCGTAATGAAAGGCCCATTGGGGCTTCTCCCGGAGGGGAAATCAGGGCAAAGTAGCTTCTGCATTTCGTGTTCATGTGGTTGGCAAAAAGTTCGCAGCAAGGCTGGCCCCACCTGTGGAAAATTCTCTCCGCTATTTCTTTCTTGAGGGACCACTCGTGAGGCAACAAAATTGCTCTGCTCAGTTTGTCTGTTATCACGTTGGATTTCCCCGGGATGTGCGTTGCTAATAGAAAGTGCTGGGTGGATGTAGCCCACTGCCATACTCTTAGGGCTTCGCAACAAAGGGGGAAGGACCTGGTTCCTCCTTGTTTGTTCAAGTACCAGACCACTGACATGTTGTCTGTCTGAATCACAATAGTTCCCAGAGGAAGAGAATCCTGGAAGTACTGCAATGCTAAAAGTACCGCTCTCATCTCCAGGACATTGATGTGCAGATGTGTCTCCAGTTTGGTCCATGTGCCTTGGGCTGTTCTTTCCTGAAAATCCCCCCTCCACCCTATCAGGGAAGCGTCTGTGGTCATTGTGGCCGCTGGTGGGGGTAGAACAAAAGGACGACCTATCATTACATGAACAGAGGTCAACCACCACTGAAGATCCTTTTTGCATGTGTTTGTGATCATTATGAGATGAGACACTGGAAGCCCTTGGTAAGACCATTGAGTGAATAAAAGCCATTGCAGAATCCGCATGTGCATGCGACTCAACAGCATCGCTAATACTGCAGCTGCCATCATGCCTAACAGTTTTAGTACTTCTGATGCTGGAGCCTTGTCTTTGGATATGCTATTGCAAACGTGCTGACGGAGTAGTAAGACTCTTTCAGCTGGAAGTCTCAAAGTGGTGTACAATTCTGCTCCGATAAAAACGATATGTTGCGATGGCGACAAGGCAGATTTTTCTGAATTTATTGTAATACCCAGATGACTCCAGAGAGAAAGAGTGGTGTCCCTGGCTTGTATAAGCTGATACCTGGTGGTGGCGGTGAGAAGCCAATTATCTAGGTACGGAAACACCTGGAATCCTAAATGCCTCAGGTGAGCTGTAACCACTGCTATATATTTGGTGAACACTCTGGGGGCTGTAGCGAGACCAAAGGGCAGGGCTCAAAACTGGTAATGATTGGCTTCCAGCCGGAAGCGCAGATGATCCCTGGATGGTCTGGCTATTTTTATATGGTAGTACGCATCCTGGAGATCTATCGGGCACATCCAATTGTCTTTCCCTAAGAAGGGAAGTATTGACTGAAGCATGACCAGAAAGTACAGTTGTGTACCTACCATAAATGTAGATGTTCGAGTGTATTCACTGTTGCAGTCATTACACTTGGGTTATGCTGCTGGCAGGCTACCCGCAGTCGGCCTGAATTCCAAAGTCCTGGCCTGGCGTCAGTTGCTGTCACCTCTTCCCTCACGTCAGTGCGCCAGGGGTATATAAGATGCAGCCGACGCCATTTTTTTCAGTTTTTCTTGCCCCAGATGTCAGGTGTCTCCAAAAGGGTAGGCTAAAAATATTGCTTATAAAAAAGCATGCACTAACAAAAACATTACCTTCAACTACAAGCAAATACACCACATAGGTTGTATAGAATAGAGAAGTACAGATAAGTTCCAGCAAAGAAAGGGGGATGGTGGGTGGGTAACCTGGACTGCAACAGTGAATACACTCGAACATCTACATTTATGGTAGGTACACAACTGTACTATGTTCATCGTGTTTCACTGTTGCAGTCATTACACTTGGGTTGAATCCCAAAGCTGAGGTTGGGTGGCTGGGTCTAAATAGAATTAGGAGTGGCTATGAGTCCCTGCAGAACTGCAGTGGCAAAGCCTGCTCTGGATTTAGAGTAAAGAGGTAAGTGGTAGTGCTTTGTAAAAGTGTGCACTCAAGTCCAAGTTGCAGCCTCCAAAACATCCTTGGTTGGTACTCCTCTGAGGAAGGCTGCTGAAGTGGCTGCTGCTCTGGTTGAATGTGGCCTAATGCCCTTAGGCACTGATTTGCCATGTTGTGAATAGAGAAACGAATGCAGTGGCCTATCCATTTTGAAACAGTCTGCTTTGAGATAGCCTTTCCTTGTGTGCAGCATACGCCACTAAAGGTTGCTCAGTCTTTCTGAAAGCTTTAGTTTTGTCCAAGTAGAAGCGTAGCTGTCTATGTATGTCCAAAGAATGCAGTAGTCTCTCACCTTTATTCTGTGGGTTTAGATAAAAAGTAGGCAAATGAATGGTTTGATTAAGAGCCACACTGGACACTACCTTGGGCATAAATGTTGGGTTAGTCTTTAGGGAAACCCTATCCGGATGGAAAATAATAAAAGGGTCCACAGCCATTAATGCCTGTAGCTCTGAGACTCTTCTTGCTGAAGTTATTGCTAGGAGCAGAGCTGTTTTCCATGATAAGAATTTTATCTCGGCTGTATTGGCTGGCTCAAAATTGAGGTCACATGTAGGTATCGGTGCTCTCCTTGGAGGTCTTATGTTTTTGACCCCTCTGAGGTACTGCCTTAGCAGTGGATGCGAAAAAATAGGTGGTTCCGTATTGTAATGAGCTGAAATGGCAGAGGCATGGATCTTAATTGATGAGAAGGATAGGCCTTTGTCCAGCATCTCAGTTAGGTATTGTAAAATCTGAGGAATATTTGGAACAAGCATGTCAATTCCTTGTGCCTGGTTCCAAGCACAGAATCTCTTCCATTTTTCTGCATAAGATTTTCTGGTGCGGGGCCTCCTGGCTTCCAAAATAACATCCATAACTGCTTTAGAGAGAGGTATGTTCTGAGAGGTTATACTATCCGCCATGTAGCCAGATTTAAGGTTCTGAGTTGGCTGTGCAGGATCTGGTTGTTTTGTTGGGTCAGTAGGTGAGGAATTTGAGATAAAGTCCAGGCTGGGCCTTGAGACAAGCTCTTTAGGATTGGATACCAGTGCTGGCATGGCCAGTCTGGGGCAATCAGTATCATTTTTGGCTTCTCTTGTCTGACCTTTAGGAGTACCTTGGGGAGGAGAGGCAGTGAAGGAAAGGCATATACTGTAATGGTTTTCCAGCTGAAAGATAGAGCATCCACCTTCCATGCTTGTTTGTAATAAGTCCTTGTGCAGAATCTCTGTAGTTGGCAGTTGTGAGGGGAGGCAAATAGATCTATGTCTGGGCATCCCCATTTCCTTGCAATCATGCTGAAGACTTGTGGATCTAGTTTCACATGTTATACATGCCTGGTGTTCTTGTGAAGCTAGTATTAGAACTTTCAAATAATGTTTTCATATTCTTACCTCTCCTAAAAGTTATTTCTGGGTGGCTTCCTACTTTCCTCATCACACTTGCATTATTATTAAATATACCCCAATTTTTCTTAATAATGTCAATCAGGAAGTAGATGTTAGTGGAGTAAGTAAGAATTAGCCTAGGATTGGGAATCAGAGCTAGATCATTGCCATTATTGACTATATTAGGGACGGGGTTAGATGTAGTTTGGCACTTGCCATGAGCTGATTTACTCAGAATAGGTTGGTATATCCCTCTATTCCTTTTATCGCTAACTTCTTTTACTAAGGCATTCAATAGTCGCAGTGGGTACCCTCTATGTGTGAACATATTAGTTAGTAACTCACACTCGTTGAAGAAATCAGCATCCAGGCTAGTAATACGGGCGGCTCTTACTAATTGCCCCTTAATTACTGATCTTTTCTGATAATTAGGATGGCAACTACTGTAATGTAATAGTGAATTAGAGTATGTACCCTTCCTGTAGATCTTAGCCACATAAGCTTTTAAATCAACTCTCTTGGTTAGCCATATATCCAAATACGCTACTGCAATCTTGCCAAAGGAAGAAGTAAAGGACAAGAAATTAGTAGTAGTATTAAAGTAATCTACAACTATAACACTATCTATTTCTTCTCCTTGTAGCAAGATGAAGATGTCATCCAAATAGCGAGTGTAGTACTTAATTTTTGCCATCAGTGACTCATTATTGAATATATACTCCCTTTCCCAATGGGCCATTACCATATTGGCTAAACTAGCCCCACAAGGGGAGCCCATGGCTACCCCAATTTTTTGGAGGTAAAAATTATCTCCTAACATGAAATAGTTATTATACAGTATTATGTCCAACAGTTCTAATACTAGAGCTATTTCCACCGTTGACGCTTTACTCTTCTTTAAGCATATAGCCACCCAATCAGTGGCTATATTCAAAGGTATACAAGTATATAAATCTTTAACGTCAACGGTTAGGAAATTACATTTATCATCAAATTCAAGTTCTGATATTTTTGCCAAAAATGACCACGAGTCCTTACAGATTTGTTCTTCTTGTACCAAGTACTTTTGTAAGATGTGGTCCACTAACTTGGCACATGTATAAGTGGGAGATCCTCGACCATCCACTAAGGGGCGCATAGGTGGATTATGTAACCCCTTATGTATCTTGGGTATTCCAAATATACATGGAAATCTTGGGTACATGGTCTTCAGGTAACTAAATTGGTCTTGATCAATACAACCATTGTTAAACATGTCCTCAAGGCTATTTTAATGATGTTATAAGCTTTCCTAATATCTAATTTAGAGCTTAGTTCATAAGCATCCCCATCTAAGAGATTAGACATACGTTCAAAGTAGTCAACTTTATCGAAAATCACCACTCCTCCACCCTTATCAGGTTTACAAATGCGTAAGTTATGTGATCTAACGAACTCTGTTAATTCGAGTTCTTGTCTAAACACCATATCTTGTTCATAACTATGTGGAGGAATGAATGTATGCCTTAAGTCCAGTTCACACATGCTCTCAAAGCACTGGATAGTAGGATGTAGTGGGGGGTTATATGTACTGGGGACCCTCAGAGTGTCATTCGTGGCGTTATTAGAATTATTACCAAACATCAAATTAAAATTCAATTTACGTGTAAATAACTTAATATCTACTATAGTATTTACCAGATTAAATTTGTGCTGTGGTACATAAGTATATCCTTTGGCCAATAATTCTGCTAAGTCACTACCTATGGAGACATCTGAAAAATTATAAATATGGAAGTCACCAGTACTATTTGTTGTAATAATAGGTTTTGAAACCCCACTAGTAGGGTTCATATATCAGAGGTAACAGACTCTAAATTCATTTCATGGGTGGTAATATCAATACTAACAATGCCGTCAGATAGCATAGTTGGAGTAACTATATTGTCCATAGTCTCTAAGTCAACATTAAAGTCGTCGTGGGATGTACTGTAGTCTCCAACAATGCTGACTGGCATCACCATCATTGCCTTCGTTGTTGGTACCTCTGCAAGTGCCCCTGGTTGGCATGATAGTTGTTCCGTTGCTTGGGAATAGCTCCCAAGCGATTGACTTCCTGAAAACCCTGGGGATAACCTGAAGTGTTAGGATGACTTCCATTAGTATGTTGGGCTCTGCGGTTCTGTAGTCTCTCACTTCTCCTAATGGGTTGTTCAAATTGTGTATCCACCTCAGTTGTATCCAATTCAGGTGGTGTAACAGTACTAGGTTGATTAATAAATGTATCAGTGTTATCTGAATTAATAGCATTACGTTCATTAGCTGGTTTAAACTTTTGCCATATTTGAGAAGTGGCTGGGAGTGGATATGCCGTACCAAGCTCATATGCTCTACAGTCACGGTTCAGTTTCTTAATTTTATTAGCTGCAAGTTTATTCAAATAATTATCTATGCTATTAAAACTGCGACTGTATTCAAACTTGTATCTAGCAAATTCACCATGCTGTTTTATTTCAGAATCCAAGCAGGTAGCGTCATTAATTAATTCAGTCACCCATACACTATAATGCTTAATCATAAGCTCTAATAATTCGGAGCCTTGTTTATCAAAAAGATCAATTAGTTCTTTATGGAATCCAGAATTAGGGACCAAACCAGTGGGAAACTGGAAGTGCCTAAGCCCCTTTGGTATAACTTTACATAATAGGCATTCCTTAAAATAGGAAATTTCCAGTTGTAGTTTTTTAATTTTGACCAAAATTTTATCAAATTCTTTCAACTTGGTCAAAATATCAAATGTATTAATTACCTCAGGCCTGTCAGCACTTGAAGACATTCGTTCCGGGTTTACTGAGTTGTTCTGTCTAGAAAGTCTAAACCCTTCAGCAAACCAGTTACCAAGCACAGGAAGGTCGTTGGTCTCTTCATTAGACATAATGGAGTTTAAATGATTCGACTGGTGTTGCCCTTGTATAGGTACTGTGTTAGTGTTCCTCAAAACATCAGCGGAATTAGCTAAAAAGTTATTAAGATCAACCACCGGCATTCCCGGTTGAACGTTAGTAGGTAATGGCAATACAACAGTGTTCGAATTATCACTCACACTTCCGGGTGCGTCACGTTCAGTAGGCTCCTCTGTCTGGTGTCCTCTGTTCACAGACCGGGAGCTTGCTTCTACGTTCACTAAAGTGGGGTTGTTGGAATTCATACCAGGACATCCTGGCAACGAAAAAAAAGATTTTTTATCTTTTGCTGCTGCGAGTCCATACAATCCAGTCTCGCACATAACGAATCCATACGCTGAAGGATAGAATCAAGTAGAGTGTAGAGCATATGAGCTTGGTACGGCATATCCACTCCCAGCCACTTCTCAAATATGGCAAAAGTTTAAACCAGCTAATGAACGTAACGCTATTAATTCAGATAACACTGATACATTTATTAATCAACCTAGTACTGTTACACCACCTGAATTGGATACAACTGAGGTGGATACACAATTTGAACAACCCATTAGGAGAAGTGAGAGACTACAGAACCACAGAGCCCAACATACTAATGGAGGTCATCCTAACACTTCAGGTTATCCCCAGGGTTTTCAGGAAGTCAATCGCTTGGGAGCTATTCCCAAGCAACGGAACAACTATCATGCCAACCAGGGGCACTTGCAGAGGTACCAACAACGAAGGCAATGATGGTGATGCCAGTCAGCATTGTTGGAGACTACAGTACATCCCACGATGACTTTAATGTTGACTTAGAGACTATGGACAATATAGTTACTCCAACTATGCTATCTGACGGCATTGTTAATATTGATATTACCACCCATGAAATGAATTTAGAGTCTGTTACCTCTGATATGAACCCTACTAGTGGGGTTTCAAAACCTACTAACATTAGATACATCTTTTAACACTTTTTTATTTGTGTGTACATTTATCATTTATCTTGATACAACTGTTTATTTTCTAAACACTTGTTAATAGTTGTATGTTTTTGATTATTGTAGAGTTTTGTGGGGTTATGTTGGTTATTTTCTTAAAATAAGTCCTTTTTAAACAGTTCTTTTTAAATACTTGAACTACTTGAATTAATTAACTTATGTTGTTAATTGTTCAATGGTTGTAGTTGATGATGTCATTTTAGCTATAAAATCACACTACTACCATCTATATTTTGTCTGATGAAGTCTGCTTTTTGAGCAGACGAAAAGCGCTTTACGTATTAAAGCTTTGTATCCTGTGGCATCTGTTATCTTCATTCTTTGGCGAAAGTTGTACTGCCTTTGGTTCCTGGTTTGGTTTTCTTGTCTGCCAGAGTATTTGTCTTTCCTGGCAGGAATTGTGCTTGCAGGTGCACTTGATAAGTCAATGCTGTGTTCCACAAAGTCATGGCTTGTCTGCAGAGGGGGTAGGAATGTGTGCCCCCTTGCTTGTTTATGTACCACATGACTGTAGTATTGTCCGTCTTTATCAACAGTTGTCCTGGATGGAGTAGGTCCTTGAAGGCTGTCAGGCCATTCTGTACAGCTAGCATCTCCTTTTGATTGATATGAAGACGCATTTGGCTTGCGGGCCACGTGCCCTGAATACATTTTCCTGTCATGTGGGCCCCCCAGGCATAATCCGATGCATCTGCTGTTAGTGTCTGCCTGGCTGTGGGTAAAGTGAATGGCTGTCCCTTGTTGTGGTGACAGGCCAGTGCCCACCATCGAAACTCCTGTTGCAGGCAGGGAATGAAGGTAATTAATGTTCCCAGGCTGTGGCAATGTTGAGTCCAAACACTTTTTAGGTATCATTGTAGCTTCCTCATATGCAGTCTTGCATATGGAATTAGCAGAATGCAGGATGCCATGAAGCCCAAAGCCTGCAGAATTTTTCTTGCAGGTAAATGGGTCTTTGTTGACATCTTTTTGAAGTAAGAAGTCAGTTGCTTTTGTTTGTCTGGCATAAGATAAGCCATCTGGGCAGTTGTATTTAAGCTTGCACCCAGGAATATTATCTCTTGAGAGGGTACTATTTTTTATTTCTTTTCATTTACTGTGTACCCTAGGCAAATTAGTAATCTTTTTACAAATGCCAAAAGCTTCAGAAGAATGTCCTTGCTCTCTGCTTGAATAAGGCAGTCGTCCAAGTAGGGATATATTTGAATTCCTCTTTGTCTGCAAAATGCAATTACTGGTGCCAGGCATTTTGTGAAGACCCTGGGCACAGTAGATAAGCCAAAGGGCAGTGCAGAGAATTGGTAGTGCATTGAGCCAGCTATGAATCTGAGGTATCTTCTGCAAGATTGTCTGATTGGGACATGCACGTATGCTTCTTTGAGGTCCAAAGTTACAAGCCAAGCCTTCTTGCCCAACATGGGCAGAAGCTGCTGCACTGTCAACATTTTGAATTTTGGAACATCCAGAAAAGTGTTTAGAATAGACAGGTCCAGTATTGGTCTCCAGGTTTTGTCCTTTCTGGGTACCAAGGAAAGTCTTGAGTAAAATCCTTGTCCCTGCTCTTGCTGTGGCACTCGGTGAATAGCCCTCATGACCATGAGAGATGAAATTTGCTTTTGTGCCTCTGCCCATTAATTGTGTGGCAGGTCTGGCATACCTTTTGTCTTTGGAAGGGTGTGAAAGTGGAACCTGTAACCCTGAGAAACTATATTCAAGACCCATTTATCCTGGGTGATCACGTGCCAATTTTGTGAAAAAAGTGCTAGCTTTCCCCCTAAGGGTGCTGCCAAAAGATAAGTGCTTGGCATTGGCAGTGGAAAGTCATTGGGACTGTTTCTTATATGGCTGTGATTTGTCTTCTCCACTTTTGGAGGTAGAAGCACCACATTGTTTAGGCCTGTATGAGCCTTGGGGCTGAGATCTGCCTCTAGGGCGTCTGTATCTGCCTCTTTGTGGTCTGTCTGACACTAGAAAGGACCAATTCTTAGAAGGCCAGTTCCTGCTAAATCTGGGTGGCTGAACCTGTAAAAAATCCTTTACTGTCTGCATAGATTTTGCTTTATCCTCCATTTTCTTTAACACCTCTTCTGCCTTAACACCAAACAAAGTATCATGCTGTAATGGAGCATCCAATCATTTTGTTTTAACATGATCAGGCAGATTCTGTTCCTTTAACCAAGCATGCCTTCGAATGACAGAGCCTGTAATAGCGGCCCTGCAAGAGGCCTCCAGTGAATCAAAACCACATTGCAAAGTATGCTTTCCCACTTGTTCAGCTGCATGCAATAAATCCTGCATTTCCTTGTTTTCAGAACATTCAGAATTTGTCAACATCTTCTGTTTTAGCAGTGACATTAAATATTGCTGATATTTAAGCATATGAAACTGACAATTTAAATCCCTTACAGCCAAGGTAGCAGAGGTGTAAACTTTCTTCCCCCATCTGTCCAGAGCTCTAGAATCCCTATTAGAGGGAACAGGGTTTTGTGCAGTGGAAGCCTTGACCCCTTTGGGACCCTGAGATATAGTTTCTGAGCCAGCAGCAGGGTTTTTATATAGAAATTTATGTGAATCTGGGACCCTGTAGTACCTGTCTGGCTTAACGGGTGCAGGGGGTAAAGAGTCAGGAGACAGGCCGGACTCTGAAAATACATCATCTACAATATCTAGTACAGGCGGAATAGCAAGAGGTCTGTGCTGAGGCAGTAAAAGAAAATCTCTGAGCCTTTTCTTAGATTCTGAGTAATTTTGGCACTCCCAGTGAAAATGCTCCCTCATGGTATGCAGGGTTTCCCCAAAAGAATAGTCCACAGGAGGAGAGACTGAAGGGATAGATTCTTCAGCATCAGAATCCTCATAGGGAGGAAGAGAGTATCCCTGTTCTGAAGAGGAGTCAGAAGAAATGGAAACCTGATCAGAAGAATCATATTCAGTGTCTTGCCTAGGCCTCTTATCAGGAGGGAGATGGAACCCCCTGATCAAAGTAATTAGGTCTTCGGCCATTTTGAGCATCTGTTTCTTAGGCATAGAAGTCTGTCCAGGAGAATGCTGTACTTGTTTCTTTGTCTTTAAAGCTGTTTTAGTCTTTGCCTTGGAAGCTGAGGTTGGCTTGATATATAACTGTGTAGGTCTGAAAACACCCTCAGAAGCCTATGCCTGCTCAGCGGCTCCGGACCCATCTGAGGGGAAAGTTTCCGAAGGTCCAATACCTTGAGTAACCAGAGGCCTAGTTGTCTCTACATGGGAGTCGGAAGCGGCCTGTGGCTCTGAGGTAGCGGGTGTCAGGGGCTGCGAAAGCGCCTCACTGAGAACCGGCAACTGGCCTAGCGGAGGCTTCGTCGTCGGTTTTGGACCGACGATATTATATAATTAAACCTTCAGCCAAAGTAATGAAAGGCAAAATCGTACTGACGCTTAATAGTGCGTTGGTTAAATCTAGCACAAAACCGACAACTAGCAATGTCGTGGTCAGGGCCTAGGCAAGGAATACAGTAAGAATGAAAATCCTTATGAGGTATTTGCTTCCCACAAGAAATACAATTGTTAACTTTTTCTGACATCGGACTGGAGCAAGAAAAAAGTTTCCCCAATGGGGTACTTAGCTTTATTGAAGACTTCGGATCTGAAATTCGATTTCGAAAATCTCAGGAGTCGGCCGACCGGCACTTGCGAACTGCTTTTGCTTCGGGCACCACGCGGCAAAAATGACTGAAGAAAATGGCGTTGGCTACATCTTACATACCACTGGCGCACTGACGTCAGGGAAGAGGTGACAGCAACCGACACCGGACCAGGACTTTGGAATTCAGGCTGACTACAGGTAGCCTGCCAGCAGGATATCCCAAGTGTAATGACTGCAACAGTGAAACACGATGAACATCTTCTCTTTTTTGACAGATCTGTTTAGTCTGCTGAGGTCCAAAATGGGTCTCCAGTCCCATCATTTTTGGAACTAAAAAAAATCTTGAGCAAGTTCCGGATCCTATCTGGTCTGCTGGGACTGGTTGGATGACTCTTTTTCTTAGCAATGTTTGGACCTCTACTGTTGCCTGTTCCCTGTAACTGGGTGGAACATCTGGGATTTTTGTTGTCAGTGGAAGGTGTGTAGTGAAAGGAATGAAATATCCTCTGGAAATGATACTTTGTACCCAGTTGCCATTTGTTATTTTGAGCCAGGCGTCTGGATACAAAGATAAGCGACCTCCGACTGCCTCCAGAGTAGGACAGTCGGGCCTCCTTTCAGGAGCACTGGTAGGGCTTCCCAAAGAACTGATCTCTGTCGCCCTGGTTTTGCAGACCCCCTCTGCCGCGAGGGCGGCATCTTCCATTATTGTCCCCTCCTCTGCCCCTGGAGGGTGGTTCACCACATGTGTCCTGAAAGGCTTCTTGGGCTTTTCGGAACCACATTTTTCCTCCCCTTTGACCCTTGGGATAGGGTCTGGTAGGGGTGGAAAAACGGACTGCGACGGCAGACAGAGTCTTTCCTTCTTGTTCACACCTGGTCAAAGTTTCCTTAACTTTGGGCCCGAAAAGGGACAAGCCATCTAAAGGGGTGTTGACAAACGATGACTTAAAGGGCACCACGAAGGAACACAAGCACATCCAGGAGGATCTCCTAAGAGCAACTCAAGTACCTGCTGCCCTACTCATTCCATCAGCTGCATATGAAATGAGGCGCATGGACGAGTTCACTATGGAATTGAGGAGGCAACTTTATCTGAAGCTCCTGCAGCTACTGTACCCTGAAGAGCATCTCCAAGCTCTTTTAGGAGATCCCTTTGCAGTCTTGTAAAATGAGTGAGATAGTTCAGTGAACGTAGTGCAAAAGTCGCTGAATTGTACGTGCGCTTCTTGTATCTATCCATGATCCTAGAATCTCTGTTAGGAGGATGGATAGAGGAAGAAGTTTCTGAAATCTCCTTTTTGGTGGCTGCCGCCACCACCATGGCATCAACTGGCACTCCCTTGGTAAGAAAGGACTTTTCCTGGGGGGCAGAAATAAATTTATTAGGCCTCCTGGTGACAGGCTCCATGGTGTCCAGAGACTCCCATGCCCTTTGTGAGACTAACTCCATAAGCTCATCGAAGGGTGGAGACACCCAAGAGGTGGAGGGTTGAGCCCCAAAAGCCTTCAGGAGAACCGACTCGCCTTCAGTAGGGTTGGTGGACTGCCAATCACCCCTCTGCCTAAGAATTTCTAATATCTCAGCAAATGAGATATCCTCAGAGGGGGACCGTGGGGACCCTTCCGATTCATCCAAGTCGGTATCGGATGTGAGAGACTCCTGTAGGGAGTCGAAATGCTTCCTCTTACAGATTCTCTTCCAGGGAACCTCATCAGTGGGAACTTCTGGTGAGGTCTCGGAAGAGCAGGGGCCACCCATTGGGGCTTCCTGAGGCTTTGGGTCTCTATGCTTAGAAAGGATCTGTGAAGCAGAAGCGGATACAGGTGCTTTTCGGGAGGAGGTAGTCAGACCTGAAGTCGTAGATGTCTTATGAGACATAACTCTCCTCATGGCTTCGACGGCACCTCTGCTCTGATGAGGAGGAACCGATGGATCCGAGGAAACCATCTATCCCCCCGGCACCAGGACAGTGGGCTCCGAACCAGAGGTAGGAGCTGAGCTCATCCGAGCCAAAGCCCTAAGAGGCAAAGTGGGAACCGACAAGTCAGTCCGACTATCCTCCCTAGACCCGACCGGAGAGTGTCGGCTCCTAGACTCCTTGATCGGCGCCGAGGATGTCAGAGTAAACAGGACCAAAGACACTGGAACAGGCATCGACTCCGCAGGCTCAACGATCATCAAATTCGACTCCTCCGGCTCCGAAGGACCGGTACGGCTCAGAGGAGGAAAAGAAGTACATGGCAAAACAGTCTTCAGTTCCGAAACCGTTTGGGTCGGAGCCGATAGAAATTTAGCAAACGCCAGTGCCTGTAACAACTTCTGCACCACACAATCCACATCCAAATTGGAAAGGCTTATTGAGGACCGAGATGAATGGATGGATGGAGGTACTGATTGCAGGAGTGGCGATTTAGGCACTTTGGATCCTGGTTCCGGGACTGGGGACCAGCCCCAAAAAGACAAGACACTCGGCTCCAAGGGCTGTGGACCCGACGTAGATGGTTGAGTTGATTTTTTAACTTCCGAAGAAGTAGAAGCTTTGGAAGACTTTGAAGGTTTACTAGACCTGTCCTGGTCACTCAAAGCTTCCTGAAATGATGGTTTGACTAGTCCTCTATCAATTAGCTTGTTCCTTCTCTCCTGTAGGACCCTAGAAGAGAAGGAATGACAAATGGAGCAACTTTCTTGAAGGTGCAAGGCTCCCAAACAGTATACACAGTTGGCATGGCTATCTGTAACAGACATTTTCTGTCCACATTTTGGACATTTTTTGAAACCTGACTTAGGATGTTTATCCTTATCCTGGTCAGCCATAATGAACAGCACAGTATCAAATGAAAAACTACTACAATATAATAAAGACACACCCAAACTATTTAAATAAGCACTGACAAAAACTATAACAAAAATGTCACTTATCAAAGGCACACAAGAACTACATAACTACACTAAGTACAAAGGCCTTTAGAAAAAAACGAAGGCCAAAAGCTATATCTAAATATGAAAAGGCACACCAAAGAATACACTCTAAAAAGATTTAAATGCTATAGAAGCTAAAGCTAAAAGCTAAGAAGTAGAAATAACAAAGTTATTAGAAAAAAAAGTTTATAATAAATTTTTACTGGCCCGAGCTATTCTGAGGAACCTCCGCTCTACTGCAGCGGCAAACTAGATCTGAGGTAACTCCAGGTACATCATGGGATAGGTACTTGGCCTTGAGCTGTCTGAAGACCTCGAACTTTGTAGTAGGCCAACTCGGAGCTGAGGATCGACTCCAAACCCATCTGTAAGAATGAACGGCGAGATAGAATAACTTCACATCAAACGTTTATGCAAAGACATCCAGACAGGATAGGAAACAGAATGCAGGTAATATTAAATGTTGTGACGGTCTCTTACAGTACTCTGACCCACAAATGACAGTTAAAGAAAAATATTGTTAAGCAGGGGACAGAAGAAAAGGAAATATTTAACGTTTACTGCAGAAAACATCTGTAGCCAGACCTGTTAAACATTTAAACCTATGTCTTATGCTATAATCTCCTTACTGTATGTAAAAAATATGTTGTTTATTGTGTTCATGCCAAACCATTTATAAATGCTGTCCAGTGCACTCACCTGGTACAAAATAAATTACTAAAATGCGAAAAAATTATGGCATATATGGAACAAGGTTTATAAAGGACCACGGGAAAAAATTATTTCACACAGCAGTTAACAATAACAGAAGGGAGTAGCATGCCACATCATTGGACACAGACATCTTAGACAACATTTCAAGAACAAAGGTTAAGGTGGTAGCTATGTACTACAAAAATTCAAGAACCAGATAAAGATTTTGTATCAAAGAATATTATCTGAAATGAAGATAAGCAGATAAGCTTTTTATTAAAATGCTTGCAGTAGGACTTAACTTTCTAATCCCTAGCAGTATTTATTTTAAAACACTTCTAAAGCTAAAATAAAAAAATACACAGACACTGAGCTGATATTGAGCTTTCATTCTTATTAGCTAAAAAAAGAAGTTATGTACTCACCATAACGTTCCATGTTTGTTGTCCTTGATCTCACCTTCCTTCTTGCTGGTTGTGTTTGGAGCCAATCCTCGGTTCCGACTCGGCCGCATTCTACAGCTCGAGAGCTTCCACTGGCTTGAGGCTAGACCCTATCCCAACATGCCTAGCGAGAGTTACCCAGATCTTGTTTGTGGTAACCCATAACACTAGACTATAATATATGAATATAGACATGTATAACAATTATACACACACACACACACATATATATATATATATATATATATATATATATATATGAATGAAAGAGAGAGAAAGACATATATATATATGTCCAAGATAGTAGTAAAAGAAACTCTAAGTCTATCCAACCCATAAGGTAGGAAGGGAATCACAGCCTATGTAGCCAAATGACGGATAATTCCTCTCGATCTTCCAGGAAGGGGAAGGAGGGTGGGATGCAAGAAGGGAGGCGAGATCAAGGATAACAAACATGGAATGTTATGGTGAGTACATAACTTCTTTATGTTATGTTGTCCCTATCTCTCCTTCATTCTTGCTGCTTGGGACTCCATCCCCACCACCTTCTTCTTGGGTGGCTCAGTGGAATAGACTCTTCAGAACCATGGAACCAAAGGATGCCCTGTTCCACGAGGCCACATCTACCTTGTAATGAGTGATGAAAGTATGGGGATTAACCCAAGTAGCTGCCGCACAAATTTAGTCTAAAGGCAGTCTGGCCTGAAAAGCAGTAGAGGTAGACTAAGCCCTAGTTGAGTGTCCTTGAATTTTTCCTGGCAGCTGCTTGCTCTGTGAATTATAGACATAAGTGATGGTATCTGAAAGCCATTTTGATAAAGTTACTTTTGAGACTGAAGTTCCCTTTCTGCTTTCTGAAAAGGATACAAACAATTGGTCAGATTTTCTGAATTCTTTTGTCCCGTGCAAGTAAAAATGTAACTGTCTATGAACATCCTGTTGGTGGAGTTTATATTCTGCCTTGTTGCCATGATTGGGGAAGAATACAGGTAGTTCTATAGACTGATTCAGATTGAACTCTGAGCAAACTTTTGGTAGGAAGGAAGTGCTGGTTCTGACAGAAACTCTAAAATTCTGGAATATTAAGTAAGGGGGACGAATGGAATGGGCTTGTAGTTCTGATACCCTCCTAGCTGAGGTAATGGCAGTTAAGAAAATAGTTTTCCAAGTCAAGAATTTCAGAGAACAAGTAGCAGTCAGTTCGAAAGGAGGGAGAATCAATGCAGCGAGAACTATGTTTAGATCCCAAGGAGGAGGTGGTTCTCTTATTGGGGGCCTCAGGAGAATAGTACCCTTTAGGAAGGCTTTGTACAACCTGTGGAACATAAGGTTAGAACCCATTTCTCAAACAAGAAAATTAGAAATCGCAGCCAGCTGAACTTGAATAGCCGCTGCTGCAGCCCCTTGGTTAAAGGTTTAAGAGAGAAACTCAAGTATCTTTGAAACAGGTGCAGTAAAGCAGTCAATACTACTTTTGGCTGCCCAACAAGACAACCGCTTCCATTTGCTAGCATAAAGTTTTCTCGTCGAGGATTTGTGAGAGGAAATTAAAATATGTTGTACTGCTGGGGAGATGTCAAGAAGCCTGGCTAAGACGGGAAGTGGAAACACCAAGCTGTGAGCTTGAGGGTTTGTATGGAAGGATGGAGCGTACCCGGCTGATGCACCAGGAGATCTG
Organism: Protopterus annectens; assembly: GCF_019279795.1. Taxonomy (NCBI): domain Eukaryota; kingdom Metazoa; phylum Chordata; order Ceratodontiformes; family Protopteridae; genus Protopterus; species Protopterus annectens. The sequence continues at coordinate 1,135,354,864 of NC_056731.1, forward strand.
GAACTGGGTCCAGGATCCAAGACTCCTCCTGGAGATGGGGTCATAGGAAGGGGAACCATATTTGACAAGGTCAGTAAGGGGCAATGAAGATTAATTTGCAACCCAATGATTTTGCTTTCTGAAGAACCTTGGGTGTTAGAGGAAAAGGGGGAAAGGCATAAAGAAGTCCCTGGGGCCAATCGTGAACAAGTGCATCCCTGGGTGAATGTTCCGGTGGGGGACTATGGCAAAGTAGCTGCTGCATTTGGTATTGATGAAGGTGGCAAAAAAAGTCACAGCAAGGCTGGCCCCACTTGAGAAAAATTTGGTTCGCAACTTCCTGTTTCAGGGACCACTCGTAAGGCATCAGGATAGTCCTGCTGAGCTTGTCTGCTATCACACTGGATTTCCCCGGAATGTGCATTGCAATTAGAAATCGTTGAGAAGACATTGCCCACTGCCATATTCTTAGAGCCTCTCAACACAAGAGTAAGATCTGGTATCGCCTTGCTTGTTGATGTACCATACTACCGACATTTTGTCTGTTTGAATTGCAATCGTCCTCGTAGGTAGAGAGCCCTGGAGTGCTTGCAACGCCAGGAGCACCGCTCTCATCTCTAGGACGTTGATGTGCAAGAGGTACTCATGTTGTCGCCAAGTTCCTTGAACGGTCTCTGTCCCAGATAATGCCCTCCCCCACCCGATCTGGGAAGCGTCCGTGGTCACTGTGGCTACTGGTTGGGGAAGGCTGAATGGCCTGCCTATCGTCACCTGTGTAGACTGAAGCCACCAACTTAGATCTTTCTTGCTGGTCTCCGTGATGAGAATTTCATGTGACATGGGTAGATCTTGCATGGACCACTGAGCAAATAAGAGCCACTGTAATATCCTCATGTGGAAGTGCGCCAAGGGAACTAGTGTTATTGCTGCCACCATTGAGCCCAGGAATTTGAGAACAAATCTTGCCTGAATCTTTTTCCTCTGGATTAAGATTGAAACCTGATGCCGAATGGTTGGCATCCTCTCCTGAGGCAATTTTGGTATCATGTCTTTTGTATCTAAATCTGCCCCTATAAATGTAATATATTGACAGAGCATCAAGGCAGACTTTTTGTAGTTTATAGTGATGCCTAGTTGTGAGCAGAGGTGAACTGTGGTGTCCCTTGCCTCAGTTAGCAGATACTCGGTGGTGGTGGTAAGAAGACAGTTGTCTAAATATGGAAGCACCCGGAATCCAACATGCCTCAGGTGAGCCGTGACTACTGCTATGCATTTGGTGAACACCCTGGGGGCTGTGGTGAGACCAAATGGCAGAGCTCTGAACTGATAGTGACTAGCTCCCAGCCGGAAGCGTAGATATCGCCTGGACTGATATGGTAGCACGCATCCTGAAGATCGATGAAGCACACCCAGTTGTCCTTTCCCAGAAAGGGAAATGTGGACAGCAGTGTCACCATCAGAAATCTGGCCTTCTTGACAGACTTTTTGAGTCTGCTGAGATCTAAAATGTGCCCGCAGTCTCCTATCTTCTTTGGAACTAAAAATAGCCTTGAGTAAGTTCCAGATCCGATTTGGTCTGCGGGGACTTCCTGGATGACTCGTTTTTCTCGCAACCTTTGAACTTCTCGGGTTTCTTGCTCCCATAGATTGGGTGGCATATATGGGATGGACTTTTGTGTTCTGAGAAGAAGTGGCATGGAGAAAGGAATGCTGTATTCCCTGGATACTATCGACTGTACCCATGTGTCTTTTGTGATACTTTGCCAGGCTTCTGGGTACAGGGACAATCTGCCCCTGACTGCCTCCAGAGGTGGACAGGTGGGCCTCCTTTCAGGAGTGCTGGAGGGGCCTACCAGAGAATGCATCTCTGTCACCCTGACTCTGAGGACCTCCTCTGCTGTGAGGGTGGCGTCTCCTATTATTGTTTCTCCCTCTGCCCCTGGGGGAAAGTCACCATGTGCATCAGGCGAAGCTCCCTGGGATTTCCGGAACCACATATTCCTGCATTTTTGACCTTTGGGGTAACGTCTCGTAGGTGTGGAGAAACGTACTCCTACGGCAGAGAGTTTTGCCATCTTGCTCGCACATGGTGAGCGTCTCTCTTACCTTGGGCCCGAACAGTGATGAGCCATCAAATGGGGCATTGGTAAAGGATGACTTGAAGGGCTCCGCGAACTAACAAAGGCGCCTCCAAGAATGTCTCCATAAGGCGACTCCTGTGCCTGCTGCCCAGCTCGCTCCATCGGCTGCGCAGCAGATAAGCCGCATGGAGGAGTTAACTACAGAAGATAAGGTTGCAAGTTGGGAAGCAGCCCGGTCTGAAGCTCCCGCAACTGTTGGATCCTGTAGAGTATCTCCTAGCTCTTTCAGGAGATCCCTCTGGAGACGAGTAAAATGGGACAAATAATTCAGTACCCTAAAGGTGAAGGCCACTGAAGAAAACATACGCTTCCCATATCTGTCCATCATATGGGACTCCTTGTTTGTTGGATGGACAGAAGAAGTTTCTGCCAATTCCTTCTTTGTGGCTGTCGCAACCACCATAGCATCAACTGGCACGCCCTTAGTCAGGAAAGGTTTGTCATCTGGTGCAGTGATAAACTTATTAGGCCTCCATGGAACTGGTTCCATAGATTCTGCGGAGCCCTACGCCTTTTGACTTACTACACCTAGCAGCGGGTCGAAGGGCAGAGACACCGAAGAGGTGGGGGGTTGGGAACCGAATGCGTCCAGGTACATGGACTCGTCTTCAGAAGGGGAAAGGGATTTCCAGCCACCCCTCTGCTTGAAGATTTCCAGGACATTTGAAAAAGAGACATCCTCAGAGGGGGACCGTGGGCACCCTTCTGAGTCCTCCAAGGCCATGTCCGATGTCAGAGACTCAGGGGAGTCCAAATGCTTCCTCTTGCAAGTCCTCTTACAAGGGACCTCCTCTGAGGGATGCTCTGGAGAGGTTTCAGAAGGGGGGGGTCACCCGAAGAGGTATTATGGGGCAATGGTTCCCTAGGCATGGGAAGAAGGGGAGATCCGGAGGTGGACACAGGCCCGGAAGGGGAAGAAGCTACTGGAGCAGAGGGTGGAGCGGTCTGAGAGGACAGCACACTCCTCATCACTTCAAAGACACCACAATCCTGGCCCGATAGAGTCTCCGGCTCTGATAAGCCAGAAGATCTCCCCTGAACTGATAGTGATGGCACCGAGGCCGATGTAGGCGCCGAACTCACCTGCAGCAAAGCTCCGAGCGGGAGAGTAAGATCCAACACGGGTCCGATCCCGCCCCCCCCCAGAGCCGACAAGGGAGTGTTGGCCCCCAGATCCCTCGAGAGAAGGTGGTATTGACGGGATCGGAGCAGATGTCGGACCCGAAAGACTTGGGGTCTTCGGATCCGGCAGTTCCACCACAATGACCTCCATGTGCTCTGGCTCCGAACTCAGGTGAGTCGAAGGAGGAATCGACTACAAAGTAGGTTGGACAGTCGGCTCCACTTCCATATGGGCTGGGCTCGATAAAATTTAGCCAAGGCTGGTGTCCTGAGTAGGCTCTTCATCACCCTCTCCACATCATCATCCAAAAGGCTCCTGGATGATCGAGAGGAATGAGTGGATGATCGTTGACTGCCCGCCACAGACTGGAGAAGTGGGGACTGTGGTACAGAACGCACTGTCTTCAAGGAGGGAGACCTGGTTCTTTTATGGCTCCCAGACGGTTCCAAGGACAATAATGGAACCAAAGGAGATAAAGCCTTGTCAGACCGGACAGATAATGGATCCAAAGAACTTGAAGGTTTGTCTTTACCCTTCAATGGTTCTGAGGCCAGAGCCAATGAAGATGCCAACTTGGAGGGATTGTCAGATTTTCCTGCCTGATTCCGTTCCTTCGATGCCTCAAAAGGCCCTTTCAATAACCCTCTCAGAATTAGCTTGTTTTTGCGCTCCTGCAGGACTCTAGAGCTAAAACCATGACAACTGGAACAAGAGTCCTGCAGGTGAACAGCCAAACAGTATACGCAGCTAGTATGGCCATCGGTTAGAGACATCTTTTGAGTGCAGGAATCACACATCTTAAATCCAGAAGCCTTGGATTTTTTCGAAGCTTCCTTAGACATATTTACCACAAAATACAACAACAAGGTACTATAACAGACCACTAGTAGGAAAAAAGGAAAGAAGCACTCAGTCAAAAAATAAACAGCAAAGACTTTTATTTATTTTTTTTTGGAAAGGGAGAGTAGCGGAAGGAGGAGAGTCTCCAAGTCAAATGACAACTCCTCCAACCGAGGAGATGCCTCTAACGTAAACAGCTAGCTCCTTAGACCAACAGTAGAGAAGAGGAATAAGGCAAAGCCCTCTAACTAAAATGGACTGAAAGTGTAGGACGAATCCTCTAACTTAAACGGATTCGCAAGTTAGAAAAGAAGAGAAGAAGTATTCCCGAGAGGTAAAGAAATGACGGTCTCAACAGTAAATAGCAAACAAGAAGGCGGTAGATAGAGGGATACACAAACACCAGATTCTACTGACCTACAGAGGTAACTAAGCTACCGAATAACAATATTTTACATAAAATAAGCAGAAAAACAGTATAACTTAGCCTGAGCCAGTTGTCAGCAATCCCGAAGCTTCAAGAGGCAAACAAGATCTGGGTAACCCTCGCTAGGCATGTTGGGATAGGGTCTAGCCTCAAGCCAGTGGAAGCTCTCGAACTTTAGAATGCGGCTGAGTCAGAGCTGATCCCGAACCCAACCAGAAAGAATGAAGGCGAGATAGGGAAAACATAACATGAACTTCTTCAGAATATAGTGCACATTCTATTATAGAAGACAGTAAAGAATAAAAAAGTTCCAGAGCGAATTATTTTAACCAATCAACGTTTTAAAAAATGCAATGAACTGACAGAATATAGAATAATTGCATATCAAATAACAAAAGTAAAGCTGAATCATGTAACTATGTAAAACATATATCAAATGACAATGCAGAGAATTGTGTAAATATTACATCAAAGTGGGAGAACTGGGTGGGGCTGGGTTAGTCATACCAATGAAGAACACACTTTATATTCATGTGTTCATTAAGCCCTGGGGATGCCTCTGCATTAAGTCGTAGCTGCCATTTCCATTCTCTTAACTCAAGATATAAGTCATAGTTTCCAAAGGAGTCTATCTGTTCCAAAACAATAAATTCAAATTTAACAAAATGCGAACATGCGACACAATGTTTGGCAAGTGCATTGTTAAAATTCAAAGCTCTAATACTCCTTAACAAGATCAGACAGTCTACGAGAAGTTTTCCCAATGTAGAAACTGTTACATGAAACACAAATACCTGCATAAACTACCATGGGCGAATGACAGTTATAATGTTTGTGAAAAGTAATAGTGTAGTTGCAATGCAAAAAAAGTGCATTTAATACCTTTATAAAAATACAAGGGCATATCACACATTTACCACAGCAGTGCATGCCTTTAAAAGTGGTGTTGGAACTAGGTACTTGGCAAAAAACTGGGAATCTCTGTTTTCTAAATTAGCATTTATTATTATTTATTTATTGACATTTGATTACAGGGAAAGTCCGACTGGGTAGGAGGTCATTTTCAGCGGAGGCTTGGGGAGAAATGCTTCAAAATAAGAAGTTGCATAATTAGTTATCACTCGAAAGCAGACTTCTTAAACATCAGCAGTTGTGCACTAGCAACACTTACAAATTATACCTCCATACAAACAAAAGGTAAATGATATGAACAAGCATTACACATTCAAAAATTGGTAACATGTACGTCAGTTGTTAAACATTATGGTTTACCGTTTCCTTTGGGTAGTCAGTTTAAATATTATTATCAAAATGCAGCTGAGTGAACAGACTGCTGCTAGTTGTGATTGTTAAATTGGCAAGTCACTGAATTGTGAGGAAAAACAAAGTATGATTACTTACTACTTCACATTCCTTACAAGTGTGCCCAAGCATCTTCCTTCTTTCTTCTTTGTTACGTACCACCTCAATGTGAGGAAAGTTTAGCAATCTGTTTTTCCTGTTTACATGAAAATGTAATTCAGTACAGCCTTAACCTTTAATTTGTATCGACTACAGTGCCTATAGTCAAGCACTTCACATACAACAGTACAAGTCAACATAAACAGGTGCTACACTTTAAATTAAAGAAAAACTAAAATTATTATTAGAAGCAACCAAGGACTGTAATAAACCATCCCAAAATACAGTACTTAAGGTACCTTATGACTGAAACCACAGAATTACAAGTCAGAAAAACATAAGATATTGAATTCCACATAAAATATGCAATATAGGTGAAAAAGCACGGACTGTGATTCAGGGTGTACCCTGAAAGTTACCATCAACCCCTCATTTGCTGATATTAATGGGCTGAACAGAATGCAGGGCATCAAATACTATTTAATGTAGAAAGGACCAGTACACAGTTTGATGTTGACCTCGCAGCCACCAATAAATAGCCAGTGGAGATCCTACAACACAGAAGCAGTGTGGCTGAAACAAGAAATACCAAAGTATCAGCCAAGTTCTGCAACCACAGAAGGTGAACAGTTTCTACCCAACAGCTCAAGATAAAAGGACAGCATAGTGATCAAGGTAGGAAGGAATGAATGGATGTATCACTGTTGCTAAAGCAGAAGAGGTTATTAGGTGCTTCATGTGGGACAGGTTTCTGGTATTAGAGTATGACAACATAAAACAACCATCAAATGGTCCTTTAGTGACATGTTTTCCAAGATCATGCCCACGTTTCACACTACTGTTATGAATTTCAGCTTAATCCCACTGTAGAAAATGGGGATGGGATTTATGAATGTCATCAACAAAACAGTAGTACTGTTCACCGCCTCCTTCAATAGCCTTGTTTAATGGAAGAAAAGTTACAAACAAAAAAGAAAAAAAGAAAGAATAAACCATAAGGAACTCCACACACATCACAGTAAGCAGTTTCAGATGAATTAGCATTGCAGACAACTTACTAACAACAGTTCAAGAGGAAAGTGGCAAACCACTCAGGGACTGTGGAACATAAACCACAGTGAGTTTGCAAGCACTCAAACTAGACTCTGTGGTTCATGGTATCAAACACAGACTGGAAGGCCGTAATGTAATATAACCTTGGATTTCTTACCAGTTAAAAGTCCTTGAGGACCCTTTAACATGGCAGGTTCAGTGATCTGCCTAGATCTAAAACCATACTAAAATGTATATTACAAAATCTTGCAAAGTGAGATGTGTAGACACACACGCATACACACACACACACACACACACACACACACACACACACACACACACACACACACACACACACACACACACACACACACACACACACACACACACAACTTTCACAATAACCATAATGACAAAATGAAAATTAGATACTAATCAACAGTTCTCCAGACAGGATCAAGAGATTTTTTTTGAGGATACAGTTTATTAAAGTTACTTTAAGACAAAGTGGAAATACCCTGCCCTTTGAGATAATCACATAATCTGGGGAGCAACTCCATCAAACTATTACAAGCAAGATAACTGCATACTTAGTAGAACCAGGAACTAGTCCGCAGTAGGTCACATGCATAGTTTAAATGACATTCACTGTCTCATCATAGTCAATATATTCAAACTTGGCCCACAAAACATCTGGGCAGTACATGCCATAACCAACTGTCATGCTCATTGTAAGCCATTTGGAGAATAGAATATCTAATCAGTTTACCTTGATTTGTTCTACATGCAATTAATTTTGCTCTATGCTGGACCACTCAGGCTTGAGATATGTTTTAATAATTAATTTGTTTTTATTGACCGAGAAAGACCATTTTCAACAGAGGCTTAAGGAGAAAACCTCCACAGCACCAATATCTTTACGTAAATTTATAGCATAAAATGCAGAAAGGTTTCACATAAAATATTTACAAAAACTGTAGCTTAGAAAGAGTTTTTAACATATTACTAAAAAGATTATGCATTTGCATGACAGAACACCAACGTCAAATATCCTAACATGAAATTGTAGCATAATTTTTAGAACTATTTCACATAATATTAATTCAGTTTACGCAGTAACACATACAGATATGGCAACTGATAAGTATGAATATTGTTTAGACATACATTAATTCTATCACTAATCACTCCCTACTGCAGCAATGTTTTTAAACTCAAACTATATTTGTTGGTTTTGCTAGAAGTCTAACTGCATCATAGAAATCCTGACCATTTTCTATGCATGATAACTCTTCCTCTGATTAGCAACAACCTTAGACTGAGAACATTTAAGAATGAGGGTGTGAAGAGCCTGAAAAACTTATATTATTTACATGGATACCAGATTTCTAGGAGTACACATCTTTAAAGTTTTTAGTGGTAATGAAATTTATGCTGAAAAGTATAAGTAACTGTGTTTAAAGCTCTTGTACTTTGATCAGACACAGAAGACCTGTATTTATTTATTTTAAATTTGTTTACTGGGATGGTCCAACTGGGCTAGTAGCCCATTTTCAGCAGAGGCCCGGGCAGAAAAGCTCTGATGACAATTGTAGTGACACAGACATAACAATTTAGGATTGAAATTAGAAAATTATGTAAATAATAGATGCTGATACTATGTGTGCAGATTTTACAGTAACACCTAGTATTAGGGAGAGGCAGGCATCACTCCTATAACAAAGTAAATATGAGGTGTCAAGGGACCAGAAAGAAGAGAAAGGAGGAGATTTGAGAGAAGGAAATGTGAACTAAGAGTGCGGGGGAAAAAAACTTATCTAGGGGTGATACAGGAACAGAGTGATTTGTTGTTTAGGTGTTCTTTAAGAAGGAGTTTAAATCTGGAAGTAGTGGGGTATTAAGTCTTTGTTGGGGGATGCAATTCCATAGTTTTGCGATTTGATTTGCGAATGAGGAGTCACCAAAACGTTGCTACACTTATTAACGTTTAGAAGTAGTTTGTTGGTTGAGCGGAGGATGCGGGTGGTGTTATAAAGTTGAACTATATTCTTTAGAGCTGGGCAGGCTTTATATTGGTGTATGATTATGTGAGGAATTGTAAGTTGGTTAAGTGATAGTAGATTTGGTAGCTCAAGCCAGTGCAGCTATTTCAGAGCTGTGCAATGATGTGTTCTATTCTGGAGGCTGGCAGCACAATGGGCTACTTTATGGTAACATATCTCTAGTTTAGACAGTTCAACTTTTCAAAGATTACTAAAGATGGGGGAAGCATACAGCAGTGTGGACAGAAGGTGAGTTCTGGCTATGGCTAGTCTAGTGGAAGGTGTGAGGAATGTTCTGGACCTATACAGACAGCCGAGTTTAATATGCACATTTTTATGGTAAGGGCTATGTGCTTCTCATATTTCAGGGAGCTGTCTATTGTGATATCTAGTAACTTGGTGCTATCTACTGGTTCAATTTCTGTGCCGTTGGAGGAGGGGATGTGAAATGGGGTAGTGGGCTCTGTGGCTCTATTATTAGAGAATATCATTAGTTTTGTCTTGATAGGATTTAGTAGGAGTTGATTTTCTTTGAGGTACTGCTCTATGCCTGTGAAGGTTTTCCGGGTTTTAAGTAGGAGTGTGGGAAGGGATGGGGCTGTGCAGATGAGAGCAAAATCATCCACAAATTGCACTAAAATAGCATGTTTGGATGCAGAACTAAGTTTGCAAAAATGGAAGAGAGTAAAGTCCCAAGAATATAGCCTTGTGGGACTCCTACAGCAACACGTAGTACGGAAGAAATTTCATCTTTCCACTTGGCAGCTTGTTGTCAGTTGGAAATATAGCTGTGAAACCAAGTGAGAGATAACAGTGAGAGATGACTGGATGATAATTCTTGAAGTAGTTTTTTTTTTAATGGGAGACAGTGCCAAATGCTTTTGACATACCAAAGAAAATGGAAGAGACAAAGTTGTCGCTATTTCTGTGGTGGTTGATGGAATCTGTGAAACTTAATAGGGCAGTTGTGATGTTGTGTTTTGGTCTAAAACCATGCTGGGAGTTGGAGAGAAGATTATTTTGTAGAAGATAGGCTAGTAGTTGAGAATGTGTGCATTCTTCTAGCATTTTGCTAAGGGGAATAGTATGGGAATGGATCTATAGTTGGATAATTTTGTGGATGGGCCACCTTTATGAAGAGGAATGATGTGGGAGAGTTTCCAAAGTACTAATACATATTGTTCAGTAATGGAGCAATTAATAAGAAAAGAGCTAGGGTCTGAGATGGAGTCAGCTGCTAGTGTAAGAAATTTGTTTGAGAGTTGGTCTACTGCAAGAGTAATGGGTTTTAGTTGAAGAAGAAGTTTTTTGATGCAAGTGGTCTGGATGGGCTGAAATTAGGAGATGGCAGAGTAATGGATAGGGGATGTTGGGATGGTTAGAGGGGCATAGTTGCTTTTGTTTACTAAGGCCTGAATGGCTAGGGAAGGGGTTGTGGTTTGTCCAGGATTTAACAGTTGTTTTATGGAGTGCCAGAATTTCTGAGGGTTGTTTTTATGTTTTTGTTGTATCAGGTTGTGGTAAACTGAGGGACTGCCAGCCCAGCTAGACAGAATTTTGTAAATGATTCTATGTCCTTGATATTAATATGATCCACAGGCTTGTTTGACAAATATAAGAAAACTGTATTATGTGCTGAGCTTCAAAAATGTAATCAAAGTGCACCCTGCTGGAAGAAAGCTGATAAGTAAAGAATTTTACAACTGTGTGATCTCAAGCTAGGAGACAGGATGTCTGCAGCTGGAAATTCTTTCTATTGTCTTAAGACAGAGATAATTACTAGGTTTCACATGTAATGCATCTTTTATTGCTGTGACTTCCTTCCAGCTGCAGATCACAAAGAAATGTTAAATTTTGAGTTCCGTTGGCCTGGGAACTAGATCAGAAGTGACAAGAATGATGTAATCTGAAATGACTCAGCAGTTATGTGTATTAACAATTTAATGACTACCTCAGAAAAAAGTGCATTTTGTATTTTGTCCTGAAGCTGACAACAACTCACCAGCACTTTGGCTTGCCTTGTATGCAAGACCTAGATCTTAGTATTTCTCTTAGAAATAGATAGGAATGTAGCCAGATTAGTGTAGATGTTTTCTATATTTATGTGAGACTATCCTACAATGTTGTTTTAAAGTATGTTCATGTGATTTCTGAACTCTCTATTGTCACTGTATTGAATTAATGAGTATTGTCTTGTGTTTTTAGCATTTATTATTAAATATTTTAAACATTTTAACTGTGGCTATTTTGTGTACAGATAATTTAAGTTCTTAGGGTACTTGCATGTGTCTGGTGATACTGTACAAGCCACTCCATTAGCGAAAGCTCTGGGTCTCACTTATTATTTGGATAACAGTAGCATTACACAGTAGACATGGTTATCCTGTGGGAAGGGCCTTATTAGTAGCTGATAAGTAGTGGCTGGTGGCAGTGATTTCTACCTTATAGTCTGGGCAGAAGGGGCATAGCTAGTGAACCGGTGCCAGCCTTCCTCAGGCGTGTCTGTGTGTTGTATATAACTCAAATCTCAAAGTATGTGTGTGTGTCAGCTAGTTGTGTAGGGACACGAAGCACTGGTTGGACAGAGAGGGTGCTGGAGCTTTTGGCTTGACCACTCGGTTGAGATCTGAACCCTATAGCTGTGCCAGTGGGGAGTCTTATTAGGTATCTCGAGAGAAAGGGAGAAACCAGCTCCCGACTGACTGTGATCTCTGTGTGCTCTTAAGGGAAATTGTACTTTACTGTGTGTGTACTTGTTATCCTCTCAATGTGGATGCCCCTCAATGGTGTTAGTGGTGAGGATTGAGGCTCCTTGATTACTGGGGCAGTGCACTGGCGTCACACAGGGTGTAGTAGGGCTTTTTGTTAGAGCAAATTTGTTTCTTGGCTAGGTTTCATAGTTGGGGGTAGTTGTGGAGGGAAACTAGGGTTTTTGTTGATTGGCAGTGTAGCCATGCTTGGTCTCTTTGTTTCATTATGTTTGTGGTGTCCTTAATTAGCCAGTTGATTTGAATGGATTTGCAGTGTACTTTTCTAATAGGAGCTGGTGAGTTTAGGATGCTTAAAAATGAGTTGTTGAAGTATTCAACAGCCCGATCGAGGGGAAGGTGTCTTAAGGGGGACCAGTTGTAATGTTTTAAGAGGGAATTAAAGGTATCTATGAATAAGTGTTTTTTAGTATGGATATGCTTATAGATAGTGGTTTTGGTTGAATGTGTTTTTTGCCTAATTAGATAAGTGGGAGAATGATCACTAAGGAAGTCTGGGAGGCAACCAAACTGTGAACATAAGTTTGGGCGATTGGAGACAATCCAGTCTAGTATGGAATGTTTATTACTGTATTTATTAATTCTTGTACTTGTAGTGATAAGTTGAGTGAAACCAAAGAGGTTGATGTAGTTTACTGGATTGTTGGAGGTACATGTAGACCAGTCGAGATTAAAGTCACCTAGGATTAATATTTCCTGATTGTAGTAGAGGCCCCACTAAGCAGATTTTCAATTGCAAAGCTGTTGTTACCGGGGGGAGGTATACAGCTATGATGATGATGGTCTTGTATTTGCTGAGTTGAAGGTGTGAGACTTAAGATTTCAGAGTCTATGGCTAGGGGTGGGGAAGCATCTAGTAGCTGCAGAGTAAGGTTGTTTTTATATATGATTGCTAAGCCACCACACATGTGCATTCTGTCAAGTCTATGAATATTATAACCTTGGGGCAAGAATTTGTCTTTATTGTGGTTCTTTAGCCAAGTTTTAGTAAGTATCACTATATCTTGGGAGAACAGTGACAGGGTGGCTTGGAATTCCTGTATTTTGTTTACAATACTTCTGAGGTTAAGGTTTAAGACTAATAGGTCAGAGGAAGCATGTGTGAGAGAAACGTTTACTAAGGTAAAGTCTTGTTCTTGGCATGGTGTCTGTATCAGCAGGTAAGGTATGGATTTGGGTGAATGTCTCCACTGAAAGTAAGTAGAGAGTGCTTGAGTAAGAAGATGTGTGGGAGTTTGATGGTGAGCTTGCAGTACTTGCATAGAATGTGTGGGGGTATGTGAGTGGAAGGGTATTTTAGTGTGAATAGTTGGAAGAATGCGTTATTGAATAGATGTGGTGATATGCTGATGTAGGTGAGCAGGTGTGATGTTGCTGTGTTGAATGGAGTGGTGGGTGTGTATGTATACAGTACTTGGAGATGGTGAAAGGAGGTAAGGTGATAAGTGGTTGTGAGTAGAGTGTTTAATAATGCAGTGATTATTAGCATGTTAAGAGCTGGAGAGGTAAGGTTTGAATGCAGACTGCAGTATAATGTGGGTATAGCTATTAGTGTGGGTTAGTGAGGTGTAATGGAAAAAGAGAGCAAGAAAGATGGTAGGATTGGGATACTATGAGAATATGGTTTGTGGGAGTGGTGTAGGCTGTATGTAGTAGGACAATGATGGAAAGAGATGTGGGTTAATGTGGGTAATTGGTGGGAGGGATAGACTGGATTTGGTTGCAATTGGTTGATGAAGCACAGGGTGTGGTCTACTAAGTAAAAATCTAATAAAAGTGGGGGTGGGTGGGAATGGGGGTAGGATAGGGGAGTGGAGTGAGCCTGAAGGGTGAACGGAACAGGAAACAATCAGTAAGTTAATCAAATGTCTTTTGTTTTGCTGAACGTAAACTGGCCATGTAATATTAGCTCAGGATTCAGCTAGCTGTTATATTAGGACAAATAATAAGAGTGTCCTCTTGGTGGGAGAAAAAAACAGAGTAATTGTAAACTTAGAATGCAACTGGTTAGTGTTAGTGGGTCAGACAGGTAGCCCATTCACCTTTGATGGTGGAAGACCAACACCTTTCCCCACACCAGAGGCTTGGATTCATTTTCCAGTGCTGCCACTGCAGTGCAACATAAGAGGTGTGCTGCACTGATGAATGTGCTACCCTACCAAGGTCCTATCTGCCAGAGTTAGTAGTACCTTAGTGAATGTAAATATCACACTACTTATCATTATAAAGAATAGGAGATTCTAGTATTTTATTTCACAAACAACTTCCCCCTGTAACTTGATCAAATTTCTCCTACTTATTATGAATACAACTTTGGGTCTCCCCATGAAAATAGGTCACAGGTCTAATGAGAGTAACCTTGTCAACAAAAGCAAAAATAAAACTATGCAATCTTCTCATTTACATGATGAAAAGACTTTTTGAAATGAAAGGCAGGCTGGGTTGTAAAGTATGTTTACAGTTTGAAAAAGCATGGTTAGATGCAGCAGAAATTTCAATGGCAAGAACTTTGCCATCTTAAGTAAGATCTCTGAAAGGTATACAACAAAATATACATCCAAACTCAGCTAGTCTTTAAGCAAGGTCTCCCCTACATGTGTTGCAATCTCTACCCTTAACTATGCTGTTCATAAAGACATAGCTCTCAACCTTCCATCACTGATATGAGGAACACTAGCCCTCATAATGTAGAACAAATGGGCAAAATGTAGAACACATACTAACAGCTTACTAGTAGCTTCCAATAGGAAGGCCATAGGATGGTTAAAATATACTGGCTTTACTCATAAAAAGATCTTTTTAACAAATTGATATCATTCTTTTCTATTTACCATGGATATCAGTTAAAAACTCCTAACACTGAATGTGTGGGTAGAGTCTTTCAATGTGGAACTTTGAGGAACATGAACTTTTTTAAGACCACAAATGAGGTATGCTGCTCATAATCGGGCACACTTGAGAGGTATGCAGAAAGACCACAACTGTAGGCAAAGGGCATATAAAAACTGCGGCAATTTGAAACAAAGTACTGCAAATAGTTCACAGGTTCATATGTTGTTACTAGGCAACAGATCAGGGAGATCGTTAGTAGCCTAGTTACTACAATTCCCACTACTTACTACTTCAATTTCAATAAGTATTTGAGGACTAATATCAGGGATATATTTATAATTAGCCATCTACTCATTCAGACTGCATTTGTTCCAGAGGAGATGAATTCTTTGAGTGAGACTTTTTGGTTTATGTTAAGGCGAATGTTAATGTCTTCAGTATAAGTGCTCATGCTTTTGCTGATTTAGCAAATATGGAGAACTTTACTCTGGACAGGGTCATATAAGGCCTTGTAGGCCATGCAGAGGTTGCCCCTAAGGATTCTGTATAAGACAGTGAGAGACACAGATTTCTATGGTGTTCTGCAGAAATAATGGCACTTAGGGCCTTGATTTTCTTTGTTTGAGGAACTGTTGGGATCTCTCAAGCTGGATCATATGTTTGAATAAGTATATATCAAAGGAAGCATTGAGTCAATTATGGACCTAATAAGGAAAGAACAGAAAAGTATGATGACATCCTTAGACAAAAAATATCCTTAGTAATCACCAGGGATAAACAGAAGTATTTTCTAACAACCCTGGCTATGTGATGGATAAAGGTGAATTTATTGTTAACAAAAGTATCCAGGTCTCAAGGTGGCTGTATCTGTTTTGAAAGGACCACCATTTATTTGGCAGGAGCAAAGCTGCTCCCGTCTGCCAAAGGATATGGTACTAAACCTTTTGGAATTAAGTTTGAGAATATCATTGTGGCACCATTCATTTGTGTGAATCAGACCTTCTTGTAGAACTTAGGAGTTCCCCAGAGTCTAAGTTTACAGTCACTGAAAAACTAAAGTCAGCTTTAATATCAGTGAAATAAATACTGAACAAGAATGGCTCTAGTATCAAGCTCTAGGAGGCACAGCTGGTAACAAGCCTTTTACAGGAGAGTGAGCCCTCAGTCTTAATTTCCTTTATACTTCTTAACTGCCCAATTTTTTGTAGACTGTCCCTATTTTGCCTCATATTTTTGGTCCGTTCCTCATACATTTTGTGGTTTTCTTGCAAACCACTGAGGAGTCAAGTCACAAAATAATGACATACATTTGAGGTTTAGAATTCATATCCTTCAGAAAATGCATGCTAACACAAATCTGGTTAATCTAGCAATTTTCTAAACATAAAAATCATTACCTAATATATGTCATCCCCCCATTATTTTAGGCATTGTCCAGATTTATTGCACTAAAAGGCTGACATATGATTTCCTGTGTTCTGTCAGATAAGATTTCCTGTATTCTGTCTATGAGCCAGTTGGTGATGTAAGGGTTGTTGCCTGAGCAAGAAATGGTATTGAAAGCCTTAGCTAGGTCAAGGTACGGTTTATGTATCAACTTGCCATCATCCAGTGCCTTAGTAACTTTTAAAATGTCAACAGATTAAGAAAACAGGATATATCCTTCACAAAGCCAAACTGATTTGGGTCATGGACAAAGTCCATGTTAATGAGGTCTACAATGATAAGTTCCATTGTCTTACAGGCTTGTGAGACCTATGGGTCTATAGTTATCAGAATCAGTGGTGGAGTCTTTGTAGTGTAAGGGAATGACCGCTGCAGTCCTTCAAGCCTCAGACAGAAAGCCAGATGAGATGCTGAAGTTGAACAGACTGTGGAGTGGATCAGTAAGACACTGTTTCATACTGGTAAGGAAGTATCTTGGTACACTGTTGGGCCCTGCTGAGGTAGTATTCTTCACTTTGGACAGAACCTTTAGGACTTGCTCAGAGAAGATGCCTAGAGAGGGTCAGCAAAGGTGGGGAAAAGTCTGAACTGAATTTGTTTCCTAATAGGTTTGAGAGGTTTTCATGAGCAGAAGCAGGCAATGCCATTATACATTAATTAAGAGCAATGCTGGGTCTTGTTGTTTAAGTTCCTGGTAGATGGGTTTGACTTTGATGGAGGAGGCAATTTTGAGTTTGATTATATGTTGCTATTAGTAAAGAACAAATACATTTTTCCTTTATCTATGAAGGGAATATTCTTTGATGGGCACTAATTTTTTTCCTTTATCTATGAAGAGAATATTCTTTGATGGGCACTAAGACTGGATAGTACAGTTGTGTAAAAACAGTAGATGTCCTACTGATCACTGTTGCAGTATGAGTATTTCTGGGTTATCCTGCCCAAGGGTAACCTGAAGTCTGACTGGCTTACCAAAACAAAAGACCTTCTTGATGCACCACACTTCTGGTTTATGACCTCAGCCCATGGGCATGGAGGTATAAAAATGGACATATGGGCGTAAGATCCTCAGACCATCTTGGGCCTGAAGGACCCTGGAGAAAGCTGGAGTGTACCAAGAAAAAAAACAAAAGTGTCCACATAAGAGGGGGGGAGGTAACTGCCCACCTTAGCCTGCACGGTGCTGGAATAGAGAAAAGATAGGAGAAGAAGGGAGGGAAGCAATGCTGCTACACTGATCAGTAGGACAGCTACTATTCTGGTAAGTTCTTAACACAACTGTACTCTGTCATTCCTTAAATCGCTGTTTCAGTATTACATTACTTGATGAAGATTCCCAAAGTTAACAGTTATTGAGGATGGTAAGAATGAGAATAGGAGTGCTGACTACCAGTCCTTATGGTACAGATCTAATGACGGAGACCCTAGATCTGGAAAATGCATCTTCTCTGTAATGCTTCGTGAAAGTGTGTACTAAAGTTCAGTTGGTAGCCTCAAGGTTGGATCTAGAATCAATGTCTTTGAAGATGACACCAGAACAGGAAACTGTTCTAGTGGGGTGTGCCTACATTCTAGTTGGCAGGATCTTACAGTGGAAGGTATAATAGAAAGAGATGGACTTGAAAATCCAGCTGGAGGTAGTCTGTTTGGAAACAGGGTTTTCCAACCTACCCTCCTGGAAGAAACAAAGAGTTGGTCAGTCTTTCTGAATTGTTTTGCTTTTTCCAGGTAGAATCATAGCTGCCTATGTACATCCAGGGAGTGGGTTAGGGAAAAAGGTTGGCAAATGGATAACTTGGTTTCCTGACAGCTCATTTATCACTTTGGGCATAATGGAGGGATTAGCCTTTAAGGGACACCCTGCCCTTATGGAAGATAAGGAAGGGTGGGGATCACCATCAGGGCTTGCAACTCAGAAACTCTACTGGCAGAGGTAAGTGCAACCAGTAGAACCATTTTCCAGGTACAGAATTTTAGTGAAGATGAAGTTGCTGGTTCAAAAGTTTGCAAAATTAAGTTTTTCCAGAACAAAGTTCAAATCTCAGGGGAAGTGAAAATAGCCTTCCTAAGAGGATTTGGGTAAAAGATACCTTTAAAAAAGTGTTTGACCTCAAATCTGCTGAGTAATCATGGATTTAAAGGCAGGCAAGCAAAAATAGCAGACAAGTGGGCCTTAATGATGGAACAGTCCAAACCACTTTTGAGGAACTCACACATGTATGACAGAATAGTAGGTAAACTTAATAGGGGTCCTCACTGTTCTTGTGACACAATGTTGAAAATCTTTTCTACTTGGAGATGTAATATTTTCTTGTGGTAGGTTTTCTCACCTCCTGGAGTACCTGAAGCCCATCCTCTGAAAACTGGTGTCAAAAAGGAATTAAGATTATATCACCCAGAGACTATATCTTCAGATGGTATCCTAGAAGACTTCCTGAGGTTGAAACTGAATACCACTCTTACCAGAAAAAAATATAGTGAAGTTGATAAGTAGAAGAGTTTCCTGGGCCTAGATTAGAAGGTCATCCAGGTAGGTAAGAATCTGGATTTCCTGGGCTCTGCAAAAGGCAATAGCCAGTACTAGGCACTTTGTGAAGACTCTAAGACCTGTAGGCAATCTAAATTGTAAAGCAGAGAACTAAATTTGGAATGAAGAAACTGACATTATGAGGAATTTCCTGCATGCAGGGTGTATAGAGATGTGTAAGTATGCATCTTTCAGGTCTAGGGTGACTAGGAATGCCTGCGGAGGGATTAAGGAAAGTTAGGTCATAGGAGAGATGATTTTGAGATATGTAACTTCTAAAAAGGTGCTGAGGTTAT
Source organism: Protopterus annectens (assembly GCF_019279795.1). NCBI lineage: Eukaryota > Metazoa > Chordata > Ceratodontiformes > Protopteridae > Protopterus > Protopterus annectens. The sequence goes on from NC_056731.1 coordinate 1,135,373,721, forward strand.
TGGGGGGGGGGGGGTGATGGTAGTTTAGGGCTCTAAATGTCAGGGTGGCAGAGGTATAGACTTTTTGCCATACCTGTCCAGGCCCCTACTATCACTATGAGACAGCAGCAAATTGGATGCAGAGAGGAGTTTGGTGGGCTTATCTGTATGGAGGGAACTAACTAAAGGGGGTCTGTTACAGGATTTTTGTCTCCTCTGGGACCTTACAGAACCTGTCTGGTTTCTTAGGTGCTGGTGACTGAGAGACAGGTTAGTAGATGTAGCAGTATAAGCATCAAAAACTGCTTCCAGGACAGGGGGAACAGATGAAGATTTAGGATCCCTCACTTCCAGTAATTCACAGTACATTCTCTGTACGTCTGCAACATGTTTAGTGTCCCACTCGAAGTGTTGCATCATCTTGGTAAGAGTTTCACCAAAGGAAATCTCTTCAAGTGGGAAATCTTGTGACAAAAAATCCTCATCATCTGAGGCCAGTTGTCCCACAGAATGTATCTGGGAGGAATAAGCCAATGAGTCATCCTCTGAATATGATTCCTTCCCCTCCTCTGAAGAGGAGTGGGGCAGGTGAAGGAGGAGACAGAAAGGAAGGAGACTTCATGTATAAGATGGTTTTGTATAAGACAATATGAGAAAAATCCAGTCGTTCCTTCTCATGGGATGTTCATGGAGGAGAAGTATGTTCAGTCTTTTGTTTTATCTTCTTTGCAGTGATGTCTGCCTTCAGAAAGTGAGATGGTGCAAAACACTAGCTGACCTCAATAATGGAGCCAGGGACCTCTTCTCTAACCAATATCTGAGGTAAGCCCTTTGGCCCTCTGAAATAATCAGCCTGGGTCCCCCTTCTTTCCTGTAGCAATGTGAATTTCAGCCTTGTTGGATGTGTGAGCAAGCCTGCCACACTGGCTCCTGGTGGGGTCATTAACAGGTGTCTCAGAAGGACTTGGATGGACTGTGGATTCCTGTTACATCTCAGTGGGGGGCATCAACGTTGGACTGGGCAGCCAAACTATTAGGTTTTAATTTTTTGTACTACTACTTGTGTGCAAGTGGGACATCCAAGGTCAAGGGTTTTGTCATCTTGCTACAAATTAAGTGCTTGAGATGTTGGGTCTCCAGGTAGGTATTCAGGAAAGCTAATCTGGTTCTAAGTGTTTTAGAGATGAATGATTAACAAATATTACAACTATGGTAACCATGCTAAGCCCCTAAGCAAAGCAAATACGGAGTGAAGATTTTTGTAGCGGATTTACCTTACACAATCGCACTTCTCTGTCTTAGCTGACATTTACAAATTCTTAGCAAATAAAAGAAGGCTCCCCAATGGGGTACTTGTCTAACCAAGCCTTGGTAGTGGTAGAGGCAAAAACAACATGGAACTCAGACTGATGTTAGTGAAGCTGCTGTGCTTGGACTGGTGGCAAGACAGCCTGAGGACTTTGTCACCATATGCCTGTTTATGTACTCCTGTGCCTGTTTGCTGGCATCATACACTGGATACACAGTGTGTCAAGAAGGTTTTTTGGCTTTGGTACGCCAGCCAAACATCAGGTTACCCTTGGCAGAATAACCACCAAGTACTGGATACTGCAACAGTGATCTAAAGAAAGACATTCCTCTCCTTTGTCAGAATTTGGTATCTTTTTTCTGGATGTTATGACATTTAGGGATAGAGGTATGCCAGTGCAGACCCACACAGTTATATCAAACACTGTCCATTTAAGTATGCTTATCCCCTACAGCTGCCAGTTCACCTCCTTGCCATTAGCAAGCACCATCCTGCAAATGAGCAACAATAAGGATTTGGTACTCACACTGCTAACAACTGATAAATTATCCAATTTACAAATAGAATGACCACCCATCTAGCCAATGATTAAGTCATCCTTGACCAGTTGGAGAGGTCTTCTTCATAGCAAGTAGAGTTATTAGCACACTCAAAATAATAGTAGTTGCTGAAATATAAGGATTACTGTAATATCACTCATAACACTTGGAAATTAGATGCAAGAGGACATTCGTTCAGTTGGCTTGCATTCCATGGCTTTGGAATTCTCTAGAGAGGCACTGGTCTCCTCCTCCCACTGAGGATGTCAATGTAATGCTCAGCAGAAAACAGAAAGCATCCTGTGCTATTTTTAATTGTTTTTTGTATGGGGAAGGAAGTTACCAGGTCTGCCAGTCAATCCTAGCAAGGGGTCCTGATCTTGCAAGGTTAGGCTACCTTCCCCCAACCAGAAGAAGCAGCAGGAAATGAAAACAAGACAGTGCTCCAGCACCCCGAATCCCTGTCCTCTATGACCTAGGCAACAGGAATGAAATGGCCCTCGAGGGTAGGCGGAAGGCAGAGTATACGCTGCATCAGTGTTCCTAGTATTTGAACATCTACTGCTACTGTGAGCATTTTCACCTGACAATATGATTATCATGACAAAAACAAAGGCAAATATGATCATGACAAAAACGAAGGCAGTATAATTCATACCGATTAAGAAGAGCACAAAAGCAGTAGGAATCAAATCAGCACTCTGGCCACAGAGCTAGGGGTCTGAATCCAAATTCCCTGCAACAGAGCTGTGGAAAATCCTGCTCTGCTCAAGAGTTGTATGTCTAGCTTGTGATGCCTGAAAAATGTGGATCAAGATTTAAATAGTTGTCTCACAGTTACATTAGGCTGACACATTTCTGAATGAAGTCTTTATTCCATTCAACATAACACCTCACTTGTCTGTGCACAATCATTATGTGGATAAGCTGCCCCTCCTTGTTTTCAGGTTTTGGGAACGTACTGCTAACCATGTGATTTCAGTCAATCTCAGCTGAGACTTCACTTTGGGCAAGAAAGAAGGGTTAATCCTAATAAGTATCCTGCCCTTGTGGAAGAATGCATATAGTTCCTTGTACATTAAGGCCAGCAGTGCCTCATTTGTGTTCCAAAATAAAATGCCTCTTCAACAACTTCTTGCTCACTGGAACAGAGGTCACTGGAGGGTTCAAAGACAGGCAACATACAAGAACTCCAAAAAAATAAAAGATGTAATTACTTGAGGTATAAGCTGAGCCCTTACCAAAAGGGTATATCAAATAAAACAGGATCTTTGTGATAGAAGCTGTCACTGGAATTATGTTATGGTCTGCATATCAGACAGAAATAATCAATTCCTTTCAGTCAAATAAGACTTCCTACTGGAAGGTTTCCTAGTTTCTTGTAGGATGCCTAACACTTTGGTTAGAAAAGTATTCCCAGAGGTGGATCAAGCTCATATATTTTAAGCTGCAACAGCAAGGCTCTCTAGGTTAGAAACGGTACAGTACTCCCTTAATTAGTCAGTTAACATGCAAGGAGTTGGAAGGACTACATGGTCTTCTTTGCTTAACTACATTTGCTGGGAAAACCAGGGCTGTATTGGGCAGAAGAGAACCATCCTAATGGTATCTGCCCCCATTTTCTTTTGCTTTATAGGAGAACCTCTGGCAGTAGTGGGAAGAGTGTGTATGTGTACAGGAATCTCCACCTCAATGGACTGAGAAGGCAAACCAAATTTTCCCTATAAAACCACCTCTGAAACTGTAACAGTAATTTGGCGAGTGTAGCATGTTGAGTAACACAGAGCAGCTAGTTTACATGTTGAGTTGTAGAGCTCCTTGAATTTAGTATTATATAGCATATTCTATTTACTAGCCCCAAAAGCACCCTCAGTCAGGCCACTATTAACCTCTTGTATACCACACCCTTGCAGCTCTCCAAGTAAAGGGTCTGACATCATGGATATGAATTTTTCCAATTTCTCTGCAGCCATGTTCACTGACAGATATTTAATCCTTAAAGAAACAAATACAGTATGTAAGACATGTATAAACACAATGTCTCTGGAGGCAAAACGCTCATGTATAAACATTTATAACAGTCTAGTTGTCAGAAACACACATACTACACCCACCACACATAGTATGCACCCCACACACAGACCTATGTACTCTGAGGCACTTAAATGCAATCTTTACAAACCCCAAAGACCTCATAGACATTCCACCTGCAAAAATTATCCTCAGCAAACTAAAAGGAACTCAACAAAAATAGCACCTAACACTGTACATACAGCCACAACCAGTGGAGCCTCAACTACCAAATTAAGACAAACCAATTCACTACCAAGGACTCTAGTTATATCATAGTCCATTGTATGACATACTAATGCCTCACTCATCAGGCTGAACAAGGAGAAAATAATAGTCAGTTGCCTTTCAGGAGCCAGGGTCTGCCAAGTTATGCATGCACTCAAGTCAACACACCACAAGTACCAGTATGATTCAGTTATAGTTTGTGTAGGTGTAAATGACCCGAGATGTACCGCCTTAGACTATATAAAGAGGGACATTATGGAGCTCTCAGACAATGTGCCACAAAATGGTATGTGCCTAGCACTCAGCAGCATCTACCTTCATCAAGAATGATGCCGCAAGGTGAACAGAAGATGACTGACTTTAATAACTGGCTTAGTTTTTGGTATCATTATAAAAGTGTACAATATTTGCTAGTGTGAGAGGACATGGTTGACAAACCACTTTGTTTTGCCAGGAATGGTCTGGACCTGCCCCAGCTAAGCTTTTGAATAATAGCTAAAAAATTGTCTTCCCCCATATAGTCTTTTTAGGTGATGCCAAACTGACAAACCTTCCAACACAGCAAAATCTACCCATGTAAATATAAAGGTATTACATGCTCCATTCCCTCCAAGTTCTCCTCACTTTGAAGAACATGGACATCTGCACAGTTACTGAGACATGGTTTGAAGATACAGAGAGTACCCTGGCACTACTAGGCTTCAGTGCCTTCCATACATTTAGACCAGCAACTGCACAGGCAGAGAGTAAAGGTGGAGTTGTCTTCATCTACCTCAGTAACAAGTATAGCTCAAGGTTGGCTAAACAGGATGACTCACTGGAGTTCCTTCCCATCCAGAAATCCCATTCCATATCACAGAAAGCTACAGGTCAATCTTTATGTCCCACGAAACCCATAGCACATATTAAATCTAGTGGAGACACTCACCAGTCAACCAAATGCCATACTCATGGAAGACTTTATCACTCTATAAACTGGGAATCCTATATGACCTAAAATTTGCAGGCATGGAGATTCCTAGACTTTAACAACACAATCACACTGGACCAGTTACTGCTTATGCCTATTAGAGGTACAAGCATAGTGGACCTGGTACTCACTGTGATGACCCACCACTGGACCAGTAATTACGGAGTCTCAGTCCTCACTATTGGCAACAGTGGAGGATGTACACTAAGAGGATGACAAGGTACACACACAGTATTTCCAGATGCAGCTCTCTGCATCAAATGCAATTTCCCTTAAGAGCATACACAGTCAGACCAGGATTGGTTTCTTCCTCTTTCTCCAGATCCCCAGTAAGACTCCCCACTGGCCCAGCTATACAGTTGAGTTCTCAGCTGAGTGGCCAAGTTAAGACCTCCAGCACCCTCTATGTCCAACCACTACTTAGTGTCCCTGCCCAAGTAGCTGACGCAAGCACTCTTCGAGGTTTGATTTACACACACACACACACACACACACACACACACACACACACACACACACACACACACACACACACCTGGGAAAGGCTGGCACAGGTTTAATAGTTATGCCCTCTTTTGCTCAGACTGTAAGGTAGTTTTTATTGCCACCAGCCAACTCCTTATCAGCTTCTTTAAGGACCTTAAGAAAGGGTACCCAATCTTATTGTGTAATGTTACTATTGATACAAAGGGTAGTTTGATCAACAGCAAGGCTATTACGAGTGGCCCACAGTGTCACCAAATAAATATGCAAATACTCTCAAAACTTAAATATCTCTACACAGATCAGCCACAATGAAAGGTTTAAATATATTTAATAATTAGTAATAAAAGAACAAGAAAATACTCAGCATATATCCACAGTGACATCAGAGTTCAAAATCATAGGAAATATTTAAAACAACATTGCAGGACAGTCTCAAATAAATAAAGAAAAAACATCTAAACTATGCTTCACTATATTCCTGACTGAATCTAAGAGAATTACTATACCCTAGTTAACTTACTTAAGAGCAAGGCAGATGTGGTGAATGGATCTTCCAGCTGATGTTGTCAGGTCCAAGACAGAATGCAGAATGCTGTGTCTCTCTAAGAGACTACCCAAATTAATAACTCAAATATTACTGCTGGGATAGCTTGCAGAATGACATCATTTCTTGTTATCTGACTCTATCCCAGGTGAAACTCCCACTGCTGGAAGCTAGTAGTATTTGACATCTAACTGTGAAAATAAATAGACAAGGGCTTTTCCTCATATCTTTGGCAGATGCTGGAAGTCATAAAACACTTCAAAGACAATACAGAAATTACCTAGTACAGACATTCTGTCACTAGCTGCCAAAAAGTAATTTAATTTCAGCTATTTTCTGAAGTTTGCTACACTGAAGTTAAACTCCTGTGTTCCAGTTTCCACTGTTAAAATATATATACATTTAAACAGTAACAACAGTGTATGGGTTTATGATCATATAGTCGACAGTCACCTAAAAGAACCACCTGAAATGTCGACTAAAAGGTTGAAAATGTAATGTCGGCAAGGTCAAAATGTCGCGAACACACCTTTGTTTGCGAATTTGACCTTACTCGACATTCGTAGAATGCAGTCCTACAATGCACAAGATGTAAAGTGATGATTTTGCAGGGGGACAAGCCAAAATGCACCCCTACACCCCCTAAAAAATATATATTCCAACTCCGAGATTGCACTACAGTGGGGAAAAGTTCAAATTTCCCGATCCCCACTATATCGCGATCTCTAGTTAAATGACCGACCTCATCTTTGCAAATGCACTGAGCATTCGCTGAAACGGAACTTGCACAAGTGAAGGACTGGCCAACTGTCATTCGACAACCCGTGGTCGCCGAAACTTCCCTCGGCATTTCAAATGTAAAGTATGTATATTTCTGTTCTCTTCCAGTAGGGCACACTGGAGATACATCTTTAAGCTCAGTACTTTACAAAACAGCTTTTTCTTTACCCTGTAACGGTTACAAACTACTCCAAGGAAAACTACCTTTTATTAAGGGATAACCTGTACAAATTCCAAGCTCCTTCAAACCCAGATATAACAACAGCCTATGCAGAATTACTCATAGAAACTCTGTACAATCATGTCAATGACTGCTTAGAGGCTGCTGTGCCTATCAGAAACCCAAAACTAACCCAAAAGGCAAAGGAATTCAAAATTAAAAAGGCTGTACAACAACAGAAAAAAAGTCATACTTAAAATTAGGAAGTGTAACACCAAACAATATAAAAACATTTTCAATTAAACTAAATAGACAACTAAGAGGACTAATTTCATCCAACAAACCAAGTTCTGAAGTAAAGATAGCGTCCCAGGACAAGTACAACCATAAGGCCTATTTAGGTATGTCCAGAATCTCAAAGGCAGCACACAACAGTGTGCTAAACTGTTGGAAAATGGAACCATGTTCAGAAAACCGGGAGACATAGCAAATCCTATGGCTGAGAAATTCATTTCCAACTTTGCTCCACTTTCACACCCAGCTGCCCTCCAGGAAATGCCAACTAACATAGCCCCTCCAACTATCAGTAGGGAAAACGTCTTAGATGTGCTCTCTAACACCACAATTACAGCTTTGATGTGCCCCCATAGTATCCCAGGATGCCACCTAAATAGCAAGGAATATGACCAAGCAAGGCCACTGGCATCACTACTCAACCTTAGCCTTTGCACAGGCTTTGTGCCACAAGAATGGAAAACTGCAACAGACATCCCTCTGCACAAGGTCAAACCATCAATGGATCATGGGAACTACAGACCCATTAGTCTGACTAGCGTCATATGCAAAGCAGTGGAAGGAATTATCATGGAAATTATTAACAATGCCATAGGGAACCATCAGACACTGGACCCAACCCAGTCTGGCTTCTTTAAAGGAAGGTCATGTCTACTGGACCTGCTGGACTTCTTTGAGAAGGTCACCAAGGTAATGGATGAGGGCAAAATTGTACATACTGCCTACCTTGACCTGGCTAAGGTATCTGATACAACATCACACTTGGGCACTGTAAACAGACTCATAAAATTAGGCATAACCCCCTATGTAACTCACTGGATAGTAAGCTGGCTCACAGACTGGACCCTGGAAGTTAGGACTGGAGAGAGACCACCTCCAAAGAGGCTGGTCACCAGTGGAGTCCCTAAGGCTCTGTAATGCATCCGCTCCTCTTTGGCATCTATTTTCCAGAAGTCAATGCCAATGTTAAGGGTTTCTGGCTTGCCATGTTTGCATATGACTGCAAGTTAGGAGCATCATAGAAACCCACCAATATATTGGCATCTTACAGGAAGGTCCAGTACAAAGGACTGCTGCCAAAGCCACAGCTTAAACCTCAATGCCAAGAAATGCACAATAGTACCTTTTTGGAAGGCAGCCATCCAGGGAAACTACCTCATTGACTAAAAATATTCACAGTAGTCAGGGATTTGGGGACTCGTATAGATAGTAACCTGGCTTTTGAACAATACGTTAAAGGCCTTGGTGACTGGCAAACTTTGTTGCAAGCTGGAAACGTATTTTCAAAAGAACTGTTATGCAGAATAAGTGAAAGCAACAGCTTGTTATCAGAATGATTGCCATTTCAATATTATCATGGTACGTACATTGGATTGCAAGTACAAACAAAAAAAAAGAGCAGTTAATTATATTAAGACATAAATGGTGCAAACAGCAATGTTATAGGAGACAGATTTAGTGAGAAATAAACATGGGAATTTGGCAAATGAAAAAGGATCTCAGAATGGATAAATAGCAGACCATCAGGGACAAAGGAAAATAGAGGTGTACTTATACTGATTAGGAAATGGTCCCAACAGTAATAGAAGAGGAAATAAAGACAATAATGGTTGATTTTTGGTAATAAGGGGTTAAAGGCAGGGAAGGAGGATTATGTTGGCATGTATTTATATTCCTCCTCAAAATAATACGAAAAGTTTGAGAAAAATAATTAGCCCTCAGCAGGGAATATTATTTATATATGGGGACGGGAACCTGCCTTGCAATAGTTAGGATGCATTAGAGGGGCCCAGACAGCAAAATATAACAAAGAGGGTAGATTTCTGAAGAACTATATGAGAATATTTGGAATGAAAGATGTGAATTTACTAGCAGGAATTGAGGCAGAATGTATATATATTACATTCCAAGGTAAAATAACTAGGCTGGACTAAACAGAAATTTTATTTTACTGGTACATGGGTATTTAACTGAAAGCTTTGAAACACATCCTCAAACATATGTCTTATGCAGCCCGACTAAAAAAACTCCGGCTGTACTCGTGGCATTTCGCTTACTCAGAGGTGATCTCTGCCTGACTTACAAAGCCATGCCCAACTCAGAATTGATGGACATGCTCCATCTAAAAAAAATCCAAGTCACTGCGAGCCACGCGGTCTAATGAGGTAAACCTCGCCACAACAATAAATAGAACATGCTGGAGGGATAGATTCCTGTCACAGAGACTCCCTATGCTTTGGAACAAAATTCCAAACTACATTAGGCAGAGCCCCTCACTAACACTCTTCAAGAGAAACCTTGACGAGTGCATGGGTAACAGAAAATACACCACTGGGATCACTTCATTGGCTCTGCTTGACAGAGGATCAGTTAATTAATCAATGGGGCAGCGAAAGCCGACACACTCTGGCTAGGCTTATAAATGCCCTCGGGCAGATAGCCTAGTACCTACCTATGAACCTATAACTATTTCAGATCATGCATCAGTAAAGACTGAGATAAACATGCAGGACTAAGATAAATTGACAGAGTAATGAAGTAAAAATTAGACACCATTGCATTCCTATTTTTTTCTTTAAAATAGACTGATTTAAGAAATGAGTAATGGAAATAATTCAAGGATTATTAAGAAAGATAAGACATTTCTTCAGAACTGAATAGCTAGGAAGTAGAAAAATGAAAATGGAGTTTAAAATATGGTAGAGACAAGACTGAAAAAGATATGTGAAAGAAGTAGCAGGTACTATTTAAAGGGGTTGTTGAAGGTATTGCAGAAGAATGGAATCTCACAAAAAAGAAGAGGAACAACTGCTGAGTGCAAAATGAAAAATAAGGATCTATTTGGATAACATGCATAAGCGTAGAAAGGTTGCTGTTAAGCAAATATTTTAATAGCAGCTCCAAGGCACAAATACTCTTAACGTGACAATTTAGGCAGCAGAATGTAGAAAGAGTTGTTGGCAAACTTAGGGAGCCTATGACAAGAAAAATAAAAAGAGATCCTATACAGCTATTAAAGACGTATTGGAAATTACACAAAAATTTGAATAAAGTGGAGGATTACAGAAACCAAGAAAAGGGACAAATGGAAATACTTATGACTGTCTTAAACATGCCAAGGTTAGACGAGGATGAAGCTCAAGAATTAAGGACAGGAAGGGATAAGATAAAAATAGTGAAATTAATCAATCAACAGTGAAGTCTCCAGGACAGATGGTATTTCATGTGGAAGTTTGTAAGTTAGGAGGGAATAAACTGATAAAGATTTGGAAGGTTTTGTGTAACAATATTTTAAAAAGGGGTCAGTACCAGCATCCTTGAAGAAAGCTGTTATGGCTATATTACCCAAAGAGGATAATGGACCTTAAAACCTAATTTCATACAGAACAATTTCAATTTTAAACCTAAACAAGAGAAAATTGCAAAAGTGTTGCCAAAAGTGACAGATATGGATCACTGTGGTTTTGTGGAGGGGAGGCACACATTTGACAATATTAATAGAACACTGATGATCCACACCGAAGCAGAGTATAAAAACATGCCACTACTGTTGGTAAATATTGAACCATAGAAAATATTCATTAGAGTTAGGTTGAATTTTATGAGTAGGGCAGTGGTAGTAATTGAGGTCAGGTTGAATTTTATGAGTAGGGCAGTGGTAGTAACTGATGTCTCTGGTAAAACAATATGGTTAATAAGAAGGACGTGAAGAACTGAAGATGAGAATTAAAGTGGGAAGATTTCTCTCTGACAAACTGTGTTTAACTAGATGTACCAGGCAAGAATGTCCTCTTTCCCTTTATTATTTATTTTACATTTAGAAACAATGACAAAGAAAGTGCAGTTGTGTAAATATTACCATAACAGTAGATGTCCTTCTCTTCTCTGTTGCAGTATTCTTTACAAAAGGAATCTCCTGTCAAGGGTAGCCCAACTTCCGGCCTGTATACCAAAGGCTTAGGAATTTATAGATATTGTATGTCACATGTATGCTCCCCATGCATGGCACAGCTCATAACGGTGACATATGGCTGTACACACCTCAGAACTGGAAAGCCCAAGGAGGGACAGTTATCCCTAGGAACTAGGAGGAGCATGTGCATCCAGAAGGAGAAAAAATAAAATAATTCTAGACCAGGAATGCAGAAGGAATAGGGCAGAGTAAAAGGAGAGGAGGGAAGATGTGAATACTGTAACAGTGAAGAGAAGGACATCTACCCTTATGATAAGATTTTACACAATTGCACTATGCCTTTCCATATCCCTGCTGCAGTACTCATTACATAAGGGAGAGTATAAAAGATAAGCAGGAAACTTTGGAGGAGGAAGGCATAGAATAGCCCTCTAGAAACACACACAGGATAGCTCTGGCTAAGCCAGCTCTTGCTCTGTAAACAAAGTCCATCTTGTCATGTTTAGTGAAAGTATGGACAGAAGTCCAAATAGCAGCTTCAATGACAGAACTGGTATCCAGTCCTTTGAAAAAGCATCAGGGGAAACAAAAGTTCCAGAATGAACCTTTACAGAGGTAGCAAGACATTTACCATGAAAGGAATAAGAAAAGGAAATTGACTTAGAGATCCAGGAGGATATGGTTTGTTTAGAAACTTCTAACCCCAAAGGCCTGGGATGAAAGGAAAAAAGTTGCTTAGATTTGCAAATGGTCTTACTCTTATCCAAATAATATCTGAGCTGCCTATGCAAGTCCAAGAGGTAGAGAACATTCTCATTAGCACACCGCAGAGAAAGAAAAATGGAGGGAAATTAAGAGACTGATTAACATAGAACTCATTAACCACCTTGTGTATAAAAGAAGGATTAGTATGAAGAGACACCCTACCCCATGAAAAAGTAAGAAAGGAGGAACAGCCATAAGAGCTTGGAGTTCAGATAGATACTCTTTTAGCTGAAGTAAGGGCCAAAAGAAGAACAGTCTTCCAAGTACAATATTGCAAGGAAGCTGAACCTGCAGGCTCAAAAGGAGTCTGAGTCAAATGTTCAAGTACAAAACTAAGGTCCCAGGAAGGTGGCTGCTTCCTGGGAGGCCTGATATGAAGGATGCCTTCAAGAAATTGTTTGACCTTAAACCTAGAGGAAAGAAGTGTAGTCAAGGGGAGACGAGCAAAAATAGCTGAAAGGTGAGCTTTAACTGAAGAATATGCCAATCCAACATGGAGCAATTCACAAACATAAGTCAGAATCAGAGGGATCTCCACTGAAAAGGGATCCTCGTGACGAAAAAGGCACTACACAGAAAATCTATTCCATTTGGAAAAACTTTTAGTTATGTACTCACCATAACTTCAGATGTTTGGGATCCATCTCGCCTACATTCTGAATGATGGGTTCGGAGCCGATCCCTCGGCTCCGACTCGGCACGCTTATGCCAAAGAGCGAAGTCTCTTATTGGCTGAGCTTACTATATCCCAGGATGCACCACTACCAGTCCCCCAGATCTAGTTTGTCCGCATACATGCACACATGCATACCCTGCTTATATAACATCGTCAGATGAAACAAGATAAAAACAGTGGAGCTCAAAACCGTTCAATCTCTTCTGATCTGCAAGGCAGGGGGAAGGAGGGTGGGTATCAGGAATGTGCGAGATGGATCCCAAACATCGGAAGTTAGGGTGAGTACATAACTAAAAGATGTTATGTGATCCTACCTCGCCTACATTCTGAATGATGGGACAGCCCCTAGCACCTGAATCCTGGGTGGCTCACTGGAAAACACTCCTGAGTACCGTGGAACCAAATGAAGCTCGCCTCTAGATGCCACATCCAATTTGTAGTGGGAAATGAAAGTGTGCGGATTGGACCAAGTAGCCGCAGCACAAATTTCCGATATAGCGAGCTTGGAATGAAAGGCTATAGAAGTAGCCATAGCTCTTGTAGAATGAGCTTTGATAGATGATGTAAGTTGTTTATTCAAGAAGAATAGGCCTGAGTTATGCAATCTCTGATCCATTTTGAGATTGTAGCTTTTGTAATGGTTTGGCCCAATTTATTATCTGAGAAGGACACAAACAACTGGTCTGACTTACGAAGTTGCTGAGTCCTGTCTAAATAGAAGCGTAATTGCCTGTGAACATCCAATTTATGGAGAGTATATTCTGCTTCATTAGAGAATTTTGGAAAGAAAACTGGTAGCTCTAGAGATTGTTGAAGACAGAAACTAGAACAGACTTTGGGGACAAAGGATGGATTAGTCCGAAGTGATACTCTATCCTTGTGGAAAATCAAGTACGGTGGTTTAATAGACAGGGCTTGAAGCTCTGAGACTCTCCTTGCAGAGGTAATAGCCACTAAGAAGGCCGTTTTCCAAGACAGATATTTTAATTCGCATGTAGCAGCCGGTTCAAAAGGGGGGGATGTTAATGCACGAAGCACCAAATCAAGATCCCACGGAGGCGCAGGATGAAAAACTGGGGGTCTTAACAGGCCCGCACCTTTAATAAAGGTCTTGCATAATCTGCTGCTCATCAAAGGAGGATCCGTGGATTCATGGAATTTTGAGATAGCAGCTAGTTGGACTTTAATAGTTGAGACAGAAGATCCCTGAGTAAACAGGGATGTTAAGAATTTTAAAACCTCTGGGACAGGAGCAGTGATAGGGTCTAAGCCCTTGAGTTGAGCCCAGATAGCAAACCTCTTCCACTTACTGAGGTACAATTTGTTAGTGGTGGGTTTGTGGGCCGAAGATAAAATATGAACAACTTCCGGGTCTAGTGTGTGCCTTCTAACTAAGGTTGGAAGTGGAGGAGCCAAGCTGTCAATTTTAGAGATTGAAGGGACTGATGCCAATGTCCCGACTGATGGATTAGCAAATCCGGGATCAGGTCTAAGGTCCACGGATCGCCCACTGCATGCTTTTTCAGGTAAGGAAACCATATCTGACGAGGCCAGTATGGGGCAATCAGAATCATTGAAGACCCCAGCTGAGAAGCTTTTTGAATAACTTTTGGAAGGAGTGGAATTGGAGGAAAGGCATAAAGTAGCCCTGTTGGCCAAGGTTGTGCTAGAGCATCCATGGCTGGTACTTCCTGATGTGGAATCAAGGAGAAGAACCTCTGGCACTTGGTGTTTTGTGGAGTTGCAAATAGGTCGCAGCACGGCGTCCCCCATCTCTTGAAAACCTGGGCTGCTACTGTGCGGTTTAGAGACCATTCGTGAGGAGAGAGAATTGTCCTGCTTAATTTGTCCGCCAAAACATTTGACTTTCCCGGGATGTGGGTCGCTACCAAGAAGCGGTTGGTAGCTACAGCCCATTCCCACACTCTCATGGCCTCTCTGCAAAGGGGATACGATCTGGTCCCTCCTTGTTTGTTCAGATACCAAACCACCGACATGTTGTCTGTGTGGATGGCGATGATGCCCTGAGGAAGAAACTTGTGTAAGGCCTGTAGGGATAGAAGTACAGCCCTCATCTCCAACACGTTGATGTGGAGAAGAGCTTCGTCTGGAAGCCAGGAGCCCTGAACTAGCCTGCCCAGACAATGCCCCCCCCACCCTATCTGGGAGGCATCTGTCGTCAGGGTAACCACTGGAGGGGGGAGAACAAAGGGTTTTCCCTGATCCAAGTTGGATGTCTGAAGCCACCAGCGAAGGTCCCTTTTGCATATGTCCGTAATTATGATGTGATGATTGAGGGGAAGATCCTGAAAGGACCATTGAGTTGACAAGAGCCACTGAAGAATCCTCATGTGTAATCTTGCTAGAGGAACTAAAGAACCGTGGCAGACATTGAGCCTAAGACCTGTAGGACCATCCTGGCTGGGGCTTTGGATCTCGAGATCAGAGCTTGAACTTGGCCCTGTAAAGTTCGGATCCTTTCGGCAGGAAGAAAGACGCGCATCAATCTTGAGTCTATCTCTGCTCCTATAAACTTTATGCATTGAGAGGGCAGCAAGACAGACTTTGACCAATTGAATGTAATCCCTAGGGAAACACCCAGGGAGATGGTGGCTTTGAGGTTGTCCATTAGTAGATGCCTGGTGGTGGCAGTCAGGAGCCAGTCGTCGAGATAGGGAAACACTTGGAATCCAAGACTTCTCAGGTGAGCCGTCACTACTGCCAAACACTTGGTGAACACCCTGGGGCTGTGGTGAGACCAAAGGGCAGAGCACAAAATTGGTAATGACTGACTCCCAGGCTGAAGCGCAGATACCTTCTGGACGCCTGATGTATCGGAATGTGATAATAGGCGTCCTTGAGGTCTATGGAGCACATCCAAACATCCTTCTCCAACAACGGGAGAATGGATTGTAACGTGACCATTCGGAATCTGGATTTCGTGACGGATTGGTTCAGTCTGCTGAGATCCAATATTGGTCTCAGGTCCCCTGTCTTTTTTGGCACTAAAAAGAACCTGGAGTAATTTCCTGATCCGATCTGGTCTGTGGGGACCGGTTGGATGACTCCTTTTTCTAGCAGCTTTAAAGCTTCTGCGGCTGCTATTTCCCTTTGACTGGGTGGTGGGTCCGGGATTCTCTTGGACGGAGGGGGTGAGTCTTTGAATGGGATGGTGTAACCTCCGGCAATGATCCGAAGCACCCATCTGTCCTGAGTGATTAACTCCCAGGCTTTTAGGTGCTTGGCAAAACGACACCCGACTGGCTCCGGAGCAGCACAGCCGGGCAATCCCTCATGTGTGGGAGGCTGAAGAGCCACGAAAGGACTCGCGGTCTCCAGAATTGCGGGGCCCTCTGCCGCCTCTGGGACGGCGTCTCCCTGAAAAATTTCCCCGCCCTCTGCCTCTGGACGGGGAATCTTCCTGCTGTTGGGAGAAAAACTTGCGAGATTTTCGGAACCACATTTTCCCCCCTCCTTTGGCCTTGGTGTATGCCCGAAAGGGCGTGGAATAACGGGCCCCTACGGCAGTTCACGCTTTTCCCTCTCGCTGACAGCGGTAAGGGTGTCTTTCACCTTGGGTCCAAACAATGAGGACCCATCAAAGGGAGCGTCGGCGAAGGAAGACTTGAAGGCCTCCGAACTGACACAAGCGGAGCCAGGCTTGTCTCCGTGAGAGCCACGCCTGTGCCTGCCGCTCTACCCCCTTCGGCCGCATAGGAAATGAGCCTCATGGACGAGTTAGAAATTGACGTAAGGATAGCCAACTGAGAGCTAACGGACTGGGCTAGCTGCTCAGGTAGGTTACCCGAGAGGGAATCTGACAACTCCTTGACCAGATCCCTCTGAAGCCTGGTAAAATGTGCCAAATAATTCAGAGACCTTAAGATAAAGGCCGCTGAAGTCAGGGTGCGCTTCCGCACCTATCCATACTCCTAGACTCCTTATTAGGAGGATGGATGGACGCTTGAAGCCTCTGCCACGCCCTGTTGTGTAGCAGATGCCACCACCATGGCATCTACAGCCACGCCTTTAGTAAGGAACTCCTTCTCGGGGAGCAGATAAAATTTATTTGGACGAGAAGGGACTGGTTCCACGGTATCTGGATGTTCCCACGCCCGACAAACTAAATCCAGAAGCTCGTCAAGGGGGGAGACACCCAGGAGGCGGAGGGCTGAGCCCCAAAGGCCTTGAGGAGCACTGATTCGTCCGCAGAGGGGGGTTTGGATATCCAGCCGCCTCGTTGTTTGAGGATCTCTAAGATGTCTGCAAATGAGACATCATCCGAGGACGACTTCGGGGACCCTTCCGCATCATCCATATCAGTGTCCGATGTAATAGACTCGGGGGAGTCCACGTGCTTCCTCTTGCACGATCTCTTCCTTGGGGGTTCCTCTGAAGACAACTCCGAAGAACCCTCAGGAGGAGGGGAACCCCCACTGGGGGTAACCTCAGGCCTCGGGGCTCCGCTGGCTACGGACAGGGGAACTGCCAAAGACCCAGTCTCCACGCCCAGGGAAGGTGCTGGTAAAACCGGAGAGATGGCCGAAGAGGACTTGGCCAAGGCACTCCTCATGGCCCTGAAAGCCGGAACCCCAGAATCCTGGGAGTGTCCGGACTCCGGAGCCGTGATAGCCGACGGAAGTCCCGCAGCCGAAGCACCGAGGGGAGGCTCGGAACCGAAAGCATAGGTACCGAAACATCACCCCGGGTCCAGCCGAAGAAGTCCGCGTACTAAACTCGGACCCCAAGGCCCGGGTTGGAGTAAGGGTCGGAGCCGACCCTGAGATCTCCACCGGCTCCAACAGCACCTGCTCCGACGGAGCCAAAGCGGTCGGAGGAGGAATGGCAACGGGGTGGGCCAAGGTCATCGGCTCCGAAACCAGCTGGGTCGGAACCGAAACAAATTTTGGAAGACTGGGGACTGGAACAGCCTTTGGAGCACCCTGTCTATATCAGAATCCGACATCCTCAAGACCGAGAGGAAACAGAACGGGTTCGAAGGCCTCTCCATCGGCCCCAAAGGGCTAGGGGACCGGCCCGAGGCGACTCGATGAGTATCGGCGCCGAGGAATACTCACAGCAGATTCCATCGGTGCCGAGGTAGACTTCGGCGCCGAGGAGGAAGTGTCTGAGCGGCGACCCTTGTCGGCTCCGAGAGCAGTGGAGCCGGAAGGTGACCCGCCTCGATGCCCCAGCCATCGGCTCCGAAGCCAGAGGAGTCGATACTGGTGGCATCGAGGCAGACCGTTCAACCTCGGCTCCAAGTCTTTGGAGCCGAAGGAGAGGCCTGCCTAAGTTTCTTGGCAGTCGGGTCCGACGGACTGGTCGGAACCAAGCCCTTTTCTTTTGGTTGGAGCAGGAGAGGATGCCAAGGCTTCTTCAAAGGAAGGTTTAACTAACCCCTTTAGAATCAATTTATTTTTCCTCTCCTGGAGGACCCTTGAGGAAAAAGCGTGACATACACTGCATGACTCCTGCAAGTGCTTTGCCGCGACAGAATAAACACAGAGCGAATGATCGTCTGTGATAGACATTTTAAACCCACATTTCGAACATTTTTTAAAGCCCGAAGGCCTAGGGGTTTGAGACATGATGATACACAAATCTAGTCACTCTGACAGGAAAGTATACTAAATTTTTACTGCTGATAAATCTAAGCTTACAGTAATAACTAATGCAAACACTTCCTGTAAAAAGAACAGGTAACTCTAACCAATTATATAATTACTAGAGACCCTGTAAGTATCAAGGTTGACAGTCCGGGAAGGCCCTGGATGGAGGGGGGGGGCCGAAAACAAACTGAACCCAATCACACACAACAATTCAAAATCCAAATCGTACACAAAGTTAGCGATAGCCGTTAAAACAGCTTTTGTGAGCAAAAACAGCAAAAAACTGACAGAAAAGTTAGTTAATAAAACTACTTAGCCCAGCCAGCTCGAGACCACGTCTTCGCAGGGAAGCGGCAAACGAGATCTAGGGGGACTGGTAGTGGTGCATCCTGGGATATAGTAAGCTCAGCCAATAAGAGACTTCGCTCTTTGGCATAAGCGTGCCGAGTCGGAGCCGAGGGATCGGCTCCGAACCCATCATTCAGAATGTAGGCGAGATAGGATCACATAACATCATGATTTCCTGGTAGTGGTTTCCTGGCCTCCTGCAGAACCCTAAGCACATTCTCAGAAAAGAGGTGCCTAAAAGGGATCAAAACCCTATCACCCATACTGTCAATTGAAGAGTGGACAAATGAGGATAGATAAGAGACCCCTTGTCTTGTGTGACAAGGTCCACCTTATGAGGTAACCTGTGGTGACTGCCCTGGCCAAGTGAAGAAGAAGGGGGAACCAATGCTGTCTAGACACCAGCAAGATTTTGGGGGAGTTTTGATTTTGAGCAGGACCCTTGGAAATAGGGAAAGGGGAGGGAAGGTGTAGAGAAACATCCCCTTCCAAGGAAAAGATAGGGTGTCAACCTTCCAAGCCAGAGGGCTTGGGACTCCTGTGCAAAAGAGAGGAATTTGTTTGTTCAAAGGGGAGACAAAAACATCTACCTGTTAAGTATCTCACCAACGGACAATGTCCAGAAATACATCTCTGTAAAGCATCCATTTATGAGCCTGTGTACTGGACTAGCTCAAGGAGTCAACCACTATATTTTGCTCTGAAGAAATAGATACCAGACATGAAGAGCAAGTCTGCAAAGGAGGAAGGACCATGTCCCCCTTTGCTTGCTGATGTACCACATCACTGTGGTACTGTCTGTGAAGACTTTGAGAGGCCCTGGAAGAAATAGGGAATGGAAAGGCTGAAGAGCTAAAAGGAGAGCTTTCATCTTCTTGATGTTGATATGATCTGACTCTTGATGGTGAGGCCAGAGACTCTGGACCTTGAGGGAACTAAAGAAGGCTCCCCAGCCCCTGTCCAAGGCATTTGAAAAAAAGTTCCTGAAATGGGACTGGAGGTTCAAAAGGAAATCCTGGATTGACAGAAAGCTTATGAATCCACCAGTGAAGCTCAGGTTTGAGGCATGGAAGGAAGGAAACCTAGGAAATCCAGTGGATGACAGCATTAAAGCCACACTGACTTGAGGAACCAGTGTAGTCTTCTCATATGGAGTCTGGCAGAGGCAGCATAAGAATGGTACAAGTCACGAATCCTTGAACTCTGAGAAAATCCCTGACTGTGACTAAAGCCACAATGGAAGAAGAGACTGGGGAAAAAAAGGTGATCA
This sequence comes from Protopterus annectens, assembly GCF_019279795.1. Classification (NCBI taxonomy): domain Eukaryota; kingdom Metazoa; phylum Chordata; order Ceratodontiformes; family Protopteridae; genus Protopterus; species Protopterus annectens. Next base: position 1,135,393,664 of record NC_056731.1, read on the forward strand.
TAGAGAGGGCACTGGGTGGAGTAAGAAATGCCAGAGTGTGAATGGTCTGGATCATACAATCGAGAAAAACATGATCCAGAGAAGGAACCAGGACTGATTTCTGAAAGTTTATGGTAAATCCCAGGCTTTGTAGCAGAGAAACAGTAAACTGGTGGTGCTGAAGCAGAGCCTTGGGGACAAAACAGGAATAAGAAGGTTGTCTAGATGAAGAAAGATATGAAACCCTCTCACCCTGCAGAAGGCAATGACAGGAGTGAGGCATTTGGTGAATACCCTTGGGGCAGTAGACAAGCCAAAGGGCAAAGCAGAGAACTGAAAATGCAAGGAAGAAACAGACAAATGTAAAAAGTCCTGAAAAGGGAATGAATGGGGATATGAAGATAGGCATTATTGAGGTCCAGGAATACCAAGGCATTTTGGGAAGAAGAGGGAACAGGGTTTGAAGGGATAAAATCCAAAAGGAAGTGATCTTTAGAAGCTGAGAAAGGTCTAGAATGGTTCTCCAGGTACCTTCCTTCCTGGGAACCAGAAACATTCTGGAATAAGACCCTTTCCCTTCCTGGGCAGGGTGCCATCATCAATGGTGCCCTGAGCCAGAAGGCCCTGAAGCAGTTTGAGAAAGAAAAGAAGTTGTCCCTGTGGAGGCTGATGGATGCCTAGAAAAGAAATAATGGATTTCCATACCCTAAATTATCCCTGATGGATGATAGACAGAACCCAAGATTCTTGAGTGACCCTTAACCAGTTGAGAAGCGATAAGAAACCTAGCTTAGTGAGAGGGGAACCAACTGTAAGACAGAACCTGGTTTATCTTGAAAAGGAGGCTTCTGTCTGAGTAGAATTAGCAGAGGGTACACTCCTAGAACCCTTTTTGCCTTTAGGAGGGCAAGGTTATCTGCATACAAAAACAGATTTGGATGGATAATTCCTCTGGAAGTTTGGGAAAGGAGAAACAAAAATATGTTTAAATTCCTGCAAGGCTTTCCCTTTATTCTGGAGGAACTTAAAAAGCTCAGCAAGTAGAGCTCAAAATGTTCTTATTATCAAAAGAGGCATTCAACAATTTAGCCTTAACATCATCAGGTAAAGGCTAAAGACAAAGCCTAGAGTAATGTCTTAAAACAGATCAAATGCAGCAGCCTAGAGGAAGCATCACATGCATCATAACTACATTTACTGGAATAGCGAGCCACTTGAAAGGAAGAAATCAGTAAAGAAAGGGCTGAGACCTTCCTGTCCAAATCAGGGAGGTCAGAGATTGGCTGAGAAGCTTAAGAAAAAAGGGCTAAAACATACCTGGTCAAATGAGTCTGACAGTTAATATACCTAAAAATCAGGGTGGCAACAGTGTATATCTTTTCGCCTAGACGTTTCATGCCTCTACTGAATTTGTCTGAAGGAAGAAACTTAGTAGATGGCAAAAGTTTAGAAGGTTTGTCAGAAGAGACAGATACTACAGAAGGATCAGCAGATGGACATTTGTACAAAAACATACAATCAATAGGCACCCTGTAAAATCTGTCAGGTTTCTTGGGGGCTGGAGGCTGAGCATCAAGGGCAACAGGGGCTGCTGAAAAGGTATCTTAAGAGGGCATCCAAGACTGGAACAACAGCAGAGGGTTTGGGAGACTCCATCCAGAGGGGCTCATAATACCTCTTTTGAATATCAGTAAGTTGGGAACTGTCCCATTTGAAATATTCCATCATGTGAGAAATAGTGTCCCCAAAGGAGAGTTCTTCTAAGAGAGAATCTGGACTAATAGAATCTTCCTCCTCAGATCCATAATCCAAGGGACAAGGGATATGACAAAAATATGCCAAAGACTCTTCCCCAAAATCCAGTTCCTCTTCAGAGGATGCCTACTCTCTGAGCTTCTTAAGAGGAGTAGATGATCAGGGAGCAGCAGGCACAGAAACTCCAAGAGGAGCCTTATAGGCTATCAAGGCATTAAACAATCCCCCCCGAGTAAAATCCTGCCATTCACGTTGGGGATCTTTAACAGCAGGGGGAAACATGCTTGGTGTTTGTTTTTTCTTTTGAGGGACGTCTGCCCAACAGTCCATAGGAGGTTCGGACCCTTGCAGACACTAAGCCAACATAGTAAGGATCTCCTCCTGAACTAGGATTTGTGACATCCCCTCAGTCCATCAGATATAATCAGCCAAGGTTCCCCTCAACAGCTGGAGTGGTCGCTCATAAAGCCTATGAGGACATGTGAAAAGCTTGATCCATGCTGGCCTCCAACAGGGACATGGCAAAGGAATCTGCAAAAAAAAACAGACAATCCTCTGGGCTTTCACCAGCCTCATGACAGATGTCTGGCAGAGGTGGAACAGCAGCAGAATCATATCTGAGCTTTTTGGCCTTTTTTGTGGCAGGCGTCTGACCTTCAGGATGGAAGATTCCATGATAGCACTGTGCACCAGCAACTTTAGATGTTGGTTTTCTAGGTAAATCGACAAGGAAAGGTGACTACTTAGGATCTTAGGGACAAATGCTTGGCTGACAGAACACTGTGTATGGAAGTGAGTAGCCCCTTCTGCAACCTCCCATACTTTCTGAACTTATATATACCACCTCAGAGATCATCATACCTGAGAGAAAAAGGGAACATTTTGAAAAATGGCATCTCAGAATACAGAAGTTCGATCTTAGGGACATTCAGTATCTCTGTCTGGGACTAACTCTAGCAGGTCCTGATACTTAAACAAGTTACCTCAAAATAGCAATTAGTAGAAAATGGACATTAAAATATAAACCAGTCTTAACTGAAGTTTTGAATATTGTAAAGGAGCTAAAAAACTGGAAGTAGCATCTTTATAAAAGAAAATGAGCAAATTACACAGAAATAAATGGAGTTTGTGGGGATAATACATGCAGAATAATGATCAGATGAAGAAATGAAGTTTAAGGGATGGCAGGAACTGAGAAATGTATACAATGCTGGAGTGAATGAAAATTGTTAAAAAAGAAAACTGCATGAAAGTAATGGAATTGTGGGAATGGTCTGGTTTCTTTTCTTTTTTTAAACATGATTTTTAAATTATCACTTAAAAAAAGAAGTTACGTACTTCTGTGTTGTCCATTTTCATTGTTCCTCAACCATTGGGTTCAGATCTGAGCTTTGGATCCGACTCGGCCATTACTATAGCTCATGGCCAAGTGAAACTCTCAATCTCTTCCCTACCCATAATGCACCAATCCATAACATACGTCAGATCTTGTTTGCTAGATAACATAAATAGTAAATATTAGAATAATGTTCCTAACAAAGGACACCAAAATCTGGAGCTCCATACAAAACACTGTGGTGTCTTAATAGCATTTCATTCTTTTAGATGTCCATGATAACAAAGGTTGGGGGTTGGTGAGAGGGAAGTTGAGGAAGAATGAAAATGGACAACACAGATGGAACGTTATGGTAAGTACATAACTTCTTTGTCTGATGTTGTCAGTTTTCATTCATTCCTCAGCCATTCGGACAGAGTCCCCAGCTACTTGATATCCTGGGTAGACTTTAAGGAAGGATGTTCCTGAGCATGGTTGAACCAAAGACTGCTCTTTCTCTCGAGACCAGATCCAATTTGTAACGAGTAACAAAAGTATGAAGATTAGCCCAAGTAGCAGTTGGACATCTGTCATCCATGGAATGACTGGCTAAAAATACTGACAAGGTTGCCATCGATCTAGTAGAGTGAGATCTTAAAGGTTTTGGTAATGAAATGCTTGATCTATTATAGACAAAAGCTATGCAGTCCGTGATCCACCTTGCCAATGTTACCTTTGTAACAGATTTGCCCAATTTATTATCTGTAAAGGATATAAATAAGTGATCAGATTTTGTAACGTCTTTTGTTTTGTGTAAGTAGAAATGCAATTGTCTATGAATGTCCAGCAAATGAAACATACATTTACCTTTGTTTTCAAAACTTGGAAAGAAAACGGGTAAGTTAATAGATTGACTGACACTGAGTTCTGACACCACCTTAGGAATGAAGGAAGGATTGGTTATTAATGACACTCTGTCTTTACAGAAAATCAAGTAAAGAAGTTTATAAGATAATGCTTGGAGTTCTGAAATTCTCCTAGCAGAGGTGACGGTCAGAAATTTAAGATCACCTTTTCCCGCTGTTTCGAATGGGGAATGGATTAAGGCCTGCAACAGAAGATTCAAATGCCATGGAGGAATAGGATCTCTATAAGGCTGTCTAAGTAGGAAAGCCTTACATATCTTAGTAGAGGCTAGAGAAGAACATGAACGTTACAGACTGCTGACAAATGAACTTTAATAGTACAGGAGCTAACTCCCTTTAAAAAAATTATGCCAAAAACTCTACTACACTTTGTGTATGGGCTGAAAAAGGGTCAGTATGTTTCTGATGTGCCCAACAAACACATTTCTTTCACTTACTCTTGCAGATTTTCCTGGTGGAAGCTTTACAGGAAGACAAAAGTATGTGATAGACAGGGGAAGAGAGCAAAGGTTGTCTGGCTATTAATGGAAGTGGAGAAACAATGCTGTTAGCTTGAGGTTTGGGATATCTGGATGAATCCTGCCTGTCAGGTGAGATAGCATGTCTGGAACTGTATCCAGAATCCAAGCTGGGTAAAGAAAATGAGGCTAAAGGAAGGGAAACCACACTTGTTGAGGCCAATAAGGTGCAATGAGGATGACTTTGCACTTCAAACTTGCAGCTTTCTGTAGGAATTTGGCAATCAGTGGGGTTGGTGGATAAGCATAGAGAAGACAGGAGGGCCAGTCGTGGAGCAGTGTGTCCCTCGGTGATTCCACCGTTGGGGGGATTAGGGCAGAAAAAGCTGCTGCACTTGTTGTTTAGGGGAGATGCAAGAAGATCGCAACAAAGCTGGCCCCAATGGCGGAAAATCGCTTCTGTCACTTTTTTATTGAGAGACCACTCATGAGGTAGTAGAATGGACCTGCTTGATTTGTCTGCTATAACGTTGGACTTCCCCACAATGTGCGTTGCTATCAGAAAGCAGTTAGATGTGACTGCCCATTGCCACACTCTGAAGGCTTTTAGACATAAGGTATTAACAGCTGGTTCCTCCTTGTTTGTTGATGTACCAAACTAATGACATATTGCCCGCTTGGATCACAAATGTCCCCACAGGTACAGCATCCTGAAAAGTTTGCAACAGTAAAAGCATTGCTCTCATCTCCGGAACATTTACATGCAAATCAGCCTCTTCGAGGGACCAAGTGTCATGGACTGTTTTCCCTAGGAAGTGTCCCCCCAACCAATCTGGGATGTGCTCGTGGTCACTATGACCTTTGGGTTGAAGGAGAATGAATGGATAGCCTTATAAAAGCTGATCTGACCTTATCCACCACCAAAGGTATTTCTTACATGTCTGTGTAATCCTTACTTGAGCTAACATCCATTGATAAAGACTTGACCATTGGGATGCTAGCATCTACTTAAGAATTCTCATATGATATCCTGCCAGAAGAACAAGAATTATGGCCACTGACATTAACCCTAAGGCTGGAAGAATCAATCAGGCTGAAATTTTGGTGGTGTTAATAATTTTTATAACCTGGAATCTTAATGTTTGCATTCTATTTGGGGGAAGTGAGGCTGTCGCAGACACTTTATTGAAATCTGCTTCTATGAATTCCAGTGTTTGAGATGGGGGCAACTGAGATTTGTTGTAATTTATTGTAGTTCCCAGAAGGGAGCAAGATTGGAGTACCTGGTCTCTCACTTATATGAGTAGATGCCTGGTTGGAGAGGTAATAAGCTAGTCGTCTAAATAAGGAAACACCCGTAATCCCTACAGTCTCAGTTGAGCTCCCATCACTATCATGCATTTGGTAAACACCCTGAGGGCTGTGGTGAGACCAAAGGGCAAGGCGTGAAACAGGTAAAGACTGGCTCCCAGGCGGAAGCATAAGTGCCTTCTGGAATGCCTGCTCATTTTTATGTGATAGTAGCATCTTGAAGGTCTACAGAGCACGTCCAATCATCTTTGCCTAGAAATGGTAGGATGGACTGGACCATGACCATCCAAAACTTTGAATGTCGAACAGACTTGTTAAAGTTGCTGAGATCCAGAATTGGTTCCAGTCCCCTGTTTTCTTTGGCACGAAAAAATCTGGAGCAAGTTCTAGATTCTATCTGCTATGATGTGACCGCATGGAAAATACATTTTTCTAGGAGCTTTTGCATTTTTAGTACTGCTATTTTCCTCTGATTGGGTGGAACTTCGGGAAACTTTTGTGAGGAAGGAGGTGGAAGGGAAAGAGAATTATATAACCTCTGGAAATAATCCTCTGCACCCAAGTGTCTTTTGTGATATCTAGCCTGTCTCTCTGGTGCAGGAATAAACAACCCCTGATTGCTTCCAGAGGTAGACAATCAGGGCTCATTTCAGTAGCGATGATAGGGTCTGTCAGGCACCATATCTCTAGACCCTTGATTTTGCAGGCCACCTCTGCCACACTGGGTGGGCGTTTTGCATAAGCGTCCTGGGGGAACCTTCTCCACGCAGATCTTGGAAAGTGCCCTGAGATTTTTTGAACCACATTTTTCTTCCCCCTCATTAATTCTTAGAGATGGTTCTTTGAGGGGGTTGAAAAACGTACTCCTACAGCAGAGAGACTCTTTCCATCTTTTTAACACCTGGAGAGTGTGTCCTTCACCTTGTAGCCAAATAAGGAAGATCCTTCAAAAGAAGCACTGAGGAAAGAAGACTTGAAAGTCTGTAAAGTCACACAAGTGCATCCAGATATGTCTCCTTGTTGAGATGCCTGAACCCAATGCCCTTGAGGTACCCTCAGCTGCATAAGAGATAAGACTCATGGACGAATTAGAGATTGACTGAAGGGGTGCCAACTGCGAGACTGCTAAACTTTGAGTCTCTGCAGTAGTGGTCCCTGAAAGAGTATTTGACATCGCTTTTAACAAATCTCTTTGCAACCTACTGAAATGTGCCAAATAGTTCAGTGACCTAAGAGCAAAGGTCACTGAAGCATAGACATGCTACCCAACTCTCTCCAAAGCCCTGGAATCTCTATTAGGGGGACGGACAGTGGAACTTTGTTCTACAAGTTCCTTCTTAGTGGCCATCACCATGACCATGGCATCCACAGGTACTCCTTTGCTCCAATATTCCCTTCTTGTCAGAGCTGCCAGAATTCAGTCTGGTCTGTTGGGGATAGGTTCAACCATATCAGGTTCCTTTCATGTTCACTGACAGATCAAATCAATGAGCTAATCAGAAGGCAGAGTCACCCAGGAGGCAGATGGTCCTCATCCAACCGCCTCCAGAAAGGATTTTGGGAGGACCAACCACCCTGCTGCTTGAGGATCTCTAGACTGTTTCCAAATGAGCCATCTTTAGGTGGTGATCTAGAGAATCCATCTGCTTTGACAAAATCAGTGTCTTCTGTGATAGATTCCTGTGGGGAATGTAAGCGCCTCCTTGTGCACTTTCTCTTCCAGGGAATCTCCTCGGTGGGATTTTCCAGGGAAGTGTTGGAAGATATGGTAATACCCTGCTGGGTAGTCTGGAGGGTTTGGACTGGCTGTCTCTGTGGAGTCGAATGTTGAGACTCATGGCACAGAGACAGACGAGATGTTGAAGGAAGATCCGACAGAGAGGGACCATCTGTCCTGCCGAAGCAAAGAATGCTCTCTGCAGTACCTCAAAAGCAGACAGTCCCTTTGAGAAGGATCCAAGAAAACATGCTTCTACTCCGTCGGTTCCATCTGTCCCAAAAGCAACCTACCCGAGGCAGAGGTCAGAGCCTAGCTGTCCAGGGCCGAGGTTCCGAGGGGTGGAGATGGATCCAAAAACTCTGGAGTCAACTCCAACACCTCAGATCCAACTGAGACACTTCACCTCCAAGACCCTCTTGGCGCTGAACTCATAGGAGCTGGGAAGGTCAGAGAAATCCACAGATCCAGGGACACCACTGTCTTTGGATCCAATACAGATGGTCTCGACAAACTTGGATTCAAGGACTCTGAAACAAATTGTCGAATCAGAGAAGAAGACAGTACTGGAGGGGTAGAGCTGGCTAAGGCTTCTT